>NW_020229869.1:0-742836 GCF_003227725.1 Camponotus floridanus
TGCTTTAAATATTCTTTTATTAATTAAATCTTTGTTAATTAAAACAATAGTTATGTTATACAACATGTAATTTTTTTTAATCTTTTAATCTTACGATACAATTAATACGTTTGATATATGACGATATCATAATATGTTAAACAATATGTTAAAATTTCAACAATGAAATAAAGATAACATAATATCCGACATAAACAATACCGTGCTAATGATTTTGTTTTACGGTCTTGTTATGCAAATTTAAATTTATATATTACATTGCAAAATAAATGCTGCAATTGTATATATTATATTATATATAAAATTATATATAATATAACCCTCCCATGGGGTACACCTTGTCGCGGTGGGAGGGCTTAGTACTTGGATGGTGTCTTGAGATTTATCTTAAATTTTTTCTATTTATGATAAATCTTAAGGTGCTTGAAAGGGAAGCTAAGTACCCTTTCGCGTCGTCGGTGCCGTCAACGTGCCGCGGACGGCTGCGCTTCGTAACCGCGTTTTCGCGTTATAGCATTCTCGCGTTATCGCGTTTTCGCGTTTTCAAAAATCCCAATTTCGTTTTTGTCAACGAGTCTCTCCTTCCGACGCCAACTAACTGGGATGTTTCATCGAGTCGTTGCTTTGCGACGTACTCGCGCCTTGTGCATCGTGGCACTTGGTGATGCCGGCCGCGCAGAACGTAGGTCCAGTACAAAATGTACATGGGCGCGCGGGTTCGATGCTTCGCGCTCGATCGGCTTAGTGATGAACACGCTCTGCTTCGTGCATTTGATTTGGCCCGAATCGGTTAGAACTCGATCGATTGTTCGAAATGGTCGTCAATGGGTCCCTTCTCTTTCCTCGTCTACCCTACAGCCACACGCCTAGCGTGTGTTAACCCTGTCGAGGAGTCGAGTGGATTCCCCTAGGCACGATTTTCGCTCGGTAAAAGGGGTTGCCTCCCCATTTTCTAAATTGCTGAATGTTAGCTTTTAAAAAATGTGGGTATCCTCTTCTTTTACCGTCTATCAGCCTTGTGTACTGCGCTAGTGATATAGCATCCGTGCGGGTCACTTGAAATCGTGCTTAGCGGGTTCAGGTTCGATACGAGATAGGATAATTATGCGCGAAAAAGAGCTGGTGAACTTTATTTTCCTCTATTCCGTCAATCGTTTCGTCTTCTTTCCGGTTCGGGCCTAATCTTTGCTCGTTGTATCGTTGCATTCCCGATCTGTTGGCTCGAAATTGATTCTCGCGAAATGAAATGGGATTTTCGCTCGTACCGAAACCGGGAGTGTCGGACAAAGTATATATATATTAAATATATACATCGCGCGACAAAATTTTTAATCGTACCGAATTAGTGCGGGAGTGCCGTTTAGTATCGCGCGTAAAATAACGAAAATAGCGATATAAAAATATCGCTCGTGAGTGCGGGAGTGCCGTTGAAAGTATCGCGCGTCAACAACATGAGAGGAGGAGGAGGCCTGGAAGAGGCATCTTGCATCGGCGGAGCAACCTGATGGTGAATATTTATTATTTGTATATCAGTTGTTATAAATCGTACGCATAATAATTCGATCTTATTATTTAAATGAATTAAAGAGAAAATTAGAGAGAAAGATTTTTATAAAAGTTATATAAAACTTTTTAAAAAACTTTCTTAAAAACAGTTTTAAAATTTATAAAAATTTTTCACTCGTGTTTATCTCTGCTTATTATTTTACACATCGGATATAAAATTCCGCGCGATAAAAATTTTTGAAATATTGATTGCATTTTGTGAACATTAATATAAATGAATTTTATATTTGTATGTTACAGACAACTAGCTTCGATAACAACAACTCCGCTGTTGCGCATCAGTGCCGGTGAGTGAGAAAAACTTTTATTTAACTTTAAGGTAACGGATTTGTAGAGATTGTAGATGTAGATTGTAGATTGTAGATTGTAGATTGTAGATTGTAGATTGTGAATTGTAGAGTAAGTCCGTTGCCTTAAAATGGATGAGCTAGGATAGATTAAATTAAATAACATTTAATAAATTCTTTCGAAATGCTTTGCATCTATTGCGAAAATATATTGAAGTATTAATTTAAAGAAGAGACTCAAGAAAAGAAAATTTTTTTTTGTAAAGACTTGACCAGTTTATTAAATCAAGAGCACGCATTAATCATTTTAACAATTTTATCAGTATTTGATACTACTTTATTCTTATAACGCGCACTTATTTTACTCTAATTTCTTATATCATAGCTCATCCATTGTAGAATTTGTTTGTAGATATTGTTTTTAAATTTTACTTTAACTTAAAATAAAGCCAAACGATTATTAATTAAATAATTTGTAATATCATAAAAGTTATACACATACATGAAGTTTATATTTTATTAGAAAATATAGTATATAGAAATTTGTAGTAATTTGGCTTTATTTGAGTTAAAATAAAGTTATATTCAAATATTTAAGAAACGATCGTAAAATCGAGCGATCGTTACGATGAGCGTGAAATATTTACGCTCATTTGCCGGTAATTAATCGGCAAAAGAAGGAGTCTTTATCTCCTTTTTCGATCTCTGATTAGAGATCGAGCGAGAAAGTGGCCAGAATCTACGAAAAGTAAGTTCAATTGGCCTGAAGAAAAGCTTTACGTACAATAGTACGTAATGTCGGACATTTATTCACGCGGTTAGGGCATGCGGTTAGAAAATGTAATTAGGACACGTAATTAAAATATACGTGATTAGAGATAGGCTTTCCTCGAATAATTTCACTTAATCGAGAAATAGGATCGTTAGGGCTATTAGATGATCATTAGGTTTATTTCCTTTCAAATTCCTTTCTATTATGTCATGCTATTATGTCATCATTAGGTATTCCTTTCTATTATGTCATGCTATTAGGTCATCATTAGGTTTTTTTCCTTTCAATTTTCCTTTCAAAAAGTAAAGGATTGTTAGTGCTATTATATGATTAATTTAGCTGGTTTTATATTATGTATCTTTTAAGGAATCAGGAAATGTAGGTTTAAATAATATTAGGGAAAACAAATTAATAAATATTTCAATAATTATATTATTAACATTAAGAATTTTTAAGGGCTCAATATTTTTTGAGTGTTCTTTTATAGGTATTTTATTTATATAAGGATGAAAATTAAATCGTTAACACTCAATAATTTGTATAGTAATGCGAATTTTTTTGCGAAATTTTATGTACTTATGTAATACGAAATTTATGTACTTTTATGTAATACGAAATTTTATATGAAAAATTTAAAATATAAATTTGCATATTAAGTTATTTTTTAGTAATATGAATAATAAATTTCGTATATTTATGAATTTATAAGTTATTTTTAAATATAGAAATTGAAAGATTTAAAATGGAATTAAGAATTATATTAAAGAATAGATATTAAAGAATGAATAGAATTTATATGAAAAGATTTATTATTAAAATTTCAAAAAAAATTTTAATTTAAATAATATTTTTAAATAATAACTTTTCGAAAATTTATATATTCATTTATTTATATATTTATGGTTTTAATTTAAATAATAATTTTTACAAAATTTATATATTTATATACTTATATATACATTTAAGGTTTTAGTTTAAATAATAATTTTTATATAAAATTTATATGTTTATTTTCTTATATATAGATATTTGTGTATTTATGTATTTAAAATTTTAATTTAAATAATAATTTTTATAAAATTTATATATTTATATATATTTTGAGATATATATAATTTCATTAATTGTATTTCATTAATTTTATTTATATAAATTTATCTAAACAGCTTATATTATTAAAGTTTAATATCGAAGATATTAAGAAAATTATTTTTTTCAGATATTTGTGAATATATATTGAATGTATATAATATTGAATATAGTGAATATTATGAACATATAATAGGATAGTAGTTTGTTAGGGCTACTCCATATAATGCTCCTTATGCACATGGTTCCGGGGACTTGCGCGTTGGAAGACTAAGGAAAGGCGCGTGGGGTTTTTAGTTGGTAGTCCCTGCCGTTAAAATGGCGGCGGGGAGAGCCCAACACTACCCCGACGGGACCGCTAAATAGGTCTCGACGGGGTGTGCATAAGGTGCATTTTCCCCACGTAAAAAAAAAAAAAAAAAAAAAATTGTTAAATTATGTTGTATTACATTTCAAATTATATTATTTTAATAATGAATAAAATTATATTATATTTTAATAATGATATTCAACAATGAATAACATAATATTCGACATAAACAATACCGTGCTAATGATTTTGTTTTACGGTCTTGTTATGCAAATTTAAATTTATATACTACATTGCAAAATAAATGCTGCAATTGTATATATTATATTATATATAAAATTATATATAATATAACCCTCCCATGGGGTACACCTTGTCGCGGTGGGAGGGCTTAGTACTTGGATGGTGTCTTGAGATTTATCTTAAATTTTTCTATTTATGATAAATCTTAAGGTGCTTGAAAGGGAAGCTAAGTACCCTTTCGCGTCGTCGGTGCCGTCAACGTGCCGCGGACGGCAAGCCTTACGTACAATAGTACGTAATGTTGGACATTTATTCACGAGATTAGGGCACGCGGTTAGAGAATGTAATTAGGGCACGTAATTTAAAATATACGTGATTAGAGATAGGCTCGAATAATTTCACTTAATCGAGAAATAGGATTGTTAGGGCTATCAGGTGATTATTAAGATTTTTTAATTTTCCTTTCAAGAAGTAGAGGATTGTTAGGATTATTATTTGATTAATTTAGATGATTAATATATTATGTATCTTTTAAAGAATCAGGAAATGTAGGTTTAAATAATATTAACAGATTAATAAATATTTCAATAATTATAATTAATAAAAAAGTATAAGACTCGAAATAGAAAATTAAACAAATCAGTTTTAATGGCAATACGAGTCAAGTGTCGATCTTATAACACAATTATTTATTATACAATCAAATAGGAATGGAACAAATTATAAAGAAAAGTTAGCGAACGTTTCGATCCATTTTTGGGCCATTTTCAGCGAAAATGTGATGATGTGATAAAAAATAACAAAAGGTTTTATTTCGGAGTCAATTATAAAGTGTGCCGTCTAAAGTAATAATAAATGCCTCGGTATCTCATTATTTTGACGATGCTTGTATTAAAATCAGTCAAATTTGTCAAAGAAAAAATTATTTAAAATTAAAAAACGAAAAGTGAAATAAATTAAATAAATAATGTAAACTAAAAATAAATAAAAAAATAAAATAATGTAAAAAAAGGATTGTTAGGGCTATTAGGTGATCATTAAAATTTTTTTAGGAAGGACAAGTATGACAAGTGATAATTTTTTATGTTAACACAAAGGAATACAATAAACCATAATAATCCAAGAAAACTCAAAGAATAGAATATATTGAATACAAATGATTGGATAGTGATTGGAAATGATTAAAAACTAAAATGCAGTGTGCATACAACCTATTTATTAATAATAATACTATTTTGTAAGTATATTAAATTTTATAATTTAGTACATTGTATTATAATAAAGTATTAAGCATAAAAATATGCTGGTATGAAAATTATAATAAAAATATATAAATAATGTTGACTATATTAGAATGGAACATATGAATTCTTTATATATTATATAATGAAAGAGACATTTAAAATATTTTGCAACATCTATATTTTTCGAATCCTAATTATAGAAACTTCAGAAGAAGTGATCAATTTAACAAATGTTATACATGTATTAATAATTAAATTTTTAAATAATTAAAAAAATGATTGATTATAGAAATACAGTTAAAAATGTTTTTATCTCACAGCAGGCATTTTGTGTTTTGTAAATAAAAATATATAAATATGACAAGAAACATATAGAGAAATATTTATTTCATCTTTACATTAACATTACATTAATATTATTGGAAGATTTCAGATCTTTCGCGATTGAATAATTTATTTACTACTAATTTATATACATAAGCAATATCTTGCTATACAGCATTAGCGCTACCGGCAGTTCATGCACATAGCACAGAACAAAATCAGAAATTGTGCGCATTATATGTTATCCTTTGAGAACATTCATGGACATTGGCTTTGTAGTTCATGTCCATGTTTTTAATATCCACAGAAGGAGTATCAGGGATCATCTAAAAGCGGTACCATGATACATCTCACAGTCTTTTCTCTGTAGGTAACTAAATCTTTGCAAAATGTTTTAAATGTAACAATAATAAAGCAATAGCTGGATAAAATAAAATATTCACCAATATAAGTATTATTTTTATAAATATTACATAAAATAGATGGAGGCAAAATGAAACATATGATTTTTAAAACGCGTATAAAACAATATATTAGATTACAGTGACAATTCCAGATATCGATGCAATTTTTCGTTAAATAAAAAAAAACTTTTATTAAACTTTTAATTTAATAATTAATAATCATTTAAAAGTTTGTTTAGAATCAAATATAAAAAAAATTATTTTATAAATGAGAAAATATTATTTAATTTAGAAAAGAATTTCATATATAAAGTAATGTCTTTTGTAACATAAGTTAGTCATTGTCTAAAAAAAATTAAATAATGAAGTTTAAATCATTTAGAGATTTAAAATAATATGATTAATAACATTTATAAAAAAATTATTGTAATTAATATTTATTATTTTATTTATTGCACATATTTATGTAATTAATATTTAATATTATATTTATTGTATATCTGTTCTTTCGGGCCATAAATCACATTATATATATCATTTTATATATATAACACATTATATATATCATTTTTAAAATCAAGAAAAATATTTAAAAAATTTTATTTTTATTTTTCTGTTATGAACTTATTTTTTCTCCTATATAACTTAAAATGTAAAAAAATATTATAATGAAATATATAAAAAGTTAGAGAATAATGAGAGAACGCAAAACAAATAAACAATTTAATAGATTTTTTTATATATTCTTAATAAATACATCTTAGAATCTTAGAATATCGGTGATATAATATAAAATAAATATATTACTTTTATAACTTTAAAAAGAGCATCTGATTCATTTTTAAATTCTTGTAAATTATTATACAGATTTCTTTACGAAGAAGGAATTTTTTGGCTGAAAAATTATATGTGTGTGTGTTCTTATTTATAAATAAAATATATTTTTTTCATATTTTTCAACAATTCAGGGGACAACATTATTTCAATATTACAGCTATTATCATCTACATATTTATATAATATTATATATATAATATTATATAATATTATATATATATCTACATATTTATATAATATTATGTAAAAGACTACCTCTCCAAAACATGGGATTCTTATTGAAATTAGTTAGATGGAATATATATATTGTGTCTGATGTTGGCATGTTTAGTACACCTATACGTTTACAGTTGAGTTGAAAAATGTGCGTTTACATGAGTTGAAAATTATACACATAAGTACGCGTTGAAAGTTTGATGGTTTGTGAAATTGTATAAAGAATCCCGATTTTGGTTGCATTGCAAAAGCAATCGTCAATGTCACTCTGTCACTATTAATAGTATAGTTGATAATTTGTTATAAAATACGTTGCACGCATTAAATATTAGTAAATTTTAATAAAGGAAAAACATCAAATAAAATCCCATGTCTCAAAATATCTTTAACATAATTCTTAAAATATTTATAAAAAGATGTCACACAAAAAGACACTAAATTCTTATTGATTTATATTGAAACGTTCCAGTCTCTGTGAAATGTATGAAGAACAAACAACTCTAACTAAGATATGTCTCTAAAAATTAAGATTTACTTATTTACTTAATCCTAGCGGCAGACGAAGACTATAAAATTTCATTTTTTTGTTATTATAATTTCTAAAGATTTGTTTATAAATCTATTAATAAATTTAATTAGTTAAAATTTATTTATATAGAAAATCTAATATATAAAAGATTTATATTTATAACATTAAATATATTTTTTATTTGGAATTATAAATGTAAAGAATGTTTTTAATGACGCTGATTAATTAATTGATTGGTTTTTAATCCTGCTAGGATTAAAGACTTGCTATTAAGGAAAAAAGAACACGATTTAGGATACAATCATTTATCCTTCATTTATATCGTTTATACTCTTGCAAAATAAGTTTAAATAATAATGTTGAATGAATATAAATTGAGCTAGAGAACAGTGTAAATAATATTCAAATATCTTTTTTCATTTAAAAATCTTAATCTGTATTTCCTAAAAGCATATCGAAATTATCGATATGCGTATGCTCGTAGTGGATTTTGTATCTGGCAAGATGTATTCTTTAAGATACTGTAAAACGGTGGTTCCGCCAAAGACGACCAAGCCTTCATCATACAAGCACAATCCATGGCAAGGACGGATGCTGTAATAGAGTTTGTAGTCGTAAACCTTGAACTTATTGCAGTAATCCAGTGTAGTTTCAGTAATCTTAAAATTTCACGAAGTAATATTACAATTAATGAACTTTTTTGCACAAAATATATCTTCAATTTTTAAGTATTTATTCAAATATACATTGTGTATATATGACAAATATTTATGTATTAAAGAGTTAATTAAGAGTTTAACATTTCTTTCTTCTTAGTAATAAATATTTAAAATACAATGGATATTCTTGTGCGACTCGAGATATGAACTATACTTGATATTGCGAAAATGTGGTTAAACGCAATTTACGGTACTTGCCTAGTAGTCGCAACTGGTATTGAATTATGTCTATTATTTCACGTACCTGGCTGGCCGTCAGAATCCGTATGTCATAATGGCTTACTGCTTGGACACCCATGATTCATTCTATATTCCACATAAAGCATTCCACTGTTATGCCAATAATAAAGAGCTAGCACGACCAATGCATGCCACCATTGATGTGACGAACCAACATAGTCTACCCAACCTATGATAAAGGCATATTATTTATTTTGACATATGACAATGTACAGTTATCTTATTATTTAGTGAATTATATCGTAAGAATGCTATTACGATAATCGATAAGGTAATCATTAATAATTACCTGGACAAAAACGTTCGGGTATTTTGAACATGTAGAACGCGAACGCTATTGCATTAATAATGTACATTCCTATCACTCTCGGGATGAGCAAGTTAACGATCGGATTATCAAAGCCGCCCATCGCGATGGTCCAATGCAGCGTTGGCAACACTCCATATATTGCCCAGCACACAAATACAGCTAGCTTAATGTTACCGTTGATGTTTAGACTTGGTATTTGCAGTATCATTGCGAAAATGAAGATCGCGAGAACAGTTATCAGGTAGAACCATTGTAATTCCTATAAAAAATTCATTGATTCGAAATCAGCTTAATTTATCGATCGCGTTAACATAATATGGAATTATAGAAATATTTTAAATATTTTTTTAAATATTCAAATACAAATGATATATAATATATATATATATTATTTAATATAATGTATTATATATATATATATATATTTATTATTTAATATAATGTATTATATATATATATATATATATATATATATATATATATATTTATAATAAATTTTTTTAAATACCTAAAATTTTGCATGAGATTGTTGATATAATTATTAGATAAAAATTATATGCACGCTTTACCTTGTGACACCAAAAGGCATAATAGACACCAGACAAATAGATCGACAGCATGCTCAGAGCAATACCGAACAAATCGAAGGATAGGAAGCACCAATAGTCCTTTTCGCTTCGACACGAAAACGTGTGATATACGGATGAAAGGATCATACATATCTAAAGGCAATTTTATTTATTCATTTTGCTATATACGTTTTACAACGAAAATATTTTTTTTTACATTCTATAGATTTTCTTACCTGAAAACAAAGAAGGAGCAGGGACACGATTAATTTGTCGCTGAACGGCGCGTGAATATTCAAAAGACAGAGATCATATAGGGTCAGACCGAAGAAGAGCATCCAACCAAAGATGTGACTCCATATATTCACGGTCTCGTTTGTCCACCAAAATATGCTACAAAACGCAATGTTTCCGTGAAAAAGCGCATGCTGTTGTCCGCATCGAAATATGTATGTATGTATGTCCATTATCTTCGAAGCCCGTTTATTACACATTTATGAGTTAAGGAACATTAAACTCAACCTTTCGACGCATAGTTTGGTGGTCAAGCAGCCTCGATAACCACGCAGAATGTAAGGATTATATTGAAGAAATTTGGGTGCCTTTTCAAACGGGAGCAATCGTCTCATATCTTCTTCCTCTTCCGGTACAACTTTTTTCTTGGCTGTTGATTTGTCGCATACCTATTCGAAAACGGAAAATTTAAACATACGTGTATATATATATATATATATATATTCTTCAATATGTCCCAACATGAAATCAAAGGAAAATATCTAAAGTTTTAAACGTTTATTTTGTACGATGTTTTCCAAACTTTTATGTTGGAGTTTTATGTTGGACTTTTATGTTCAGATAGTAATGTGTGCGTTTAATATATATATATATATATATATATATATATACATATATATAATAATTTAATATAATATATTATAGTATATATTAAAAGACTTAATAAATTTTTTTAAAAGCTTTAAAATTGCTATTAGAAAGTAAAATCTTGAATGAATATATTTTCAGTATATACATATTAATGATTAGATTGAATATAATGATTATATATATATATATATATATATATATATATATAATGTGTATTTATTATGTATGTACTTTTTATTTTAGTTAGGAATCTTTATCTCTAATACAGTATAACAAGGAGAACATCAGACAGTGGAATCACCGATTTCGCTGAACTTAATATATATTATAGTTCCATCCTCCCACTAATTCGTCGTAAAGTAACACAATGTAAGAGAAAAACGCGAATATTTGAGAGGTTTAAAAATTTACGTACTTGTTATCTATCGAACAGTAAGGCGCCTGATGGGTACGCTGCGTGTCTCGTTTAAATTTTAAATCTTACTTTTGAATTTTTTTTTATCTACATTGAAGCGAATTACTATATATTTTTATTATTTTAACAAATTAATTTAATTATAAAATGATTACATTTAAAACTCATTGATTTTATTTGCTATGCAATGAGAAGTAATAATTATGAATAATAATCATTGTTAATCAGTAAGTCATTGTTTTTTATACAATAAACATTATTTAATTAAAATTTATTTGCTATGCAAAAAAATTTTTAATTATTTTTTTATTTTCGCCACGATTTTTGTTCTTGTATTATTAAATATATATTAATAAATAGAAAGTTCCCTTCGTAATAAAGGTATCTTATTATGTGCTTCTTAGTAAGGATATCTGTGAGTAAGGATATCTATGTTATTGTGTGATGTTCACTAATCTATCTAACTTGATCTAATCAAAAGATGTTTTTTTTTGTGACTGGGGTCCTTGCAACGGTTTTTAGACGTTGAGTTCATTCGAATTGATCAAGAGCTAGTTCGGAACATCGTATGCAAAAAAAAGATTTAAAAAAATGCAAGAACCAAGTACCAATGAAAACGTAGAATCATCAAACCCCGAATCGTCGAGCCTCCGGAAGAATGATGATATAGAAAATTCATTAACTAATACTTTAATATATTGCAAGAATTTGCTGGAAGCAAAAAATCTATTAACAGATACACCGTCAGTAATATTTGCGTATAAAACAATTACACATTACATTGAACAATAATGTATTGAACAGAATAAGAAATAATATTCTAGTTTCTTTTTTATCTTACGCGCACGTAATCGAATCGAGATTTCAATAATAAGTATGTATCTTATGTAAAGGAAAAGAACGCTTCGTAGCACTCATAATATTCTGAACAATACGAAGTACTTTCATTGCTTTCATTCGTTGCATTCCTCAACAATGTAAACTGTCTCACCAACAATGGATGTGATGTGATTTTACGATACAATAAGTTTCTTTTTTAATCTGACTTAATTATTTATAATTGTTGACTTATATAAATTCTTTCCATTTCTAAATTATTTTTTGCAATAATTAGATAATAATAGAATAGAGCTAAAATTCTCTATCTCTCTCTTGCTCCAATATATTATTCTAATAGAGAAATTAAAATAGTTGCATAAATTGCAAAGAGATATTCAATTATATGTATTTCAAAATATAAATCTTAATGTATAGAATTTCAATCTAATAATATCGAAAGTATCGAATTTGATTAAATAATAATTAACTTATCCAATATTAATTCGATTATTTATCTGTTTAATTTAGAATAGATCCTGTAATGATTAATATCATGTGAAAACACAAAATCATTCGAGTAAATTGAAGATGTCTCGAGAAAGCGAGTTAACGATCCCAGTAATTCGCAAAGAATTGTAGACGAGGATGTAGATAAAGAACGTTTTAGTTATACTACATCTTTCGAAGATACAAATGCGGTAAGTAGGCCACAACGGGACCTGCCTTTCATCCGTGTGTGTCAAGTTTACGTCTGCTTTCCTCTCGCGGCCGCATAAGTTCATAACTAGCGAAATCGATTCTCGTCGTTGCATTGGCAATATCCATTGCGATTAGAACGTTATCGTTATGCGGCTAAAATAGAATAATGATCGAATATTCAGATTTTGCGGAATATAATTTTAAAGGACAATATGCTTTTTTCATGTAGATACTCACTGATAGATACTCACTGAATAATTAACGGTCAATTGTCTTTATCTATCGTGACTTATAATCTAGTAATCTAGCACATGTTAATGCATTTCTACTATAAACCACAAATAATTAATGTTTTATTTATTTGCAAAATAAAAATTATTTATTATTTATTATTTAAATTAATTGTTATTTAAAATGTCGAGTTTTCCCAATAATGAGGATAAAAATTCTGTCGATTTTTTTTTGAATACACAGGAAAAAAAGAAATAATTATACACAGGAAAAGAAGAAATAATTATATAGTCGTCCAATTTAGAAAATGGTCTTCAATTTACAAAACGGAAACGAATGACACTAACAAGAAATAGAGCATATTAACTATCCTCTTTACATTTGAAGTTCTAGTTTCTAGAAACAACTTATCGATTGCTCGCAATTTTCTGCAAAGTATTACTAGTAATGTCCTTCATTTACAGTAGCATACGAAATTCGCGTGACGTATATCGCTGCATAATCGCATGACATTTATTCACCTTTGCTTTAATTCCTTTTTATACTGTTTCTCAAATTTATTCTTTTTTCCTCAATTATTTTTAATTTATTTTGAATTTAATGAAAGTCTTGTGCAATGCAATGCATATAGGACATTGACTGACCTTGTTGACGAGTGGCTTGCTTGCTTCTTGAACCAATTCTGTCGCAGATTGCTTTTCATGACTATTATTGTTGTGCAGTTGACCATTATTAGACTCTTTTTCACAGTGGTCGCTAACCTCCTCTACGCCTGCAAGTAGTTTCATCGTTCAAACAGCGTGGACCTTTTATGTAACACCCGCTTCCTGTGAAAGAGAGATATAATAATGATAGAGAAAGATTAAAGATGACTGTTTGTCACAATAGCATTCGTGATAATACAACTATCAAAGATTGAGACTCGTCCAAACATATAATCTTCATTTGAAACATGATGTAGAATTAAAGACACGCTAGAATTTAAACAATTATACTTACGAGAGACTGAGATTAAACGTATGTAAAATATCTCGAAAAGATGTGTATATGCATTTGTATTTTAAATTTAAGAGAATTTTGGAACTTGATTTTGGAACTGAATTTAATAGCAAGTCTCTAAAGATATTATTATTGTTCTATAATCAATATCTATATTTAGAGAAATGTAATAAATAATCTAATAATTTAATAATTTCTAACAATTATTCAAGCAAAATTCAAAGTTGTCTGTTATGTATGTATGTCCTTGGTTTTACTACATTATTTTATTATATTTTTTAAATTTTATTATATTTTTTATTATATTTTTTATTATACATATATTATGAAACTTTGAAAGATTCGGATTTGCAAGATTTATTTTTTCACGTAACGTTGGTGCGCTTTCTCAAAAGAAGATTGCCCCACGCAAATAGAAGGTAAGCAAGAACCATTACAAACGCTTTCTTACGCGATGCGGTCTAAATGGAAACAAATTTCCTTGCGCCTGAATAAAAAATCGGTACATCGTCGAGAGAGATTTCTCGCAAAGAGAAAAAATATAATACTGCGTAAGAAGAAAATTAAAAAGCGCGCAAGTAACTTTCAAGCGCTTGCCTGTAATCGAAAGATTAGAAATCTTGCGGTTATGCTGAAAGAATAGTAGGCTGAAATTTTATATATGAATTTCTAATCGTTAATTAACCCAAACGGAAATAAGATGGAAATATGTGCAAGTGTCAACATACAACACCGCGCGGATAGTGTCAAAAGCGAGCAAAAAAGCGTGCTCCGAGATTCGCGTTGTCCTAGTTGTCTTTTTATCTGGACTCCATGTGAGATGAAAGAAGGAGATACTTGTTCACTCTCTCTACGTCACGCGATGTCTGATCTATGAGAAAGTTGAAGGCACTCTTTGGAGTCCGTTGAGATTGTACGTCTGCACCCGGTGAAAAGCACTATCGTACAAATTATATTTTCACCATTATACGAGCAGGAAGTATAGCATGTCTACGTAACAATTCATATAATTCTAAAGTTTCGAGTTTTCCTACATAATACACGATTTCGCATTTATTTATTTGTGTTTTGCGATAATAATAATGATGCAAAAGTGAATGTTAGATCAATGCAAAAATAATGATACATAATGTCCATAAATAAAATATGTATCACATATTTACACAAAAATTATATATGCTATTAATTTAATATATTAAATTTTTACAATTTTAATCTATTTTAATATTTATACGATCTGTTTAAAAAAATCAATGTCTAAGAAATTTACGCATTAACTAAATATATTTACATCTCTTCGTAAATAAATAAATATGAATATGAAACACAATCTTAATAAATCTTCGTTTTTCATCAAGATTTCCATAAAACCTATGTATAAAATTGCAGATCATTGCTAATATTGAAAGCTGCATTTTAGCACATAAACTTTACACATATGCATATATATTTATTACTTAATGAGTAATTAATGAGTAATTAATTATGCTGTACAATGGAATTGTATAGTGCACTTATTATTTTGTGAACAATCAAGAAGAAACAAATAATATCGTTTAATAACATGATTCTATAATCTGTAAAATAGATAAAGATGCGTGTCATTAAATTTGATTGATTTATATAGCGTTCTACATATGTATGTTTATTAATTAAATTAAAATTATTCTCTTCTTAGTGCTATTGTACGCAACAAATTTTTCAATTTAACAATTGACAATAAATTGAATAATCGTGAAAAGATAACACATGTAATTACTTCTCTATTATGTGTGTATCATTATGATATTCATGATTGGTCAAGTTAAACGATCTATAAGCGCAGAGTTATTTAATCATCGATCTTACGTTATCACTTCCTCACTTGTATGAGGACAAAGTCCTACTACTATAAAGCACTGTTTCGAACAAGATGACATTGAATTCATCGAGCGAGATGTGCATTCGGTGCCAACATCGATGCAGCGTTTGTTTGCCACTGTATCAATTATTCAGATATTCAGACATATATACACATTCCAACTTCGCTTTAATTCAATGTAAGTTTAAACATAATACGAGACTTATGAAAAGACGAGATTTTCTCATTGTCAATACAAATCGATTTGCATGCGCATGCAATATCCAAAAAAAAAATTTAATTAATTTATCATTAATTGATATTTTTTGCAATTAGTCTATTGCAAGTCTATTATTGAAATATTTTCAATAACTATTTTCGTATATTTTCTATAAAAGATGATTGCAATACTTCGCTGTACATTGAGTTTTACGCTTATTTTTGTTATAAATTTCTCCTTTATAAACAATAATCTTTACTTTTTTAATATTACAAAAAAAAATATCTTTTAAAATCTGCTTAATTTGATTGTCAAATAAAGATAATTAATACCTTGAATATTTATAAATAAAAAATTATTTCCCATAATGATCGATTAATTTTATCGAAATAATTTTTAAATTGATTTACCCGCATCAATTAACGAGCACGCTTAACGAGCACGTACCCTGAAGAACGATAATTGACAGTTTTGCAGATAGTTAAAGAAGCGGAGAGTCACATCGAAGTCTCGTGGTTGGCCTATGTCCTATCGGCACATTGGCAAATTCCTCGCATGTGCGAATCTGCACCACGCATTGAATCGCAACACGATCGACCGCACTGAGCGCGGCGAGAACACTGGTAGTGAACGGCGGTGACGACGGCGGCGGCGACGGTGGCGGCGGTGGCGACGACGGCGACGAGCACGACGTCAGCCAGGGTCGCTCTCGATGCGTGCCGTGTGAGGAACACACGCTCAGGAACCGCTCGAGTCCCTCTCGCGTGTTCCAGATATAAAGGGGAACACATGAATACTTTCACTGTTGCTCGGACAGCGAGTGTCCACTCATTCTCCGAGGTTCGGGATCGGCTGATCACCGAAAGTTTTTGCGTTATCTTTCAATATCGTAACATTCTCGCAATATGAAATACATACATATGTAAATATGGTACATGATTATATAAGATCAATTTACAAAGATTTAGTTTTTATCATTAGTATGCGTATACTGCTTTTTATGTATTTATAGAGTTTATCTCGCTTTTTCTTGAAGATTTCTTTCTCGTTTATTATTTTATACCTTTATTTTCAATGTTCCTCGAAACGTTCTTTTATAAAAGTTGTACGAAATTTCTAGTTTGACATTTATGAAAATTATTCTTTTTGTCTCAACTCATTTGAATAAAATAAATTTATTTAATAACGGACTACTCAATCATGATGTCTCCATATACATCTCTCTTACATTCTTTCATTGTTTAAATATTTATTTAATTATAGTTTCAGCAAAATTTTCTCCATCATTTTCGAGCAGAAAGAAATTTTTCATTAAAGATCGCGTGCAACAAAATTTTTAGCAGTATACATCAGTTTCATGTTACTTTCACATAGATTGCTTCGGGCTGACATTGAAGATTTAGGAAAGATACGTGGTTATAGATGATTAAGACTTTCGAACAAGACAGGTGTCGATACGGTATTTTTACAATTCGGCAAGAATCCTCAATTATACATCTTGCAAACGATAAGTATATGATAAATATATAACGTGAGACACATACGGCTAATATATCGCATCATCGATTCATCATACGCCCGTTCAAATCTGTGATTGGCCGCGAAGATAAAAAAGATTCGCTATTACCTTATCATCATGTGGACTTTATTATATAAAGGGCTAATGCTAAAATATACACAAGATAAGTTATTAAAAATGTTCATTATTGCGGTAGTAATAATTAATTATACACATGAATAGAGTCATCTTCTCTACTAGAGGTGAACGATGATCAATTTTCTTTGAGGACTATAACTTTTAAATATCAGATTCGACGTGTTTACTTGTAATTAAATTACAGCAAATACACGTTCGTATGAGACAAGGTCGGCGTAAACAGCGGGCCGCCGTATTACATACTAATCGATTTTGTGTATGTGTTGCGTATGTGTATTGTGTTTATGTGTCTTCTCTAGATTCCTTTAGTCGCCCCATCAGCTTGCCATATTTAAGCACCGATTACATCGAGACGCTTCGTTATAACGCGTGCTTTACATGTTTTCGCAAGACAAAGTCATTTTACTTACGCACTAATTAAGTAATTGTATTTCATGACGTATCAGATTTTATTTATCTATGTTTAGAAGCCAAAACACATTGCTAGCACCATCAAGTAGTGCAATTATGTAGTTTATATAATCTTAAACAAACTATCTCGCTGAATGACATTTCACATTTTAATAACACATTTTGTTCATTTTGTATATAGCTAGGTTTTTTAAAGAAATAATATATAATCGCATAACATTACTCTTACAGCCACAATATATTAGAAATATAATATTGAAGTTGCAATGTTTAAATAAGATTTTATTTTAATCTATCGTTTTTGTCCAATAGAATGTAGCGTGATCTTATGTCGTAAATTTATATTGTGGATGAAAGAAGAAAAAATACCGAGAGAAAGGAGCGATTATTATAAGGACTAAATTAAAATAATAATAATAAAAAATTGCCGTTTAAACAAATGCAAATCTGCACGCAAAACAGCAGTAAAAGTATCGATGCAAATAAACTAATGTCGCGACGGATGATGAATGTAAAACGAATTCCTGACTCGCAATACGCGCATAACGCACATCTTAATAATGTGTATTTATGTACTATAGTACGAGACGAAATACGAATTGCCGAGATTTTAGGAATCCGATGGCAATCTTCTCACGTCGTCAACATATTTGTCATCTAATTAATAATACGATTTATATATGAATTTAAATAATCGGAACTTATCCTTGTTGATAAATAGTGACACTAACAGTTCCTCATATCAGCTTGAAAACTGACAATCGAAAGAAATTCGTGACACGAGCAATTCACTCTTGTTACCTCTGATAAGTTACATAGTGAAAACCCACGAAATTGCAGGTACATATGCTAAAGATCAAATAATTATGTGTTTTTTATATTTAGCATTTGCATATACTTCCGATTACTTAAAATCGCACGGTTGCCATCTGCCGATATGCATAATTAAATTACTACACACACACACACAGGAACCAAAAGCACAGATTTCGAGTTACTCGTAGAATTTGTCAGGTATAAGGAATTTTAATAATTGAACAAAGCATACACGTACAGTTTCAGTAATATTTATATATATATATATAGCCCAGTCTTACAAAAGAGTGACCACATTGTTCCAAGGGACGGGCAAACATTGCTCACTTGCGTTAAGACTAACAATCGATGTGCTATCAGTTCAAAGTTTCCATTTCCATTGAGAAAGTAGGTATATCATAATATTACAATTATTATAAGCACAATAATTCAAAATCAAGTCTATTAGATTTAAATACAAATCCTACTTTCACTCTCCTATATGTTACTTCCATTTTTTTTTATTTATGAAAAACAAAGCGGACAAGTTTTTGTTATCTGATTCAGTGTATATAATGCTGGGTGACCACCTTCAAAATTGCCTTAATTGCCATTGCGGCAATATTTTAATATTCGCGGGGCTTCCCGAGTCGTGGGAAGTTCAGATCGATCACGTTTGCCTGAGGATTCCTCGAGCCCGAATACTGACTTAAAAGTTTAAAAGTATACGAGCCATAGCTAATTTCAATCGGTGCTGATGCGTAAGTGGCAATAGGCTGGGGCTGTTTCTTGGTGGTGTTTGGATGTTGAAGTCAACGGAGATTGGCGCATCACATGGCATACTTGCGCGTCCATTCACGTGCCAATTCATTGTACTTCTCCCTGTCGGTTTTGTATATCCTGGCTATCTCTGGTACCAATGGGTCATCTGGATTTGGATCGCACAGCAAAGAGCATATTGACAATAACACTGGAAAGTAATCAATAAAGTTAGGTTAGGTTAGATAGTATCATTTATATAAAATATATATTCTCAAATACAATTTGGAGAGAATACACATACCCTTTGATATAGTGAGTGCCGGAGACCATTGCGATCTTAGAATATCCAAACAAATACTTCCATTACTGTTGATATTAGGATGATAAATTCTAGTCGTAAATGCGACCTGTAAGCAATTAAAAGTAAAGAATTAGAACTGGCAAATTTATTTCCGTAAAAGTCTCACTTTTACAGTGTTATGTACCTTAGGTGGTTTGAATGGGTAATCTGTCGGAAAGTGTATTGTTAGGAAAAATACTCCTCCTTGATACGGGCTATCAGGCTGAAAGAAAATTGAATATATATATATATATACATATATAATATGCATTATTTAATAATTGAATTTTATAATTTTGCCAGATCCTGATGATATATATATTTGTTAGTAATCTATTTAGAGAAAGAGTAATGTAAAAGTATGTCATTGTAACATATAAAACAAAGCATATAAAATAGCACATAATCATCAAGTCAATTGCAAGTCAATAATTTTTAAAACTTTTGTATGCAAAATAAATTTAAAAATATGTTAAATTTATAAGGATATATCACTTACTGGTCCCATGATAGTTGCCTGCCAGTGGAATACTGGAAAAATATTATGTCCAATAGTTACATGCAAATAATTATGAAATCATGATATAAGTTATATATTTATTTTAATATTTTAATTATATAATTTCAATATGTAGATAATTAAAAATTATATTTAAAAAATGCAATTCAAGTAAGATCTTCTCTGGAATGTCAAGTCTTGAGACCCACAACTTGGTTTATATCTCGATATTATTTATACTTGTTATTACTCTAAATGTTCAATTAGCAAACGTTCGATACTTACAATCATCTCCCACAGGTCCAGCCGAGCATTGTGCTGGCGGATCTCTACCAAGGTCCTGAAGTTCCTGAAATTATAAAAATGGAAAATAACATTTAAAAAATTCTAAAAATGTCTCTATATATAATATTCAAAGATGAATATGTTATTATTTTAATTAATATCTCTTAATCTATAACTAATGTGAAATATAATACTTTATTAAGAATAAATCCTTTTTAATTAGAGACAGAATATAAATTTATATGAAATGTAAATTTATATTTAGAATAAATTTACATATTCTATATAAATATAAATTACATTTATTTTTCTTGTTATACTGCAATAATCCTGCATATAATGCATCATTATTCCTTAGAAGAGCTTTGCTATTTATAAACAGATATACACATATAGTATTTTCTCAACAAGATATAGAACCTTCTAGATAATTCGTGTACATATATAGTGATAAGAGATGAAATGTCGCTATACAATGAAGAGAATCAATTTTCGAATCAAGCTTATTCATTGTCTGTATAAAATCTTTTCTATAATATCTTTATAACAATAAAAAATAAAATTAAAAAACATAAATATCATAATTATTATATCATGTTGTTTGAATAACTCTACGATTATACATCAAAATGCCATAGTAAAGATGAAATACAAGTTACAGAAATAGAGGGAACTTTTCGCTAAACTTTTCAGATGAATCTAAAATTAAGGTCTTTGTTGCTCGGTATCATAGTCCATTCTGTGATAAATAATACGAATGACAAATCAAATATGATTGGCTTTCATAATGTGAATACACACTATGTCGAGCAATTCACTCTAATTTACTAATATACACTATGACATTTTTACAGCAAATCACAAGAGAAAAAAAAGAATTAAAAAAAAATGTTCATGAACACTGCAAGAAATATGGGGATATGTGTGAGGACACAAAAGCCCAGCAAGGAGCACCAAGGGAGAGATCTCAAGAGCCTATTACAAGTCGATATACCGGAGCACGCGTATAAAATACAGGAACAAATTGTAGAAAAATACACGTTCTCGCGTTACTTCCGGCAATCTATCAGGGAACAAAACTACACAGAATCCCTCCGGGATCCTCACTGTCACCGCAGCCGAGTCCGGCTGGGACGGCGAGAGAGACGATTCTCTGGCGCAACCGCCATCTCCGTCATCGTCCGGCCGGTGATCGCGGCCTCGACGGCCGGGCAACGACCAGGAAGCTCGTCCCGAGGGTGGACCAGGCCGCCGAGATGCTCGCCCGTTCGCTCACATTGCTCCTCGCATTAGCTCTCGACGTGAATGCACTCGTCGAGGGGCGTAGAATCGAGCACGAATCGCGACAACGCCCGGTTAAGCCGCGAGCGCGGCGCGAACGGCTGACGAACGTCACCACGTACCTTATTAATTCGCTTTAAAGCCATTTGACGAAGTGTGTGTTGATATTAACTGGCCGCAATACCAGACAGCGATACCCGCTAGCCGTGGATCTTTGATTAGGGATTGCAAGATGGCTGCCTTCTAAACGTAGCCCAACTGCGCTGGTCAAGCGCGGTGTCGCGAATCGCGCACGGTGGACACGCGACGCTTCGCTTGCGGAAGGACGCGGGCTGATGAATTTCGCACGCTCGTAGCACGTCGCGTTCGTCGCGTTTTTATCGCAACGCTTTTCGCCGTCGTAATTAAACGCCAACGCGGCACGGCTTATTCCTTACAATCTCGCAACCGGGCCAAGGCAGCCACCGCGGATTTCCTTTTATCGGCGCGATCGGCGCTACTTTTTTCACCTCGTATCCACCATCGTCGACAGATGACGCAACGTGACGTTTCGCGCTCGTGACATCCCGCGTGCGTGAGTATCTCGCTCCATGCGTGTGGATTTTATTACGAGGTAACGAAAGCAAAACTAAAGTAAAGGAAGTTGCGCCGGCGATATTGACGAATAAACTTTCCCTCTTTCTCGATTGTCCATCGATTTCTAATTCTCAAGCGCTTTAACACGTCTCACTTTGACGAGGAGGGATTCTATTCATTTATCATATATCACACATTGAAGCTAATGTTTTTTTAATTAAATTACTAACACACACACACATATGTATGTATATATATGTATATATATATACACACACACACACACATATCTCCAAACATATTATCATGTTTTCTAATTAAATTCATAAGTTATACATCCTTTCGAAAGACAGGCATTTAATATTTATTTCGAATTAATGAATTAATAATGTATATTTATCATTTTTTAAAAGATAATTAATATTTATTTTTGAGAGTCAATGAATTAATATATGATACATGTGTGCATTATTTACGCACTATGCATTTTAATTTTTATTTGCCAATCGGTTTTTCCAAAGTTTGCATTGAAGTAAAAAATTCTTTTACGAAAGAACGTTCTCGAATTTTCCTCATATTCCTCACCATACCATTCAAGTGATACTAGTATCGCACATTATTATCTCTACTCACTACTTTAAGATAATAAAGCACTCGAAGTCTCCTCGATAAAAAAAATGTAATATATGATATAACAAAATGTGTGATAAAAAATTTAACAAGAATTTAATAGAAATAAAACGAATTATATTAGTTGTACTGCATATATAAATAATATGGATTATACTAAAAAATTACAAATAGTTACAATGACATAATTACACTATTGTAAATTTAAAAAAATATTCGACAGTAATTCATATCATAATTATAAGGTCTGTTTTTTTCAGTTACACTGCTGCACTAGTGCAATAAGTTAGAAAGAAACAAACATACTTTCTTTCACTCACTTTAACTAATTGCATTAGTGCAGCAGTGCAGCTGAAAAGAACAGACCCATAATTATAATAATTATTTTATCGAAATCTCTCGCATCCACGTTCAATCGATTTCATTTCCCTCTCGTGATATAAAGTTGGAAAATTAACGAGAATAAAAAATCGACGAGTATAAACCACGACATCCATATCATCGCGATTATGCCGAACATAACGCAATATTCTAGCAAACGCAATATACTCCAGCAATTGTGCTCTTGCCGCGTTAAACTTTACGCGCATCAGAAGAAAACGAGAGATCCTTGCAAGAGGAAAAGGCAGGTCTTCGTATACAATCCGGAGGAAGAGATCTGGCATGAGCCCTATATGCAAACCCTTCGTCGAGAGTTTTCGGACGAGTCCGTGCCCTGCGACTCCAACATCGAGTTACCTTGGAAGGACATTGCTCTACCAGTGACAGGTGTGAGAATTCGACCCGACGTGACAGCTGCAGCCGATCGGAAAGCGGACGAGGCTGAGGCAAAACCCATCGAAACCGAGAAGAAGGATTCTGCGGGCATCATGATGCTACCGTGGAAGGATCTGCTCATCACGGAGACCCTGCAGAGCGCATTGGACGATCCGGAAGCCTGCGACTCCTCGGTGGAGATACCCTGGGGTGACTTGGCCTTGGAGAGATCAATGATGATACGGGCGCCGAAGGAAGACGAGACTTGCGTCCCCGATGACATCGAGATTCCGTGGGATGACATTTTGGTGCCGCGAAATATCGTCATTCAGAAAAAGCGAAAGCATCCCTCGTCTGGACAACCACCTCGCACGCGCCCAGGTGTGACTTGCGCTACCTGCGGCGCGAATCCTTGCTGTGCAAAGGCACGTGCGGGAACTTCTACTTGGATTGCTACGTGCATGTAGAGTACAATAGTGTATTTATATACACTAATTAAATTTTAATTTTCTAACGAAGTATTAATACTTTAACACTTTGTTTATATTATCATTTTTCCGATTTGTACAAGTTTGATATATGCAGTATATAATATCTCAGATCAATATATTAGAAACATTGAAAATAAAATATATATAAAATATTTCAAAATATAATAATAATATATTTTAAAACGATTTTTTACGTATGATTGAATAAATATTAGAAATCGATCTTTTAATATGAATAATTTAATTTAATATAAAATCTAATTAATAATAATTTAGTAAATAATAATTGCATCAATAATAACAATGCGCGAGGAATTAATGTGAAACATTTGATTTAATAACTACATTATTGATCAAATCAAGTGCTTGATTTATCGGCTTTTGAGGAGATGTTACTACGATCGACCCAAAGATGGCGCCACCATCGACTCGCACTTCGGCAACATTCGGGCACGGTCGGTCCTCACGATTCGTAATACGCCGTCAGTCGGCACTTGACAGCGAGCGTGAATGGTTGTTTATCGCAGGTACACGCGAAAGGTGCCCTGGAGAGCGTTGTGCGCGTCGATAATCGAAAAATGGCGTAATAAAATCTAACGCGCATCTCTCGTCGCGTGTTTGACGAACGGTGATCTCGTAAGATTCCGCGGCGTCGTTCTCTCGCGTAGACAATCGACCGAAGTGCGCCATGATCGTGTTGGGCCGACGAACCCGGCAACGTCGTTGAGTGAAATTTATAGTGTGCATTTCGAGTGTGCTTTAGTGAATCGCGCGCGTCGAGATAAGAAATCCCCGCCGGTTGATGTCGTCATCGTTATCGTCATCGTCGTCCTTGTCATCGTCGTTGTTATCGTACGTCTGCCAGTGACGACGCTGACGCGAACGACCTGAACGTCGCGACGCGACACATCGTGACGTTACGTGACGCGTGACACGCGGGTCACACAAGTACGTGCGTCTTAATCGCGACGTGTATGAACCCCGAAAAAGCAGGCAAGGAATGGCCCGTGCGTCCGCGACCAGGATTCGGTGATCCTGCCCATTCGTGACAACTTAACGACTCGCTCAAATCCGGGCGAGACCAAGATGGCGCCACCGGCGTTTTGACACTTGCCGAAGGACGATCCGTCAGCTGGACTTCGCCGTCGCCAGCAGGCGATCCGTCTATTATGAGCAGAGAATTCTACGTACCCTGCACACCTTATACTTATCAAGTAAGTTGTCGAGATTTCATTATTTTCATTCGCGTTCCAACGGTATCCTTGTTTTGTATTACTACGAAGTAGCCGATCAGGGACGTGTTTCGTAAAGGAAAACAAAGTAAAAAGTCTATACAAACACATGGATCTTGCAATGTTTAATTATGGCAGTAATATATTCGAAACAGTTCAATATCCCGTAAATATCAGTCTCTTAAAATGTTTATTTTTATTATTTATAAAGGGATACTCTAATGATTTTTTATATAATAAAATAATACAAAACTTTATACTCATTGAAATTAAAAATAAGAAATTGAAATTAATAATTTCCAAGCACTTACAATTATCATTAAAAAGTATAATACATTAATTATTACAATTTAAAACATTATTTTTTGTTGAAATAGCGTAAATTTTACAGAACAGTATTGAATTTTTGCACTATAGTAATATGTAATTGTAAATTATGCACATTCGGAGAATATTTATCTCCTTTCGATAAATTTTAAATTTTATTATACGTATTCATTTAATAAGAATTTTATATCACTGTGTATGATTTGACAAAAGTCTGTGATGTATTTGACAAAAGTCACTCGACCAAATACAATAGTCGATACCGAAATGGCACGACGTTCAAATTGATAGGTAGAATTGTGTCATTGGATAAGTATCTAGAATTGTACCGTTGATTTGCCCTGTCTTTATTATGTCGATATGATTCAGATATGAGTAATACAGCTACTAATAGAGAAGCTTCGAAATCGCAGAATTCAGATATCCCGGAACAACGAGTTCTCGCGGATGATATAAATCTTAGTCAATTCGATCATAGAAAACCCGATAAGCGATCTCTATTTTCCGCGATAAATCAGAAGGTGAGAATATAGTATAGAGAATATAATATTTAGGATTTCTCGATAGCATGATGAATAGCACATGATTGAAAAAGACGCAGATATTTTAAAATAGTGTAGAAATATATTTTAGTCGACTTAATTTACAACGTTACCTCATGCACTCTATGAAATTTTTATAATATAAATATTCATATAAATATTAATATAAAAATTAATATATATTAATATATATATATGAATATTAATAAATATTAATATAATTAATACAAACTCTTATAGTTTTGTATGTTTATTGGATTATGTAAAATGAGTTATATCGACCGGAAAGCCTAACGGAGGTGTAAGGATTCCATTCAATTTCTGTTCTTATTACAGCGCGTAATTATTGATCTTTTATGGTCATATTAATTGCGGAAATTTCGATTCTATGAACGATAACGATAACGAGAGTAAAACTATAATATCTTGAGTGGCTAGGCAATTAATTTATTGTACAACTCGAATAATATAAAACGTTAATGAAGCAGTTACTTAATCGACTCTACTAATATGGAGGAGAAACAAAATGCGTATTTCACGTTTGATAAAAAAAATGAACGTTGTCTAACGAATGTAATGCACAGATTAGATCGAAGCTGTCCACCTTTCATAATCCTTTGAAGCGTTTCATAAAATCAAAGAATCAAAGGGAAGTTGATTCCGAAGTAAAGAATATAAATCATCATGTTATTGAACCTCATGTTTCTAAGGAAAGAGACGAGCTCGCGAATCTTGACAGCGGTAAATATTTATATTCTTGATGAATTAAAATAGCTTTAAAAAAGAAAAAGATAATCTTTTCTCTCTTTTTCTTTGTTTCTCCATCTTTCTCTTTGTCAGCATCTACGCTGAACGAACAAAGTACGACGAAGAGCAATACCTTGATTTATCGATCCGAGCATCATTCCGTCGCGGATGCTGCAAGGACGCGTGAATCTTGCCAGGACCTCGCAAGTTATTTCTCCGAAGTCGACCCCGATGAACCCACGACCTCCGCTACAAACACCATCGTGCTCTCCGCGAGTACCTTCGATCGCGATGTCGAACCGAGTAAGACTTCATGGAAATTCAGTCTCGACTTATTCACGAGATAGATGTAGAATCAAACACGTAATGTTTCTACTCGAGTGATGTATTCGGAAACTTAAAATCGCAGTAAATTTTTTTAAATCTACATTATTCTGATTAGATTGTGATTTATCAAATCGAAAATTATAAAAAATATTCTCATTAAAAGATGCAAAATTATTTTATGATTAAAATTATAAATTACAGATTATAGAGTCAACATTCAGAAATTACGCGTTGTAATAAATTCTTAAAATATTTATATAAAACGGAATAAAATATTTATTAAAACATTTTATTTATAATCAAAATATACTAATAATATTTTGATATTGACCAATTCAATGACCATATTATATTAAAGTTACTCTCCTTTCGACTACTTCAAATCGAAATAAAATTTAGAATCAGCATTTAATTTAGAATGAAATAGCTTTTAAATGCGGCTCTTTTAAAGACGTCAGTCGCAGCGTCAATTTAACATCTCACTTCCGTTCGATTTCCTTTCGTCGCGCACGACGTTGCAGGTGAGAATCTACAAAGTACGACAATGACATCCACGACTTCCACATCGTTCGAAAGCTCGGAGATAACTGAAACTGTTTCGAATTCTATGAATACCGAGGAAGTGTCTGAAGCGGATTTCATGGATGCGTTGCAACGCGGTACCATCATCGCGATGGCTCCTATGGAACTGACGCTCTCCACTCAATTAGGGTACCGCTCATTACACTTTTCATTTTCTCTGACTCAAAAGAAATAGTATTTCTCAAATCAATTTTTTTTTAATCAGCTGAAAGTGAAGAAAGAAAAATTTTTAAATCTTTAAATTTCTAAAATCAATTTTTTTTCTAATCAACTGAAAGTGAAGAAAGAAAATTTTTTTTATCTTGATATTCAGTATAAAATATTTAAGAATCATAATTTGACAATATATACACTGAAAAAAAAACTTGGTTGAAAAAGGCAAAATTTGTTTTGCCCAACTAAATATATTGTCCGATACGTTCAAATAAATATAACTAAAATATTCCGAAATAATTTGTTGATGTAAAAAAAGCTTATTCAAATCATCAAAACAAAGAGTTCAGTACAACGATGTACAGTTACTACAACAGAATATTTTTTTGGGAATATTCAACAAAATTTTTTTCAGTGTACTCTACGAAATCTCTACATTTCTTTCTGTGCTTTTTCGCAGTAGATTCTTGTCAGTTATAATTTGTATTGCTTACATTTTTGTGCGATCTTTTTTTTCTATTTTTTACCATGAAGCCTCGATATCGAATATGCAGATATCGAATTTGCAAGAAGCGTGCATAGAGACTTGCGGCTCGAATCCGCAAGCTCGTTCGCGTGCTAACCGCGCTAAAAATCGGTAACGGTATCGCCATTGCGGTCGGTTTACATTCGATCAACAGTATCGGCGACACTCGGTACGATACCCGCCGGAAACGGTCTCGACTGGTTGATCAGCTTGACCCTTATTGGCCCGCGTAAACACAGACGAATGAACTTTCGAATGAGATGTCTTGCCGCTTAAGAATTGCACGCGATCATACCTTACGCTATCATTTTATGCTTATTAAATGAGGCATTCGATACAAGAAGTCTAACTTGTAAATTTCACCTTGGAATAAGAAATCTCGCATCTCTCTAAAATTAATATTTAAATAATTGATTTTTTAGAAACATTCGGTCAATTTTTTTATATCGAGATACCTTTATAGACATTTGTACGGTATTTTTTACGCAATACATATCGTCTTGTAAATTCGAACCACAACGAGTTTTGCGGTAACGCGGGATGCAGAACTGCATTTTCGCAGCTCCTGCTCACTGGATCGTACGGAGATCCTGTTTGATTACAGTCTGTGCCATATGCGAATGGCGGTTACGTCTCTCGGCGTGACTCACTCGTTTCGCGTCTACGCCAGGGCATATCTATCAATCATGTCGTTTGAGAAAGTTGCGTGAGGTAACGCGCATTGAAACATTAGTTTTGCCGTAAATATGAAATCAGCCGCCGCCGGCGATATCGGTAATTTTCATTTCGCGCGAGTTCTTTAACTCGCTCTTATCTCATTGGAGATATTCAATGCATTGCCATTCGTCACTGATTAAATCGAAATCTTTAAATAAAGTATTTATCTCATCGCTTTTAAACGATTCTTATTTTTAAATACAAATTATTTGTATATAACATTTTAGCAATTTCTTTTTATAAGTTTTCAAAATCATTAATAATAAGTCAGTTTTTGTGCGTTTTTATTTAATTTTTAATTTAAGAAAATTAGAATTTGATTGCAAACGCGATATAAGTACACTACAAAAATATCATATTCTTTTCCTTTGGCTTTCTCAACTACTGATTTAAAGAGACACATTTCGTATCCGGTAAAGATAAATAATGTGCCATCGTGACAATATCAATTATAGCAATCCAGTCATATGAAAGTGGGAAGAGGTGCACTTTCTCTGTACGCGATAAATAGGAATTCGAGCAAATTTCTCTTCTCGAGCTTTACTGCGGTTGCTTCTTCGTGATCTCGTCTTCTGTCCACTGCGGATTCTCTACGAAAGCTTAAATTGCGCTTTATCGCGGAATAAGTTCGGTGATTTGTCGGGCAGGCAGGTGCATCCTGGCACGGAATATGGATTCGGGACATCGTACCATGGAGCGGTCGATGTCTGCTTATGTAGTATACACAATGTTTCTCAACTCTGCTGACGAAAAGCTTTCATCCACGAACTCTTATCTCAATTTAAAAGTTGATTTTTTTCGCAATTTTTTTGCAACGAAAATTAAACTCAACGCTATTTTTCCTAACATATATTTTAATTTTTAACATTGAATAATTTGATGCTAATTTAAATAATTATTTTATTAAAATAAAAATGAAGATTTCTTAAAATTCTTCTCCGAATTATATATAATTTGCAGAAAATCTTTCATTTATATAACTGCATAAATTATTAATATTTTGATATTTTTGTCAAAAATACATAGATGTGCAAAACATTGCACAAGTTTGAGACACTCTGTGTACTACTATAGACAACTCCATGGCGTGTCTATAAACTTTTAAAATTTCGATTTCGCGAGTAAATGAGGAAATTAGTCATCTTATGGTTCCTACCAATACTATCAATCACAATCCAGCAACAATTCCGTGACAGATTTCGATAATTTTGGTGAACAATTTCTGATGTCTCTATTTCAAAATTATATCCAGGTTGATTCTAATACACGTTTGCGAAAACCTATTCGAAATATATAAACTATATATCATATAAAATAACTAAGGAAAACAATTTTAATATTAATTCTGTTTAAGTAATAGCTACTAATTCCTGCTATAATGTTTCGGCCTTGTACATTAACTTTCTTTGTCTTACTACATCATGATACAGTTTGTGAAATAGGTATGAGTCACGCAGCACACGAATCGTTTTATATCAGGCGATAATAAAATTAAGTAAATTGCGCGCGCAACAATCGATATAAACGCATGAATACTATTTTGCGTATCGATTGACAGTTGAAAATACGAATATGCGGGCTGATTGCGTGGATGAACGCACGTGCGTGTCGAGCATAATGTCGGTTCTAGTTACCGGTGCTTTTCGTGGGCGTCTTCTAATATGGCTTTAATCGGTAATTCGAATACGCGTATGTGCGTATATGTATACCGTGTACGTGTAAGTTCGTGCGATTCGTAACGTCTTATTGCTTTAGAAAGTAAAAGTCTCCGTCCTACGATGCGCCATGCGCGTGCAACGTGTTGTATCGATGCAAAATTCCACATGAAATTGCGTCTTCGCGAGAATCCATCGAATCGCCCTCTCTTTCGATTTTATTTAAAATCCTAAAAATTCTTTAATTGCTAAAAATATTAATATAATCAGATAAAACTAGTGATAATTTTCAGATTTTTAAAATCGTAATGTTGCAATTATAGAATAGAATAATAAATAGAATAAATATAGGAATAAATTAGATTAATTCTATGCTTAAGATATACACGATTTATAATTATTTTTGCTTGGTTTTTAATTCCTCTTTTTTACGCAAAGCTTATTACATGTACTAGATTAATCAATTTTCACAGAGACAAGTCTAACAATAATTAATCGAATCTCAGGAACGAGATTAGCAACGTGTCTGAAACAGTGGGATCAAGAACGCAGGATCAAAGAATAGGCCGGGACGATCCACGGGAATTTTACGACAGAACTTTACGGATGGTGATTCGCAAGCCAATTTGTCCGCAGGAAGACGAGCCCAGCATATACTGAAATTATGTTAGGGTAATTATCGTCGAAATCTTTCTTGGCGAATATCATACGAAATAATAAACTGTCGATGCAAAATTCATAAATAAAGCTCTCGCATGTGAACGCTTTCGTATGTATTTGATCTTTTTCAAACATCGCGATGCACATCGTGCGCGGTGAAAGGGGGATTATTCGATTATGCAAACGACGAGAAAATATCTTGTCTGAACTCTTCTTTTGGCAAACTTGCGAATCCCTTGAAATCCCTTGCACACGTTTTACACGTTATGGCCGTCGCACGAGCTGTCTCTTCCACTTGCATCGAGAAGGGTTTAAGCGGCATTTCTCACAAGAGACACGTGCACATAATGTCCGTGATCGTCTTCGTTGCACTAAGCCAACAGGCTGTGCGCGCGATCGATAAGAAAAGTTTTCTCTCTCTTGCGAATCTTTAATGTTATATACTCCATTGTGTCGGATCGCATTTTCGTGTTACGCTGCGTAACTAATGATTTACGTCAGCTTATTTTCGTTATTAAAAAGAACGTGAAAGTCTTTTCATTACAGTGGTTTATTTATAAAATTACGCTTGTTATGGAAAAAGTTTCTCGCAAATAGCCTCAGCTTTTAAAACAAATAAGCTTCTAATTATAGACACTTTATTTAACATCGATAAATTTTAATTTCGAAGATTGCTATTTTTAGAAACATCTTTCAAGCGTGAAATTCATAATATACAAATTGCCGAGATTAACAATGACACGGTTTACTTCCCCCACGATAATCTCGATAACGTATCGAACATCGGTTTCTCACAAAAGCGCATGCCAGACCGCTAGAACAATGGTGAGCTCGTTGTTATTGGTATTATTAGGCACAATTATGTAGCGCAATCAACGCATGCAGTGACGTGTAACATTTATAATTAATCCTTGGCTAACTGCGTACGCGTGCATGCCGCGATGTAATCAAGAATTGTAACCGGAAGTAATCAGAATGAAAAAAAAAGAATGAAATACGTGTCTGCTCGTCTAGTTGGCATTAATGTTTGCCGCAATTGTTCCTTTTACAAAGTCAACAAATGTCAATAATTTATTCGCTTGATTGTTACATAAGAAAATTTACATAGATATTAAAGCAATACAATCTTTTTATTGGTTATTCTCAGGAACTTTTTCATATAAAAATATTTTTATTTTTTAAAAATATTCTATTAATATTTTCTAAAACATTCTAAAATATTTTATATTTTATTCTCTTCAATAAAATATCTGGAACTATTTTTTTTACGTAGAACATTTTATCACGCACGCGTGGCAGTGGCAAAATGGGAAAAAGTGAGCAATTGAAAAAAACATAAACAAGTTAATTCTGCATCAATTGTCTTAATAACGTCGGGCAAAACAACAAGTCCTAGTTTTAATACACGCGAAAACACTAGCCGCTCGCACATGTCCGAATGCCGATGTTAGAAAGCGAGTTACGCGAGCGAGCGCACCTTTGTTCGCGCTCATTATCCATGCGGTGACGGTGATTCGACGGTAATTTCATTTTTTTTTGCCTGCCTATCCTTTTACATAAACGCGAGAGAGGCACCAAGACAATGACTGAGATGTCTCAGCGCTTTGACGACGTAGGATAGTCGGCGCTGCAACGACTTACGATATAATTTTGTTATTGCGAAATGCGATTATACAATCCGCAATTTAGTTGTGTATATTTTTATAGCATATAAAGAGTACGTATTAATATTACAATTAAAAAAAATCCCCGCGATTTACATCGACAAGATTATTTATTGAGAAAATTGCATAGGATTATGATGACGTTTGATTCTGTAGATTTATTTGAAAGATATCGACATTTTATATCGAATGCTTCGAGATATATATATATATATATATATATATATATATATATATATTAATTTATCTATCCGTTCCCTGAAGCATAAAATCAGCCAATTATCCAATTTGCAATTGGCAAATTCATTTCGAATGAACGATCAGAATTATTCCGGTGCAATTTACATCACCAAAGCGATCACGCTCAAGGGAGTTTCATACGATCAATGATACCCGGTTTGTAATCGAATGATTCGGCATAATTATGCATTTGTTGTATGTTCCTTATCCATGTAACTTGCAATGAAATGGCGTCAAATGGTAATACTGCGACTATTACGTAGTCGCGCCTATTGTTCTCCCAGAAAATGAGTTCCTGACATTGAAAACGATTCACGTGTCAACGATATACGGCTTAAGGCTCATTTTTCGCGTAACGTTAAATGCACGATCACGATAGCATAAAATTTCGACGACGTGATATTTTGACATTGAATTATTACGCCCGCAGGGAATTATTCGATGACAACGAACATGTAACAAAATGACACGTAAAGATGAAATTTTTGAAATGGATCTTGATTATCGAATATGCGTGTAAAATTACTCACCTTACGAGAATTTCTACTTTCTTTTTCAACATTATATTATTCACGCACTTTTGATTTCCGCAAGACGATTATATCCGCTTTCATATCCCGCAATTAATATTTAGAGAGATATTCTTATTAGTAAGTTGATTTTTAAACGCTGAGACTTTACGATCTTTATTTTAATCGCTAATAAACATCTAGCTTTATTCTCGTAAATTGCGTAAATTTCCGTATGTGTAGGGTATAATATGAATATAACATATGCTAAGAAACTTCAAAGTGTTTTGACGTGGAATCATAAAATGAGAATTGATGTTTTCTTATGTACTGTTCTCCAGAATTTTTTTTCGGAATCTATTTGCTTTGCTATATTAAAATTATGTATCGTAATCACGTTTATCTTTATAAATTTATCTGTATAATATTTTGAAACGTTAAAAACCAAACTTTTGAATCTTATACTAATTATAACAAATTATTAAAAAATTAAAAAATACTTAATCTAACATAAAATACTTAATCTTCCATTAAACACTCTATCTTTCACATGTCGCATAATTCATATATCAAAGTACGTTTTGACATACTGCTATTGCTGTCGGAGACAAGTACATATATTTGCCATGTTCATGACGTTCGCACGACGATACGCACAATAAACGTACAGTAATGTTTATTGATAGAAGCCCAGGAGGTTTCACCGGCGCGCTTTCAGCACTATCTGCTGTATGTAAGAATGGTTTGCATTTCACCGGAGAAACTCTTGCGGGCGACGAAATCATCTTACGTTCGCTTTCCATCCTCCTCGCCGGCTTTGTCCTTGCTCGCGACACGCACTTCGTTCTCGCGAATGCTCTTTTCATGGATTGTCGCGTCGTCAGAACAACATAATCCTGCATCTTGTACGTACCATGCGGATGAGAGAGCGTTTTCGCCTCTCGCGTGTAATGCTAGCCTCTTCTTGTCTGGCAAAGCCATCTGCTACGCGTTTAGGTCTCTCAAACCTCGATAATTAATATTTACAAAATATACATGTAGTATCTTGATTAAAAAAACGCGGCATCTTTATTAACATTGATAGATGGGAGAATGAATTTTGATGATTTCGCGCGAATTACTTGCAATATATGGAATAATGTTTTTCATAATAATAAAGACCTAGTTTTGTCGAAAAAAGTTCGCCAAGGAGAGAGCGTTAATCGCGGCAAGTTTCTTTTATTGCTTGTTTCCCGCCTCGTCTCGCTCGACAGAATAGCGGTTGGAAAATTTATCTTTGGAAAGTGTGTCGATAACTCTTTTTGAGACGCTCCTCCCGCAGGAACGGAAGTGAGAAAGTGTTTCTAAAATCAGAAAATCGCATGCTCAACGCAAACGTGATTGCGATGATCATAAAAGTACTGTTTGATCTGGAGATTTCAGATAGATCATGCCTTATCGCTTTGTAAAGATTTTATGTGCCCATTAACGGCACGATGCGTGGTTTATTTTTTTTATTTGCGAAAGTGTACCCGTTGTCGAGGATTCCTCGTGTAATGATGCGTTAAGAGAACGCATACATTTATCAGCAATGAAATTCGTGATGTGTGCTTGTAGAGATATAGGAGCACAACACCAATATAACTCGACGTGTGTTAATTTATATCAATTTATAGCGGACGTTTTGATGAATAGATTATGTCTTTTATATTTTATGGATGGGTAATTTTCCAAGCTTTTACTTTTGGCCCACTATTTATCGAGTATAAAGTGATTGCGAATATTTTATCGCGTCCGATCGTGTAAAATTACACTTTTCGTTCTTTTTTTACGAAATGGACTTCTCTATATTTATCACAAAAAAAAACAGATTGTAATTTATTACTTAATTTTAAACTGTATTTTTTATGTATACTAGAGACATATAAAGGATTCAACTCTTATGGCAATTAATTTGAAAGTTGCGCTCACCTCGAACATATTTAATTTCATTAAAGCAAGCTCATCGAGCGCGGAGAATACAACGCGGAATCTCGTTCTTTTTTCCGCTGCGATGAAGAAATTTCCGCTTGCAAAATTGCGAGTCGAGTTCACAATAATTAAGCCCCTTTTTGTCGAATGTCGCACGGCGAAAAGAAAGTGGAAGAAGGCCTTTCAAGAATGAATAAAGTTACGTTACTTTTACAAGGTATTCCTAGTCGCATATATATATATATATATATATATATATATATATATATATATATATATGTAATGCCACGTTAAATTTCATGTAATATATTTTTTGCTTCAACAGTTTTCAGTATACTTTCTCATATAATGGACGAGTATTACTTTAATAGAGATTATTGCCACACCGTATGCAATTGATCTCGTTGATCTTCGATTAAAATCTAATATATTTTGTAATATACAATCACTACTTAGATATCTTTTATTGTTGTTTTGTCAAGTGTTATAAAGTCTAGCAGAGCTGTTGTATTTTCTTTCTTTTATATTTTTTTAATATGTCTCACATCAATCTTTACATAATAAATACATATTTTAATTATTTAATTTTTAATATGTATATATATGTATATATTTTCAACAAATTTGATTCAAAATTATACTTAAAATTTATATAGTAAAATTTACACTTTTATTTTATTTTTTATTTTATTAATAAAATAAAAAATATTTCTTTTTATTACTTATCTTGAAATTACGAAATTACTTTTCAATTTTGATGTGTACGAAATATAATCTTTAATATAAAAAATATTTATTCTCTATTCAACAATGACAAAAAAATCTTTACCAATTTATAATAACAAATTTATAATAACAATTGCTTTAAAACGTAAAATTTTAATATCATATATCCTCTAAATAAATGTTTGGTCATGTTTCTATATATTTAGTAACGCGTGGATCTATTTTTCTCTGATCTCCAGCGCATTTTAGTCGTAAAAGTCCGCACTTTATCACCATCCCCAGTTTTATCTTTATCTATCGTAAATCGAGTTTATTCACCGATACGCAGACACAAAGAACAAGACATCGGTGTGCATTAAATTATCCGACATTATCGAAGAATTTTCCATTCTCGGCGTCGTCGATCGTCAAGTATCTCGATCGTAAATGTGTCCAACTCGTGTGTCGAACTCAATGTGGCGCGACGGCCGACAAGTTCCTTCTCGCGACACGAAGTTTCAATCGCGATATGTGTGTCAGCGTGTTAACTATACGTGTGTGCTCGACGTGTCGTGCGACCCGTTTCCTTTGCAGAAGCTGCTTTTAGCAAATCATTCTTGCGAATCCGTACGAATCCCGGAATTGTAAAAGTCTTAGTCAAGATTGAACTTTAATTTCTCCTCGCTAGAAAATCAAACCAATTAAAAAAAATCTATAACTTCGACCATGTACTACGTATGTAAAAAACACACAAGTTAAAACTTTCCTAAAAAAATCACAGCTGACGAAAAAAAGCCACGAGTTAATCATTCTTCTTTGAGAAACCGCTCCTTTACGCTCTATCGCCCATCCTTGATTCCATTCGACGATAAAATCGTGGGGAAAAATATCTCTTTTTTTTTTTCAAAAACAAATTCATGGACAATTGATATCATTTTTCTAAAGCTAAACACGGGTGAATGAAAGAATAGAGCGATTTTCGCGAGCGGCGAACCAGTACGCTCACCTTAACGAGAGCCCTTGAAAATTTTCTTTTTGCACAATATACGCGAGTTACACTATTCGCTCACATTATCACGATGCGCCATATATATTACACGATGCGATGAATTTATTATTTCACGCATTTCGCATTTGCAGTCAAGTCGAGAAACTAATAAATTGCGGTTAATAACGGTGAACTAACACGCGCGTGTAAGGCCGCGTCAGTGTCTCCGAACGCTTTCGATCGTGCGATTAGCAGCGCGACGCGGCGATAGCAAAGTACTCGTGAATTGTGATCAAATTGAATACCGTCGGCTCGGTACTGCACGCTGTAAGGTGGAATGTCACGCGGATTATTAATCGCGCATATATCACGTGCGATTCGCGATGCAATAATTTTCAATTAAACCGTGGAGGTCAAGGCGCGCTATCGACCTGCGAACGTAAAATCTCGATCGCGAAAAAGTGACAGCTCTAAAAGCGCTCGTGCTTTACATGAAATGCTTTTACTTGCTATAAATACGCTCTTTATTACATTCGTGAATACATGGATGATGCAGATTGACTGAAGTTTATGAGATTAGTTGAGGATTTAATGTGTTTTAATATTTAAAGCTAAAAAGTATGATCAAAATATAATCCTAAAAATAATAAAATATTGGAGAAAATATTGCAAAATATAAAAAATATAAAATGATATAAAGTCGAGATATTAAAGATTTAAATGAATTAATATTTAAAAAATTTTGAATTGGTTTTTCTCGGCATCTCTTCCACTTCTTTCAAAAATTCACAGATTTTATTCATTGACGATCGATCATTCACTGATCTATTTTATTTTTTCTTTTCTCTGGCGTGTTATTTGCGCCTCACTGCTTTCTGAGTTCATTTCGAAGCGATTGAGCGAGAGAACACGCATTATCATATAACACCTAATCTGCATCGAACACGGAAACTCGCGTCATCCGGCGAGACTGGTTTTGATGTCGGACAAGATCAACCACGATCGTTGGCGATCTATCGATGATTTATTTCGAATGCATGTCAACGGCGATTAACGATCGGCCGACGTCGGTCCAAATGGACCTTTTTCAATCTTGCGTGGAATAGCGGATAATACGCGATCCGCACGCGATTCACGCATTCCTGAAGCCTAATGTATCGATGTCTTATGTTGCCTCCTAACCGGTATGATGAGATTTTACATAGCTCGTAACTACCAGTTACCAAATCCATTTGGTAACTGGCAACATGCTACGTTACTAATATCTTCCGTGGTTTTCTATTTTCATTCTTTGCATAGCAAATTCTTTATTTTTTAAATTTATGTATGTCTTTTTTTTTGGACAAATAAAAAATTTTTTTAAACAAATATTATTTTAAAACGATGTTTTAAATATGCATTATATGATGCATACTTTATATTCGTTATCTTCAGTCTTGTTTAATGAAAAAATTTAATTTAATATGATGTTGCTATTTAATATTATTTAATGTAAGACTCGTATTCAATGTCGATAGAGGAAATTAAACACGTTTTACTCGTTCAAAGTTGAATGTCCGCTAGAAACATTCGGGCGAAACCTGCTACAAGTTTTAGAATAAACGGTTCGAATTGAATATACAAGAATCTTAATCTCGCGCAATTTTTTCTTTTTGCACACGGTAGCCTTCGGAGAAGCATAAAAATATTTATGACAACGCCATAATATCCCACGTAGTCATAAAATAACGAACGATGAGCGCAACTTTTCTTTCGTCACTAAATAGGATATAGAGACCGTACTTCTGATTAACGTAAAACATTGGATATTGTTTCATTATATTGCGGACATAATGCTTTATGCGATCCAGCGCGCTCGGTCGATCGGAATTCGATTTAAAGGAAAGACGATACATGACATGTATGATACGAGGTTGCAAATCATTCGCATCTCATACGCATTTAAAAATAAATCGATTTAGAAGGCTTTCTTAATATAGAATACAAGGTTGTGCGAGCAACGAACCAAGGAATCATACCTTCCGAGTCCTCTCACTTTTTTTTCACCTACGTTTCATGGCATTCGATTTTACGCGATAAATCGATCGATCGATGGTTCATTCGCCATCGTCTATATTTCCTTCGCTTGTAAACGCCGTACGAGATATTCTCTTTACTGATAGTTAAATTTATCTGTAACGTGCTATTAATAATTGTCACTTGCTATTAATAATTATCACAGTTTACAGCAAATTGAGAGCCACAATGTAATAACATTATTAATCTCTCTAGTAATTAATACATATCGTGAACTGATATTACATATTTTACTCTAATAAAATTCCGAAATGAATTGTCAAAGATCATAAATTGTTAGAATAGCAAAAATTGTTATTCCAGCTTTATGCAGGAAATCGGATGAGAGAGGACCGTAATAGGCTTTCTTATGATTAAATTTAATTATTTTATATTACTCAGAGAATATTATATCACGAACATTGAAAATTCATAGATAATGCTTAATTCTGTTTAATTTCAAGCTGCAAAATCATTAGCAACGCGATATGTTACGCGTAAATTATTAACAATTCGTATCGTTCATTAATAACCGTGAACTCGCTCTCACGGTATTTCGGTCTCTTGGCATTTGATACTAAATTCTGATTAATCTAATTAGCGAGTGTAACTCACGTTACCGTTATCCTGTATGTTGTTTCCAATTACAACCCTAGCGCGTTGGAGATGCCTTTCTCGCTCATGAATCGTGAATTATCGCGATCCGCGCGGGTATCGCAGTATGATTGATACCGATCGGCGATTTTGCGATACTGTTAGGGCGTTAACGGCGGATCTCACGCGACACGGCTCGTTAACTGGTCAACCGAGATACTACCGCGGCTAGGAACGTGGGCGGCCGTTGTGCTACGCGTCCGTTACACATCTCTATGCGATTCTGCATGCATAATTAGCCGGCGTGTACGTGCGTTAATCGCCAAGAGTTTCATAGTAATTGCTTTAGACTATCCGACCTTAATATTAATGACGATTTCTCTTTAGGCTTTTGTTGCGCTTATCTTTGAGTCTCTTCAATCTCGTGTTTTGAACCTGTTTTAATAATTTGAGATTTATCGATTAAGTATTTTTATTATGCAAATGCAGATTGCGTGCGGCTTTTTTCCAATGTATACTTACTTGAGCTGTTATCTTCTTTACTTTACTTGTCGGCACGAAAAGAATATAATGGATGTTTTCGTGCAGTCAATGTAGATTTAATACACATATATGTCTGCACGTGCATCGTAATTATTATATATTTTTTCCGCAAAAATATATAATATATATATATATTCGAAATATGATCTTTTTTGCATTTTTCTATAACATACAGCCATGATTTGAGATTATTATAGAAATGCAAAGCTTTGAAATGTTTTACGAAGATTATGTCATATTTTTTGATAATGGCATATTTAGCAAATATTTTACGAAGAATTGTTATTTATCATATTTTATAAAATTCTACAGTTTCAACTTTCACAAAATCGCGAACGCAACATTTGTACATTTAATATGATAAACGCATTTTAAATTTCGCATCGTTTACTTTGTTTTATCGTGATTTTCAAAAATGCACGAATCTTTGGTGCTATATTTCGCGATGCAAGCATTCTTCCAGATTCGCCAGGCGAGAAAATTTACATAATGCAGATAATTTATCATGCAGGCGAAAAATGATGATGTGTTTATTCTTTTGAACAAGTCGATGATTTTGTCGACTTGCTTATAGTACAATGCAATTTATGATATTTGTTACTAAAGGCTACAAATAACAATTAGATGGATGATATCAAACCAAGAGCATATTGCAAGCACATATTCTTTGTTTTAAGAACTCGATATATCAAACTTTTGAACACAATAAAAATGACGATAAATTCTAATAATTAAAGCTTGTAAGAGACTAATTAATATGATTTTGAATTCAAATTATGTTGCATGTTTTCAACAAAACTTTTACAATATAATCTTCTTAAAGATCACATATGTAAGAAAACTATTACATATATATGCATTAAGATCTTTATCAAAGTCCACAGTTGCAATATCGCTTTGGTTTTAATATTTCTTTCGTCTTCTTTTTATGCTTTAAAAGCTTTCGGACGGAGTATAACGTTTCTTTCAAACCGGACATTGCTTCCCAGCATCTCGTATAGTTCAAACAGTGTTGGCGTATGCATATGTATTATGCAAACGAAATGAAGGTTCAGAATTCGCGGTCGCGCTATCCGTAACGAAAAACGCGGGTCATCGTTTCTCGCGCGTTTAAACGACTCGGTTGGTCCGTAAACGATGCACGAAAGATTACACGATGATAAAAATGGCATATAAAAGGAAATAATGCGACTCAGGTATCTGAGAGTTCCTGTCAACGCCCGCTGCATGTATCAGTCTCGTACACGATTTTAAAGACGTGTCTTCATAGCGTTGTACGGATTTCCTCTTTTCCGGTAAAAACTACTTTCGCGTTTAATTTTAAATAATTTCAGGAAAACGATGTTATCTAACGTCCGAGTTGAAGTAATGAATGCGTATATTTATCCGAGACTACTTTCTCCCCTCGAAGCGGATATCCTCCTTAACAAAATTCACAGACTTGGTGTTTATCGCGTATAGTATGCGAAGACGTTTATTAGAATTCTATATACATATTTTGTAAGAGCAAATATATATGCATAAGACATGTAGAAAGTATTGCCAAAATTAGATATAACGTATTTCACAATATTTTTTTGAGGGTATCTTTTCGAAATATATATATAAATATGTATGTATCTTCTTGAAATTAGATTTTTTTTCGGTTATATATATATATATATATATATATATATATATATATAATTTTTTAAGAAAGTCTAGAGAATTATAAAGATATATTGTACTTTACATATGTATTGAAAGTCATAAATGTGCACTCTTTCAAGAAGAAAAATTAGAAATGATATAAATATACGATGTTTGGTCATGATTGAGCTCCGATGTGTTAACGATAGATATATCTAAGAAGTTTCTGAGGATTCCATTCCTGCGGTGAAATCATTTGTGCATCAGTTTTGCAATGACAGGCTGAGTCAGCCATAGCTTTTTAAAAGTTTCTATCGTGGAATATCATGGACGTCGATAAATTCTCGATGCATGAATGTTGTTTGCTGTCATTGTCAGAACAATAAGACATTGCTGTTCATACGATAATGCATACTATCATGTCCCTGCTTTTATGTAATAATCGTGGCACATTTCATAGAGATACAATGTTGTACCAGCAAATGACTTCAAACAATATTCATATTAGCTGATCTAAAATGGGTCTATTCTCTCTTTAAAACTTTCTACGCTTGTTTTCTATTTTCCTCTTTTCTTCAGAGCGCGAACGTACGCTCGTCTCGCGCTTTAAGTGTAGAAAGTGTTGGAAAAAAAATTATTGGATGAACCACATTTGATGCGCTAACAAGATGGGTAGGCAAAAAATGATTCATGTTGGCAAATTTTTTTGTAATATAATTAAAACTGATTAATATGCATGTACGAAAATTTCTCAAATATAATTAAAATTTTTTAATAACAAGATTGTATAATAAAAACGATATGTACAGAGCCAATTATTCTTTCAAATTTTTTTTAATTTTTTTATTCATGTAATCGATATAATGCTGAAAAATTATCAGTCAGAGTCTACAATATATTGTTTTATATAATAATATTCATCTCAACATTAAACAAGATACGCACATAAGCGTGAATGCGTGTGCGAGAATTGGCATTGAAAGAAGGGCTTTAAAAGAGTCAGGTTTTATAGCAGTCAAATTTGAATCACCAATTTCTGTCTGTCCCTGAGCGCAATGAATATTCTGCTCCCTTGTTACAATTGAATTGATTTTTTGATTGCGAGGTTCACAAAGTGAATGATTCACACCAACAGTATTGACATTTCTTTTATTACACCTAAAAATAAAATAAAAATGTAATTTATATTTAGTGTATGTATGATATCGTAATATTTTAATTAATATTGTATTTTTTTTTATTTAAGGAACTAACTAAAATATATATGAAGCTGATATATCGTCTGAGATTTTATTAAATGAGACGTCAGTTTTATATTAACAAACTAATCAGTTTTTAGAATTAACAAGCAAGTATAGGATTAATATTAAATAACATGACATTAAGTAAGTAAAACATAAAATGGTTTTATTATAAAATTTTATCAAAACATTGTAATAATGTATAATTTTAGCAAAATATTTTTCAGACGCGTCAGCATCCCTCCACTATTTTTAAAAAGTGAAATAATTTCTGATTTTAATACTCATATTTAAAGTATATTCGTTATTATGGATGGAAGAAATGATAAATCGTAAAAAATTAAGAAAGAAAAATTAAGGAAATCTATCATTAAGAAAACATTACAGTAATCATTAGATGATTTAAGATCTATGTGCGCCTTAAAACAATTAATCTTAACTATATTCAGAGTAATAAAGGCTTTTTTTCTAGAAATATTATAAAATAAGATCGTCATTTTTGATTACGTGGAGGTGACATGCAAAATAAAGCTATAAAATTCAACAAAGAAACTAATTTGTATACGTCATCTCTAACGATTGCATTCTCTAACTCTTCGCTCACGGTGCACAAGTAAAAATAAATGTCATTCATGAATAATGACACTAATTTTTTACCAACTATAAATATCTTTTCGCGAAACTAATCATACACACACACATCATATACACATTTAGCGAAATTAGCTTCAAGATCTATTATTCGGGAGATACTTGCATATGTTTCTTGGGTAAGGTTCCACGAGATAACGATCTCTGTTTGAATTTTTCCGCGGTAAAGTCGCTTTCATGCTTATTAGAGAATAAACTGCTCAGTACTGCTACCGACTTCTACTTTTTACGAGACATCTAAAGTAATTTTTGCAACGTTATAAGGTTGAACACGCATATACACACGTGCGCTCGATGATGACGGTCCGAGGAAGTCAATGTCTGACAGGCGAAACGAATGTAGCATAACGAATTATGCAAGCATCTTTCTTTCTCTCTCTCTCTCTCTCTCTCTCTCTCTTCTCTTTTGCAACGATGCGATGCGCGCGCGCGAAAAAGCATTATTCTTCTTTGCGCCTCTGATCGCTCTTACTTTTTGCCGAAGATGATCGCCGCTGCTTTCTTTTCCGTGTTAAGGGATCTGCTTGCCACTCGGAAGCGTGGCTCAATAATTATTGCCGCTCGTGCGATTCGGCGTTAATCACAGTCGGCGTTATCTTTTGCAGAAAAATAGACTTTCTCCGAACGTTTTTCACGGATTCGCAGCGACGTTTTTTCGTAGCATCGAGGACATCGCGATAGGAAAGATGAATGCGAATCGCGCGACATTTGGAACTAACGCGGCTCTAAGCGCGTCTCTTCTTTCCCGGCCGACTCTATTCGCGCCATTGTATCGGCTGTCCTCCTTTTAATGCCGGGCGAAATTACGAGGTTGCGTTTAATTGAGAACTGGCGTGAACTCGGTTCGCTTAAGGATAACGGTGCGTTTTTATTATCTCGTTGGCCTGGAACAATCCACAAGTCGGACTCCGCGGTCCGACTCCAGACAGGATTTTTCATTTCGACATTCGATACGGAAGTACAGGTATATACTTCCTCAAGGCTTAATTAGAGACCAACCATCTTTACGAAAGTGTTAATTTTGACCCAATTTGATGAAATTTCCATTTTGTAATTGGTGAGCGCGTATATATTTATAACAGGGACTCGAAATTCTTAATTATATTAAGCTACTTTAATTTTATTATTATTTGAAATTTATTATTATTTGAATTATATTGAAATTTTTGTGTGTGTGTGTCGGTGCGCGTGCGTTGCGTAACGCATTTCTCTTTTCGGTCCATAAATGCTCTTGCTTATTAAGCTTATAGATATTACTCCTGTATACTTTAGTAAAATAATGAAGATAATAAACATCAATTTTCAACAAGTTAAATAACAGAAAATGAGGAAAGAAAGTAAATTGGTTTCTGTATGTACAGATCCAAATTTATCGAATATAATGGAATAATTTCTAAAAAGTAATCTTATTTAGAAGAGAGAGAGAGAGAGAGAGAGAGAAACATAGTTTAAAATAAAATAAAAAAATTCTTTTGTAAGAGAAATCTCTGTGATTTTATTTAAATATGCGCTAGTGAGAGAAACGAAATAATATATACATACATACATACAATTATATATATATATATATATATATATATATATATATTTACAATTTGTTATACATTTCTGATTACATATATGTCACATTCAAGTGAGACACGAGCATCTTCTTATATGAGAATAATGAAAGAAACTTCCGCTGGTTGTCTAAAGTTGTTAGATAAAAACGAAGGTAACAGAAGTCTTGAAGGAGGAGGGAGGATACACTTCCGTTCTCAGTCAGAAATGACTTTATCAGATCGTTGATGTCAATAATGAGATAGTTCAAGACAATTAAGTTCTACTTACAAATTGTTCCGCCGTGTAGATGCCATCTCGCTTTAATAATCGGGTCTCGTTCATTGTTTCTATGTTTATTATTGTCTCGCAAATGTCTGATATGACTAAAATCTCGCTTCCAGTACATACATCCCTTTCAAAGATAAAAGCTAAATGCAAAGATCGCAAGAATGCAAACAATGCACTTTGAGAAATATACGAAACGTAATATGCACAGTTTATCATTCTAAAATTTTCAATAATAGTACGGCATATAATATTATTAAATATTCAAAGTTTTATAGTTAGATCTAAATAATCCATGAGAAAAATCGACGATTAATCAAGGGCGACCCAGGAAATGCTCGAATCGTATCTCGTCAAGATCTTATAAAGGATCAATGAGCTTTACCGGATCCTCGTCGGGCGAGAGTTTACGATTTTTTCAGCTCGACGCCCACCCCGGTGTGATTTATTCGGATTATAAATCGGCCAGACTCCCACGTCGAGACGCACAACGCCCGCCTTGCATTGGAGGTTGAACGCGTCAATTATATACGACCCACGGTCAGGCTCGGTTTGTGCACATGAAAGTGTTAGCATGTCACGAATCCTCGCGAGCCGGTCTTTTCGCACGCGTACAATCTGTCTTGTTCTGGAAAAATGTTTCACTATTCATATTGGAATGTAATTTTCATTGCAATAATTTTTTATGCAATATAGTTTCACAATTTTTTTATTTGTTTATTATTATAATTTAATCATTAAAATTATGCACTATTAAAAAAGGAAAATAAGCTATCATATTTTTTTAAAAATATACAGAATAATATGAGATATACATATCTCTGGTAACTAGAAAAATAATACTTAGTTACATTACATTAATATATATAATGCAATAATTTTTATTTGAACATTTGCTAAACAAAGAAAAATATCATTTCTTAATATACGTTTTTATATGAAATATAGTGCATATTTATTTTATTAATTATTGTGTAATTATTTAGTAAAAAATTACATTCACAAATGACAGTTCAAATTTGTCATTGTCGCATGCAATATTTTTGATAAATACGATATGCATGAACAGACATACATATTTATTTTTAAATTATTTTATTGATATTTTTTTCTCTTCTTCCTCTCTTTCTTTTTCTCTCTCTTTTCTTATAGTTATATAATTTTATAGAAATTTATATTATCTTTTTAATTAATAAATTATGAGCTTAATTATCTCAACTTATGAAAGGTAGTCCAGGATTATGAGCTATATTTCTCTTTCACTTTTATTTTCTATTGTGCGGATCGGTCCGAAGTCTCTCATCTTGGAGCAATATTTCCTTTGTTCGCGCAATCGAAGAGTGCGTAAGTGTACATGTACATACTTGGAGGTGAAAGGTTTTAATATACAAAGACATAAAAGAGAAATTTAAAAAATCTTGCAATCATAGTTGCGTTTGCAGCAAGTGCGTGTGACGCATGATTGTGAAGATGAATACGCAAAGGAAATATTCTCATTAAAGTCAAGACCTGTGGAATAGAAGCTCTAATAATCAAGGTACTTGCACCTGCGTGACTAACCGCATACTTGTCATTCTCGAAATGATGATAACGATTATGATCATTATGTTTTTGCAGCGAGAGAAACTAATGATCTATGTGAACTTGGCATCTTATTTTTAATAAATTAAATTTTCGATAGTATTGATATGAGTAGTTAAATCATTAAAAACATTTTAATGCATTAACAATAGCTTAACAATGTATTTGTATCGATTTTAAAGATACTTTATGCTTGCGCCGTATTTTTTACAGTTAAAATAAAATAATTTAAATTTAATTTTTCGTTTATTTCAGAAAAAAATCGAAGCAACAATAACAGAGCCAATATGAACCTTATATATATGTTATTACAAGTAACTGCAAACAATAAAATGCTATCGTTTTGGCTAGAAAACTAATTAATTAAAAGTAGATTGCCAAGTTTATATTTAATATAATATTTTTACACTTATCGATATATTTTCATTCGCAATTATAATAAATGTTTACGTATTCACATAATGACAAGTCTGAGACTGACTTGTACGTCCATCCTTATAATAAAATTAAAATAATGTTAATCAGTAATAATTTATAAATTTAATATTTTATAACAATATATGAAAAATTTATAAGATATGTTTTTTAATTTTATAAAATAATTATTATGTATATGTGACTACAATAATTAGCAATATAATTATGTTACATCATGTTCGTACTATATTCTCTCTAATTTTATAGTGATCTCATTTTTTCACTTTATTATTGACGTATGTCGTCTATTCTTCGATATAACTCGTCCCAGAATATTAAATTAATTTCTCTGCCTTTCTTTTTCCCTCCTTCTTCTTTCCTTCTTTTCTCTTCTTTCCTTCGTCAGCCAGATAACTGCGCGACCGTGTCGTATAGCCCGCGGAACGAGTTTTGTAACTAGGCGACCTCCGCAAGGCGAGCGAAGCTACAGAACGAGCGCTTCTCTCTTGTGAGCCCGCACGAAAAGAAACGTACCTTTGCATTCCGTATGCGGAGAGCACATACTGTCGAATAATCATTCTGTAATAAAATGAGGCGATAGTCGTCTTATGCCGCGGATCTCCTTTTCGTGTACAAGCGCGAAAAAGATCAGCTCGCATAAACGAATAAATGCTCCTCCGTCATCAGCGGAAGAAAGAGAAAGAGAGTGCGCTACTGTGTAAAGAGAATTCATGCAGGTAATGCAAGAGATCCGCGATACGCTAGCGTGCAAACCTCAAGATCGCATATTTGCGATGTGATACGCTAATGAGAAGAGAGAACATGAAGGAGAGAGAACATAAAGTTACATATATCGTTTACGTGTTCATAAATAAATGCAAGATGCGCCGTAAAAGATACTACTTGTGCGTAAAATATAAGTACAAAAAAATTGCAAAATATAAATGCATCGAGTAAGTCTAGCATGTTATGATATATAAAAAATAAGAATAATAAATCGTGTGAGTATAAATGCTGTTTTAAATCTGTGAAAAATATAAATATAATCGGATTTCTTTAATCTCTTTAGTATATTAATCTCCATATATTATTTTCGGTAATATTCTAAAAGACCAAAATCACGAAATTTGAAAATTGATCATTTGTAATTACGATACTCGAAATTTCATAACAATTCCGAGAACAATGCCTTCTGAGAATTTTCATACGTGATGTAAGTTTTCGTGCGGTGGTCAACGGAATATGAATTTGCATAAACACCTATACGTGACTTTTTTTTCTCACATAAAGTTCGAGTGTAATTAGATATCCCGAGTGTAGAATTATCTTGGTAATATGTACATCGTGTATTACTGATGCAACGCGATACAGAGATAAAGATTCTCTTCGCATGTAACTCATATCGCTAATGTTCTATCCTCTAATAAAGATTTGAATTGCGTAACTGCTTCTAATCTTTCATTTCTTACGTGCAAATTTTTCGAATAAAATTACATATTGAAAAGGCATGTCTGTTTTTGCTAAGAATTGGAAGATTACGAAGCAGTTGATATTAACAGTAAAATTTACTACACGAACATGTACACAACAAAATAATAAAATTGCATGCTGATTTTCGCTCCACGTAACTTTGTCTCGATGGTTGGTTGATTGGATGATTCAGGAATCTTGTGAATGAAATAATCAATGATGTACTGGCGCTCCTCTTAATGTTCGGATTTTTCTCTTTCAGTTCGCCATCCATTGGATTAATTTCCTCCGGTTGATTCCGCGACGAATTAATCCTCGTGCGGAACCGCAATAATTCCCGCGTCAGATTCAGCGTCCGAATCCTGAAAAGGTAAAATGACAATCGTGCATCCTGCGGAAACGGATGCCGGCCAGCACGCTTGGCTAACTTCTCCCGTTGTTTCGCGACCCATCCTTCCTCCCCCCGACATTGAAGTAGCTTTCAGTGGACGTTTACATTGCAGATATATGAATACAGTATGTTTGGTCTCGCAATGACGTCGACATCATCTTAAGAAATTTACTTATAATATTAACAGCGATATCATCAATGATGAACATATATAATCATTATTATGTACATTTCTTATTTCACATTGTGATCTTTATTTCGAATCATTTAAAAAATTTTATATTTCTATAAATGAAATTTTCTAAATGAAAAGTATTATAATTTTGATATCGTTTGCTTTTTTTACTTAATAGTTTTGTTTAAAAAATTAAAATTAATAACTAAATTTTTATATTAATGACAACAAATGTTTCTAGAATCATTTTGCTCTATATATCGATATAATTAAATGCAATTATAAAATTTTAATTCATGACTATGTAATGAGAGAAAGAGAGAGACAGACGAGAACTTTTTTTATTATATTTGCATTGTTTGCAAATATCTCGCAACTACTAATATGACAGGTATTTTTCTACAATGTAACTCGTTGAAATTAGAGTTCGGAATATAATTTAATTCTACGACATTGTACTTTTGTACTCTTCCCCTGCGTACCATGTGCACCATATGTGCACGGCCAGTTTCAATTCCAGGAGCCTAGTTTACGGATGCAACACACTCACGAACCGATACGTGTGCAACGAACGTACAGAGGAACGGGTTAAAGCGAACATGCGTGTACATGACTGTGTTTATGTGCTTACGAGCACCATGTCGAGATCGCTGCAACACGCGCGGATTTGAACAGCATTTCCGGTTGCATTAAACAACTTTATCTGCAGGATAAAATCGTAGGTGCATAAGTCGAAGATGTCTTAAGGAATCATTAACAGAGAGAAAAAATGTCTATATTTTTATTTCATTTATTCAATATGAAAAATATTATATATTTCTTACTTGAACAGCTAAATGTTAATTCTATAATTTATAATATTTTATTTAAATATTCCCAATATGTTCTAGTCACATTAAATATTTAAAAATGATTTATTTTGATGTTCTCTCATTTTAAGAAGATGAGTTTGATGCTCGATATAAAAGGATATATCTATTTCTTCAAAAGAGGCGAGAGACACAGTTAGTATACTTATTACAAAAAAAATTACATACTAAAATCTCAGTCATAATGATAGACAATACGTGCCGCTTTCATGACCAAATAACTGTCTGAGCTTCGGCTGCTTCTTGTAATCGCGATAATATAATGCGCACACAATTGCTCGTTAATTGACCCGTTTACGTTCCATTGACATAACTTTAGCATCCGTTTTCCCAGATTATGACGTACACACAGACGCGAACGTAATCTGTCCCACATTAGTATAAATGGCGGCTCTTTGAAACAATATTGCGGGAACGGTACACAAATGCTTTCCTGTGGATGAGACCGAATTAATAGAATGAGAATGACACGCAACCTGCAGTCGACAATTCGATTCCCGTTACCGCGCAAGAATAATAACGCGGTGTGCTGTAATCCTTAACCATCCTGCGTTTGACTGCGTATTCGCTATTATTAAAAGAAAAATGTATCTCGGCGGCGGATACCGTTCTTCGTTTAGCAAAAACATCTTATCTTTACGCGAATCTTCGATCCGCCCGCAAAGAACAGGCTGGAGAAAGATATAAACGCGTGATATACGATGGAAAGAATGAGGATCGCATCTAAATTCGCGCGAGAATCTTCGTTCGCCTAATTCGCACATTACAAATACATACGAGGAGCTCCTACTTCCATTATGTGGGACTTTATTTAATCTTGTTTTCCTACATCGCTATCGCGATCAGTCAATGCAACTATATAATATCATTAAAATTCTATCAGAAATATTTGATAAAATATTAGAAAGTTGAAAATATTGGAAAATAATCTATCGATACAAATTTTTAATTTAATGCGTTTCCGTAAGATGTATATACAGGGTGTTTCTTAATAAGTACGAAATTTTAGGAGATGATTCTTTGTCGAAAATTAAGGGGGATCTTTTGCATATGAACATATACTTCTACATCCCTGTCTGTGGAGTTACACTCCTCTAAAAATGGGGATAAAAATTAGGTTTTTATTATAATTTTGTTTTTATTCCAATTTTTCCAACATTTACTCTAATTTTATTTTTATTTAAAAATGTAACGTCTCGTAATTCGAAACCTATGCTATTTAGCATCATGCTGTGCACGCTAATGTATTTTATTTTTTTCTTGAAAACTATTGATTTTATGAAAAAATAAAAATAATAAAAAAGTTTCTAAATCAAACTTTTTAATGCATATTTCTGGATAATCATATTCCGGCCCATTAAAAAGTTCTAATAAAAAATTGAATAAAGGTTATTAGTTTTATTCCCTTATAACAATATAGGAGACTGAAAAAAATGTTAATAACCTTTTTACGAGTAGAAAATACCTAATTTCATTTCTTTAACTTGTTTCAAATTGAGAAAAAAATAAAAATCTTTACCTCCATTTTTTGAGGAGTGTAATTCCATAGGGGGGGATGTAGGAGTATTTAAAAACCCCCCTTAATTTTTCGACAAAGAATCATCTCCTAAAATTTTTTCGCACTTATTAAGAAACACCCTGTATATTGGACGTACATTCCATACTCTCGGTATTCTTGGATTAAACAGCCACGTGGGCCAAGGCGCGACCATACGCGAATCTCGCGTGTTAAGGCGATCGACGAGCAATCTCTTCCTCCACCGGGCGCGGTTGAACGCCCTCGTAACGCCTCGAAGGAGGAATGATTGAGCCGCAGCCGCAGAGCTGCTGTCATTTAACCGGATTAGGAAGCCGGTCGGAGAAGCTCGTGTGGTGTGTCGCGCGCGATATACTCCAGATACAACATAGATATGTGTGCAGGATGCGCGCGTGCACATTACGCACGTCACACGTATGTACGCGCGTGCGTTACCGTACGGAGAGGCCGACAAACCCGGTGAACCAACCAACCTCTCTAATACCGCTGTTTTTACGAGATACACATGTCGAGCACCGGTTGCAGTTTGCCGCGATCCTCCCGCTTTCTGCATGAAAGCCCGACATTCACGCGGAATCATCTTTGTTCTTGAGAATCACGCAAACTAGTAGTAATTAATATCGTGATTATACGGATATTAGAGCATTTTATGTTTCGGCTAATTTTAAAATAACTTCTCTATGCAAGAATACTTATTTATATATAATGAAATATGATATATATAAAATTTTTATTATCGAAAAAAATATATGTTTATTCATACTAATTATACTCTGTAGTAATTTTCAAAGTGTCTTTGGCTACAGGCGTATAATCTTTCATCTTGATATCTTGATAGTTAAATTTGCACCCATATATATAGAGCAATTTATTCATCAATCGTTTGTATATTGAAAGGGAGTGCTCTATAACGTACTTACAACTTGAATTCAAGTGCTTACAGCACTTGAGTGTCGAAATAATTTATGCGGGTTAAACTTCCGATGCTGGTGTGACGCGAATATAATCGAGCAACTTATATCACATATGTATTTGCGATACATATATGTTTGATCATTTTAATAGAAACAAATTATTAAAATTAAATCATTGAGATCGTCTTAAAATATTAATCTAATATTATTTAACATTAGATTATTCTTTTTAATTTCTTCTTTTCGTTAAATTAAGGATAAAATTAAATTTTTGTTATATTGCAAATATAAGAATTTTTTTATTGATAAATACTAATATTCTGTATTTTTATGAATCTTATAATTGCGATAAAAAAATCATGTGCTTATGTCCGCAAAACGATGATTTATTGATCAAGATACTCGTGCAAAACCTCGCAAAAAAAAAGAAATTAAAAGCGATTCGAATAATTTAATCGATCGATTGTACATCACAATGGCGATGGGGCACGCAAACTTTTGCGAGTATTTTCATGTCGAAGTTACGAATCATCACGGAAACGAATATTGGAAGTTTTGCGGTGCGCATCGCGTGCGACAAAATATCTTTTACCTGGATAAAAGGTACGAATTTCACGTGACCGTATTCTCTTGCCAGCCTTGCTTATTTATGCTTATTTGTTCTGAATCGAAAAATCTGCGGTGAAAACTTATTTAATCAAACTCGTAAGCCGCAACAATTTTTACTTATAAATTATCATTATTAATAGAAACGAGAAATCACTAAAAGATATTAATCTTAGGAAACACGTAGTTATTTTAATCTCAAAATACTAAATTTTTGCACTTTTTAATTGGTTTAATAGTTCGGGTAATAAAAAAATTTTTAATTTACGATATATAAATAAGTGTAATTATCAATCGCAACCTATTAACTGTCAGCACATATGACATTAACCTCGTTTTCGGCGTTGTATTATCAAGGTATTGTGTAAGCGATTTCTGCAAACATTTCGACAGTGGATTCCAGTTGAACATGCTCCGATGATTTCCCTCTCTTAACATTACGTCGTTAGTACCGACCCGATGTGTTTAAAAGCGATTACGACAACGCAAGAAAAAAAAAGAAAATCTACTACCTTCTCTGAATAGGAATTAGCTGTAATCAGACGCGCACGTATAACATGACGCAATACATACATACATTTAATAATCATAATTACAATGAAAAATGTGGAATGAATCGATCGTTTGCAGATTTCTAATTTTATTTCTGCTTGTTTATTCGGTTTTCTATAGTTATTGCAGAACTAATCCGATAATTATTGATTAATAACGTAAATCATATATCATTAGTATTCTTCTATAATTTTTTTTTAATTAATAGCTTTAACTTTTTATGAAAAAAAGATTTGCTACATATTTATAGACTATTTATTATCAGTGATTTTCTTCTTTTGTTACAACAATAGAAATTAGCTATCTTTATAACTAATTGTAAATTATATGTTTAAGAAAGAAATGTTGCGCGCGTGCCTATCCAAAGTGCATTCATGTCGCCGATCGAATTAATTGACTGTTGCATTATTTTCACTTGTTTTATCGACGATATGTTCACAGCAATTAACAACCATTTTTTCCTTCGTGAATTATTTCCGCTTTATTTCCGCTTTATTTCCCGCTTCTCTATAACTTTATAACAGTATGTCGATGCACACTAATTCGCACCGTACGCACTTACGCGTGACCAATTGCTCCTCCATTTCCCGAGATTAATGAATATTTGCTGTACGCATAATTTAATTTAATTGTTGTCTACCTTCGGCACGATAGAATAAACCGTACAGCTTATCGAGGTTACGAAAAATAACGATAATATATGTAGAATTATGTATAAATATGCTTATCTAATATTATCATATTTATTATTATGTATATTAGTGTAGTAAAATTAAAGATATGTAGATTTTATACAAACTTTGAAAATGTTGTTACAAATACATAAGAAGTTATATAGGGTGAAAAACATAGATGTATTTTATCCAGACTGTGTCAAGAATTTTTTGAATTAAAAGTACGAATATAAAAATAAATATAACGGATTAAAGGATGTTCTTGATGCGAAGAAGTATTTATCTCGCGTTTTCTTATCGTTTTGCGTATCTTTTATTCTTGTAGCGAGATGAAATGCAGTTTTCCGATCGTCAGATTGTGCGCATAATTATCGCGGAGCTATTAAAGGCTGACTCATCCGACGTCGTTTATCGACTAAAAATTAACTGAATGTTCTTTCTTCATGAGAATCATAACGACGATGGTGATACGAGAAGAGGAAGAACGTAAGTAACCGGCGTCGGTGGAATCGATCCTAAATCACTCTTGATTCTCCTATACCGCGTTTCAGTCTGCTGCGCCAATGGCAGTGCTCAATTTCCGCTCGCATCCACCTGTACCTTTTTTATTTATCCTGCACATGTTCCGAGATAACCTGATGCTGCGTTTTACAGGCGAGGCAACGAGCCAGCAACCGCTCGCAATATCATCGGGTCAGAACAGGCGTGCACTAGATAATATTATGATCTTACCGTTGCTCTTGGAAGGCAAACTACTTAAGCTTCTTTTGGAAATGAAGAGACCTAAATTAAGTAACGTATTAATCGAAACTTATAGGGGAATAAAAGTAGAAGAATAACAAAAATTAATTCTTTTTAGAATGAAAAATGTTTGCATAAAACAGAGATTAGCAAATGACATGTATATTTATCAATGACTTGTAAAATTAATTTAAAAATATGATTATCACAATACATAAACTCTCTTATCTGATAAGTACAGTGAATTCCTGTGTAGTGTGATGTTTCTACAACGTGGATTCGTATAACGTGGTAAATTATATCCTCATATAACACGATAGATAAATTTTACACTTTGCGAAAAACTTGATGTCCTTTTTATAATAAATAATATATTTTTTCGAATTTTGTATAATCTATAAATATCGTTTACAAGAGTCTATTATCTTTAGCTCAAAGTTAATTTATACATTTATACAGGATGTCCCAGTTATCTTCCGTCATCTTTTAAAGACAGATTCCTGGGATCATCTGAAGACGATTTTTCCTCAACAAAAATGTCGAGGCACTAATAATTTTCGAATTGTAAGTGATTGGAAATAAGGGGTTTTTCGTAAACTAAGCTTTGTAGAAATAAAATATTAACAAAACCACATTCTCTTTGATTAATTTTCAATAGAGTTTACTTTAGTTGAGTTTTAATTTAAGACTTAATTGCAAATATATATGATGAAAATCGGGAACATGCAGAAAATGATGGCCTTCATTGACATTTTCGCTGAGGAAAAATCGTCTTCAAATGATCCCAAGAATCTGTCTTTGAAAGATGACGGAAAAATAACTGGGACACTCTGTATATATATATATATATATATATATATATATATATATATATCAGAAAGAAATTACAAAAACGTGTTCAATTTATTTTCTCAAAAACTTATTTTTTTATTTTATGATTTTTACTCAATTTTTACTAGTTATAAAATATAGAATATTTTTATTATCTTGTATATAAACCAACTTATATATAATTTATGAAAATACTTTCTAACAAAGATATTTTTTGATATTTTGTTCTTTACGACACGCAAAGCTTCCTTTCACATCTTGTTCGCGATGTACGTCGCGACCGACGTACGCTGATTTAAAAGTTGATAACATCCCATTATGGTTAAATAACTACTAACCGGGAGTAGTGCTCGTTGGGTCTGACCGTGGATAAAATAAAGCGGCATACTGCGGCTACGCTCTACAAAGCAGCGGAGAAAATGCTCTCGCCTAACGCGATACTATACGTATAGGTACGCATATACGTTTTAATTCATCGCCACGCCTTTAATATAAAAAATGAGAAGAAATCTATAGAATTTAAAAAGTAAGAAAATTATAGTCCACATCAGAGTGTACTTAATGTCGTGTAATGTTTTTCTTTTAAGATTTAACGTATATCTCTTTGAAACTAGAAGAGAGAAAATTATTAGAAGATTGATCCTAAGTGCGAAAAATTAATGCTAATATTTTTTTAATAAAATGTTAGAATATTACGATTATTAGCAAGATATACTTTTTTAAATACTATATCTCTCGATCGAGATGAAGCAGCGAACGATTTCACTCGCTTTATGCAGCCGTTCCCACCATCTACCATCTGTCACCTTTCGGGAACACCTGCTTATCGAGTGTTAAGTTCCACGTAAGAGGAATCATGAGCAAGTATTTCCTTATTATACTTTCTTATCTTCACTGTCATTCGCGGATGTAAAGAAGAAAGTATAATATATATGCCATGGATTTAGAATCAATTCCGAATCTCCATTTAATTTGTGATTAAAATATTTCAGTTTGTCATTAACTTTAATAGCTGATAATGAGTCTTACATGAGGAGAATATACAATTTTAATTGTCAAAAAAATGCACTAAAGATTATACATTAAATACATTCAAAATAGCATTAAAAAATTACAGAAGTCTACGATAAAAATTGAACGGATGATTTTATTCGGGGAATTAATGTAAAATTTTTTTGACTTTGCAAGAAATCGCGTGTTCAACGATAGTTTGCCAATGAGGGTATTCTATCGAATATGGCGGTACCCAACTCGCACCCTCCTCTTCCGCGCTACTCGATAATTACGCTAGCTCATTTCGCATCTAGTTACAGTTACTCGCAATGAATGGCATCACGTCGCAATGTTAATTTCTGCGACTCGAGTATGCGTAATATATACGCTTTTCGTCCCGGGGAAGTCATTAATTGCATGCGTAAGGAATGTGATTTACATCGTGAACCGTTCACGATGTAAATTTGTCGCACGAGTACTTTGTCAAGCGCAACTTCGAGCTCCTCAACATACTCTAAATTTTTAGAATTTATATTCGAAATTATATTTTGAAGCGTATCACGATATATAATTAAAGAAATAAAAATAAAGCATGCGAAGCGTTTCTTAAGGTATTTTTTTACGCGCAGTACTTCAATTTTTCCTAATAATTTCCTATCCAATCTCGAAATTTATGTGTTGATTAAATGATTTGATATGAAGATTACATATTAATACAGAATTCTTTTTTTTCCGCACCAAGTTTCAAAGACCAATCGTTTAGAACTATACCACTTAATTGCACGCGAGCCATTCGTTGCCGCACAATGCGCCGAGTTGCACCGAGGGTCAAAGTGACTTTCAACTATACCTGGCGAATCTCGCAATTAACGATCACGCCCCTCGCCAAGAAGTAGCGCCGTAATTGAGCCTCCTTGGTAGAAAAACGAACGCACAGACCACTTTTTCTCCGACAATTAATTGCCGCGACGATGTTGACCGGCCTGTGTTATATAATTAAATAAAATAAATGTGTCTATATTTTTTTTAAATAAATTTATATGAATTATACGATAATAAATGCGGAAATTATACGTTGACAATTATTTATAAATATTTTCTGCAAATTAAAAGAAGGATAGATAGTTCAATTCGAATGCACACGAACGATCGCCGATTATTCGACCGCAGGAAAGGCCGTGCCATTATCCGATGACTAATCGAAGTATTCGTCTGATCGATTAATGATGGCGATACAAGCGGTGTATCCGGTCTCGGTACACCTGTCCGTTTCAGCCGGCTGAAACGCGCGATGTCGATAGAATCGAAATCGGGGCGGGGATTTGCGGTCGCGGTCGATTAACTTACGTAATCACGCAAACGCAGGAAGCGGTACAAATAGGCGCCGTCATTTTGCGCGTCTGTTTCGTAGAGCAAGGCGATTTTATTTTTGCGACGTATGCGCGGAAATTGTCAGATCTGATCGCCGTCAATCACGAGTGCGTTTTAACGGTGTCAACTGGCGATGCTTATCGGAGACGCGACAAAGGAGCGCGGCTTTTGTTACCTAATTATCGCAGCCATGCAGCTGGGGTCAATGAACTCGACCGTGTGCGAAGTCACGAGCCGCGTTGCGAGCAAGCGTGCGTCTTGTCGCGCAACACACGCGAGAATTTCTACGCTTTACCATAGGATCGCGCTAATTGCTGCTTGTTACCCCTTCATCGTTGCTATAAAAACCACGCGTGCACGGAGCACGCTTTGTTGCTGGTTTCCCGACCGGCTGTCCTTGCACGTTGCAATTTATATCGTCTTGTGAAGCCCGAACTGAGTGGCTATCAATATTTGTATATTATTAAAGAATATTTTTTTTCGATTTAATAACATCGCGATACACTCTCTTGTTACATATTAATGTATAAGTAATGTAAAAATGGTGTAAAAGAAAAATTCAAAGTCATAATTCTCGTGAGTGCATTTTCTATAGGTTTTCTTCAGAATGAGCAAAGTTTGAATGGATTTTATCGATCGAACATCACTTGCTTTATTCTTCGCGCATAATAGGTAATTTATCATCGCGTATATTTGCACCATAAAAGTGGTACTGACTTGGACAAGTCGGTACCTACAATCGAAGGGAACGGGTTCGCCATCATGACAGTTTTATTATCCTTTTATGCAACATTTACGCGCGCGCTCGAACGAAAGAGTTACGACGATAAGAGGTGCAATCGAACAAAAATTGATCGAAGGATATGATGGCACAAGCTGGCACACCTGGTCATCCTTGTGACATTTGTTAAGGTTAAATTATAGAACCGACACTCCAACCATGTTATCTTTAATTTTCTCGAAAAATAGATCACCGAGTCGAAAATCAACAGATTAAAAGAAATTATAATGAAATAATTAAATTGACAGTAATAACACATTTAATCGATATTTTATTTTTTTAGTTCTACAAGAAAATAATATTTGAATAATCTGAATATTATTATATTTTTAGAATAGATATACAAAAAATTGTTTATTATAAATCAATTTCGAGTTTTTCTCTTTCTTTTTTTCATCATATATTTACAGTTAAAGATATAATATATTAAAATTAATTTACCACTAATACTCTATAAATATTAAAGTAATTTAAAAATTAATGAATCATTTTTACAGTGATTTGTTTGTAAAGATTCTTCCTCAAAGGAAATATTGCGCTTAAAGAGAATTTGCGAATGTTTCATTCGACGAAGCAAGTATCATGTTTCAGAATAACCAAGAATTTAATTAGCTCCTTAGCAAGCTCACAAAGGCGCGACGATACATCTAAAATTAAAGCAATCTAAGTTTGATTTTAGGTGAAACACACATAATTGCATAAATACATTTTTTTTAAATCGGGACTTTTTCGCGTATATAAAAATATTATCTTATAATTAATTATTCTAATTGCTTTTGTGGTCATTATTTCACTTAAAGAAATCATTTCACTGGTATATACAATTTTTATTTAATAGTTTTATTTGACAGTACTTATAAGAAATATTGATACGTGTATTAAAATCCACATTAAATTTGAAGTTAATAAAAATAAAAGGCTAAGATGAAACGCATTTGAAAAAATTATCTTATAATTATTTTATATCATTGGAGGAGAATCTCTATTTAGTAAAATAAAAAAGAGTGAATTTTAACACATTGTGCTAAAACTATATAAAATCAATTTTTCACTATGTTTCAGGAATTATGCTTCTCATGTAAATTTAGCATCTATTGTTTTGATTTAAATAACATAGAATATCAAAGGGAGACATAAGATTAAATTCATTTGCGAGTCTTTGTTCTGGTCTATCACGTGCATTCGTTACTATGCAATCACTGCTATGCAAAGTATACTCTTAAAATGCGTATCGCATGCAACTGTGTGTGTCCCGGCACGCATATTCCTGATGCTGCCTCACGTTGCGAATTGCCAATCAGCTGCATCCTGCGACCCAATTCCCTCTTTTTCTCTCTCTCTTTCTCTTTTTCATTCTCCCTCATATCTCGCTCTTTATTATTTTGTTCATTTTAACGCTCATAAGTAACGGCTATTAAGATTCGAGAATTTAACGAATCTTCGTAAAAGCAAGTAGGTTTTTTTTGAATGGCATGAATGCTAATAATACGAAGTAAATACAACATTTAATGATGTATATGAATAAGTAATAAAACTGTGTCTGCATATTTTGAATATTATGCAAGATGTTCCAAAATTGATTGAATCAGTGCTCTCTCTCTTTTCCTTGCACAATTACAAGTTGAATCAAATTAAGAATATTTTAACAATAATCTGATAAAATATAATGTCTTTGATATCTTAATTTACAATGTGTTAAATATTTTGAAAAGTTTTTATATATTTCACAAATTGTTATATATTTTATTATTTTATATAAACACTTCTTTTTTTTCGAACCTAAATAAAAATCAATTGTCAGGCGCAATAATCTCATGACTTTCTTTAGTGTCATATTTTTTTCTTTATGACCTATTTCATTATACATATAGGTACTTTGTACATATAATACATTTATTTTAATAAATTTTCTCTGGTCTTGTCATGAAACGAATGTTTGGTCGATACGATGCCTCCTGACTTCGATATTGGCCTACATTGCTTTCACTTTTGCCGTATCTTTACTTTCCCATGGTCACGCCGCGAGGATTATTCGAGTTATATTGAATTGCTTTACCACGATTTACGAAAGACTCTGGAGAATTGCATCGTGTAAAACACGACATCGCGATTGCACATATAAAAAAAAGTAGAATGGAAACTGTTTCGCAAAATTGTCGGTAAACATGATATATTCAAAAGAAGCTAGAAGAAAATTTACTTGTATAAATGTTATTTTTTCCACACTTGTACTCTAATTAAACGATTAAACTCAAATCTTAAATCTTCCTTCGAAAATTTCGAATAACACCGAGACGTTGTGTGATCATCGAACGCAGCTGTGTAAAGCGCGATAATTTACAAGTACTATATTACACGTATTTTTCCTTGATCGAGATACACATGCCTTTTCTGAGATTTATCGCTAACGAGATGCTCGCTTTGGCTCGCCTTTATAACATATGGCGTGCATCTGCCATCCTGTGAATCGCGTGATAAAAGAAATCGCTTTCATTAAACAGTTCTTGCTCTTTGCTCAATATTTTTGTATTTTACCATTATTGTCCTCTCTATCATATATAATATCTTGTATAATCTCTAATATCTTATAATATATTTCATATATAATATATTTAATTATAATTTTTAATTTAGGTATTGCTATACCTTACCTTGGCATACCCTTACCTAAGTATTGCTATTAAATTTAATTTCAATTACAAACTCATTTAATCAAATTTAATTAAATAATTAATTTTTAAATTTACACATATGTACAAAATTTATGTATAATATCTACATAATCCTTTGTGGTTTGCATTAATGGCAAATAGTTACTTGCGTGTCAAGCAGGAGCGGTTCCGTTCATTTCCATAATGTAAGTCTGTACGTATGACATTAAACTTCGCGCATGTGCGTGCGTGAATGAAACACAGTTGGGTGCAACGTTACACATGATAATCGTTCATTATATGATATCGTGAAAGTGAAATTGTGGGAGTTTGGAAGAAATTACTACTCCACTTTTTCCGCTAATTTTTCCCGACTAATTCGAAATCTGCATATACGAATCGGATGAAATTCGCGATAAGTCATTTTATTATCAATAAGGAAACATCGACGTTTGCATAGATGTAGATAATATATGTATTTGTATAGATAAGAAATCTGATCCGGGCAATATGTCTGCATTCTCACATACAATTGCGTGATCAATTTTCCGTTTTAATAATCTATCATCAGAATCGTGTTATTGAAAATCAAGCGTATATATAAGCAGGAAGTTGTTGGAGATTCTCATTAATAATGCAGATACGGCCGCTTTATTTTGGGCGGTCAACACTCAAATTATTTTAACACGTGGTAACCTACATAAACTACTTTGATATTTTAAGAATTATCTTATTATTCATCGAGAATGATCCAACCGAAATAACCGTAATAACACTACAACATTATTCAGGATATTATTATCACTCGCCCGGATAAAATAATTTATTATATTGTTTCTAAGATTTTTAAAAAGTTAATTAATTTTTAATATTGCTTTAATGAGACAAACTAACGGATACAAAGTAACAAATTATTCGTAGTTATAATACTATGAATCATTATATTGTAATCCTCGTCTTTCACTATTGGTGCATTTATAGAAATAAAAAAAGGAAAAATTAAACAGCAAGTACTCGCAATAATTTTATATTACTCGCTGCAATGACTCGCTTGTTTCGCAATTGGAGGAAGTTGAATATATAATACGAGTTTTTAGAGTTTTCGAGTGAAAAGTCAGTAGTAATGAATGCGAAACAGAGAAAATAGTACAACGTAAACTATTCTGAAAACGAGCAGTTAAAAGATCCAGAGCAGAGAAATATAATTTGTATGAGTTACACACTTTTTTCATTGCATCACATAAGAATCGACTATTAGAGAGGATATCTGGCGCGTTTCTAAAATAGTATTAGCAGCCAATTCGAAACGTTTAATATAAACGAGAGCGACAAATACATCCGGCATTATAGGATCTGCAATCAGGGTCGTGATCCACTATTACAACCCGTCGTAATTCGTTCGAGTCCTTAAGCACAAGCAAGAGCTGTTTCAAACCATTCGCTAACGATCTATGATTTGCAATGTTTTCTCTCGAGTACGGAAGGCGAGCGCCCTCGAAATTATTGAATCATACCCGAGATTTAATTTATAGAGTTCGCGGCGGCTGGCGACTTATACGTTGCCCGACTTATACGAACCAGCTGTTGCGTGTTATAGATACCGGCATAGGCTGGCCAGATAGGTGCAATTATTTTAAGACTAGCACAATGTCTTCGGGCGATGCGTGCAAGCAATATGCACTTGGAAGCCACTTTCACTGTACAAACAATGAGAAATGATGATTACTCCAATACGAGTAAACTATCGAAGCGTTACATATAAAACTCAAGCATTTTTACTATGCGGTTCGTAGTTTGCTTGTTTTTCGCGATTATGATGCACATTTTTTCACGCAGTCATCATGAAAGCATTGTTGATCCCATGTTATTAATCTTCTATTGTACTATTTTTCTTTTGACGCATATGTAAAAAATGATCCAAGTTTTTTATTCTTATTGTTAGTCCAATTTAAATTTATTTATTATTATTATATATTATGTAAAAATTATAAAAATTGCTGCTAACATACTTGCTGGAATAATTATTTAATTAATTTATTCGAAGTTTTCAGTATATATATATATAGTTTTTATAAATTTTGTATTATATAAATCTAATCGAACTTGATACATATAAGCGAAAATGATTGTTTTTATAGCGATAAAGCTTCAAATTAAACTTTAATCAAACACACACACATATATATATATATATATATATATATATATATACATTCTTTTAATATTATCAATTAATCAATTTATCAATTAATCAATTTGCTGTAAATAATGAAATATTTATAATTAGAATTTTTATTTTAAAGATGATACTTAAAAAATTAAATTTTATGTAAAGAGGTTAAGAATTGGATTCATGGTCAGAGCGAGTACCAGAATCACAGACAAGATGACAACTGGCCAACGTATGTCCTTATATTGATGCAGTGATCGATAAATTCCATAACAGGACGCTGTCGATTAGTGTTATATAAACCTTCACAAATCGATAAAATCACCGATAGATCCATCAATCGAATTTCCACTGCAATTCATCAATGTTCGTCGTTATAATAATCTTTTCTACTATAATCTAAAATAATTTTGAAATATTCGACATTAATTACTTTTTTATTCGATCGTTGAATTTTTCATTAAATTTCTTTTTTAATAGGCATGTGCAAATTAATATATCCGAGTTCTAATAAATCGAAAGATTCGGCATTAACGAACTTTTTGAAAGTCATCGAATATTTTGCGCAATAGAAAGTGAAATCGTTACGGGCTACCAAAGAAAATGCGCTAACAGCGTACCTTATAAGTTTTTTTTTTCATGATGGGCAATGATCCGGCCTCTCACTGCATTTTAACGGTAAAGGTGGCACCTGATTTTCTGTTCGGTTACATAAAATAATGATTACTTGTAATATATAATTTTTTATTCAATGGCAATATTCTGCAATTAAATACGGTTTCCTAATTCTCATTTCATCGAGATTTGACACGACTGATATTATATATCAGAAAAATAATTTAAGAGATGCCTAATGTGCGCCGCTAAGTGGAATTGAAAATAGGGCTCTCAATGTCTATCAAAGTATGTATCACGAACATATGAGATCAATTGAGCTGCGTAAACGTATAATAGAAAATCGGATAGAAAGGAAGTCGCGTCCCCGGCAGTCCTACTTCTCGCGGCATCAATTTTGATCTTACATTATAATCAGAATCTCACGATTCAGTCATTGAATCTGCTAATTTAGCTACTTATAAAGGTAAAAATATCGAGGTAAAAATATCGTTTCGATAAGAGATGATCTCTAGTTCCAAAATTGGTATATTCGTTCATATATCATGTCAGTATCTAATAGGGACGAATAAAACATCGCAAATTATTCATCGGATTGCTTTTTTTACAGCTTGACATTTAATATTTCTTGATGTCGATAACAAGATTCAAATCGTTTCCATTTTCGTTAATCGGGACAATTATAAATCACTCAATTATATCTCGAGTTTATTTGAATTATACTTTCTTGTAGAAAAATATGGATTATGATTCTATAAAGTCAAGTATTTTAAAGTGAGAGATAATTTAGTGAAGTTATTATTGGTCTACTTTAATCTTTTATGTCATTGACAAATAATTTAGCATTGATCTACTCTAATAATTATAATTTCAAATTCACATATCATTTGTGTTGAACGTTTAAATATGTAGTTCTCATATTAAGATTCTCATGTTTATTAACATTTAATTATTAATTAATTATTGTAATTTCATGCATTTCCCAATAGGAATAAATGTCATTGAGAGAGATAATCGTCTGACTAAGTAATTACATTCTTGCATGTTTATGACACGTATGTGCATATAAGTATAAAGGCATACCTTATTAAAGTTATTTGGTGTTTTATGCATATTAATTTTTATTATTCTTTGTGTATGTGTGTGTGTGTGTATGCCAAATATTAATATGTCGATCTAGTTTTTTGAATATAAATTAACTTTCTAACATTCGAAAAAATTAAATTTACATATATCATTTGACTGTTCGTTACTTACACAAAAATATCATTTATGAATTTTTATTTGCATTTTCGCTATAAAAATTTAAAAAATGAACTTTTAGAGGAGTTAAAACTCATTTTACTGCCCACTCTTATAAAGTCGTATTACTATTACAAAGTTTTCAATCAATCAACTCAACTCGATAGGTTTTGAAAAAGCGATTGTTTATATCTCAAAATCAGATCCACTGTCAATTTTATACGCTTTGTACCGAAGATGCGAGGCGTGTCGATGGAAAGCAATTTATTCGACAGCAGACGATTCTTTTACGGGAATAAATTGCGTGAGAAAGTTCGTAGAAATTTTCACGGGTCAGCCTATAGAAACTCTGCTTCCTAGTTACTGACGTCTCGCGTGTCACAAACCCCATTATTCATCGACGACTCCCTTGACCTGCATTACAAATCGCTATCACCATCACCTTTTATCCGTCGATGAATTTTCAACAATTAAATCCTGACAATTTGATTCGAGACACTAGTCAGTAAGATCAATGGGACTCAATTGGAGAAAGTCGCGTAATGCCAATGTTTCCTATCATTTGATTCCTGTTCACAAAGATTTCACGTGAGTCCTATGCCCTCGTTTAGAAATTACAGTAATTTTCAATAATCGTTACATGGCACACACATCGTGATAGAATTATCCAATGCATAGATTAAACATTCCGAGTAAAATGTAATGAATGTAATTAGAAGTTGGTAATTAAAGATTGCGAAAGATTGTCTCGGGATCTTTTCTCGTTTCATTTTAGATATAATTATAAATAAGCTAAGTTGTTAAGTAAACATTTTGTGAATATGTAATGCCTTCTTTTATAAAATATTTATAGAAAAACACATTTATAATAGTAAATGTTAAAATCACTTTTTATTCAAACTTCTAAATATTATCTGAATAATATATTCATATTTCTAGAATTTCTAAAGAGTTTCTGCAAAGACAATTATATTTGCAATGTGCAGCTGATAGCTGGAATCCTTGAAGCTCAAACACGGCCTTCCTTCGATTTCATCTGGCGCCTACATATCGCCGCTAACAGATAGCCTCTCTGGTAAGATCGTTATAACGAGTATGCCATGAACTTGAGGCGCAACGAGTGCTTCCTCACGCAAGTCTAATATATCCATTCACGCGAGATATTTGCGTATTGAAATAAACGCGCTTTACGAGAATATTGTCGAGAAATGCAATATCAATAGTAAAAGATAAGATTTCCCCTTAGGAGAGTGCGCTACTGCGTGTGTAACCCGCATTGAGACTACGCATGTCCACCGACGCCCATTGTTCGTTCCAAGATTAAATAGATGCGCGTATATGTACCGTGTCGCGTTAAACCACGTCCTTGAGACACGGTACCGCGTTGACTATCGTACTCGACGAGTACTTCAAGTTTTTGCCTTTAGGGCTTAGCTCAGTCTGGTACGATGGACTCGTCCATATGCACTTGGATGAGGTAATGTTCACGATTTAGTAGATGGAAGTGTTTACGGACTTCTTGTGGGAGACTCAGTCTCGCGAATAATTTTTCACAAGACTTCCAGATTTTAATACTGGATGTGTTGTAAATTTATTTTTAAAATTATCTCTCGGAAGACACTTCTTGTATGTTTAGATTCTATAATAATTTTTTTTTTTTGAGTTAAATATTCAGATTCTAAAATTAAAGAAAAATTTCTAGAGATTATATAATCCTCTTTTCCAAATATAGAACGCGCATCCTCGTGTATAATTGTTTATACAGATATAGATTTCTATGATATATTAATATAAATTTTTTTTTCAAATTTACAATTTAATCTTTGAAGATGTAATCTCCGTTTATTTCCGACACAATTATCTCATCTTTAATTGTATCATTATATACCTTGCACGGTTACAACTTTTGGCTTTGTCATACATCAATTATGGCGGATTAATTAATCGCGAGCGAAATCGTGTAGAGAGACCGCGAATTTAAAGCGGGCGTGAATCTGAAACTTTATAATTAAGTAACTGGCTCGAAACGACGTTAGGTTTCGGTAAAAATATTTAACGTTATGCTCTTCGTTTGGTACGCTTTGCCGATACGTAGGAGTTACGCGGGCTTTTAACACCCACGCCGGTATCAGCTTTGAAGAGTGGTCGAGACGATAAAAATTGCCAATCAGATAATTAACATCACGAGGATATTCCATATTAAGAATCATACTTTATTCGCGAATTTGCATTTTACACCACAATATAAAATTAGTTTTTCAAGCGGATAGTAACAGCTATAATAATTACAGCTTTTCATTAAATGATATAGAATATTTCCTCTTTTTATTCTTTTACCTGAGGAAATTTTTGAACTTGTAAATTATCTTCTATTTATATCAATAAAAATCTGCTTTAAATTTTATATTAATTGCCGTTATTATTTTAATTAAAGATGATATTTTGCTTTTATATTTTTTTATTATTAATTACATTAAGAAGCTGATCGATCATTCATGGGAAAATTCAATTTAATGTATCAAGCCATTCGCGTATTGTGATACAAATATCTGACAGCGCTTATCTGTGTGCTACGACCTCGGGGCACGTCGGCGCAATCAACACATGGGACGTCTAAGAATCACGGCCCTTTACATCAAGATCTTCACTTAGTGAAGTCGAAGGCGGGTGAAGGTACGTGGAGCAAACGACGCGCGCCAACACGTGGAGGCGGACAGGATTCTCTCTCTTTTTCTTTCTCTCTTCTCCTGCACCATGCCTTACTTTCGTCCTGTTCTTCCTCATAAAGGCAGAGGCGCGATAGACACGAATAGAAAAAGGAAAAAAGAACAGCGAACGCGTAGGCATCAGCACGCTCCTTATAAGAGTGACACGCGCGTGCAATGACCGAGCCATTATTATGCGGATGATTACCGCGTGCGGGGGCCTCTCGTTGCATATAAACGGGGCTTACCCGAGGTCTTATCCTGTAGGTCGGAAAGAAAAGCCGCGATCGATGAATCATACGAAACTTCCATTCTAACTTTTCGTTCTTGAAACTGACAATTACGATGTGATCGATGAATAGTTCGGATGAATTTAATAATGTTTCAATTTGATAAATTTTATATAGAATGTGTGTGCATGTGTATGGGTTTTATATTGAGACGGAAACATTTTAAAGATTTTTATAAGTATGTGTTTTTGAAAATAATTTATTATATAGATAAATCGAATACATATATACTATTGCTCATTTTATGGATAGAATAAGGAATAAAGATACATATTATCAATGATTGAATGTATATGTAAATTTCAAGTTAGGATTTAAAATCAATGATCTTGAAATCGCGCGTAAATCGAAATTATATTCAATAAAGGAATTAAAATACATCGAAATTTTGATTGATCTCGAGACTGCGAATAAATTCGCAATTAACGTCGACATTCGGCGCGATGGAGGCTTTTGCCCTAGCGAACGCTTTGTTTTTCAGGATGTATGTGAAAAAGAGGCCTTGAGATAAGCATCGACGTATCATAAATCACGCGAACCCCTCACGTGCGTGCAGGCGGACTTCCCTTTCTCTCTCTTTTCCGTACCGCTAATAAAAGTTTGGCTTGTCGACATGGATTTACACGCTAAATAAATTACCTGCACTAATGATAATTTTATTTTGCTCATCTTGTACAATTCCATGAACAATTTCACTCTGTCAGTCATTATCCGTTAAATTCATGCCCGATAATAACGAGATGCAAATTAGTTTCGCTGTTGTTGATATCCTTATTAAAAGGACGCACGCTTTTCGAGATAATTAATATAAAACAATAAACATATAAAGCGACAGTTTAGTTGAAATTGCTTCCGCCATTGAAGGCCTATGATTCATTATCTTCTTTCGATGATGAAAAAGTTGTTTAAAATAGTATAATTTTAATTTTTTTAAAATACAATTTTATTTCTTAAGAAAATATCCCATCGATTGAATCGAGACAGAGATTTATTTTTAACTTTTCATATGCTACTAATAATAATACTAATAAAATTACTTTGTATTTAAGTTTATATCACACATAAATAATATAGTTTATCGCAGGTCATTTACAGCATTTACTTTTGTTTTAGATTTTTGCATGTTTCAACTATTTTTTACTCGCAAGATTTTTCAATTTTTTGGAAAATTAAAATTACCTGGAAAATTAAAATTACCTGGAAAAGGAAAATTAAAATTATATTGAAAATTATCAGTTTTTTATTAGAGGCAATATATAAATCTGTCTGTGCATAAAACCGTGAATAAAATAAATCCTTGAACGATGATGATGCTTGCCTTATCAAGAGATTGTCTGGCGGTAATGTGCTCGTCATCTATGAATCGCTCGTAAATTCCAGCGAATCAATTCGATATTTCGATCGGCGTGGCGTTTTATAGGAGCGATAGTCATTGGGGAGATCTTTAAACCTTGGTCCATTGCATTATTATGCGTCGCGCGACCTCGCATAAGAATCCGCTCTCGTCCTGTATCGTAGAGCAATTGTGTCTAACGAGTATTTAAAAGGAGCGTTTAAAGAGAAACAATGGTGAAAACGTGTGTGGGTGAACGGAAAATGCGGAGGCCGTGCTGCGAACAGCCTTCAATCCGAAAGGAGAGAATCGATCTTTCAAATCAAAAGATCGCTGGCCCGTTATCCAAGACATTGAATGTAGAGTGATTTGCAACTATGGCATGAAACGTTAATTTTCTTGATTAAATCTTAGTCAGGAAGCTTTACGAAAGAAAAATGGAAATTCTGATTTATTACAAATGCACAATAAATTAAAATTGAATTTATACTAAAAACTATACTATAATAGTACATAATATTTTATAAGTTAAAGATATTAAAGATTTATTATTTAATCGTCATTTTTTTGTGACATTTAAATCATATCATAAATTTTTAATTCCTTATAATTTAGACTATCGTTTTCAACATTTTTTTAAATAAAATTTTTTTAATAAAAATGAGGTTCTTTAATTTAAATAATGAATTCACTTTAATAAATATTATCTTAATCGTTAATTATTCTATCTGTAGATGAAAACATATACAGTATATCTAAAAAAGCATGTTCCCATCTCTCTTTGAATTACAGACTAGAAATTCAATTAATTAAATTCATTTGCAACAAATTAAATCGAGTCGTAAGAGAAATAATTAAGATATCTCAGTTAACTTTTGATTTATAAGTCATTGAAAATCAGAGGTTTGTGCTTATGTTACTAAATTATGTTACTAGAGTGATTCACAGACTATATATCAATCTTCTCTCTTGTGGTGATGAAAGGTACTCGAAGGTAATTCATGTGGAGTCCTCCATTTGCGTCGAATAAATAAGTGGTCGAACTTGTTTGAATACACGATCGTTGTGTCATGATTCGAATATACGTGGCGAATTCTCGATCGAATGAATATACTTAAGAATGTTTTAAAGCGCATATAATAACATCATTTGTTCCCAGACATCTTCCGGTTTCTCGAATAAATACACGAAGGTGAATCCGCTCGGAAGTATATCGGAGATAGACGAGCCCAGGTGTTTCGAGACACGATATTATCTGTCCGATATGATTCATCCGTTCATGGATAAAGATTCGTTTCCTTGCTTAGGGCGGATTATGCTTCCAGTGACACGTTGCAACATCGTGCTGTCTAAAACACCGCACGGAGGTGACCATACAAATAAAAAAATGTTAACTAGGTAGAAAAATTTCTCTGCGCAAACATTAATGAATCATAATTATCATTGTGAAAATTTTGTAATTATTTAAACAAGTAACATGGGAAAAATTTTCATCTCCTACAAACGTTGAAATGTCTTTATGATATCTTTTTATTTGGATATATAATTATTTCACACATTTTTTTATGGCTTTAAGATTTACATGTGGTACAGTAAAAAAAATATAACAATTCTTGCAAGAAAATCGAGTCGTAAGAGAAATAATTTTGTTTACATAATGAATAATATAGATAATGTAGATAAATAAAAATGAATCATATAGATAATATAGAATAATAATATAGAATAAAACTGAGTAGTATAGATAATATAGATATATAGAAATGAATAATAGAGATAATATAGAATAATATAGATTATCCAATTCTAAATTTATAAATCGCTTGAATATATTAAAATTTAAAGATCATGTTCGCTCTTCATCTTCGACGTTTGTCCTTTGATAGAGAAATATTACTTGAGAGAGACTTTGACACAAAAGCCCCGTTTTCTCTCGTACTTTCCTGTTGCTTTGCCGCTTGACTAGTCACGCTACGCACGCTGCATTAAAGACGCGCGACGGTAACGCGTATCACGCACAATCGGCGCCGGCGTCTTCGGCGTCGTGCGACGCGAATTACACGACGATAAAATAACGGGCATGAAGTGCATACCTACCATACGGGGGATTTCCACTTTCTTTCACAGTGAACGCAGAGTTCTGCGAGAGACAGTGCATACGGAATTCTAGACTTGACATCTCTGTCTCGATATTCTTATCAATGACTACGCACGTGTGAAATAAATTTGAATATATATTTTTTAAATATATTCTAATATATATTTTGCGAGTATTTTTATATATTCGCGCACTATATATTTACATATAAATATTAGATATCATTTTATATTATATATTAGATTATGTAGTAATGTGTTTCTCTTTGATCAACGATAATTTATTAATCTATTTAGAAATCTTTTCTGTGAATATATATAATAATTATAAAATATAAATGCAACAATGTATGTCGCTCGAATTTCTTTTGGCAGATCGATTCGCAAGAGAGAAAATAATGAAAACTCTTTTTCCCAGATGATGCGATTTCAGACAGATTATCTATGCAGCTGTATCTCTCTAGATGTTGTATCTTTTTGTTCGTATATATCTTTACAAAGGAAGATGCGCGGTCAGTCGTCGAAATCGAATTTGCAACTGACATATTAAAAAAAAAATGCAACCAACTCACAGACGTACTCGATCTAATGCAATTACTGCTCGTTAACGTAACGTTTTCTCGTTAAAGATACAACCGGTGAAAGTATTGGAATCGAGAGGAAGAATATTATTACGCCATGTCGTTAGATACATCGGCCTAAATTCGAATCGTTAAGCAAAGTTCTTCATGACCGATGCAATTACCGGGTCCGTTTATAATTAATGGCGATCGGTTGTTCCCGTCGTATGAATTTCCATTATCGCTGATGCTCCAGTGAAAATAAGGATGCGCATCTCTCAGTAATCGATATAATTATCTCATTCGCTCCTATCCCATAAGTGCATTTCGGTGCAATCGGATCGTGAAAACAACCTCTTTGCATTGCAAGAGAAACGAACGGATATTAGACCTCAATAACTCGATTCTCTTTGCTTTATTCTAGCTACGTCGAGAGCAGTAGTTTCTATATGGAAACAACCTCTTAGGAGTCTGAGTATTGTTTCACAATACAACACACATAGTTCATTATCTCTTCATGCGAACGCTATAATTTCTGTACACATGCAAATTTTCTAAGTCTTCACGTGTTCTAGAAATTTGAAATAAAATCCGATAATTTTAATAAAATTATAAAATATAAAATAAAATTATAAAGTATTTTTTCAAAAGAAAATCAACGATACCGATGCTTGCTTAAGGATGTTTTGTACCTATTTTCAAAATATTGAGAATTTAATGAAAATTGTACAGAATGTCCTTACATATGTTTAGAATCTTCAGTACAATTTTTAAATCGATTCACTAAATCGTTCACAAGTTATAAGGATTTCAATTTGCACCGAATTAACATGTGTTCTTATGGGAAACGTATAACCACGTCGATTCAAATGACGAAAACACATGGAAATAATATTCAGAATTTATTTAAAATTTGCAAAAGTTTAGATATAGAGGAAATATTTGGTCAAATAATATTATACAAGTACTAACTGGTTAAAAAGATATTAAATATAATTTAATGAGTTAGTCATGTATCTGTCACAAGGTGAAATTCTCTACCAAAAGTTAATCATTTCGATTAACAAAATTCGGAATATTTCAAAAACGCATTAAAAAATACATCTCTGCACTGTAGCTAGAAGCTCAAATTGTAATATTCCACATAATTTCTCATATTCAAAATACACCAAAAGTGGATATTCGTCAATACTGATTTTCAGCTACTTTTTGCTGGGATTGTACATACAAAACATCCTTAACTGCACGTGATGAGAAAACTATACAATTCGAAATGCAAATTTGATCAATGCAAATCCTCGTGACTTTGAATGTATTATTCCGATAATTATTGCATGCAAAATCAAGTAAATCGAATTAATAAGTACTGAGGATCACAAAGTATAATGCAGCGTTGCAAAACTTTCGATATTAATTTTAATGAGAAATTCTTCGATTGATTTGTGTGTAATCGATTTAATGCAGTATGTTCGAAGTGACATCGGTTTTGAAAAATATGTATATCTCGCGAAAGTGTTGTGAGGCATTGAAAATATTGTCTGTCACGAGCGTGAGATATCGGACGGGACATGTCTGTCGAATAATGGAAGGACTCGCTTGATCTCTCTCGCGGGAACGAGGCAGAAATTGCACTTTCGAATGCGATAAATTAGGTCGATTATCGGCGTAATTTCTGCTGTCACGGTTCGTTTGTGCGCGGGTGTGTTCCTTGGAAAGGAACGACCGATGCGACGGTGAGATTGACGATGAGCCAAAGGAGATGTGCTAGACTTGGCGGATCACTAGCACGTCCGTTGCGGATAACGCGCCTTACTTATGTAGAATTAACGCGTGTCTTATCTTCGCAGGAAAGTGTACGGTTTCACCGCCACGCACTCCTCGTTTCATAAAACTAGGTTTATTATATCAGAAAAGATCTTGGGTAGTAAGCAGTGAGCACAAGTTGTTCCATTGTCTATTTAAACACAAATTCAGGACTTTTTAATCGGAATTATTAATTATTAAATATTTTATCATTACTAAATTTAAAGATAATTTAGAAATTCTTTCACATCATTAACATATTTTGTAGTTATCGTGTCTAATATTATAAGTTTCATAATTTTATAAAATAAGGTTTACATTATTATCAGGAATAATTTTTAAATTAAAAATATGATTTTTTCTTCTTATATGAAAAATAAATATGTATGTATAATTTACTTGTATTCAAGTTTATAAATTAATATTATAAAAGCATTATAAGAATTTACAAATATTGTTATAATAATAAGAAATACAGAATTTGCAAATATTACAATAATAATACATATTCAATTATTCTTCGCCTATTAAAATAATTAAGTCAGACTTGAGCTACAATTTGTGTTAGAATTCTCTTTATAATTTCTCTTTATAATTGTCGTGTATTTCCCCATGTATATCTTAATATCTCTTCTGCTATTATATATTGATTCTTATAATTATATAAAATTATAAAGTGAACACAGTCGGGAATTGTAAATTTTAAAAAATTTTAGTCTGATTCGTTCATTTCTATTTTAAATTATACGAGCAGTTTACTAAGTGGATCTCTCCTCTATTGTTGCAGCAGTGCGGCAGCGGCAGCAGCGGGGGTGGTGGTTCGACGGAGGGTGTCGTGGTGAGCGTCGGTGCCGGTAACGGCGTCGGCAGCAATAGCGGCGTCGGTGGCATGGATTGCATGCCCCTGCGTCCCGGTCCGTTCCATTACTTGATCAACGAGCAAGCCAAGTCTTTGGTGGCCCTGCAGGAATTGCAGAATGAAGTCGGTGCCCTGCTCGAGTTCCGGGACCTCGTCATCGAGACGTTCCCAAACCTCCGGCACAAGATGGCCGCGACGGCGTCCGCGGGTGCGTCCGTGATGTCGTCCACGTGCACCCAGAGCTCGCACATTCCTCTGCCGCTGTCGAGTCCATCCTCGCGAAGGATCGGCGAATGGGAACCCGGCAAGATAAGACGGCGAGTGACGCGCGAGGCTGGCAGCAACGGAAGCGGCGGCGGCGGCGGCAGTGGAGGAGGAGGCGAATCCTCCTCATCGCTGCCTAGGAGTCGCAGCAACTCGCACAGCGGCGGTACCAAGAACAACTGTAGCGCGACTGTTCAAGATTCCGGCTTCAGCACGGAGACCTCGTCGAAAGACAGTGCCTCAACGGCGATCGCACCGCGGGCGAGCAGTCCCCGACCAAGTCCGTTGGACGAGGCGGAGGACGAACTCTGGAATCTACTAGATGTAATCCATCGCAAGGGGATCCGGCTGCGGGAAGAGGTCGAGTGCCTTCAAGGTCGTCTGGAAAGTGTGGCGACGGAGGAACTGGCGTCAACGGACGTACTTGAGGCCGTGAGAAATATCACTGGACTCGACGCCGATAGAACAATCGTTCGCGATAACAATATCATTGTCGATGAGCAACAGCAGCAAGATAGCAGAGATCCCCAGGTGATAGCGCTCAGGCGGGAAAAAGAACAATTGTTGGACAAGGTAGCCGAACTCGAAGCAGAGACGATATCGAGTCGCGTCAGAGCTCAGGAACTGCAAGCGGAATTAGCCGATTTGTCAGCATTGAAAACTGGACTGGAGGATCGGCTGCGACTAATTGAAAATACTTCGGAGATCTTGGTGCCGGGTGTTCAGAGACTGCAACCGATCGTGCCGGTGATTTCTTCGCCGAAGAATGCCAACGTTAATATCAAAAGCAAAAGCTCGGCATTTGCGTCGGTCACTGGTAGTCCTGGAAGCAAAGCTTATAAGAGTCGCTTCCGCACGAGGACTATTGAGAAGAATGTGCTACTAGACGTTGTCGGGTGCAACGATGAGCCGCGCAATATCGAGATCGATATTGAAGCTAACGTGAATGAGAGGCGTGCCAGGTTGGGAGCGCTGGATTCCATCCTAGTATCACCCACCAGGGTGGCTCACGTGAAGGATGTAGATTCAAAAAAAATCGCGGCCATTCTTCGTGAGCATTCGCCTCTCGAGCTTCAGCGGCATCTAATTACTACTACCGTCCATAATCAGGTAGATCAATATTTTCTGTTCTTCTAATTTATTTGCAAGAGTTGAAAGGATAAGTTTCGTCTAATTAATTTATCGATAATTTATATTCGTTTTTAGGTCTTACAAAAAAGATTAGACGAAGTGGAGAAAAGTACGGAAACGCTCTCCGAACGATTAGACAAAGCGCGCGAGGAAAACGACGATTTACGGTTTCAGGTAAATTACATTCCAATTATATAGCAGAAAAAAATCATTGTAAATTTTCAAATATTCTCTTTCAAGAACGTTCCATCCACTATTATAATATGTTTTTAGTTGGAAGAACGAAACATCGAACTAGAAGGCACGCGGGCACGAGTCCGCGTGTTGGAACGCCTTCAGCAACGACCACCGACGGAAGTCGAGCCCGAAGCGGATCTGGAACAACCCAGGTGCGAGCAGAGCGGCGTCGAACCTGGCAGCAGTACAGAATCCGCGCGAGACCATCATCAGCCGGTAGAGATCAAACCGTCGCCACGACGGCGTCCTAGTCGTATACCTTTACCTGGCAGCGCGAGTGGCAAGACAACGTCGACGACGCCTACGACGAGCGCGACTACAATCGCGCCACCGCGACCTAGTCACGGCAGGAACGACAGCAGGGAATCGCTCAAATCGCTGACGAGACCGCCGCGTGATTCTAGTCGCGACAGCCACAGCGGCGGCAAATCGTTATCGAAAGCGCGCGACTCTAGTCGGGATTCGCTCGGCAATAGAAGTCTGTCCAAGAACGGCGGCAACGGAAGCAGCGGCAGTAATGGTGGCGGCGGCAGCGGCGGCGGCGGCGGCAATAAGGAAGCTAATCGGGAGTCATCCCTGAACAACCGATCCCTGCCTCGTAACAATTCCAGTCGAGATTCCCTAAATAAATCTTCCTCGCTATCCCGTGCTCGTGACTCATTGGAATCTAACAACCTCGGAACATCCTCACCTACGACTAACGTCCCTCCCCGACGACCGCCCGCTCCCGCGCGCCGTTCCCACAGCCTGGCGCGCGCGGCGACGTCTGTCGATGCGTCTGAGAACGGCAAGGTACGACCTGTAAAACAATTCTTTTGGAGCAGCTGGCTGAAGTCACCGTTGTCCAACGGCCCGGTATAGTACCCTCCCGGTATAGTAACCTCCCGGCAAGCCTTCTCTTCCTATGAACGACAGGCCATAGTTGCTCTTTCTCTTTCCCCCTCTTAGACATAAACACGGTCTCTAACAGTTTCCTTCGAAAACCATTGTCTTGCCTTTGTAGCAAGATCTAAAAACCGTTATTCCTTTCTGATAGAATTCCATCTCTCTCGGTCTGGATTTTAAGTTCATCAAAGTTTGGCTAGACTAAACGGCACAGACTAAACGGCGTACCTCTCATTGACTATCTATTTTCTACTCTGTCATCATTTCTACTAAACGATAAATCCCTTTCATCACATTCTTTTTTTGTCTTACTTCAGTACTTTTCGCCATTATGACGATCATTGTTACTGTCATTATTGTTACGTCACATCGTGTAAAACAATCGTCACTACAATAACTATGATTTTATCAACCGGTGATACTGAGAAAATACATGCTTTTACCGAGGATATATCTGATCCGATTTCCTACAATAATATAGACATACGTATGCAACATTGTCATTTTTCCCACGGCGTCTTTTTTCACTACATCCTTGTTCTATTCTCCTAACTCTACCATGGACTTCGAGATACGGTACCGCCAATATACGATCATACAAGAACGGAATTTTTCTGTTTTCGCTGAGAACCTGCCACTATCTTTGCCTAGTAAACCAATGTTCCTGAAAAACACATCTCTAACAATACGTGCAGAGACTCGAGCGAGCGAATCGACCGAGATTCTTGTATTAAAACCATCAATTGCCCGCCCGACCGTCCACCATACCAAAATCAGTCTGACCTGGAGGGCAGGCGAGCGTGCGTTCGAGCCCGTCCCCGGCGGTCCAATAAAGAAAGAAAATGGCCCCTTCTCGCGTGCCACCGGTTTTTTCTCGTAAGTTATGCTTCTTTTATTATCATTTGCTTCGATGCTTCTCTTTTGGATGTGGTGAACTGCAGCCTCTGTTTTCAATCCACTTTCATATATCCTAGCTTACACCAATAGAGTATATAGTTTGAACGTCCTCACCTGGATTTTAGCATGCGCACATACCTGTAGTTAAATCTCTCAGGTGAGTATTGGTAAAAAATGCTTATGCTCTCGAATATTTATTACATGAGAGTTTTTTGAGCTTTCGGAATGTATAATGACAATTTTTTAATACGCTAAGATTTTGTCTGAACGTAGAGTTAATATAAACAGACTATCAATCGTGTTAGTCTGTTATCGTGAAATAAGTTCAATATTTAAAAATTCTTATCTTAATTTCCTATCTTTTCTTATCTTTATTGTTTTCTTTCAAAGAAGAATGCTAATTCCATAGATATTGAATCTAGACTAAAGTATGTAATGGAAACTAATATATTTTTAGTTTTCTAGTCTCTCTAAGTACTTTTAAAAGCAAGTTTTAACAATCCGTAGCAAAAATCTTGGAAATTAACGTAAAATAAAATAAATATACGATATTTTATATCAGTATATATCGCATTTGATTATAAAGGGTTATTATGGTTATTATATTACTCATTGAATTTTACTGCTTTCTATCTTCTTTCAATCGTTTATTTGTGAAACCCATGCATGCGCAGTCAATCGTGAAATATTTAAAGTCTTTGCATTCGTTGCAATAAACACAAGCTTCTATCGGTAAAATTTGATTGAAGTAAAACCGACCGCTCGATAAAACTAAGAGATATTCTAGGCACGTTTAGATAATTCCAAATTGCCTTTCGTCCATAAAGACGCACACAACCATACACGCTCGATCCAACATATGTGTTCAATTTACCTCGACACTGCCCTTGATTCCGTCATATTTTCAAGTATTTGTTATTCTCACATAAAGACGAGAGATAATGTTTCGTTTAGCACGCATCTTTCCGATCGTCATAAGCATTCACCTCGCGTCAGCGAGTCCCATCCTTCCTTCTCTTTCAAACATACGTTTGTGTGTTCAGTTGGTTTGCTCTTTTCGTTTGCTGAAGTTTGATCTTATTTGCTAGCGTTGCTTGTATGCGGATGTGAAAGCCCGAGAGAGTCGTCGCAGACGCAATCTACTACAATCGTACAGCGCGATTTTGAGGGAAAATGAATCGAGCACACGCTTACCTGCTTGGCCTTGCGGTTCATTGTCCATCTCATATCCAGCAATACCGCGTGCGAAACGATGCTTTATGATTCTTTACGATTCGTCCGTACATTCGTAAATACAATTTCATGAGACGCTCTCTTGATTTATTACGATTCTTACGTGCGTTAATATTTTTACAATTTGATTGAATTCGAATCGTCAAGTAGTAAAGCTGCTTCATATGAGATTTTTACTTTGGCCCATACGACATGTTTTTATAAAAATAGGATGACATTTTGATACCTCAGCATTAAAACAGACAGTGGTATCAGTGTTAATTGTAGATTGTTATCGTCTTATAACTATAATTTTCTGTACACGTAGAATTGACATTGTTCTACTGGCTGTTCCAAATTCTTGGGTATTAATATAAAATTTATCTTTGTCACATGCACTTTCAAGACGACGCGGATTGCAGTCTTGGCAGGAAAATTGTTTCGCTTATATAGAAGGTGCGTTTCATTCGTCTGATTAAACTAATTAATACGCATCTTTCAGAGCTGCACCGAACCACCAAGTTCCTGGTGCTCGACCAACAGCAGTTTCCGGCACAGTGATTCATCGCTCTATCCGGACTCGCTGAATCAAGAGACATCATCAGTCACCGGTTCCACGCGAGTGGAATTCATAATCGGTTCACCCACCAGACGCTTCCGTACAAGCGCCGCGTGGCCTCATCGTTATTTCGACAGTATTGACTCGGCGGCTACAGTACCGGAGAGCTTGTTAACGGATGAATTTCCTTTGCGACGCGGTGAAGCCCTAGCCGAGTGCGACTCTCTCGAATGTCATCCGATTTCCAGCGAGGAATAAGTGACGCATAATCGTTAACCTTGCGTCGTCGGTTTTACGAAATAAATAGGGCGCGAATAGATGAGGCGCGTAGCGAGCAAGTTGCTCTTGCTTCTTTTTATTATTTTATGTTGGATAATTGACTCTGCATACACGCGATCTATCCATTACCGTGATGAATATGCGAATGTAGAAATAATAAGATGTAGACACATACTTATTTAGAAAATACGACACGCTAAAAGAATGACATTCGCATTCTTAACGATCCATATTCTGTGCCTTTTTAATATCGAATGATTTTTTTTAAATCTTCTATAGTGATTCTAAATGAAAAAATCCACAACAGGACAATATGTTTTTAAATGGAAATATATTATGTAATACTATTTCTCGCTACAGAATTTATCATATATCTTTCTCAAGTTGCATTTAGAAGCATTTCATACATCTTTGTAACATGAAAAACATTCTTTAGTAATTTTGTCTAATCAAAAGTAATATATCGACTTGTTTGGCGAATGTACATCAATTTATAACGAATATAACTGATATAGTTAATGATTATAAAAAGATTCATGCTACGTTCTCACTGGCGATATAGAGATATAGTCAAAATTTCGAATTTGTATAAATATATCACATTTATTTATAGAAAAATGCAGAGATGTAATCAAAAATCATTTCACATCTTTTAACGAGAGTCTACAAAAATATATATTATTTTTACTCTATTCAGATTTCTCGTAATTATGTGAAATATACAGCTAACTTATTGAAAGATATGTACTAATTCAAATCAAGAAAAATTTTTTTGAATATCTTAGAGTTGTATATATTAGTAAAAGCAATGCCAAATGCTTGTGTCTATTCATTTTGATATTTTTTTTATGTTATTTGATATTATTTTTTAATATCATTTATAAATGAAGAACTTGGCTTACTTAACCAATATCAAGAATGAGTTTGTTAATCAAACTTTCAATTACTTGGTTCATATTTAGTAACAGTACTCTGCAATTCTGTTATTTTGTATCTATTTTTTTATATATCATTATTTTCATGTATTTTTCACAATATTGGATATTATTAGGTCTTTAACATAAATATTCTCATTGCATCTGTGCAAAAGTGTTGTTAGTATTCAGTATGTGCAAAGATCTAATCAAATTAATTAACTCGCAACAGAGAATACCAGAGTCTATAATTCACATTCCATATTCAAACTACAATTTTATATTCCATTTAGTATTTGTATCTTCAATTTGTGTTATATATGATTGTCTTCTTATTTATTGTGTGTATTAATATTGTATCAATATGAATATATATCTGTCGACTTTAATTGACGAGAAGCATTGTTTGAATACTATAGGTATATACTATAGACGGATTAAAAAATTGAAATTCAGAAAATGAAGGAGATATTGAAATTTATCGAGTTTGGAAATATATCGAGTGTACTTCGCACTCTCTTTCGAATATAATACATATCACATTTAAATATTAATTATCGTGCGCTCGTCCGCAAGATATAATTAACGGATATACATTGATAGATATACATTGAAGACACGAACAGCGAATATCTACTGAAAGACGTTCGATTTATGTTCCGTCCGATTCACTCGTGCATCGCGCGGTACATTAAGAAGGTTTATATTTAATTCCGCTGTTTATTCGCGTTGTTCGTTCGCATAATGTATATTATAGTCAAGAGTGATAAGAGTGAGCGATGTTGATCTATATTCGTCATAGGGAAGTTGAGGCTCGTCGGAGTTGATTATAAATTAACTATTCATCGGAATCGCATTTTAATTCGTGTAGCTCGCGACTCCGGGAAAATATGTACACAGTTCCTCGCTTCTCAAGAAATAACTAATTTAATTATTTATATCTAACAATGACAATTGTTGTGAACACTGAATATTATAATCACAGACAGAGCCTGTGATCCTAGTTATAAATAAACTACGAAACATGTGATTAACATATAGTTTAAGATGCAAACCACAGGACTGATGGACTCTACTTATTTTATTAGCCTAATCCATTTTTACGCGCGGCGAAATGAACAAAAAGATTAATGCGCATTCTTGCTCTTTTTCTTTATCTTCTTTTTCGTATGAGGGTTTGTAACGCCGCGAATGCTCAGATATTATTGTTATTCGTACAGTCGGTGGACTCTGATGCTCGTATCAGTATGCGCGCTGCTGACTGGAGGCTATTATTTTTATACCTTTAATTAACAAGCGTAATATCGAGAAAAAGTATAATCGGCTGCACCGGTACAGCAGCCTCCCGATCCGATAGTTATTAAAGCAAAGCGCTGTCAACTGTATTATATTTTATCTAGTGTCTAGATATATGTATGTCTTATCATTATAGAATTATTAATTGTTTTACGGATATATATACACACATACCGACATATTTGTACATAGACGACGTCGCGATTTATTTAAATAGCTCTAATGTAAATAAATTATCTATAACGAATCTGCGATAATGTGATCCTATTAATAAAATGAAATTACCTAAAGATATTTATTTATTTATTAGTATCCAATTATATATTAATTATGCAATCATGCAATTCTTAGAAATTTGACAGATCATTGCAAAAAAAACGATTGCAAAAGAACAGTTCTGCAGTAAGACACATTATATTTCATCATAGAAATTAAGAAATCGGTATTTTATCGCTTGCGATATAATCATTAGTTATCTGAATTGAGAGAATATAGTGAAACCTTTCAATGAAATATGACAGGTTTAGATATGATATATAATTTAGCGATAATTTTGATATTAATCTTATTACATATATATCTAATTTTATTGCATATTATATAATATTATTACATATTTTTTTAAATTAATTAATTAAAATTAATTAATTATTGATTAATTGCATATATATTTAAGCCTTATTTATATTTATACATATTTTAATATCAAAAGTTATGCCTTGGCTCATTTTTATTGATTGATCAAGAATGTATCGGAGAATATGTAGTACTACTTCCAATAGAAAAAAATTGCCAATATGATAATAATAAAATTTATTTGAAATTTTATTTTTTCTATCTTATTGAGGCGTCAGCACAGACTCGAAACAATTTTTGATAGTTATATAATTACAAGTGACAAATGATACATTTTCTGTGTTTAACACAATTAAAAACCCCTGATTATAAATGCAAGATACAATACAATTATTTAAATAATTAATTATTTAGTACACGTATTGATCCGTTGTAAATTTTTAAGCGGCAGATACTTTTTACTTTTATTCTTGATTTTATAAGTAATTCTTGTAAATATAAAAATACATTATAATTATATGTTTGTGCTGCATGAATACGATAGCATTAAGATATTTTAAACTTAACGCGATAGAGAAGCCGAGGCAATATTATGTAATGTACGAAGAATTATGCCCGTAACAGACATAATTCTTTGTCCCACAATATTATTGTTGAAACAACAATTATATTCCGTAATAATAATAGAGCTCAATGCGACAATATTATCCCACTGTCGTGTTAAATGATGAGCATAGCATTGATTGTCATGCAAAGAATGTGTTTTGCTTTATTACGAAAGAACTCAATTCTTAAAAGACTTTGTTTTTTACACATTTAAAATCTCTAAAATCCTTATTGAAATTCTCGCGCAAAAACTTGACTAAGAAAACAAGCATTTTATTATTTCTTCGCGTGTAAATTCAGACATATGTGACGTACTTTAGCTTTTTTACCTAGTTTCAGGGAATGCAAGCGATTTTAATCGATATCGAGAAAACTTAATATCTCTTGAATGCAAATGTCAAGATTATTCGCGATTACCAAATAATTTTACCAATTGTAATATTATTTTTCAATGAATTTTCTTTGAATGACCGCTTTTTTCTTGACGAAGTGTACGCGTTTTCTGCCGAATTAAATACTGTTTTTGTTAAGCAGTTTTCTAAACTAGGAAAGGTGTTAATAATTTTGAATGCAAACAGGTTAATAGATAATTTATTATCATCAGTTTGCCGAGAACATCGCGAACGAACGTGAGATCCGGATGCTTCGCATCATCAAAGAATTTCAACGACGACGACAGACCTTGTCGAGTTCCAGGCAATGCGCGATATGATCGACAAGTGAGATGATTCAAAAGGTTTTGTTATATTGTTAAGATATATTTCGTGTTATCTACATTCTCGATCTAAAATAACAACAGATCCGAGATCTCAACGAAGGAAAATGCGGAAGATACTCAAGCTGATCAACAGATTCAAGGGGGAGAATACAATCCTTTCGCCAATCGCCCATCCGCACCTCTGACATCGTACGTATGTTTTACATTTTTTTCTACTGTCATTGATTTTTAAAGATTTATTCGATCTTACAATTAGTTTTAAATCAAATTAAACTCCAAATTGAATTCGGATTTAACCAAATCTCTTAAGAAATTATTAAATTTTAATATTATATATATATATATATATATATATATATATATATATAATTTTTTTAATACAATCATACCATAGAGAATATCTTTCACATTAGAAAAAAGATTTCGCCACATACTAAACTATAACATTAAAACACATAAACTATAACATTAAAATTTATTTTGTATAAATCCAAAGTATATATAGAATAAGATATTAACTTATTCTCTATAGTTGGCAAAGTTTTTTAATTGGAAATATGGTTTTAAATCTATTGAAATAATTGAAAATGAAATAATATATCTCTGAATGATTTATCTCTGTTTATTTCCTGGTTAGACTTTATTCTGATTATTCAGTCACATATTTTCAAACAGGAAGGTACATGTAAATTTTTGAAACGCCAACATGTGCTGACATATTATCACCTAATAAGCTTCACTTATGACAAAAGTTGTAATAAAATTGTCGACACATTACTTAAAATCTTTTATTCTTATTCTCATTATCAGCGAGTTCTCAATTAAGTTCATTATTTGATTCTATCATACATATACTATACAATTACATCAAATACTATATAATTACATCAAAAATTTAATACAGTAGATAACATATTATTTATAATCAACTTATCAAATGTTCGTCGAATAGTAATGATAAATGATTCGTCGAATGGCAAATTATCTGAAAAAATGTTTATCGGGACGAATCTCGTGAAACTCTAACAAGTTAACAAGTTTGTATCGAATGATTAAACGTTATCTTATTTTTATAATTGCGCTTATGAAAATATTGTCAAATAAACAGAAAAATTGCACTCGTAATATTCATAATAAAAACCGTTGTAGAGATTTCGCCGCTTTCGTTCATCTGCTCAAGTGCGCGATCGGCACCGGAATACTCTTCCTACCTCATGCTTTCAGAAGAACCGGCTACATGATGTCTATCATTTGCGGCATCGTTGTTGGCGCATTATGCACTCACACGGCCGTCATCATCGTACGTGAACTAATGCGGAAGGCAAAAATTTTTTATTTCGAAATTTTATCGCTAATTCGGAACGCGATAGCAATTAACAAGAGGTAAAAGGAAACCTCTCTCTCTCTCTTTTTTCATCTATGACATTTGGTCTTTCCAATATGACTCAATTGTTTGCGTATCACCGATGAGATAATCTGATAGAGGGAAAGGAAGTTGCTCGCATCCGAATGCATAGACAGGCTCTCTCTTCGGTCTGCAGGTGCAGTGCTCTCAAGTGTTATGTAGGCGCAATCGCGTACCTATGCTGGACCTCGCCGAAACAGCGCAGTTCTCCTTCCAGACAGGTCCGGAGAGGATTCGAAAGTACGCCAGGCTATTCGGCGTAGTTACCAACGTCATCATTTGCTTCGTACACTTTCAGGCCGCCGTGATATACATCTTATACGTGGCCACGTCATTCCAACAGGTATAACAACGCCATGATTATCATGTCGGCAACGGATGTAAAAGAATTGCGTTCATTCGACAATTTTTTATAAATAAAAAATCCGACATATTTCCAATTCCACATATTTACAATTAATCTCAATTTTTTTCAATCTTTAACAAAATTATATCGTACCAACTTGTTTATTTTTTATAAAAGCGTTCAATGGTTTACAATTAAAAATTATTGAGATGTTTTAATTAAGTAAATTACTAAATTGATGGAATTTTATTAACAGATTCCATATTATCTGTGTTAGCTTTTTTTATCATAACAAAAACAAGATTGTAAATTGGAAAAATACGTAAGAAATCTATCTACGAGAAATTGTGATTACTTACATTATTGTTTCATTTGATAAAGAGAATTCTATCTCGTTTTTTAATCTCTCATAGATATCTAATTTGAAGACAATAAATTACTTCGAGATGAATAATGTTCGATATTTCCAGGTGATTGAATTTTTCTCAAACTTCGAGATGAATCCACGAGTTTACATCGTCATTTTTTTCCCGTTCACCTGTGCTCTGGGTTTCGTGCCGAACCTGAAATATTTAGCGCCGTTCTCCATTATTGGCACTCTCTTCTTGAGCCTCGGTATCTGCATCGCATTCTATTATTTTTTCGACGATGTTCCGGATCCTCGTAGATTAAACGTTTTGACGGAAATTCTTCCTGTGCCCATGTATTGCACTATTTTTCTATTCGCTTTACATAATATGACCCTTTATCTGCCATTGGAAAATACGATGAAACATCCCGATCATATGCCACACCTAATTGTTGGCAGCACATTGCTAAACACCGTTATATACCTGATTTTTGGTTTTTCCGGTTACAACAAGTATCCGAATGCCTGCGACACCGTCATCAAGAACTTGCCAATGGAAGAAACGTAGGTATATTAATTTCTACCTTGCAAACCACTCGTATTGCTGTTCACTCGAATTTAATTGATATTACGATATCAAGCATTTATTTGATTGATCAATTATAATGTTCCAGTTGAGAAACTGCCTGCTCTCTCTTTTTTCATTCATAATTGAAACTTATTTAAAGAAGTTACGTCATCGCGCGAGTTTTTTCTTTCAGAAAAATTTATCATTCGTTTAAAAATTGCGAATAAATTCGTTACCAAAGATGATTAAACTGTTTATATCACCGTTCAACGATCGACAAATATATGCCATCTATTTGAAACGACAGCTGTATAATTAATAGTAACCGGTGTGAACCGGTGATCATAAAACAGGATGTGTTTAACATTTGCGTGGACTCGAGCGTATCTGTTTAGTATAATTTATTTCATACATTCTGTGTATTTTGTAAAGTCATATAACGAGGATATCTATGACGAATCCTTCAAATAAATTCAAGCGGAATTTAATAAAAAAAGAATCAGCCAACCGAAAAAATTGCACGTACATACGATTCTGAGGGTTACCTTTGCCCGTCGTAGATCTAAGCAATATTAATTTATCAAATTACCATAAAACATTGAATTTTGATAAGAAGGAAAAAATACAATCTAATAATATCAAGCATATTACTGTTCTTTTCTAGGAATTATTTGATCACAATCTATATTAAACTTATGACATCGATCGCGTGATGCTCATGATCGAGACATTTCAATCTTTTAGTTATTAAATCGGTTACACTCATCTGTAAGTAGCTAGCGATTTTAAAACATGATGTAATTTATTTTATAATTTTGTTATCAAAATATTCCCTTGATTTAACTGTACCTATATATTCAATGATTACAAATTTATCAAGTTTACGTATTTTTTTAATTATATAATTTCAATTTTAATAGTACATATATATGCAATATATACTACCATAATAGATTATTTTCATCTAAATTATATGCATAATTTATATACATAAATCTATAGTTGTAACGTCAATTCTATTTAAACATCAATCAATCTCTTTTAATGAACGATAATAATCGCTTTGCGAAATGTATATCGCGAGTGTTAAACGTATCTCCTGCATCAAAATATCGCCCGACGATAATTTCTATCGATCGCAGACTCGTTTCAAAATTAAAATTCATGGTCAATCTCATAGTGCTTTACAAACTCGTTTTATGCTTATGCATTGCAGCCTGGCACAGGTAGTCAAGATAGCCATTTCTTTATCGGTGCTGTTTACTTTGGGGTTGGCATACTACGTTCCAATCAGCGTGCTGTGGCCGATGATTCGCTCGAGAATCGTCACGAAGAGTTCGCTATATCATCGGTTGTACGAAACCTCGCTCCGGTTAAGCGGCATAATCGGAACCAGTAAGCATGTCACGATACGACACGAATGTTGAATGTAATTGTCAGGAAGTAAGTTGTCCTTTTCGGTGCATAGCACTGCTGGCCATCGCCGTGCCCCAAATGGTACCTTTATTGGGCCTGTTGTCCGCCTTGGGCATATCGACGATCATGCTGCTGATACCCATACTAATCGAAATGTCGACTAAGTGGGCGGAAGCCACGAGGCCGATGTTCGCGAAGAACATTGTTATTTTCATCGTGTGGCTGCTAATCTTGGTGCGATTCTTCTCTGAAATAATAAGCGAGAATAAAACGTGAAAAAATATAATCATAGGATTTGATTCTCTGCGAAACCTTGAGAAATTTATATAATCTTATTTTAAGTTTCCTATTTAAATAATTAGAATTCATTTTCTTCAAGTTAGAAAATCTATTTAGATCTCCGAACTCTTTATCCTTGAAAAAAATATCAAATTATTAAATTAATTAAATTAATTAAATTAATATTAAATTAAATTAAATTTTATTTTACAATAGATACTTAGATACTTTCTCATTTCAATTGATCGGTTGTATTAAATTATCAGTATATAGATATATTATTTATTTGAAACATTAAATTTATTTTTAATTTATGTATCGTAATATTTGAATAATGCAATGTGTTTGTTTACTTTATTTTGTGTTATTTTACAGATTTTCGGAACGATAGAAAGCACACGGTCAATTATTAGAGAATATAGTGGGATAAAACAAGAAGAATGCTGATCGATAGCCTGTGACTTAACAGACTTTTATTAATATAAAGCTATAAAGATGCTGCTGTATTACACGAAAAAGCTTGAAAATACTTGAATATTGAGAATGCAAAGAATCACGTAACAAGCCATGAAAGAAGTTTTTAACGCAGCAAAGCAAAAGGATGAAGCAAATAAAGTATATCGGAGATTATTTATTCCTTCTTTCGACTAAGACTTGTCTGTGGAATGTTTCGCGCGAAAAAAAATATATGTTTTACTCAATTTGCTTTCATGACACGAGCGTATTGGTCAATTTACGACTTGGTTTCCTCGATTCTAAGTACGTGAAATATGATTACATAATTGATATGGATATCGACGATCTTTTATTCTCGTAAAAACTAAAACTTGTGACATTTACATTCCGGCCGGACACCTTCAATTTACGCTTAAGCCAGTGTTTACGTAAAGCACGTGACAAGACGGTTTTATGTCGTTTGCAATGTGAAAACAAGAGCGGCAGCTTACAATGAGAAACTGCATTGCAATGTAGCAATCAAAGATCGAAAGGAGGTGGTAGGGCGTCAGAGACCTTCTTGCAAGGAGACGAAAGAGAGATAGCGAAAGAGCTCGTGCTATGAATGAAAGAAGATGAGGATAAGGTGAAAGGGAACATGTACGAGATTCAGAGGCGCGAATCGAGTTGATCGCAGTCGAATAACCGACGTTCCTACGAAAGGGGAATTTCCCGTGTGCGAATAAGTGATTTAGTATTCTTCAGGATTTGACGAAAGTGTCGACGATTCTCAGATTCGAGCAGCTCGTCGTTTTTATCGTTCATTTTAAAATGTCATTAATTAATTAAGTAATTAAGTAATTATCAATTAATTACGCGGGTGCTAATGCTTGAAGGAGAATAAAAGCACAATGAAAAGCGGATACAATTCCATGAGATTTAGGTGAAGGATAAAGAACATAAAAGTAGAAAACGACGTTATTGTATGGTCGAGTACATTTCGAGAATATAATTTCGGTGAATTCGGATCTCGATTGTTTCATTCCAAGAAATGATTATTCATCGCGTTACAAAAATTCAGATATAAATTTTTAAAAGAGTTCGAATGTTACTTTGCATAGTAGAGATATTTACTTTGCATATTAGAAATTTATTTATTCTCTATTTTTCAAAGAGATGTTTTGAATATTATTTTACGCATATTATATACATTTTTATCTTCAGAAAATTTATACATCAAACTTTATTTAATTCTCTCTCTTTTACTTGGCATACAATTTTTCTATTTTATAAAATTTGCATTCAATTTGCAATTTTCTATTTATGAAAATTTGCATTCTGATAATAGTTTTGTCAACAGTATGAATTGAATAAAACAACCAATAACCTTCTTTAGAGCGAGAAAAATATCTTATTTAAAAAACTTTCCAAATGAATGACAAATGACTTTTAAATTTTTTAATGCACACACACACACAAATTGATTGTTAAATGGAATATTTTTTAAATGGAATATTTTGGATGGAATAATTTTTTGTATACACATACATTTATAATATTTATGAAAAATACTGATAAATGAATTTATTGAAATTACATTTTAATTTCTTTAATTTCTTTAATTTCTTTTATTAATCTATCGTGTGTATTTCAAAAGAATGTCCAATTGAGCACAATATAGATCGCCGCTATCTACTCCCTCTCTTCCTGGTGTATACGCACGAGCGAGGAAGCTTATGCTCGGTAGTCACTCACGTGTACATTGACTGTTCGTATATATACCTGGCTAACGTTGAAGAAACTTGCCCAGTCGTGTGCGGTCTGTTACTGTTTCGCTACAATATCGTCGTCCTCGTCCCGTTACCTCGTTGTTGGACCATCATTGGACAAAGAAGCCCAATATCCTGCAGCGATTCATTCATGAATCATCACTCATCGATTATTTGAATATCAGACGAAGAAGAATCATCATTTTTTGGATGACCGCGATTATTGATAAATTTATTATACATTCATTGAGAGAAGAAAATATCTCCATTGTGAAAATATTAGCAATAATTTTCAATAGTGTTTAAAAGCATCGAGCACTAAATGACTCATCAAATAATTTATTGTTGGAATCAAAATTTTCAATAATAAAACTACAATTTGTCATCGTCGCCAAAGAGAAATCTATCATCTTGATGAATCTGGATCGTTTTGTTGTGCGATATCTTAAATTATTCCACTTCTGACACAAGAAATCGCGCTCAACGCTGATTCCCGACATCGATAATAAACAGTGTCCAGTTTTTAATCACCGCCAGGAAAAATCATCCGATCATTATCATTTTGCGGAATATATTTACCGGATGTCTAATTTACTTGGATTTCGCCGGAAATCTCGTAAATCATACCTGGAGATATGTCCACTGATTGCTTTATAATCTAACGATAAGATATTATCTCGTTGTATTATAAACATAGCACTTAGCAAAAAAAGCCAGAAGAATATGAAACCTTGAATAGAACGTACGATTTTAGAGCGCATGCGAGCACTTTGCGTTTCGCGAAAAGTGAGGAAGAAAGAAAGAGATAGAAAGAAAATAGACGACTCTTTGGAGAAAATAAACAAATAGTGTGTTTAAATTGAACGTTGAATTGAATTGAAACACAAGCGAATTGACAAGAATAATAATGTAAATCGGAAATTTAATGTTTTTTAACATTGTCAAGGAAAGAAGTTCACATTCGTTGTAAGTTAAGTGTGTTGTTCAACATATTTACGTCATAACATACAAGAGTAAGTACGATTTTAATATGTAAGTCACGTTACGTATTCTAAAAAATTTTCTACATCATTATTTTTAAAAAATTTATCTACATCGTTAAATTTATTTATTTAAATTTATTTAAAATTATTTAAAATTAATTTATTTACATTCAATTTATGGATTATCAGACTTTATTTTAATTATAAAGATATTGCTAGACAAAAAAATTTTCGTATGTAGCATATAAATGGTATTTAAGAAATATATCCACGATAATATATGTATTATTATTTCAGCCTTGATAAATTATCAATAACTTAGTAATTTAAAAAGTAACTCTTGATAAGTTATCAACAACTTAATAGTTTTAAAAATAATTCTAAGCGCTACGTGTCTGCTTATGAATGACAATTTGTCGCATAACTTCTCAACATACATAAAAGAAATAATATGTAAATTCTTTTCTAATTATACACACGATTTACTTAAGATACTCTATCGAATTTTTAATATAATATATGAAATTTTGTTAAAAGTTTTAATTGTATTGTAATCGATACGAAATTTTTACATAAAATAAAATGAACTAAAAAAATTAATTTAAAAACAATTATAATGTAATTGTAAAATTTACATATATGCATATATTTTGTAAATCAGTTTGAAAATTTTTTATTGTGAGTTTTATCTCTAATTTATAATTCAAGTTTTTGATTATATGCTAAATATTTTTCATTAAAAAAAGATGTAGCGAGATCATTATATATGTCTCATAAATATTGCTACGCTATATATTAAAATCATGAAATGCTACAAAGATCCTGCTAATATTTGCGAAGATATTAAGTGGGCGCGCAGTAGTTGATCCTTCTGTAAGTGAATGTTCGCATTACGACAGAAAGAGTACAGATTTACGAGAGAATTGAGCGATAACAACTTCTATGAGTGATTATTCTGATAAGTACAAGATTAACATTGATTTAATTCTACTCGACGCGTACACATGCTCTTTGGAATTAGCATGATGAATGATCAATCCGATAAAATAAAAACAGTGCACGCTAAAAATAATATTTACAAATTCTAATTTTAATTATAATTATGTCATAAAGGTTAATTATTGTCCGAAATAAATGATTAAAATATCATAAATTTTAATTTTTTTTCGTTCAATACCGATGGATATTTTTCATAGGAAATTTGTGTAACATTACATTACATTAATATTATATTATCCTTTGTACAATTAATCCTAACTTGTGAAAGTTAGAAAGTTTCAACTTTCAGGCAACTTAATTTTTTGTCATAGAAGGTAAAAATAATATCCTTAATAATAATAGGATCTTTCGCAAGACAACGATCGTTTACTATAAACGCATGTAGGCATAGGACAGTAATTATTCATTAAATGATTAATATCTGAATATAGAAAGTATATATGTAACTTTTGGGATTTTATATATTAAACTATTTACAAAAGTTTATATGATCTATAGAAAATCAATGCGAAAAATACAAGAGTTAAAAACTACAGTCTGTCCTGTAAAATATCATTTAATAAAATTCTTTCAAAATCACATTTCAAGAATAATAAAATTTAGATATCTTATAGTATTCTCGGAAATGAGAATCTATATCTTGGTTAATGCATAAAGTAAAATATATACATGTCTTGTTACGCGTTTTAATTTTCGCGAATTATTAATCTTTAAAAATTTTACGCACTACCATCCGCGGTGGCTCTTAATTGATCTTTTCTTGTATATAGTGTTGTATGATGTTGTTTAATACATAACAGAGCCTAATTCTTTATCAATTTATTAATTTATTAATAAAATTTACTTATTCTTTTACTTATTTTTGATTTATAACTTATCATAAGTCTTCTATGAATTAATCTAGTTCGTTAAAATTAATTACTGACTAATTTATAAAGAATTTATAAGTTATAAAATTTATTCACGTACTTTTACATTTTATCTTAATATGACTCATGCAGATAAAAACATTAATATAACTTTTTAAGCTATATATTATAGCTATATATAATATAATTTAATATAGCTATATTAATACTTTTAACTGCACGTATCATGTTGAGGTATAATAAACTGAAGAAAAATTTTTTTTATTCTTTTTGTAATTTTATTAATGTGTGAAGCTAAACAAAGTATAATTTATTGTAAAATTTATAGTAATTAATAAAATTAACATTATAGTATTATATATAAAGTTTTATAAAGTATTAAAATAAATCATTAAAAAAGAATTTTTATATACTTAATCATAGATTTTTAATTGTTATTATAATTATATTATATAATAATTATATTATTATAAATTTTTCGGTAATTTTTAATATATATTTTTTCAAATAAAATTTTAAATTGTCACCATTAATTGTAAATAAGGATCTCTTCTTTACATATTCTCGGCATGTCCTTTGTGACCTTTCTATATTGAAATATTTATGAGACGTAATCTTTCAATTATGCGAATCCTTCTATTCTACTCGTTCAAACGCATTCAAGGATTCCCCAAGGATTGCCAATTACAAATTACAATTCATCCGCAATGTGCGATCACAGTAGATCCGTTCACATAATGCTGGGACATTTTATCTGCCACTTTTACGTAAAATGGCGAAAGCAGATCAAGTAAATTGGTCGCGCTATCGACTGGTTACAATCTCGAGTGCAACAGATTCTCTTGCACAACTCTGCCTTTTTTATTTCTCATTAATTTCTCAAGCGAATCTCAGTTCGAGTTGTCCATCGAATCGTAATTCGCGAAAAATTTTCGTCATCGGCCATTAAATTGTGTGTTAGCTTTTATCGGCAAATAAATGTCAGAGAAACTTTTGAGAAAATTGGTCAAGGTGAAGCATCATAACGCTCATTTATTGCACATATTGCGTATATACACAAACATCGTATCTGTTTTTTTTTTACATAACTGATTATTCTGCCGATAATAAGCGCGCATCAAATCATTGTTTATTCCACATTCCAATTCTTCATTATTTTCATTAACATAATCGACATCTTAGTAAATCGAAACATTTAATAAAAATTGATATAATAATCGAGATTTTATAATTTGCTAATAGCTAGTAATTTTTATAAGTTGCGAGTCATAACTCAGGATAAATCTTCGTAATCTTTCAAGTGATTCATAATCACTTATACAATATAAAATTTTTATACTGGATTCTGATTAAGTAAAATTGATATTTATTCTTTTTATCAATGTTTGTTCAATCTTTACATTTTTGAAAAATTGTGAATCCAAGTAATATAAATTGATAATTAAAAGTGATATAAATCTAAAACTTAATTAAAAAGTGCTAATCTTATCACAAACGAAGTAATATCAAAAATATTCCTAGATTTGTTTAATTCAAGTGTCTTTCAATATTGACATTACATAACTACCACAAGAGCAATAGGATTAAACAATTCTTAATCTCAAAAGAATTTTAGTACTTCTTGTGCGATTAAATAAATATTGCACATAATGCCATTTCTTTTCTTGCAATTCTTTCGCAATTAGGAAGCATAAGAATTTAATCAATATGTGTATTATCGTGGATGATATCAGATAATTGCATGAGGAAAAAGTTGCTTTCAAAATAACAATCAACGTGTTTGTTTTCATCGCTCCTGAAGAAACTTTGCGGATTGTATTAATTTATGTCAGTACAATTCTCAAGCAATATTTATTTAATAATATATTTTATATTTACGATGAAATGTGTGTATATAGCGAAGAAATATGTTTTCAAACAGCATACTTGAGCCGATGACGTTTATCAGATGCATCTGATTTGATACGTTTACAATTCACGTTGTTTTTAATCGTAAGATTATCGAGCTAGATAAAGTTTAATACAATTGACAATATAATAGAAAAAAAAATTTAATGTTACTTTATTTTTCCATATAATTTTTCCATATAATTTAAAATGTGTTTATTATATAATAACTAGAATTATATAAAATAACTATTCATATTAAATATATTAACATTTTAATAATTTTGAAACATTTTGTAATAATTTATATCTTCTATATATTTTATATCGTAATATTTGATTATTGTAAAACTAAATTTTTACATCAAATTGTTATTCTTAGGAAAACCATGGGTCGTAACGAGAAAAAGGAGTCAGCTACTAATATGAAGGAATTCAGCAGCAGGTACTTTCGTTATTTCATTAATCTTCGATGCAACAAAATATATAAATATTGATTAGAATGTATATGTCATTGATTACGTTGTAAAAAATTTTATCGATACTGATGTTTTGTCGAAATTATGCAAATCATATGATAACGATTAATATAAGCAAAATTGATGAAAACTTTCTCAATAAATAGAGCTATCATTTTCGCGGCATTAATTGATAACGATTTCTATATACGCGATGTCTGTAAAAGTAATCATTATTGATTGATGATAATTGACATGGAATGCGATCATATCGCGTTTACGTAAGATAAGTTTTGTATAAACTCGATTTTTCCCTCCAATACTCATTGGTGCCTGTTTCTACCTACGTCATTTAACTTTAATTTTAGCTAAACTCACTCTTCGTCTCTTTCTGTTTTTTTAGAAAAAGACGAAGAATGAGTTAAGCTAAGATTAAAGTTAAGCGACATTAGAAACGGCCATAAGTGTGTTAATTATTAGTTATCAAACTTGACGCATGAGATTGCGAATATTTGCCGGAAATATTTTTCTCCTTATATACAATTATATATTATGCATTGTCTATCAAAATATAATGCATTACAATATTGAGCCTAAAAAAGCAATATAACGAGACAAAAATATCTTCTAGAAATCGAATATCTATCTTTGCATAAATATTTCTATGATGTTTTATGAAAAATATTATTATTATAAGAATAAAAGAAAGAAAAAATAATCTATTGCTAAGCTTTATTATTAATTATGACTATAATATAAATAGAAAAGAGATCATAGTGTGTAAATACAAAAGATTAAATGAAAAATAAAGAAAAAAGAAAAGAAATGTTAGAGAGAAAGATTAGGAATCTCTCTTTCTCGATTTAGATTTATTTTTCTAATATCCTTATAATTTTATATGTTTCTATTGCTCCTTTTTTATTTCGTTGCTTAAAGCATCTTTAAACTTTAATTTTATTTAATAATTCATATTCCTTATTTTTAGCACGACAATAACTCCGATTGTTATAAATGAATATAACGAAAAAGATGAACTGTACGATCCCTTTGAGAATCGTGATAAGCGGAATGCAACTTCGTAAGTTTCGTTCTCAAGCCTTTATCAGCAAATTGACATGTATCTTTTCCTGATAATAATATCTTTTCCTGATAATACCGTACATTTTGTGGTTGTTGAACATTCAAATTATTAGATGATAATTATATTCGCCTATATGTTTAAGGATATGTGAAAGTGCAAATTCATTGCTTAATCTTAAGAATATAATCTCTTCCTTTGATTATCGGCAAAATATAAAATTGCCTATATTGCGATAAGAAATCGCAATTTATACATGTTTAATAATCTTAATACATTCGAATAATAATGACAGAAATATAATAATTATAATTCATAACAATAAATTTCATTTATTGTTAGAATTATAAGAAAAAATCTTTAGAAAAAATTCATTATTTTTAAGACAATTTTCCCCATAAAATAATAAATATAAAGATTATATTTATTTTATGATATAACGATATTAATGCACACAATTTGTATCATGCAAATTCATTCCTTCTAATTCGAATTCTATTAGCAATATATATAATTTTCTATAATTAAATTGCATTTTGCACTTGTACTGAAATAAAATCCGATTAAAATCATAGCTTTGCGTTTCAGGGATCTAGGCGCTTCAACTCATCTCTTGAAATCCTCTCTAGGAACGGGGATCCTGGCCATGCCGAGTGCGATAAAGAATGGAGGATTGGTGTTCGGTGGAATCGGCACAATCGTAATCGGCATTATTTGCGCCCATTGCGTGCATATACTAGTGCGTACGTCTCACATACTTTGTCGGCGTACTAAGACGCCGCAGATGACATACGCTGAGACGGCGTACGCGGCCTTCTTCTGTGGGCCCAAGTCGGTCAAGCCCTGGGCGAACGTCAGCAAAATATTTGTGAACGTAGCGCTATGCGCGACGTACGTGGGCGGTTCGTGTGTCTACATCGTGTTCATTGCCACGTCCCTTAAGCAGGTACGCACCTTGCATAATTTATGATCGCATGATATTGTCCTTGCTGAGACGTGTTCTTACATGATGAGCGTAATTTATCGATACATTTTGCCTTATACCAATTTAAAATGTAAAGTAATATGTACGAGAAAATTTTTTCAGTAATTAGAAATTTTTCAATATATCATTTATATCGATTATCACTTGTATTTGTCGTCGTAGGCAATTTGATGACTTATGATTTTTACAATTTCCAACAATTGCGATACTGAATGAGTAATTTTTCTATACATGAGAATTATTACATTTCCTAATTAAAATTAATTATTAATATTATCAATATAATGATTAAGAAATTCATGTTTGATGACAGAAAATAACATAATTGCTATTTATTTAAATATAATCATTGCTCAGTTTGATCATTTCATAATTACAAAATTTCTTTTTACTTTCATAACTTGATAATGTATCGCAAAGTACACAAATTATTTTCTAATTATCTCTTTCAATTATCTAATAAAAAAATTATCTTATTTACTTTATATTATTATTTTCTTAGATTGCGTCTTGTTTTATCTTTCTGTTTTCGAAGATAAAAGATTGTCACACAATTCAAATTATATTATAATAAAAGTAACATGAAATATTTAAACAAATCTATTGACAGTAGGAATAGCAATAATTTTAAGAATAAATATTTATAAATAGAATTTCATAAATACGAATATTTCATTGCTTAAATCTTAAATGATACATTAGTTTAATAGAAAAATGTTTAATAGGAAAAATACTCCATTGCACTTTGAAGAAATGGCTCTGTCTGTTTTTTTTGTGAGCATGCAAGTATCTTTTCCCTCTGTGAAACTATGTCGCAATGTTGCCTCGAGCCCTTCCATAAGTCGCGCGACCGATTTTTCCTGTCATTGGTGTGCATCTCGTTTTCTCTCATCAGGTCACGGATTTCCGCACCGGGAGGGATATAGACGTACGTTTGTACATCGTCTCATTGATCCCGGCATTGGTGCTGCTCGGTCAGGTGCGGAATCTGAAGTACTTGGTACCGTTCTCGATGCTGGCCAACATCTTCATGATAACCGGCTTCGGGATCACGCTCTACTACGTCTTCAGCAATGTTAAATCGGTCGAGAATGTCAAGCTGTCCGCGCCAATCGAGCACTTGCCCCATTTCTTCGCGACTGTGATATTCGCTATCGAAGGTATCGGCGTTGTAAGTAAAGTTTTCTATGTTATCAATATATTTAATCGCATTTCTTGACATCTTCCGCATCCTCAAGTCTAATCATGATCGCGATCACAGGTCATGCCCGTGGCGAACAATATGAAAAATCCGCAACATTTCCTGGGATGTCCTAGCGTACTTAATATTACGATGACAATAGTAGTAGCTTTGTATGCAGTGATGGGAATATTCGGTTACCTCACATACGGCGAGGCAGTAGAGGCCAGCATCACATTAAACGTACCCACTGAGGAAATGTGAGTAAATTGTATCTTTTTTGTTAAATATTTCATCATGGTGTGTTGTAGACTAACAAAGGGCAATATTTCAGTCTTGGTCAAGTAGTGAAGCTCCTCATTGCCGCGGCCGTTCTCTTTACATACGGATTACAGTATTTCGTACCGCTCGAAATCATATGCAATTCCATTAAACCCTTGATATTCAATCACAATTACGCGGTCATGACTGAGACATTAGTGAGGCTAGGAATGGTGATAATAACAGGTAAGATGTTTTCATTCTGATTTTTTCTGATTGCAGATGAAATTTAATAGAATAATTACCGAGAAATAAATTTGAGCTGATTAAGCAAATGATTAGAATTTGTATTAGAGTGCTTGATAATTCAATAGAAATTTTTAGAAGAATTTATGAACAATAATATATATGAAATAAATCACAATGAGAGACATTGTTAGATACAAATGACTGATCGCAAGCACAAGTAATTCCTTACGCGATTGAAAAAAGAATGTGGCACATGTTGTAAACGAACAGAAATTTGGCAAAAAACGCATGACACAAGTTACTCACAATATTCGACGATTCGTATATTCTTTCATATTCCGATGTAAAAAGAAGTTAAAGATTTAAAATAAATTAAGCTTATCCGTGTATTTTTTCAGATTCCTTTTTGTCATAGATTCCTTTTAAAATTTTCTTCTTCACATTGTATATTTTTTATTGATTTTTTAACTAAAAAATGTATAGATTAATTACATATAGATGAAAGAAAAATTGATAATTTTTAACATTGTATACATACAATACAAAAATAGTTCTAATTTTTATCTTATCATTAATTAGTTTCCATATTATGACGTAAATAATCTATCATGATGTAAGTAGTCATAATACTTAAAGAGCATTTTTCAAATGTTATTCGCACTTAAGAAACAATTCCATATTTCTGTAATTTTCCTACGAACTTTAATATGTTTTCATCTTTGTGACAAAGAATTATATACTACCTGGCAGTCGCAAGATTTTCATAACAATAGGATCTTTTTGTACCTGCCGACAATATTCCAACGAGACAAAGAAACTATTGTCGAATCACGATGAATCACGTGCTCTCAGTAGAAGATTGATCGAAGATCCGTTTAAATGATGTCACCCACTTATTTCGCGCATGTATATCCACGATACATCTTTTTGTTATCAAACGCACTGAGAAAGGAACCGCCTACCTGTATATTTGTCTCGGCTCGGGTCAGTTTGCAATAGACTTGATCTAGTTCGGATTGATCTATTTGACTTAATTTCTCTCCGCCATCTTCGAAGTTCTTTTTCTCAGAACCCAGTAGATCAAGAAACTTATAGACGTCATAGATGTCTAAATATCGCAAAAAATGTGCAATTTATTTTTAGCCACTTAATTAATATTGATATTTAATTAATATGTATCTTTATATCATATTTGTTAGAATTATTTTTGACTTACACAAATAAACACGTTCTTCATTAATTTTGTCGAATAATAGAATACAGTGAAGGTAATGCATCATACAATAAAAGTATCATCAAACTTACAATAATAGCAATGACATTTTTTTGATAAATTAAGAATAATTTTATGTATATATTTTTAACTTTAAATGTAATTTTGTAATATAATAATCGATATATTTACGATATTTACAGTGATCGTCGCGGTAGTGGTGCCCAAGCTGGACTTGTTTATCTCTCTAGTCGGCGCAATTTGTTTTTCCATCCTCGGCCTCAGCATCCCAGCTGTCATCGAGACGGTCTCATGTTGGGAGAATCATTTAGGCAGCTTCAAATGGCGACTATGGAAAAATTCCCTTATACTTTTGTTCGCATTATTAGCGTTAGGATTCGGTACATGGGTCTCAGTGTTAGATATAATAAAGTATTATAAATAAGAATAAATTTTACATAAATATTTTAGACAGAGAGAGAGGAATTTTTTCTCAATTTTCTATACATTTGGAAATATCGACAAAAACAACGCAAGATTTTCTGAAGTAGCTAATTAATACTATTTTTATATGTTAAATAATACATGCGTGAATTAAGTGATATCAGTATTATTTGCATTGTTAGTTTAATCATTGTTTAATCATTAGTTTAATCACTGTTCTCGATCACTAGAATCGAAATTGAAATATGAAAATCATTGAGATGCGTATGCCATAATAAACGCAATTTTAATAAAATGGACTAAGCAATATAAATAAGATGTGTATCTTTAGCAAGAGAAGATGCGTATTTTTAGCATCTCTTTTATTTTTATAATAAATTCTTAAAATTCTTAGAATTGAATTTTATATTGCTTTCGTACTTATGTAGAGCAGGCAATTTTATGTTGTAAATAATATCACCACTAGAAACTTTGCAAATAGATGAATGTATATAATATTTACTGTGTAAAAACAAAATGCGATAACTGTGAATATTCTTGCAAAAATAACGCAAAATTAAATAATTTATAACGTTACGTTGACTTCCAACAAAAAGTAAAAAATCTTTCGAATTAAAGTTTCAATTAAAGATACCTTTACTAAGAAGAATTTTTACCTTTTTACCTTTACTAAGAAAAATTTTTCCTCGCCAAATTTTTACAACATCGTTGACTTCTAGCATTGCAATCGCATTCCAACGTACATATGTGCATTACGGAAATGCCGCGATTTACTTTGTGCATTATTGTCCGTTGCACTTAACAGATGACGTGACAATCGCTGCAGCGATCCCTCTCTAGAGTCGCTTTATTCGTCGCTTTATTTCGAGCGCCATTTTTACTTTGGAGACGCGATTCGCCGACGAGATATTTTATTCTATTTCGTGGACATATCGGTACGAACGGGACAGTATTTTATATAAAAGCGAAAGTAATAATATGTACGTATTTATTCACTTGTCCAAAAAGCACACGATCGTGTTATATTCTAGGCAGAAATAATTTCATATATCGAATTCAAAAGTGGCGGGTGTCGGATAGAAGCTAGAGACTCTATGTCGAGGACGGTCGTCGCGAGCGACGATCACGACAAAAACGGAGCAGAAATGGCCGCGTCCGACTCTTCCGGTCGTGAGGCTTAGGTTTTCCCGACGTCAACCCCGTATTTCTGCATCGATTCTCACGCGACTCTAGCATTCGCACGACACTACAATTCGTACTCGAGTCCATCCGATCTCGTGCCTCCGTCTGATTTCTCGGATTTTTCCTAAATCGCCAGCGTGCGGCGAAATTGAACGGCATAACCTATCACCTGAATCGACCGCCAGACGTTACGCGTGTCGTTCTGAGACAACAATGGCAATGAACGAGGATCTTAATTTCGCCGAGCTCTGCAGGTTCTGTTCGCTTAAGAGCAATCACCAGCTGCAGATATTCGACAAGGAGGGCGAGCAACGACAGCTGCCGTTTAAAATACGCTCCTGCATTCCCACTGTGGTAGGTAGAGTCAGAAATATCCGCAAAATATATTGTTTATATTGCCCTGGCCAAATTGCTGTTTTCGATCCTGAAACGTGTTCGAAATCGGAGCAAATAGCTTTATATTAACATTTTTAGACAAATTATCTTATGAAATAATTTTCTAAAAAAATTTATATGTAGAAAAACACACACGTACACACACACACGTGTGTGTGTGTGTGTAATATATAAATATATAATGAAAAATAAAATTGTAAACTTTAAATCATCCGAAACTGCGAAATATTAAAAATCAAAGAGATATTGCTATGGCAGAAATATTTAAGGATAGTTAGAATTGCATTGTTTAATTATACATATAATTTATGCAAGAGATCATTTGCATTGTGATTCATAAATAACTATTATTATGCTGTTCCAATCTTCCAATGTTAATATCATTGATGTACTACTACTTTTACTCTCTGACTTTGTTATATAATAATTTACTATTTCTATAAAGTAATAAACTAATAGATATTTTAAGATATTTAAAAATTTTATAAAGACATGTTGATATTTATAATTGTTAAATATTTTTTAAAATATTTTTTTATTTCATATTTTCATGTGAAGCTTGAAAAGATGCATCCAGAGTCAAGCTAAACAGCTGATTATTGTAAAAATTTAATTTTATTTAAATCTTTAATTTAATTTTCCTATGTTACATTAAATATTAAAATATTTAATATAACATAGGAAAATTAAGATCAGGCTTATGATTTTACTTTAACTAATTTTTCTTCAAATAAAAAAATAAATTATTTTGTTACAGGTAACAAAAGAAGATGCATTGCCAAAAAATATTTGTCAAAGATGTATCTACAAATTGGATATGTTCTATGAATTTCGTCTCAACTGTATTAGCACAGAGACAGTGTTGAAGAATTATGCTGATAGTATAAAAAACATTGGTCTGCTCACTCAGGTAAATAAAATTTTTTTAAATACAAGATGGATTTTAAATTATAAGGAACTTGATGATATAATTTATAACATGATAAAGTGATATTTTCACTATCCATTGCTGTAAATTAAAATTAAAATAACGGAAGATTACGCGTTTGAGATTGAGCTCAGTTGAATTTTGCATTCCTTTTGAACATGCAAAATATTTTATCAATATTAAAAAATAATAAAGTTATTTTTAAATTATGATATTGTCAAATGACGCATGAAAAGTCATGCATAATATCATGAAAATGGCTATCATTATAGTAAAATTTATTGAAGGATTTGTTTTCTCATAATACGAGCGAAACTTATACGAGATCATTGATTTGATTTGAATTTCTAATTTTATTATGATTGATTAAAAAGTTTTATTAGTACATGAAGTACGCAAGACTCTTTCGCGATCTCGTAAAAGCATAAAATTCGTAACGCACTAAAGCGATTTTATATCTTTGCGTTTTATACGTTAAAGCTTGTTATGCGCCAGCGTTCCTTTTTCTGTTTCTTTCTCTTACTTTCTCTCCTTTATAGTAGCTCAGCAATTTAGAAAGACGTTCAGTATCCTCCTATCTTATTTATCATTACAATAATTAAACACAGTTGTAAGATCAGTCAACTTGCAAAAAGAATTAATTCGACATCAGCAAAGAAATCAGTCTTGGAGAGTATCATCAATGGGGCGAGAAGTCTCGCCAAGCTCATATCCTTTACCTTCTTCCATACTTCCGATAACGGCGAGTGAGAAGGACGAAGATAGTTAGAGAGCACGGATCCTTGAAAGCGGGATTCATGAGAGGGAAGAGGATACACAGGGCGTCGCTGATCGGTAGCCGGAGGTTCTCGGAACCCCCGCTGACCCCACGTCCCCTTCCCCGTCTGGTACACCCCGGCGGCGCGCGATCTCAATAATTCCACCCTCGCGTATATGTAACGGAGACGCCGTTGGGGCGGCAAGAAGGGATATAGGGAGAGGTGGAGAAAGCGTGGCGGGGCTGGTGAAGGGGGAAGGGAGAGAGCGCGACGACCGACGTCGCGGCACATCTATTGATCGGCGCGTCGCGACCGCGAGCCGCGTCGCGCGCACAGAAAGCGAAAGTCGTAGTATACTTCGTTCTTCCTTCCGTCTCGACCATTCCCCCTCTGGCCCCCTCTCTTCCTGTCCGCCTCGCCAACCTATTTCCTATCCACCTGCCGCGTTCCTTCTCTCGTTTACGTCACGTAATGTGCCTCCTCTTTCTCTTAATTCCGCTGCATTCTTACTATGTGTTTCATCCTTTTTCTGCATGTGCTTTTCTTCTCGATATTCTTCAGAATATAATTGCCTATCCTGCGCAATATATTTTTTCAATGTATGCGATATCACATTAATGTTATTAATGTTATATCCATATGTTTTTTTAAAAAAGGCTTGCAATTATAATTCTGTATCTGTGAAAGCCATCACAGTTTGCAACATCTCACACATACTGTTTCTATTCTTTCATTTATATTTTTATATGGATAAATGTGTGTATTTGCTTCACATATTCCCAGGAAACTTAGTCATAGAGCATTTAATCCAGTACTATTCCATATATTGTATTTATTATAATTTATTACAATTCTACTCTATCTTTTCTCTTCTTCTCTCATTCTCTCTTTTCGTCTCTGTTACCTCCTCCATCAGTCCCGTACTCTTTCTCTTTCGAACTTGGATCTCTCTCGAATCCTCCATTCTTGATCCTAGGCACAGGTGCAACGTAAGTTGCCAGGCCCGTGCACCTTCAAGAGAAACCTGTTTCGAAACTCGGGATATCCCGACGATCGACGCAGCCTCGTTACGTGGGTGATTCTTTCTTTCTCTTTCTCTCTCTCTCTTTAACTGCCGGACGCTTAACGTTCCGGAATATCGGCGGTGGTTTGTCGAAGGACGACGCGACGAGGAGGATCGCGCGATGTCCTCGTCGTCCCTGGCGTCTCGCTCCCGTGTTGCGGGCGTGTGCGCGCGCGCAAATTCTGCTCACCCATCCCGAGTTTCGCCTTCTCTCTTTCGCTCTCTCAATGTCAGTGTCAAGGTCAGCGGGCCGACGCACCGATCGCCGTCGCCGCCGTTACCACTATTGCACAGCACACATAGCGCCGATGCTCCTCGTGTATTCCGTGTGTTACTTTCATCGGTAGTTTGTATAATGTATACATTGAAAGAGAAAGAGCGAAAGAGAGGGAGAGAGAGAGAAAGTGAACTATATACGCATTAACACTCTTCTATGATACTCTTATGTCGCTGCGAGCAATCGTTTCGTCTCCTATCATCCTCATATCTCGCTTACTCCGATTTGGCCGTGTCGACCGTTCGCTGCATTCCGGGGATATCCATTCGGTATATGTATCTTTCAGCGTGCTAGCGGTCCTTCTTCTTTTGAATCTTGTCGCTCTTATTTCTCTCTCTCTCTCTCTCTCTCTCTCTCTCTCTCTCTACTTCTTTCTATTCTATCTCTCGATCTCTCTCGTTCTTTCTTTCTTTCTTTCTCTCTCATGCCGCGAAAGTGATACACACGAATCATCGTCACATGCATACACATAAACACACACCTTTCGTTCTTCCCCCTCGGCAGACCGCCCTGTCTCTCTCTCTGTTTCTCTATCTATCTATCTATCTCTCTTTCATGGTCTCCCCGTCGCGTCAGCGTGCCTGTGCGTTCGCCTCCTCTTCGTCGCATCCCTGGACGCGCTCCACGCCGGCCACGGTGCATTCCGCGGGGAACCTCCGCTCGGCATCGTTTGTCTCGCGCGCAGCTCCGTGTGTGTCACCGACTCCGTCTTACTTCGTTCTCTCTCCGTTACCTCTCCTCCCGCCCTCATCATCTTCACATACACACGCAATCTCGCTCACGCTTTTCCTCTCTTTCCCTTTCTCTCTATCTCTGCTTCCTCTCCGTTGAACCCTCCCTCCCTTCACCTGGTTCTGTGTTTCTTTCTTCTCTTCTCGAAGTCCGACAGCGAGGGAGCCGTCTCCCCGGTCGTCTCGCGCTTATCCCCTCCGCGCACGTCGGCTGCTTTTTTTTCGCCTCTTTGTCCTTGCATCCTCCCGCGCCGGGAATCAACGGCGGTGGCGGCGGCCAGCTTCGCGGGTTCTCTCTTGCCGTGAACCGCGAGATTCCTTGGACGCCTCGCGAAAAGTAGCGAAAGCGCGTAAGGAACACGCGTGAGCGCGCGTGTCAGTGTTATACGTCGAGTGCATCGTTTTGTGCAGATGTGTCGTTGTTTCGGATGTGGAAGATTTTGGAAGTGAGCGAGAATTTTGATCCTCGTCGAAAATGAGCACGAAATCTCCGCTCCTTCTCCATACGGTGCTGTGAAAATCGAAAATCTGAATCGCTCGATCTTATCGGAAAATCGCTTCTCATCGATCGAAGTGATCTCTCGATTCCGGAGCCCAACGATCTCTTTGGATAGGACTCTGCGGTGCGTGGTAAGCGTCTCCAAAAAGACGGCTGCCCGTCTCTTTTGTGAGAACGATCGACTCGTGCGATGGCTTCTTTCTCCTGTCTCTTTCTTCTTCCGGAGCGTTCCCTGCTTTTCGGCCATTATTGAATGTTTTCTGGAGTTTCTTTATGTCCCCTGCATTTAGAAAGCTCAGATGCAAAAATAGAATTTTTGTTCCTTTATCGAGAGTTACACCCGTATTGATAATCTCCTCGAGAAAGAGATAAGATATGAAGGAAAATTTACTAATATTGGACTAAGAGCAATCTTGTTTTAATTTTTTTCGAGGCTCATCCTTTTTCTAACGCGCATAATAAACTTTCCTTGTTGTTCTTTCCTTCGAGAGATCTTGACAAAGCAATAATAGCTGCGTTGAAAAAGAAAGAAAACGTATTTACGCTTTTCTGAACTTTTACGCGATGAAAACAAAAACTTAATTAAAATTGAAATTTTTATTTTTAAAAAAGTAATTTGCTAAAAGTTGATGTTAAATAAAACATTTTATATTTGCTTTAAAATAATCTTTATGAAGATCGAACTGTGAATGATTTTTAAAAAGCATTCCACCCTTCATACTCTGCATATGTAGAGATTTCCGGATCTTCGTAAAGCTCTCTTTAAGCGATCGTTTGATGCCATAGAAAATAATATATAATTATATACATAATTGGGACACTTATTAATTATTTATGAACTTGCAATTATAATTATGTTTTGAGATGAAATAACGTTTTAAATATTGTAATGTTATAATATGATATTTAAAAAATACGATTGTATTTAGCTAAATACTTCTAAATCATTAATAATAACACAAACAAAATTAAACGAAATAATAATACATTTGATACAAATTAGGAAATTACATTACATTTATTTTGTGTCATTAGACACAATAAAATAATTATAATTCCAAGCCAGATTTGTTCAACATAAATTTGCATAGTATTTTTTTTTATTAAATAAAAAATTGCTGTGTCAATTATCACGTGCGATCAATGAACGGATGAATTTAGGGCACAGATAAAGACAAGATGTCAAACGGAGGACAGCAGCAGCAGCGCTCAACTTATGTAGAATCACACGCTATAGCACACGCGGCATTGCAACAGCACATGGCCCAACAGGCCGCTCAAGCGAGATTAGCTGGACCTGGACCACCCGCAGCTCCACAACCACCCAACCCCACGTTCACTGTACCGGATGATGGACTTGGCTATGATGATGGGGTGCGGGTGTTGCGTACTATCGGATCATGGTGCGTAAAATATACAAGATATTTCGTTCAGACAGAGGGCGATTCCTTATTAGAATATTTCTTTCTAGATTGCGAAGAAGAAAATGTTTCCATTTAAAAAAACATATATTCCTGTATAACATTTTTAACATGAAAATTTTATTTTGCTACATTTCAAAGATATTCGATTAATCCTTTTGTTGAGAGAATTCCATGTACTACAATTGTACTAATTTTTATGGACATGATTGTAACTTGATCGTTGTGTTCTATCTTCCGTAGGTCATCGGAGTATTCTGCGGCGATGCGTCCCGGTAGTATGATGCCGGCATTTCCTGGTGCAACGGACCAACAGTTTAGAGCACCAGTGAATCAACCCTTACGGACGACGACAACAACGACGAACAGCGTAGGCGTTCGTCCGGGATCTGTTTCAAAGGCAACTAATACGGGCGAACCGACTACGAAAGCATTTTCTTGCACCGTATGCGGGAAAGGACTCGCTCGTAAAGATAAACTTGTTATACATATGCGTATACATACTGGGGAGAAGCCATATTCTTGCGAAGTATGCGGTGAGCGTAAAAATTATTTTTGTCGATTCGTTTTATATATATATATATATATATATATATATATATATATATAGAAATTATTTTTAATTCTAGAACAACTTTTGATCTTAAAATGAAACAAATGATGAAGAAAAAAATGCGATATATGTTGCAGGCAAAGCATTTGCACGTCGAGATAAATTGGTTATTCATATGAACAAACTTAGACATAGACCTGGCGTTTCACCTCTCTCGGCTCCCACGACACCGAGATCCGATCAACAACAGCAGCAGCAGCAGCAACAACAGCAGCAAGCGCAACAACAACAACAACAGCAGACATCACGCCAAGATAGCATTCATAAGCTGAAGGAAGAACCAGTGAGTTGGACTTGCGAACTATGTGGACGGATGTTCGCTCTTAGAGAGGAGTGGGCGCAACATGCTCGGTTAGTATATTTCTTTAATATTGTATATACCTCTTCAATATCATATATATCTAGATCCTAATTTATAAAACTGACTTTGATTAATCGCAGATCTCATTTGGATGCGTCCGCGCCGCCACAACATGCTGCCCCATACTTTCCCGGGTCCGCACCGCCGCCGCAATCCTACCCGTCCGATAGGCATTTCTGCTTAATGTGTCGCACCGATTTCACAGATAAGGCCGAATTTTTGTTTCATATACGCACGCATTGCGACCCGCACGCGCAATCGTCGGCAGGTCAACCGTCAAGCGGTAAACAAGGTGGCGGTGACGCTGCCACGGCTGAACTTATTGCCAGAGGACTTGTCGATCCCTCTGGATTATGCAGCTAGAATTACTCTTTCCCCTGTCACTACGTACCGTCGATTTGTGTCTTACCATAGTACAAGTTTTCTGTTCTATTTTGACCAGAAACTTTCGCATAGTGTCATGCATATTGTGATTGTAATGATATACATATATACCAATTTATCGATAACAGATACACAGTAGTAGTATATTCAATAATGTTAATAGAACTAATAGGCTAAATACGAGATGTTGATACTTATATATCTATTTAGTTACTGGTTATATTTATTTATCAATTAATTTGGTAATCTGATACAGCTGTAATTTTTTCTAGCATTTTCTAGCATTTTTATTAGAAGTTTTAATATAATGAAATCATTTCTAAAATATCATTTTTGAAGAGGTAAGAAAATTTTACGTACTATAAATTCTTAATCATTTCCTCTCTCTCTCTCTTTTGGAGTAACAAATTATCAAAAAAATTTATATTTTTTAATTATCTTTGGTATATAATAATCTCATTTTAACAAATTATTAAAGAAGCAGCAATTTATGCATTGTAGAGCAAGTACATATCAAGATTACGTAGAGAATTTATTTTCAGTAATACTACTGTGTATCTTAATACGATATAAGATCTATCTCGTTTTCGAGGATAATAAATTTAAATATTGATGCAATATTGAATTAAAATGCAATATTGCGTCAATATTTAAAAAGTATTACTTAATAATATACGTTCCTACATAGCTAGCTTCCCGGCATTCATAGGTACCGCATAGGTATAGCAGATCTATTTTGTAACTTTTTAATATATACATGTATACATAATAAGTACATATATAAAGGTATATTCATATATAACTTCATAAAACAAATGCACAGAAAGATCGATATTAATATAAGGAACATCACATTGCTGCATCCTTTAAATTAGATAAAAAAATTATATTTAAAAAGTTACAAAATAGCATCTCATAGCAAAATGTACTCCCTGATGTACAGGTTTGTTCTCAATGCTATTATATTTTTTTATATATATGTATATATGTTTTACATTGCAACGTTATAATTTAAAGAATTTATTATTTCGATGGTATCGTATTCTTTGATATTAAAATTAAGAATTATTTGGATTATTCGAAAAATTAATTATGTTTTATATTGAATTTTTATACAAGATGATTTACTTATTAATCTCAATTCATTTTTTTATTTATTATTATATGAAAGAACATTTCGAATAAAAACTGGCATGATTTCAAGGACATTATTTTAATCGTGTATTTTATTCTTGTCAGATAGATAAATAATTCTATCTGACATATGATAGATAAATAATTCTATCTGACATAAGAATATTAAGTTTAAATATAATCTGAAAAAATATTTTAAATATTAAAATAATTAATTAAGCCAGAGGACAAAATTTTATACATATAAATAATAATAAATATAAATAATTATTTATATAAATAAAATAATATTTTATTAATAAATATTATTTTATATAAATAAAATAATATTTATTATTAAAATATTATTTAAAAAATATTATAAATTAATAAAATATTATATAAATAAAATATTATATATAATAATATTAATATAAATTTTATATATATATATATAAAATATATATATAATATAATTTTATATATATAAAATAATATTTTATTTATATATATAAATTAATTTATGTGTACAAAATATCATATAATTTTATTTTTTAAAACATACAAGTAATTTTTAAATATCAGGAACAATTTTATTAACGTTGCATTCCATGTTTGATACTTTTGAATGTCTAAACATTTTTACTTTTCACACTTTAATAGTGTGTTTATTTCGATAAATATATTTAGTCGATAAATAAATCAATTAAAACATTTTTCAAATATTCAAAATATAACATCAATTTAAATGCACTTCGAAATAGGTAAATCATCTTGTATACCTCGCTCTGAAATAATTTAATCATTCATTAAGTATTCATTAAGTATCTTAAGTAATTATATGTGTATTGAGACGTGCCAGACTATCGTTGTCTAGCAAATTGTGTGATGTATTCGGCGGAATTTTATGATCTTCCAAAGACAATGTCTGTAATACATTGTCATCTTTTATACCAAACGTAGATCATCACTGTGGCATAAGTGTTGACTGGAGTCATGTGTCCAAAAGCTTACGCTGAAAACAAACATTAAGGCGTGTTTAAAATTAATTTTAAATACGTGAAAACATTTTTCAATATTTTAAAATAAGATTTTTTTTTTATATTTTCTATAAGAAGTAGATATGCCTTTTACGTAAGCCACAATAGCGCAAGGAAATATAAAATATTGCGTGCTGAAAATCTTAATATTATTAATTGATTTTTAGTGCAAGTAGAATTTTTTTATTTCTGTTTTTTTCTTTTATGATATGCTATTGTTACAATTATCCTTGAAATTATAAAGTCCGCATGTACTTAATCAAGGATGTTCAAAAATTTATACTTAGTTATGTATTAGTATGTATTATATGACATGAAAATGGGTGGAAAAATATTTCTCTGATAGTTCGTCAAACCATCAAATATGAATCAAATATGAACTATACGCATCGCGTGATAAAATACGAAGAGAAAGACATTATTAATTGTATATTTTATCTGAGTTTCGAACAATGAAATGTAATTACATGCGAGTCGGGAAATAATCTTATCATTTTATCAGTTTTATTACAAAGAAAAATGTATATAAGTATATATCCATTATTCGCAACGGGAAATTAGCGACAATAATCAGGTTTTCAACTGGAGACTACATATACGCATCGTCACATTTTGGCAGACATTTGCGAATATCTTATCGTGTGAATTTGCATTGTGAACAAACTATATCTTTCGAAAAGAGCCGATAGAATTTGCTTGTTACAGCGCTTAAACTTCTTTCTCTCGTCTCCTTAGAATAATATTCTAAGATAAGCCAGTAAAACGCGCTAATAATGCGAGACTGCCGTGCCTCCTCCCCCACGTACAAATCCACTTCCGGGTTGTTTTCCATTCGATGATCGCTTTTAGGATGACCGTGCCTCTGCGTGATGTAAAAATCAAAAGTCGGAGCCTAACACAGCGTATATTTTGTGTAATATTTACTATGTCAGTAGAAATAATCAATAGCGACAATAGCGACTGTTTTAGATTATTATACGTACAAATAATTATGGGAACGTTTTGAATTTTTGCATGAATTAATATTTAGACTGTTATGTATTAATATTTAAATTATAACAAATATTTTTAATGTAGCGAGATTAATACTGTCTCGCAACGATTGATTTTTACTTCATTTGCCCGTATCGTGTGTATTTACCGTGTTTTATCTTATTGCGCATATAACTGAGACAAAAAGTGCAATCAAATTCAGATTAATGCCTTTGGAGTTAATATTCGCAATTTTTAGGAGATAAATAGTTAGCGTTTGCCTAATCGGTTATTACATCTATCATTGATAATGTTCAATAAAGAACACTAGAAGTACTCGAGTTAACATATGGGGGAACAAAAAATACGTACCGATTACCGTTTGACACAGCAAGCGCAATAATATATGCTAGTTCGTATTATAATTTTAATTTTGTTTTGGAGAAGTTTTATACAAGAAAAACAAAAAATGACGCGTGCAAGAGAGTAAATGCAATAACTTCCACGACGTAACGTTCGTTGAAGATTTTGAAGAATAGACGTATAGTGCCTTTTCTCTGGGACTTATCCATACTATCGTCATCATTTGAATTCACGTGTTAGGGAGGCACATCGGCATAAATAAGACATGACTTGAAATAAGTTAGTGACTTAGATAAGATGGCATTTAATTGATTTTCGTTCTTTTGTTATGAGGAGTGAACGTTCGATACCACACTGCCTCTATAGCAGCTGTTTTAGACTACTTTTATACTGTTGATGTCACGCGCAGCTAATCAGAGTCTGTATATTACTGCCATAATTATATAAAACGAAATGTATACCTTCAATATACCTTTATAAATAAAACACGACCAAAACTACTTTGTATTAATTGCTGTTCACGTTTAACAATAGATATCAATCTTTACGCATGAAAAAAATTTAAGTAAAAATTTATTGAATACAGAAGACAGGGAGACATAGTACTAACGCAATGATGAAAACTATGCTATCGATTCGATCGGCAATATTACAATGCTAGTTTTCTCGGGCGACAACATTGGGATGACGTTGAAATATTATGGTATGCATTTCTTTCTGCCCACATAAGGTTGCCGAGTTCCTGTTCGGATGCAGGCGGTTTGCCTTGTCGAATCGCCGCGCCCGTATTACGGGCTAACAATAATGGCTAGCCAACCGGCTCGACTTCGTTGCATTTTTATTTCCTCGCCCTTGCCGACCCTTCTCAATGGCGTGGTACACTCGCATTATCACTCGCAATCCTGGATAATAAGATAATCATTCCTTTGTCCGCTTTTTCTTCCCGCATCGCTGCCTTTTACGGAATAAGAATAGTATATTTTTATAATAGATGTTCGCGTGAGCCTTAATTTGCATACTTTTAAATTTATTTTAATAAATTTAATAATAAGCTTTTTTTATACAAAAATTATAGTAATTATTTTACATTATAAAAATATGTAATGAGAAAAGAAACATTTTTTCAATTCATTGATGTAAAATATAACATCATTTATTATTGAAAAGTTAAAAAGAGTTAAATGAGTAATAATACTAAATGAATTTAATTAAAAATTACAAATTAAATAAAAAAAGTATCGGAATAAACATTTCTCTCTCTGGTATATTTCTTGAGTAAATATATGTATATTAGGCGTATCTCTTTATTTCTTTCGGTATCGTGGGATTCTCAATTGCAACATCAAGAGAACGCAAAGGTTGTCGGATGAAAGTGAACTGACCCTATGAAACACGTGATTGTGCTCGCATTTGCGCGAGAAATTATTATTATGCGAGACAAACTGGGCGTGCGCAAATAAACGAGATAAAAGAATCATTCGATTCTGTGCAATTCCGATGTTTTATTTTTCCTTTATAATGTCAAAATAGCTAATTAACATTTAGGGGATTAATTTATTTCATTAAACGAATAAAAAATCAATATATTTTATTAAGAGAACTTATTTCATTTATAGGGTACTCTTAAAATTATATCTTATTATATCTTAAAAATCGATATTATATCTTTAAAATAATATTTTTATAAAATTGCTGATGGATAAATAAGGTATAATAATTATTATATCAATTACGAACGTAAAATTGATTACAGATTTGACATGAGAAAAATGGAAATTAATGTCATGATGTTGATTCTGAAGTAAATGATATTTTTTCACATTTGATACACTTGTTTTAGCTATTTTTTATTTCTTTAATATAAATATATATTCGGCCACGCGTTTCTATTCAAAATCTTGAATTCTCTTTTAATTAATGGCACATCTCGATCGGTCAAGATTCGATATTATATGTATGTATTTCTTATCATAGATTAAAAATTTTACAACCTGATCGTCGCGTCTTTCATTTAATTTATATGCCACTTAACTTTTGCTGAATGTGTAGGAAAAACCGTCGGGGGTTCGATTGAAATTGAGCTTCCCCGGTGGATAAAAATTGGGAGGAGCCGGAGTCGTTATCGCGTTGTACGGCGCGGGACGAGGTTGATAACGCGGACTAGGAGGCTCATAAGAGGGTATACTTTGTAATTCCGAGGGATGATGATAACTAGGTTGCGGCTGCGGTCGATACCGATATTGCGGAGGTGGAGGCTGCGGCTGGTAAACGACAGGCTGTGGCTCGTAATCCGCTGGTTCATAGCGCTGTGGATACTGTTGAACAGGTGGTGATGCGTAATTCGGGGATTGATAATCCGGCGGATTATACTGCGACAACGGTACGTATTCCGGTTGCGGGGCTACTTGCGGACGTGCAGTGGGAATGTGATCCCCGGTCGCCTACGGGACGAGAATTAATTTAGCACGTTTCCTCTCTCTCGACATAATTAATTAAATAAAATTAACTTTAAAGCTTTATATCTTATTTTCTCCTGATTTTGATTGCGACTTGAAGTAGCTGGATTCAATGGAATCCAGCTTCTCAATCTTTTTACTTGCGATTTAGTTGAAATGTCATGTGTCAAATATTTAATTTTCTTCAATTGATGTCAAAATAATACTTGATCTCTCGTCTCCAGTTATTGTCATGTGACAAAGTTAATGATTTGAATAAACGCGTATTTTGTGTGTGCGTACCTGGAAGCCATTTTTTCCCGCAGTATAGGTCACGGTACGTCTTTGCCCGGTTGGATCGACGTACGAGTATGATCCACGTCGATTACCATCCACATCGCTCTCTTCTTTAAATTCAACACCGTCTTCTTGAGAATAGGCCGCTCCAAATGTGCCATCACCTGCCAGATAACGCGCGTCGCTCAAAATTGCCGCTTGATGCGATGATTGATAACGAGGCTCTTGACAAAAAACGCCAATAATGACAGTCAAGAAAATAATCTGCAAATAATAAAATAAATTATAAAATTCAGATATAATATGTAGAATTAAAAAATCTGAAAGAAACAGAATATTCACATTTTTTATTCAATGTACAATGGAATTTAATTGCGCCTTACGTCATTATGTAATTATCTTTTACTATAGATTAATTATACAATATATATACAATATATATATATATATATATATATATATATATATATATATCAATGTATTACATATATATCATTATATCTTGATGAGAAAATTATTAGATAAGGTCGAAGTGCAATTTAAGAGAGACGTAGAGATAGATACTTGCAAAGAACTTACAAATGCAGCGTGCATGATGAAGGAATAGAATCGTTAGGCAGCGGGAAGTACAACAATGTACCCAGAAATCGACGGGAGGGGCGTTTTATACAACGAGTTGGTTCAGGGCGACCTGGCGAAGAGGCCTTGATGGCAACGCGGATCCCAGTCGTGGATCATACCGGTCTTCCACCACGCCCGACGAATGTTTTCTGTACATGCTAGTCCTCGTACTTTCCCCTTGATGACTTAGTCTGACATTTCTTTCATGGGCTAGCGAGAAGAACGAATATCTCGCTCGCATAGTTTATGCAACGTGTCCCAAAGCTTCTAAAAAAGATTAATTTTAACTTATTTACGAATCGATGAAGTTTTAACTACATTATATTTTTATTTATAATAATTAATGAATAAAATGAGCATTTCTCTATGAAAATACATTTAAATTTGTTTATTTTTTTTATTAAAAAAGAATCTTTGCCACAAATTTTTAAACGATTTTCAAAATTATGGATCTTTATGTAGGAAGCATAAATATTCTATAGGAAGTGTAAACCTTTACTTTTTTCTGAAAGAAAGCGTAATCTATTTTTTTTATTTTTTATTTTCAAAATTATTTGTAGGTGCAAGATTGTATAAATAATCTTACATTTAATAATAGCAATAAAACATAGGTTAAAATGAAAACACAATACTTTTCTTTAAACATTTAATTAATTGGAGAAAAATATAAAAAATCAGAAAATATATACAATACGTACAATATATTAATATCATACAAACAATTTTAAAAGAAGGAATCATTATCGATTCAAAAATAATTAAAATAATTACAATATATTATTTTCATAAATAATAATAATCTAAGAAAAACCTGTACACAGTTCGTTTTGCTGAGTACTCTACAGCAGATTATATATCGACGTTACCAGAACGTTTACCGACTTACAATGGATTATCAGAGGGATAGCGTGGTGTAGCTTTGAGCATTCATCGAAGTTGGCGTCGTGCGCAATCCTTGAAATAATTTTAATCATCTCTCAGGATTCTGCATGTATCCCAAAGCGCTCATTAAAGCAAAATTATTCCTGGCTCGTCGTAATAACCATTCTTTATAATGACCGCGGTAATGAGTTTTACTTTCATTGCAGCATCGCTAAATTGAAATCGACGGCGCAAATCTCGTGGAAAATTAAGCCGCGAGTGTAGTTTAATTTCCTCAAAGCATACATATTAATTGCGATTTATACTTTGCTCATTACATTTCCGGTTTTTCCAATAACTCGCAGTATGGCGAAAGCGCAATTCTTGTTTCTCTCGGCCTCGAAGTTATCAGACATTTCTCTCGTTTATGATTATTTCTGCATTTCGCAATCACATTGCGTATTGCATAAATAAAAAAAATATACGATTATAAAACTTCCCCGACAACAAATTAACAACGATAAAATATCACATATCACTTTGATTTACAAGACAAAATGTGTATTTCTGTTGCATATGCGGATACAAATATTAGTTATTGGCGAAACAAAATATTCCTATCGATTCTTGCAATTTTTTCACGCTCTTATGCATGATTCTTCTCGCTGAGATCTTTGAAGCGTCTAATAAATCACACACTTTCTAAGAGAACTCTCAGATTGTAGAGGCAAATTGCATTAAAGCGAATTAATCTATGCGTGATATCTATCGAGCGTGATGGAAGTACAACGTTATCGCATATCGAAAAGGAGGAAGTGCATTTCTTCGTCCGCGTACGTGAAGTGAGTTTCCGGTGCGCCGCGATATCAGACGTCGCGGACGCAAAGTCTCTTCCGTTGATCGGCAAGAAATAATCGACTTTCTCCGGTCGTTCCCTCCTGTCAAATTCTTCCTTTTTCTCCTCTCCCACAGATCGTACCTTTCGAATCTTATCGTGGTCGCAAGCTTTCCTCATTTATATTCGCGCGGAGGTCGACGCTCGTTCGGGTCCATGTGTTGCAATGTTTCGCCTCTCGTTCTCAATTCTGAAAATTGCTGTCAATTTGGCTCCGACAAAGGAAAAGAAAGAAATTGTTAAGAACCGTTTTTACGAGATTTTCATGGATTTTTAATCGCGCCGTGCGTTTTCCTGCTCGGTTTTTACATAATGTTCCCTTCTAATCTTACATACATGCTTAAGAAATTCTTTTTCTTTTTTCATTCACCGTGTTACCTCTAAATGACTTCTCGAATTCTTTGTCCAATCTAAAATTTGATTGCTGAATATGAAAAAAGATTTTATATCTACGAGAGATGTTACACATATGCCTTATTTTAATATCGAAATATTAAAGGGCTAAATATGACAGTCCTATACAATCTATTTTTTATATATCTAAAATTAATTACGTAAAACAAAAATTTTATATTATCACTAGAAGTATAAAAAGCAACAGGATATGTTGTTTGCGATTCATGAGTTTTAATTGGTACGGCTTAATACGTCAATGCATTAAGATAATGCTCGTTACTCACGAATGCTTGCGTTGCATTCTCATCGCATTAGAAGTTTGCGAACGTCACGCAGCCGCGTAATTATCCCGTCGTTCGAGAGGTTTCCTTTTCTGCGGAGCAGTAAAATCGGCTTAGTTCATTATCTGGAAAAATTTATAGATCAATATTAAAGAGATTTTTTTACCGTTTACTTTTACTCGGATTGACAGACCGCTGCTTGTTACCAATGACGCATATTGGTTGACGTTTAGTACACAACAGATCATTTGCACGTAAATTATGTACAATGCAAAGAACGTTTATAGAACAGGTTGCTGAAAATAATCTTTTCCAATTCGTTTGGATTCGTTTTACTGGGAAAATCTACGTTGATTCGAGCTTGATCCATGTTATCGGGAATTTTGATATGCTCTAATTTAATTCCGTCAAATGTTCCTAATAAAATGTTTTAAGTGCTTGAAATTTGTATGTTTCAGATAAAAAAATAGCAATATTAATAAATAAGTAAAAATAGATATCCTTTCTAATATTAATTTTTTCTCTGTAAATTTAAAGAAATTATATTACATTAGATTACACTCTAAAATTATGTTCATTTTACACTGCAACAAAATTTCTATGTTAAGAATGTTAAGAAATTTTTTATACCTATACGTATGTATAAAATTTCCCAGAATTGATCTTTGTTTTCTTATTCTTTTTTAATTTATTTTTTTCTCATGCTGTAAAATCATATTACTTCGCATGATTAAAGTTAAGGAACACAATTAGTATCTGGCGTAATATACGGAACAAGAGGCTCTAGTTTCAACTTCTATTTTATTTTATACAATTCTATGTAATCCCATACTTTATTATAGTAATGAGAATTGTTTGTTTTTATGTCGAATAGTTTCTTCTAACTTCTACCGCATCGTTACTTTTCATTTGAGATAATTTAAGTGCATATCCTACGACCCTATTTTAGCGCTCTGAAATGCGAATTTAAACCTAAAACCCCGATGTTTCTTGTTGCATCACGAAGCCTCGTTAAAATCCTCGGGATCGCATGGAGCAATTTCACTATAATTAAAGTAAAAAAAAAACGCTAGAACATATGCGGTCAACGCATTAAAATCTTCAGCCTTTTCATCGGCCAATATTAATTGTTGCGAAAATTGTTGGAAAAAATTTCTTGTTGCAATGCATTTTTTGCCCTCTTGAATTTTTGTTCACCTTTATTTAAGATATATTGGCTTTCTGTTAAATGTATATAAAAATCATTTTTTTATTAAAATTTTTTATCTCTTCTTTATCTTTATAATTATTATATAATTTCTTTTACTTTTTAGTATAAATAATGTTGTCAAGATAGACATTTCTCAATAATTTTGATAGGTATTTTCGAGATACAATAATTTTTGTGTAAATCTATCACATTGCAATTAAGAATGCAACACATGAATTATCGAAGAGAGCGAAGAGAGTAAGATGTGGAAAAGTTGTTCTCCAAAATTCTCGGATTCATCATAAATTTTTTATCGCTTCTGAGAATGATTTTACAATACTGTTACGTCAGGAAAATGTATTTGTAACAAGTGATAATATATCCTTGGGGAGGGTCTTTTGCTGTAATTCGCTCGTGACTCTAGGCGGAATTACTCTAAAAGTAGGTAGCCACCAGCCGTGTACCCGCGCCGCCAATTACGTCGGGGAGACCAGGACTATATAGAAGAGCTACGCCGGCTCCACCGGTTGATTTCTGCGAGTAAAGTCGACGCGATCATCCGCATACATCTCTCTCTCCGCCATGAAACTATCAGTGAGTGCTTAGGATATTTTGATCGATCTATCGCGTATATAATTTATTAATATAGTGACGAGAAATATTTCATCAGCGTATAGTCAAACATATTTTATTTTACGGAGTTATCTGATAATGTGATTATTATTAGACTATCGTCTGATTGTTAGTGTTAATCGATGTATCATTAATCTTAATTAAATAATATAAATCGATTTTTGATGAAGTTGATATAGTTTTATCATATTTTTCACTCATAAATAATTTTTTAAATCATATCTCATATTTATTCGAGCATTTTTATGTAGATTGGAATCAATTTCATATGAAATTGTCAGAGTATTACAGAGTACATTCATATGAAATTGTCAATTGTATATTAATATTGTGTTGAATACTAATTCGATTACAGATATTTCTTATTACGGTAATTTCGACCGCGTGGGCGCAAACAAAAAATGTAGAGAGATCTGTTCGCAATCCGCAAGGGCAAATCAAATACGACGAAATTGATGGTGAGTATGAGAATTTTTTTTATCCTCCGCAAACGCTCATTGAAGATACACTTCGCGAACCTTGGCCCCGTTGCAACGCAATTAAATATTATTGCTATTACTATTGCAATGCACGCGAGGGCCAATTTTCACATCGCAGATCTTTAAAACAATTCCTTGGTCGAAGTGAGGTCGGTGTTGCATAAGCACCGATAATCAACAACAAGCATTAATCATGGTAGCGGACGCGATGGTGACGAAGTGTTTCTTTCGATATTGCAGGCTCGCGTGTCAATTTGAAGTACATCACACCTGGGAATCAGTGGCAACTGGCGAATGCACAGCGACCCCAACGTGCCGAGGGCGGCTCGTCCCATCATCTTCGACAAACTCAGCAAACTACAGCTCCGCAGTATCGAGCTCCGGCACCGCAGCCTCAATCCCAGAAAGCTCAGCAGCAGGTGAAGACTCCACAATACTACAGTTACAAGCCATATTCCGCGGTGCCGGGTCATATCAGGCAACTGATCGATTCGGTCTATCAGCCACAAGTTCCCTATGTTGATCCTTCATCCTTCCTCTACGGCGGCGGATACGCACCGCCGCAGCAACCAGCTCCGTCTGCTTCCGAAATTCCTCAAGCTGCCTACCAGCAACCATCAGCGAGGTACCAGTCGATCGATCCTCAAAGATATAACGATAGGACAGAGCGTCAGGATAGAGTCGCCTACAAGGAGGATTACGAACAGCAGCAGCAGGAACAACAACAACAACAACAACAGCAACAACAAGTCGCTACGTCGCCGTTTGGAACTCTACCTGAGCCTCCAACACCTATATTGTATCTGGATAAGAATATGCCTACGGAGATTAAGCAATTGTTACAGTATCAAGCGCAGATACCGTACGATGTCACGGCAAATCGCATTCAATATACACCGAAGAACATCTTTATTCCCAAACCATTGTCAGATGATGCCAAAGGACCTCATTACTATCGTAGTAAGGTGTACTACCCGAGCGACGAGAATGTCGATGCGGAATATTCGCAGGACCAACCGATTGACGAGGGCCAGAGTCATTAATTATCTGGCCTTTAATTACGACTTGTATAAATTAATATTCTATTTCGATAAGCTTTTTGAAGTGAGAAATTGTTAGCTCATCTAGAGACTCGAATTTTATTTTCATTGATGAAAATGACTTTTGGCGTCATCAGGATTTTGTTAAGATGAGCATCTTATGCGTCTTAAATTATTTGCATCATTTATTGACGCTTTGACATGTCTTGCATTACCGTGTATTTTTTAATAATAGTTTCTTGACGTAAGAATTAAATGTAATTAGAATTAATTATTTGATTTAAAATTAATGTAAAGTAAATAAAAAAGAAAAATTTATAATAAAATAAATTGAAAATGATTCAAAGAAATGTTTATAATTGGAATTCTATTCGAAAAAATAGAAGAATAGAAATTTATTCGAAATAATAATAACAAGAGAATATTCAAAACAAAAGTGATAAAATTAGCTGATGAGATATTCCCTTTTAATCAATTTTTTTCTACTCGATTTTTATTTCATTTAATTATAATATTAGATATTATATTCAATTTTTCGCATGTAAGATGCTAACTACACGGTAACACGAAGAATGTAAGTTTTTGTTTGAAATAAATATCGTTTTCGCTTCTGAAAGCATCATGAAAGTCATTTACCTCGCGTAATCTTAGTTTTTTTAACTTTTATTATTTCAACTTGCGGAACTGGCGGAACTTCCGCTCATAAAAAAAGTAAGTTAATAAGTGAAAATTCGATAAACTTAAACTATTTCGTAAGCCTACTTCTTTCAGGAAGTTTTACGCGACACGTGGTTTATTTAATTACACATAAGAATAATTCCTATATTATTAAAACAAATAGAAAGATAGAAAATTTTTAGCTTTCTATTGAATAAAGATATCTAATCGCCTTGTGATATTAGAAAGTGATATTGTATCTCGCACGGAGATTTATGATATAATAAGAAGAACGCGCTTAAAGCACAGATTTTGCAAAAAAAAATAGATCGACTTAATGTAAGAAGTTATTAGAACTAAATTACGTAAGTGAAAAGAGAAATTATTGCAAGATGTGAATAAGATGTGTATTCTAAAAATATAAAAAGAAAAAATATCGTCTTTGATTGTAACATTTATTAACAGAATTTATGTTTTTGATAAGAAAGACATTATCTTTCTACGTAAAAATGATACATGATATTAGAAATCAAATATATTTCGTCATTGATGCATGACAATACAAGATAAAAATATTTATAATGCATGAATCCTAAAAGCATATTTTATGTCTTTTTAAAATTTCGCGTAAAAATAGTGCTTCCGAAACGGAAATAGCATTTCTCCGGATAAGATTGATGGTTCACTTTCGTAACCTTCACGCTTCGCGTATTAACTCACCGTCCAGGCGTTGCAATTGTAAACGTTTTTCATTTTACTCGTATAGCACGACGCAACTTTCATTTTTTTGCTTCTCTTATCGGTGTTTGTACAGTGCTAATAATGCCTTAATATATGAAATTGGTCGCATTCGGGATTATTATTAAGTTATTATTAGTCTCAAATACGACCAATTTCATATGTTAAGGCATTATTGGCGCCTACTGTACGTAAACGGATTTGAGGGTCACGTTCTTTAGATTCATTAGATTCATATTTATTTTTATCAGAAAAAATTATAGCTATAGTTTTAGTTATTACGCAATAATATATAGCTATAGTTTAGTTATTACGTAATAATTCATGACAAATCTACACTATCAATTGATTAATTATCGCAGTCAGATTTAAAATTGATTAAAAGAAAGTATAAAAGAAATATATAACATAAAATATATATAACATAAAAATAGATAAAAATATATAACATAAAAATAGATAAAAATATATAACATAAAAATAGATAAAAATATAACATAGAAAAATATAAAGAAAATGTAAAAACATGTTTTAACAGATGTATAAATTTATAAAAAATATGATAAACATTAATTTATTAAATTACACTTCCCATTTTACTAGAATACTATGTTTAATTAAAAGTGATCTTAATTTATATAACTAGTCATACATACAATTATCATTCTATCATGTATTGAATACTTTAATTTTTTTTTGAATTTAATTGCTTGATATAAATCAGTTTCGAAAGATATCCATTCTCTTCGTGAATCATTCTGTACATTCTGTATATCATCATTTCATTTTATCCATCGAGTATCATTTCTTAGATTGAATCGTATTCTTTTTAGATGTCAATGTAAGGCTTGGGATAACTGGTAATTTCATGGGAAATTTTATGTGTGTGGGTATTTGTTTGCAATGTAAAATGCGATACAACAATGTAACTTTCTATTTTAAACTGACATAATAGCATTTCCACTTATAAATAAGAAAGCGACTTTGCAAATAATTGAATAAAATAACAATATCCTATGATAATTGCGTATCCAGATAGGAATCTGTAGAATTAAGATTTTATAGACTTAATAAGACTTTAATGATACGAAACGTTAGAGATCTACTCTTTATCGGCATCTAATCTTTATCGAATCTACTGCAAAAATAGGGACATTTATAATTTCTATGAATCTATCGAATGAATATATCGAATCAAGAATGTAGTATTAAGAATATATTCAGAATAATGTATAATTATATTCGTCGATTTATACTATGTTTTTATAAGATAATTATATTCGTAATGTATAATTATATTCGTCGATTTATACTATATTTTTATAAGAAAATCCGAGTAGAGTGTAACGTGCACAATAAGAAATAATTTCTTTCTAATGATATTTTTGTAATCACTACCTACATTTTTGTAATTATTACCTCGTTAGCTACAAAATGGCAAAATCTTCTTACTGCAAAATAATTCCTAAAATATTACTCCAAAACTTAGGTCCATATTATTTTCATTATTTTGATTTTAAAAGCAATAAAGCATAGTGCGCTTTTATATAACATGACAAGATAATAATTCAATTCAATGTCGACAATTAATTAAAGATGCGCTTAGTCTTCGCATCGTAACCTTTGCAAGGCGATTGCCTGGGAAACTTTGTATTGAATCGCATTCCATTGCGACTAGTTTGTCGTTTTCCACCGGTGCACTCGAGACTTTTCAATTATGTATTGCATTGGAGATGAATGTCTTGTTAATGAGCCGTTCCTCGTATATTGTATAAAGAAAGTTTGATGCAAACAATACGTGAGATTTTATTTGCAAAGCGTGCATATATAATACAAAATTTTTAAATTATTGTAAAAGTAAAATTAAATTATTTAGAAAAGATAGATTAATAACTTCATAAAATTATTTTATATAAAAGTTTTGCTATTGATTTATAAAAAAATATGGAAAAATATTGAAAATTCTTTTGTTATTTTTTATTTCATTTTATTTTTAAACAAAATAAAGATGTAATAACTCTGCAATGAGCAAATTTGTTATATTATAGATTTATATTATAGAAATTTATAAAGCTGAATCATTTTCGAATTGCTAAAAGTTGATTCAAATTTATTCATTAAAATTTTGCATAATAAAGTCTGCATTCATATCATAAATTTCAATTTATTACTGCATTCTTTGCAAATTCTTTGTAAATAACATAATTAACGTATCGTATACTTATCACGTATACTTATCACCGGAAGCATTTTTTTAAATACATTCGTAAAAAAAAGAACAGTAATTGTTGGATATCGGCTGGCTAGTCGACGCGATGTAGAATGGAGGTGGCTCTCTCCGAGAGTCACATCCCCGTCGTCGAAAGGTTCCTTTTACGTGGCCGACTATAAAGTTGTTCTGGTAACCGCGCGCCCGTCTCAGAAACACTCCACCCTCGAAGGAATCGACCAGCTTTCTCGTCATGAAATTGCATGTAAGTACAATCTTGTTACGTTTTTTCCTAAATTCGAAAGTCTTCGCGTCGTATCGAAAAACAGAAAAACAATGTAAAATATACGTGTTCTCTTCAAGGATCACGTTTTCTTTCAACGAGATGATGTAGATGAGATGGAGTCGCGTGCGCTTAATTATATTGAATATGCGAGTTATATACGAGAAGTAAATTGTCACGATTGGATCGTATTAACACTTCTGTTTTTTTCGATATATTTAAAACGATTAAAACGTATGTTTATGCGCATGTAAATCCTATACATATCTGTGTGTACTTTGTGAAAATTATCTTGCGTCGAAAACGAAAAAAGGTGAGAACGTTCCGAAACAAAACATTGCATTTAATTAAATACAATGTGATTTTTTTGAATATTAATTGAATGATGATTTTGATTTACACACCTTCTTACTTTATCTCCTCTTTTGCATTTTTCGCGTATTTTCTATTTTATTCTGTCGGCTTATAATCCTTATTTTTAATAAATACTAATAATTTCATAGCATTATGAATTTTTCTTTGCAGAATAAAATTATATTCAAATTTCTTTAATAATATTGTACTATTAAAACGAAATTTCTCAATAATAAAATTCTTTAATTTTTTATTGAAATGTCATTTTATTCATTTCACTCATTCATCATTTTTGTATCGAGAACGAAAATTAGAGAGCGAAAATGAAATATATTCTTTTAAAATTTCATTTGTACAACGCAACATAAAAATAGAAAATCATTGGTTTAATTAAAGGTTTTACATTGAAAGGAAACAAGCGTATAAGGAAATGACGAATATCGTTCACTTAATTACATCGTCTGGTGTTGCAAGGCGACGATTCGAAATGCCGCTTAATTGCTGCAGTCAAGAATACATTTCGCGAGCCAATTATCAATTGGAGCAATATCTGCTCGGCGGATACGAGCAATAAAAATTTCGAAATCTTATTGCAAGCTCAAGCAAAATTCCAACATGAAAAGTAATTCGTTTTATTTGCTTCATTTTTCTATATAATTTCAGATATTTGCCTCTTTATTATTCGTTTCTAAGAATTATATATCTTTTTGTATAATTCTTTTTTATTAACATTATTATACATTTAAAAATGACTTATTTTTCTACGAGTTTCTTACTTAAACGAGAAAACTCGCAGACCTCAATAACCAGCATGCATATCACGATTCGTGCCTCGCGAAATATCGTTCGAAGGTTCCGCGTTCCGTGAAATAAAACTCGCGCGTAGCATTCATTACACGTATAATTCTAGAATGGTATTTCCCGTTTGGCAGTACCGGTTGTACGCGAAAATATTTCCAAGTGAATTTAATTTAATAGGAACTGGTTTCCTAAATAATTATGTCATCTTCCCTGGGCGATTTTACGTATATATAAAACATATCTCACTTTCTGTGAACCATTACATTCGATCTTTCACGTTGTCTTACAACTCACACTTTTTTTCCATCTGTTTTTCTGTCTTGCGATTGCGTACGTTAAACGTGCTCGCCTTTTCCCGCGACTACCGGCTAATTAAAGATTCATGCACTCGCTGACTTTCGCTTCCAGCTTCCCGTTTGCTCGCTACACTTCCATATAGGCAATATAGTACACGTCGCCAGATAGGTAGACTTAGTGCTACACGTTAGATAATGATCGTTGATTTATCTGATTATGAAATCAGCGAGCACGCTTATTATCGAGAGCAATGTAGATGTTTGAATTGTACATTCATTTGCTTTATTGTGGTTGAATTAATATAATAACGAGAAAAATGATCATCGAATATAATATTATTGCTATTAATACAACTATAGAAATTGTTAAGTTTTAATTCATGAATGTGATTTTATTTATTTTTTTGTCTAATTAATTATTTTCTTCTTTATGTGCACAATATTTAAACTATTATATCACTTATGGCAATAATTTTTTTTTGTCTTGCATAAATTGTGATGACAATATTTTGTTATATTATAATAAAATGTATACTAAATTAGTATTAAAATCAATGTTATAGATTTTATTATGGATGGCACTTCCTATGTGCCTGGCTGAATTCACAATCCAGGGGCCTAGTGACGGGCATCGACGGGCTCAGGGTCTTAAGTTCAGTGAGGAGAAAGGAATTGAATACACAGATGCAAGCGGTAAGCGCAGATAAACGATCTCTAAACGACGAACGAGAAGCGGAAAATATACGGAAAAATTTATACCTGTCTTTGTATTTTAACGGATTTCGAAAATTCGTGAATTTTGATGATTCTTAATCCGAAACAAAAGTTTATTATTATTTATTATTTTTTCATTTTTTAAATTATTTATCTCATTTGAAGACATCCTAATAATAACTTCGAAATTATACTGTAATTATACTGTAATTAAAAATCTTATTTAATTTTCAAAAAGAGCATATTCTTTTCAATAAATATTTACGAGATATATAAATATATAGATTTAGAATTCCTTTATGTTCATGTGTGTTTTCTATACAATGTTTTTGCGTGTTTTCGATTTTAGAAGGAGGAGGTCCTGGAGACTTCACTATTCAAGGGGCGACCGACGGTAACAGCAATTTTCAGATTCAAGGTGCTACGGATGGGCATTCGAACTTTGAAATTCAAGGACCCACGGACGGTGGAGCGGCTACCTATATACAACCTTCTTCAATACAAGGGGCGACCGATGGACACAGCCAGTCTCTAATTCAAGGACCTTACGATGCTAATCAAGCTAACGCTAAGGCGCTCCAATACAACGATCCTAGTGGTATAGTAATAGCTTTACCATGTTATCTCATATATGCGTAACAAAATTAATCTGACATAAATATGTATCGAAAGGTTACAGAGTAAACTGGAGATCATACGATCGTCAATCACGTCCGCAAGCGCAGGAGGAATCGTATGTAACGCAAGCCGCTGCACCAATTCAACATCGACAACGAGCACATCGGCCACAATCGCCACCGCAGCCGCAACCGCAACCGCAGCCGCAGCCGCAAGCGGAGGTCGCTCCACACTACAGACCTTATTCCAATGCACCACAACAAATTCAGCAACTGCTGCAGTTCCAACAGCAGATTCCATACATCAACGTAATTCCGGAACCATACAGGTACCAAGCAATGATGATATTTAATTATCTATTTATATTCATATTTTTAATCAATAAATACTGAATCTATTTTTAATAATATTCAATTAATTAAGTATCACGTATATTTTCTATTTTTATAAAGATATCTGTAAGATATATGCGCAAATATAAGAGGCAAACCGAGATCGACATAATTCCAATCATCGATCGATTTATAGATTCGACGAGGCAGCCGCGGTACGGGCTCAGTCCGAGCAAGTCCGAGAACATCTCCGGCAATTAGCCCAGGAAGCTGCGGCTAAACCCGCACCTCCACCGGAACCAGCGCCCACATATGCACCGGAGCGACGAAAGTCTCCGCGCCCTCAAACAAGAAGCAAACGTCAAACGCATCCTCAACAACAGCAGCAGTACAACAGGATATCCCAGCCGCCGGCGGAACCGCAGCCGCAATATTCGACCAATCTGCCACCTCATCTACAGGAATTACTTAAGTACCAGGCACAGATACCGTACAATATCATCGCCAATCAGATCACGTACCGTCCGGATAAACCATATGTGCCGCATCCTGTGGATCCGCCACAGCAACCGCAACAGCAACCGCAGGTACAACAAGCGCAGTATCAAGGTCAGGGTGGCGCCTATCAGACTCAGGGTGGCGCTTATCAGACTCAGGGTGGCGCTTATCAAACTCAGGCTAGTTCATACACGCAGGCTCAGATACCCGCGTATAATCCGGGCCAACAATATCAGCAGGCCGGATATAATCAACCACAGCCTGGCGTACGACCCGTTACCGAGAATCAGTACTGATTCATCGGCTGCATACGGTGATTATTTTGTTTTTATTGGAGAGAAGTGGAAACTCAATTCTAGTAGGAGACCGAATTGTAATTTGTAATGCAAACTATATATCTGAAGTTTATAATTATTTATAATTATTGGCAGAAGAGATTTTTTAAATCAATTTTGAAGTAGAGCAAAAAATTATTTTTATTTCGGAAATGCATTTGTTAGTTTGAAAAGAATTATAAAGAAAAAGTTATGCAACAAATGATTGAATGGGAACTAATATTTTTTATTTATTCTAAAAAATTTTTTTCTTAATCTTGCTAGAATAAAGGCGTAAAATCGTAAAGGAGAAATGATTTATTTAATGAAATAATTGTTATAATAATAGATATCTATGCTTGACACATGCGATTATTAATGTAAAGAATCTTAGTTATTATCGTTCAAGTTTGATACTACATAAAATAAATAAATGTTCATTGTTTTTTTTATTTTTTTACGTTTACTGAAATATGAGATTTTGAGAGAAATATTAAGATTATTATATCTTTATTCAACTCATAAAAAATAATGTGCGAAAGCGTTCTATTGCGGCCTTTAATATTCCATGAACCTGTACTTAAGAAAGTATATTCTTACCGTATGCGATCGGAAATCTCGACATATCGAGGCCGAGACATAGCATGTTCAAGAATGAATCTTTTTTTCGTGATTCTTGTAAAACGAAAGGAAAGTGCAATGGCAAAGCTAATCGTTGCACATGAATGCATCAATGTACTGATACAAATTCTGATACATGTATAAGTATGTACGTGTGAAATACAGATATATTATAAGAGATTATACATGTTTTTTTCATGTTTTTGAATAAAATATTTACGGATATACTTTTTTCCCAAAATACTTTCTTCGATTTTCAACTCACCAATTTATTAAAATTATCAATTGGAGAAATTTATTCATTAATAAATTGAAGATTATTATTTTTAAAGATATTAAATCTCAGATCGTATTAATTTAAATATGATTACATTTAATTTAAAATATAAATTTTTCTCCATTTATTTTAATATATTCAATATTAAATAGTATAAAATCTCCATTTAATAAATTTTAAATAGTAAAAATCAATACACACACATTGAATTCAAGAAATTATTTAGCCTATCCCATGATTTTACATAGTCATGTAATTTTCCAATCATTAACAATCAGCTGAATTTAAATGAATCGAATTTATTACGCGTTCGATCAAGAATAGCTTTGCTAAATATAGCGGAAAACTTAAGAAATTGCAACGAATATTGAAAGTATATTGGAATGCAGAATTCTTTACGCAATCGTGTGGCATATATGCTTGCATATATACATATATGCTCGATAAAATCACGATAGCTAATAATCACGAACGAAGCCGTTTTCACTACACAAGATCACACTCATTTATTAATTATTACGTGACATTTTTGCGAAATGTTAAATATAGTATCCTTTAATGATCTTGATCTTTCACAAAATAGCAAGGCTTGATATATTCCGAGAAATTTCCAGCAGAAAGTCTATGATGACAGATATATGTTAATTTTATTATTGAAATATTAATGATATTTCTCTCTCTTTGTTTTGCATTAATTTAAATATTTGCAGTGGCTATATATTATTCTTTCTCTTTTTTTCTTTCTTAGTATCTTCATCAAAATTTATATAGCGTGCTGCTGTGTTATCCTACATATATTTCGATGGTGCTCGATTTATAACTTGTGGAATACGGAAGCAATGTGCTTTTCTTGTATCAAGATCGTTACGTGACTAGATACGATGTATATATATATATATGTACCCGCATTATCCTTTCCTATGAAGTCGATATCTATTAACATGCACCTCCACATTTATCGAACACGCGAAATGCCACGTTTCTATCGCGAGTCCACGAACAACCGATAGACTCGCGATAAGTCTTCAAGTATAACTTGAAGTAGTATTAATAGTTTTCGAAAAAAATAACGTTCTGAGTATTTTATTACACGCAGAAAAGTATATATTACGACGCACGAATATCATAATTGTGTTCTCCGGAAACTAAAACATGGTAGTCGTTAAGAGAAAGATGATTATTATTGTTCATTAATTGGAAAGAAGCAAAAAATCGTGGATTAAATATCCTGGAAAACAGCTAAATATATCGAATGCTGAAGAGTAAAACTTTCAAACTTTCTTTAGACATAACATCGTTAATGACATGATTATATCGGTGAAATTTAGATATAAGAATCTCATTAAATAAAAAAAGTGGTACTGATATACAACTATATATGGCATGTAACTATAACTATAGAGAGACGAACAACTTTCACGTGATTCGAAAATAATAGTTGACGCAACATCTATCGAGATAGGCAGCGAATTTGTAAAATTTGATGTTTGGTAGTACAGTTGTAAGGAAAACGTAGAGAAAAGTGACACGGTCGAACCACTTTCACGTAATGCTATCGCCGTAATCAATGCATAGTAATATGTGCAGAATTACATAAATATCTAGAATATTAAATTTCATACGAAGAAAAAGGATTTGCACTATGTGTGTGCTTGTTATTTGCGAGATATATTTTTCATTTGATGTGTAATAGAAGTCGAAAATCTGAGATTGCTTTTATCTCAAAATTTTTCATTAAATCAATTATTTATTTTCTTTTTTTTATTACTAACTTTGCCATGTCCTCCTGATTTTTCTTTTAAATATCTCTCAAATTATTGTTTTATTATAATATTCACACTTTATTTTTCGGATTTTTTAATTTAATTGTAAACTAAAGTTGGAGCGAGAGAAAATTTTTATCCTATGATTCTTCGTCGAGAAATAGATATAGCGCGCTCTCCCATGCTCCAACTTTTCTGCTGCCACCTCACCGTCCGGTCACTTCCTGGCTCGCCGCAACGTTAGTATAGCACCGGGGCGCGTTGGTTCGTTGCATCTGGTTACGTGACGGCAGGCGGGGGACCTGTACGCAGAAAAAATCGCTCGAAAGCCGACCAGCCGTGAAAGCTGGTGGTGGACGCGACGACGCGGCTCGGCCCATATAGAAGTGCGTCGCGACGCGGACGTCAGTTTTGTCTTGCTGCCCTCCGGATATCGTTCAGCATCATGAGATTCCTCGTAAGTCCCTCTTGCACACTCGTTATCCTAAAGCTTTGCGGAATTTTGCGGTACGATACGCGGGGAGAAAGTGCGATTAAAATCGTTCCGTGAAATGTCAGTGCGAGTGCTCTCTTTTTGCTTTTAAATCTCGATCATCGTGATTTTATTATATATACGTAATTGAGGAAGAAATAAAAGATCGATAACGGTTATTTATCGCGGAGTAAAAAATCTCGCGCTATGAGTATTTATCTCTGAATAGAAAAATTTGATAGAATTTGTACGTTTTTTCTTTTTCTTGTAAAAATGCTAACATATATTAAATCATTGTAGATATAAAAGTAATAGTTGTAACGTGAAGTACATTAAATTCTTTTCATTTAATATTTCAAAATGTAATTTTTCTTCACAATCTCCTTAATTCAAGAGAATTACTTTCTTGAATTGATTGTGAATTGATATTATTTTTATTTAGAAAAAATCGGAATATTAAACTTCACTTATTGTCTGAAATCACGTACATAAAAATTATTCACGTAAATTTAAAAATTTTATTATAAGATTGATAGTCTTTATTTCTCATTTAATATCAAAGAGAATATTTAATTTATCATTACATGGAATCTTATGATTATATCGACCTAGTCACTTTGTCACGCTTGAAAAACTCTACATTTGCATTTCTTTATGATCATTTCTTTATGATGAATTAAATTTAACTGATTTACATATGTAGCGATCCAAGCTAAACTTAGTATCACTTAAAACACGATTCATATCTCGCGATATAAAACATGACATCAATGCATTAATAATCGATATTAAATATCAATAAATATAAAAAATTTTACTTGCATTGCAAATCAAGATATATTTCAGCTTTCTAAGATTACTTTGTAATACTTATCTTATTTTATATATAGAAGTATGAATAAAAAATCACGTACACTTTCTCTTCCGATTTTGAGAAATTTATGTAAAAAAATGCATTTCTTCGTATTAAAAGATAGAAACATTATTGTTGTATGATTAAATAGTATGATTTTTAATAGATTTTTCTATCATTTTTTAGTTTTTGATCCTCGTCATAACGCCGGCGCTAGGAACAAAATTCCATAGTAAGTAATTTTGTAAACTTTCTCAAGAATATTCTTTTTTTTGTGTTTCAGAAATATCTTTTATTTTATCGAATTATTAAATAACGTAACAATTTATAACAATAGTGTACAGAAAAAATTTTATTTTCAGGCCATATCCGGGAACGGAGACAAAATCATGCACAACCTAATTATCTAGGTTACAATCAAGCGCCGGCGGCGATCAAGCAAATATTAGCGGCCCAGCAGGCTCGCGATCCGATCGTACATCTTCCTCCGCAGCCGATACCGAATCTGGGACCTTCCCAACCCATCCAGCCTCAATATATAAAACAAACTGACCTGACTCAGTATCGGCCGAAAGTACAGATCGGCCAACAACCTCAGCAGCCGACTTACAAGCAGATTCCCGTACAACCGGCCAAGTACAATCCACCGCCTTCAGCTCAACAGCAATACAATCCTCAACCAGCCCCCATTCAACAGCAATACAATCCTCAACCAGCCCCCGTTCAACAACAATACAATCCTCAATATCGCACTAATTATGCACCGCAGCCAAAGCCGCAACAGCAAGTCGCCGAGCCTAATTATCAATACTCCAGGAATCTACCACCGGAACTTCAGCAGCTTGTGCAGATTCAGCAGAACTTACCTAACTCGATTCCGAAGGGACAACAGCACGGATAATCGATTATCTCAGATAAGGTATCAAAGCAACGATATCAATTGATATCGTTACACTTCCATAAAATCACATCATTTCTTCATTTCATTCATAATCAACGTTCAATTCACAATCAATATTCGTAATCAGACAGAAAGGCGAGGATACATACTTTGCAGTTTGTTATTTGCCTTCGTAAATATTTTTTATAAATGTATGTGTTAAATTGAGAGAGATAGATTAAATATAAATTTATCAGTTTTTTAAATCTTTCTAGGAAAATAGAGAGAGACAATTATCTCTGTAAAGAAATTATTACTTCGTATCCTATTCATCTCTATTAACGATTTCTTGAATGGTCATGTTTTTTCATTCCACATCATTTTATTTGCATTGATATTTTCATAAATCGATTTATATAAATTAGAATATACATTATGTGAAAAACATTGTAGAGAAAAAAATCTGCACAAAAATAAATATCACTCGATTTTCTCGACTTAAACATTACATAACGAATCGTTTTATTATTCTTCGAAATTGCTCTTTAAAACTTGAACTACATCGTTTATGTCAAATTAGGGACGCGCGCTTGTCGCTTAATTATGCACCCTTTTATCATCCTCTGCGGATCTATCGGCTCGAACTTTCGAGGCAACCATCGCATTTGTTGAAACCGAATCTTTTCCAATGAATGAATAAATCTGTCGACAACATATTTCTATCGACAAATGCAGTTAAGGCACACTCTCGTACTCATAACGCGCGGCATAGCTCGGCCGAAAAATCCGAGGGTATCATCGCACCGATGGTTCCGCACAAGGGGCGTATCTGCACGTCACCACTCCGGCAGGACAGGAGAGAGATCACCCCCTTGTGCGTCACCCCCTTCTCGCCGCCGTGACGGCCCGCACGACGAGCGAATGCAAGTCTTCACTTCGCGCACCCCAGAGAGGAGCACACGCACCGCAGTCACACCATCCCGCCCTGGCCCCCCTCTCGCCGATTCTTACCTACGTGCATGCCGTGAATGCGTATCCCCTCGCCGACAAACAGGGAAGAGGATTAGCGAGTCCATTAAAGTCGCGGACTCTATTATCCGGAGGGCACAGCCACGGTGACATCAACCGCTCATCATTGGCGTAGACCATTTGCGAATCGAACATTCGTTGATTTGTCTCGTAGAGAGAATCTACCCTTATAGAGAGAGGAAAATTTTAGTTAGTTTAGACTCTGTTCATTTAATTCAGAATATTTTTATCTTGTCTATTGTGTATTGTAAAGAGAGAAAGGGAGAGAAAACATGTGATTATTTGAACATTTATATCATGATTATATAATCTATTTGAATAATAGGCTTAATATAAGTTTATAATCTCTATCTTTTTATAACATTTTAATTTATTTATCGATATTCAATCGAATTTGATAGTAAGAGTATAATGGATTAGAATTGTGTGCTGAAAACGTCGATGAAATCGTTAAAGGAGATTGTTGGAAAACGCGTGATTGTTGGAAAAGTTCTATTGTCGAAAAAAATCGACGCCACTGAAGAGGGGGGGAGGGTGGGTCATAGAGGCAAATTACAAAGGGAGGATTACCGGCAGCTGGGCTACCAGGCAACCATCTCTTTTCTCGAGCTCCCGCTCGCGAGCAAGCGGGCCATCCACGTCGTTCGAGAGCTCTTTGTCCTTCGACGCATTGGTAACATAATTATCGGAGTTATAGCAAGCCAAAACCCAAGCCGCATCCAAAAAGGGGTGATGAGCGGTTAGCGCTGCAACACCACGTGTACGCGCGCGCACGTGGAATGCGTCTAAACATTGACGATTCATCAGCGAAGCTGCACGATCGAGTTTAACAATCTGAGGGATATTCTTCAAATGTCTACTTTTCATGTAATTTACGTTGTAAGTTTAGTTTTATAATACAGTAATATATACTTTTTATATCTCTTAGCTCATACATTTATTAGTAATGGTTTATCTTTTTATTTTACTGTAGTTAACAGTAAAAGTAAAAGGATAATGTCATGCATTTATTTTACATATGCTCTTATTTTCTTAACGTAATTTTACAAATCATTAACTTTATTACATAATACATTATATATAATATAATATCGTATATTATATTATTATATTATATTATATTATATAAAATTATTATATGTATAATATAACATCGTATCCTGATAGAATATGTATGTATGAATAAAATAAATCTCAATATTAAAAGAATATGAATATGTATATATGAATATTATATGTATATAAAGTGAAATATATTCAAAAAGCGAGGATCTTCGCTTTGTTTCCTCCAGAGAAATTCTCTGGTGTTTAATATTCAAAAGCACAAAAACGTCGGTGAGTTGTGTAGAAAAAAAGTGTTATACGATATGCTTTAATAGAACCAGCTTGCGAAATGTGGTCGAGATTAAATGCAATGCCTAGCAATTCATTCTGTAGATAGATTGACTAGAGCGTAATTTTCTTCGCATGCCTTTTGTGCAGCTAATTACAAGACTAATAAGGTGTAGATACGTATCCTGATTCGCAAAAATGTTTTACCACGTGTTTTACCTGTAGATTTTGCAATCGCGCCATTGGGTGTCACGTTTCTTTCATCGAGATAACATGTGGAAAAAGAGAGAGGAGATTGACTTTCATGACCAGAAATATTTTAGTTAAGTAATTTCGATTATGCAATGCGAAGTCTATGATACGTCGAAAGTTCCTCATACTTTTAATTATTTATGATTTCTTCGATCAATTTGAATTGATGTTTCTTTATTGACATAAAATTAAGACTTTAAATAAGCAGATAAATATGAAGAATTTTTTGCGAGATGACCATTTAAAATTTGAATATTATTTAATTTAAAGAAATTTCAATAAAATTTTCACATTTGACAATTTTTCAAATATCTAGCAGCATTAAAACATATGATTGCCTTATAATTTAATATCTAAAAAGAGTATAAGAAAAATATTGACAACATCCTGTACATTCGACACGTTGCAAATTGCAGTAGGCAAAGAGCAATTAATATTATCTCGGTATATATTAGACACTTTATTGCAATTCGTTGAACCGCATATTTCCGCATGTTCGTATATAAATATTTTAATTATTCTTTCCCAAGAGAAAGATCAATATTTTCAAAAGATATACAGACTTTTTATAAGACATAAATATATATAATAGATATTTTTCTAAAATGACAATAAATATATAAAAATATAAAAAAAAGAGATAGTTGAAATGTATAAGTGCGATTTATATTTTAGATATTTATTACGGAATCATTTTATGCAATATTAAACAAAATTATCATTGCATCATATTTTTTAATATTTCTTGGTTTTCAAAGAGATTTAAAATCTCAACCCAATTTTAATAGTTTTCAACACTGATGTGGAATTTAATTGGAATTTATTATCAATTTTGCAAATAATACAAGAGATATAATTTTAAAAAAGTTTTATACAAATCGATTTGTTCCTCTCGAAATATCACGAACGGAGTAAACTTTCGTAACGGCTTGAAAGAATATAAGGAGCGTGTGAAACGGGTTGTGGTCTGCCGGAGTGATTCCAATAATTGCGCTTAATCCTTAGGGTGGCGGCACGCGGCCGACAATCGTAAACGTGTCCCCATCAACCCTCTCTCTTTCTCACTTCGCCTCTCTCGACCACTTTCTCCCGCTACTATCGGTTTACTCCAGATTCCCTTCAAAAGTGCGTTAGCGATGATTATGACGGGATTTATTTCAATAACAGAGACACGCCGCGTTTCTGTTTGTTATAACAGACGCACTCGTCCCACGAAATATTCTACGTGTCACCAGCAAACAGTCAAGGATACTGCCAGGCATGACAGATTTTCGTACCGTGTGTGCAAAATATGTAACTCATTCGTTTTTCTTTATGTAGAATATTTTTCATATTTAAAATTATAAAATATAAACGATTCTCATAGCTTCTCAATAATCTTTTCAGGATCGTATTTTTATTTATTAAGAGATAAATCCACGCACGGTTGACTCGACATTGATCTCAGCAACTTCATTGGGTTGAGCGATGTTGTCAGTCGAACAATGAATAGCGAAACGCTCGCGGGTACAGGAACGATGTGAGATTTTATTGGGCGACCCTGATCTTTAGCAAAGCTACTGACCCTGTTTCAAGCCCGTGATACCATTGTGAGGAGAAGCCAGACCGGAAAAATCCAACATGGCCGACTGATGGTAGCGGCCAATCGCTGCACTTCTCATGACAGCTGCGCATCCCTCAAGAACTCGCTCGCTCGATCATCCCTCTCTCCTCTAGCAGCCGAGACATAGTACGGTCGGGGCCCTAACTTTCTGATTTTTGCCTTACGAAGTCAGCCATTGTGAAAGGGGCCCGTTCGCCCGAGTATCGAGCTGATGTGTGTGAGTCTTCGTGTGGTCTTAAGTCGCGCCGTCCTCATCGTAGCTGGTCCCATAATTGTCTGTCGTACACACGTGCTTTTTAGCGTCTTAAACACACGCCGAACAGGGGGATAGTCCTTTGAACATCAATGTCGCAACACACAGGGAGAAAGAATATTTCTGAAAAGGCGTCACGGTGTCGTGTGACGTTTCTATCCCACGTTGCGAAATCAAAATGTGCATTATGAAGTTTTCCTTGTAAAATTATCAATTGTAAAACTATCTGTTTTCCTTGTAAAACTGTTAGTCTATTTTCATTATAAATCGTTCTTAGAAATATTTAAAAACGATAAAAAACTTATTAAAAAACTTATAAGAAAAGCTGAATCAAATAAAAGCATTTTGCATCTTTTTTACAAAAATTGTGAAAAGAAGGTTTAATGCTTATTCATTTCTTATATTCATTCATTTCTTTCGGAAGAAAAGATTAGATTATAAAAGACTTGTTAAAAATCTGCACAGAAAATATCACATAATAATAAATAATATTGAACTTTTTGTGAGTCACAATCCGAATAAATAACTTTTTAAATCCTCTTTAAAATATTTCGAAGTTTTCAAAAACTTTTTTGTCTTCGATATTTTTTTCCAAAAAGCAACAATCATAAATATCGTGAGAAATAAACTACCAATAACTCTTACAATGGCATACTTTGAATCCTTTTTTTTTTGTTACTTTGACGGATTTATCCTAAAGGGAGAAAATAGTACTAAATATCCTCCTGTTATTTTTTCTTTTTAAGTGAATACCATCTGTTTGCTTTAGTTTTTAATTGTATGTAAGATCTTAAGGACTTCGTCACACAAAAATTTTTAATTAATGCAAAAAAACTTGCATTTAACTATTTTAAACATCGTATCAAGTGAAGCTCTATTCATCCGATTTCCATATATATTTCAAAGCAACTTTAACAAACGTCAATGCAATGCAATATTAATCAACGTTAAATGTAAAAATCTCGAATTCTTCTTAAATTAAGATATTTTCTATTTTTAATCTTTTTATTTTTATTCTTCTACTCTTAATCTTTGTATTTAAGGATTATTTATCTTTGCTTTTAAAGATTATATCCAATTAGATCTTTATTGATTAAGAAGAATATACATCAGAGTATTTTAAGTTTTAATGTAAATTTTATCGATTTAACTATATGAAAAATTGTATAAAGTTAAATATAAAGCAAAAATAAAATTATAAGTATAAAAAAATAAAATGTTTGAATATTTAAAAACTTAAAATTAACATTTTAATTCTTCTCATCTTTGGTTTTTTTCAATTGATCGAGATTCTCTGTTATTCTATATTATATTTAACTTCTCCTAGATCTTAATTATATCATTTATATATTTTATTATTTTGCTTTGACAGTTACTTCCTTAAAGCAAGTAAGGTAATCACAGTAGAAGTTCGTGATTAACATACTGGATATTAAAAATGTCACACTGTGTAATATACTGATACAACCTGTTTATGAAGAAGGATTTCTACTTTTTATATCGGTTTGAGTTATGTAAGTTATATAAGAATCAAAGACTAGAATGTTTAGTTACATGTACAGAGAAAAATCTGCAATATGTGGACAAAATAAATGAATAAAGAATAAATTATTTAAAATAATTAATCGTCTTTGATTTAAACGTAGTCTTAATATATAAAAATATATTAAAAATTAATTATAATTTAGTTTTTGTTTTCTGTTTATATATAATCCCAAGAGATTTGAATGGTCTAATAAAAGAAACTCCAGGTAGTTGGGATATCTCGTTTGCTCTATATTCTATTGTGTCTGTACGTCTATATTCTATTGTGAATTTTTAACGGAATCTTATCCACGGAATCTTTAAAACTAGCAATTTACGTACATAACAGCTTTCTAATAATAATGTATCCGATATATTAATTGCATAATAATATTTTTAGATATGTATTTTATCTACCTTTATTTTTTTCTCTCGATATATATGTGTGCTTTTTGCGGAATAAAATTGACATAGCAGAAATATTTCGCGCACAGAGATTTCTACCGTTCCTTTTACTGAATCGCGTTGAACTATGAAGGAAGCCGACAGCTGGAAATGTTCCCGCGGCTCTAGCACGGCTTTTCGCAAGTCGGCTCTCCCGCAATTCAGGGTCGCTAGCTGCTTGAATTTAGCGCATCCGTCGTAAGAGCAAGCACCCCGAATTACGCTTCTCGCTCGGTGAAACGAATATTTGCACGTGCCGAGCGTCTCCTCGCGTCAGGAATTTAATAAAGAGCGAAGCCGCGCCGAAAGATATGAGAGGTGGGCCCGAATGCGTCGCGTCGCGTTGCGTCGCGTTGCGTTGCGTGCGTGCATCCGTATTTTAAGCGTGCCACTAGGAAACGATGATGACGACAACAATCTCACCCCGTCGATTCGCTTCTTCCCATTCCTCTCACGTGGGCCCACTTACTAGTCACCCTTCTTTTACCACCCCCGTCACTTCTCGGCGCAACAACCATCGCGCGCTCTCCTGTAAAATGCTATCCTACCCCCCCATTGTCGCTTCCCGCCGCCGATGCGTCCATTATGTCTACTTGGCTGATGGGAACAGATTATGTTGGTCGCTGTCATTGAGGGGCTCATCATCGTGCCTGACACTGATGCCTGCGGCACGATGGAGGGTAGAATGCCAGCTAGACGCATGCTTATTGTCCGAATAAATTATATCGGGGGCAAGCTCTCTACAACGAGGCGTGCTCGATTTGAACCGAGCTATTTCTGTTTTTTTTGTCGTTCCAGAGTGATACTGGTATGAAGCTGAAAAGGATTGATTTTAATTTGATAATGAATTAATACTTTTCTTTTTGCAAGGAATTTGAGAAAATTATATATAGTCTTAAAAAATTCAAGAAATTTAAAATATTTGGATTAATTTACTTTGTATAAAAGTAAGATCAATGTTGTGTCGTGCTATTTCCATTAGAAGAAAAACGCATTAAGTGTAATAATGTTACATGCGAAAATATAGATTTTAAGTTTACGATCAGATGCCTGTAAAGGGTATAATTATGCTGAGAACTTGGGGAAACATCTCCCACTATGGCGTAACACGAATCTGTCCGATATCACATGGTCGCTAATTGACTACAATAGCGGTCGTGTATGAAGCGCATTTTCTATTTTGTTACCTCAAAACAAAGCCAACAAAGGCGCATAAAGCAAAGCACGATCCACGAGAGGTCACTTGAACAGCATCGATGCGGTCTGCCCGGCCCTTTTTCTCTCTCCCTTTCTCTTTCTCTCATCGTCTCTAGTCTTCGAGGATCGGCGACGAAAGATCGAGATTGTAACATATAGTCGAGTGCCCTTTGTACGTATGAGCACCGGTCGCCGCCATGGGGCGCAATTACATCACCGCCCCATTGTGCCCCAATCGCGTTTTGTTACTGTTATTTATGGCGATATACTTTCAAGAGAGATCGCGGTGGAGGCGAGCAGTGGGAGATTGACGTTATTGTTTCCGGTATTGTTCGCCGGAATGAGCCGCGCGGCCCCGATTTTTGCGACGTGTTTCGGTCGAAGTGCAGCAAGGTGCTGTCTGATATTCCACTGGTGGGAACCACTTGCACATGCACATGCAATCATCCACTAATCAGTCACTAGTGGAATGTGCCAATAATCCTTCTAAAATTTTATGTAGAAATCATATTTCTCAGCTTATCAAATTATCTATACAAATTTTGCATATTCTAATTTGGATTTTTTCAATTTTGAAATTAGCTCTCTGATTTTTAAAAATGAAGAATTTATATCGAGAAAATCGAGATAATTTCGAGAAAATTTAAATTTAATTAATAAAAATTTAAAGTTTAATAATAAAAATGTAAACATTAGATCGAGATGTGATCTTACTATAAACAAAAACGCTTATTATTGACGCTTCATGTGATACATTTATATATTTATGTGTATGTTATATGCAGCTTTTGTTTTAACTAGAGAAATTCCTCAACACCGGGCTAGCCTTGCGACATTACAATGCCACAATTCTGTTGCCATTATTGTTATAGTCGTTGCCGTCGGAGTGGCTTGTCATGAGAAGTTCCGGAATTATTATTCATTCATCCGGAAACGTTACAGTGTTACTTACTGAAGAGCGTTGGCCTCCTCGACTATGAGAGCAGGCACCCCTTGAGAGGCACAGAGAGGGCGAGCGAGTTCTCCCTTTCTCTCTTGTCGGCAGACACTTTGTGCGGGAAATGGTAACATACGGCAAGCTTGAGGGCTTTATTAAATCGAGATGTTAATTGGGCGCCGTGATATCACTCTTCGTTTCTGTTGAGCGCTCATGCACCCCTCGTCATTCTCGAAATACTTAGCAATTTGTATAACTGCAGCGATCTCGCATTTTGCTAAAATAGTAAACTTAATATTATAAACTTGAAAAATTAATCATATTATTTATATTTAAGAAAAATTATTTTCACATTTTTAAAATTAATTTCATTATTAATTAAAATTTATACAAAATATTGTTACAAAATTTTAATTAATATATTTGCTCTTCACAATTTTTAATCAATTTAAAAAAAAAGAAATCTATCTTAAAAATTTCATTTTTACACATGTTTGTCTCATTCAGTTTATCAAGAAGCAATCAAAATAGGAACAAAAAATAATTAGAAAACTTGTCAGGCGAGCCTACTGCTCAAATGGAAACGTCGCAACCTGGTTTCGACCGTGTCGGAATCTTCAAAGAAAGCATTGTATGACAGCAAATTACTCAGGTAAACAGTTCTATTGGTGAAACTAACAGCTAGCTTGATAACTTGATATGTATCAGTGTACAACTCGTAGAACTTCTCAGGCTTTTTACAAATAAAAATATAAAGATCACGCCAGAAGAAAAAATAAATATTTTAAAAGAGAAAATAATTTTTTTACACGCTGCACATATTAAACATTTTCATATCTGTTATCATTCTATAGAGCGACATTAAATAGAAAATAAATTATATTAGAAATGGCAACTACTGAACAAGAAAAACTGAACAATTCTAATAAAATTACATACATTAAATAGAATTATATATTGTAATAAATTATATTAAATTATATTTACAAGAGTAGATTTTATGCTTTTACAAACTGTTAATATTTTCAAATGATTGAAAAATCTTTGTATACATTATTGAGCAAATAAGAGAATGAAATGTGTGTCGACATAAACATTTAGGGACGAGAAAATATTAGCGTTGGTAAGTGGCAACATTCGAGAGCTCGCTCATGTGAGTAACGAGAGTCATTCAAGCACGGTTAAAGCAAGCATCAATACATTCCCGCATCTCGCAACTTCGTGAGAATATTCCTTCGCACTTCTTAAGTACGAGCAAACAAATTGTATTCTGACTTTGTCATATTTCCGAATAATTTCTTTATGTAATTTACTTAAAAAATAATTAAAAGATAAAAAAATATAAGACATAAAGTTGAAATAATGTTCAAACTTAATGCAGATATCTTTTTAAATATTTTCTTAACATTTTAGTTCACAAAGAGCGAATCGAATTAAAATATGAAGGGATCGCGGTTTGTTTGGCGATACGAGACAATGCAACAAAGCCGAATCTCGGGAGAAATCAAATGTAGGATCATCTTCTAGGATCTAGAAATAACAGCGCTTGTACCTCTGACGGAAGCATGACGGCTGTTGACAAAGAGGTCGACGTGGACTTCACAGATCCCATCTATGGCGGCGACTCTATTTGGCTGACTGGTGATTACGTGTTGATCTACCAGAGAAAGAAATAAGTCTTAGAATGCACTAACAAGCGCCGGAGTTGGGCTTGCTTTGTGCCACGATTACCGACTCAATCACCGTGAAATACCCGCAAAATGCTATGCATTGTATTGATCCTGACGGCCAGGTAAATTCCGGATGTTTCTTCTGTAGGCTCTCTTCGCACAATGATCGAAAAGTATAGCCGTTTTCACCTTTTTTAGCTACTGTTGAACTTTTACATACAGATAATTATCTTGCATTGTTATCTTTCCGTACACAGAGAAAAATGTATTTAATATTAAAATATTATTTATTTTAAGTATATCATAAGTTTACCACAAGTATTGAATTTAATTGAATATATTCTAAATTTTAGTAAGTGCAGTATTTTAATCAAGAATATTAAATTAAAACAAAAATTTGGTTTGATACAACTTTACAATATTCTTGAAGAGAAAATAAATTCTTCTTTTGAGTACTTGATAATGAGATTTTCTAACACTTGTGATAAGTATATTTTAAGACTATTATCAAGAATATATTTTCTGTTAAAGAAAATTATTACTTAGAAAAAGAAAAATAAACTGAGTAATCGCTTTTCTTGGCAGTAGAATAATATTTTTCTCTGTGTACCTGCATACCTTTGAGCTTAAACTAATGATTACATAGATATATTTTGTGATAAAAATAATGTCAAAGAAAAAGAGATGATAAAGCTGTATAACATTTTATATATTTATATGTTTTAAAATTTTGTATTTACAAGTGCTTATGTTATGGATATATTTTCTTAACGGAATATTATAATATACTCTCGTATCTCAATTTTAAATACCTGCATAAGTTACGTTGCTTTTATATTTTTGTATACATATATATATTGTATATATATGCATACACATGCATTAAATGTTTCAGCAAAAAAAATTCATATAACTAATACAAGATCTTTTTATGATTTTCTTTTTCTCGCATAACTTTAAAATCTCGGTAAATATATAAATATTTTATGTATTGCTTCCGTATATTATGTCGATAAAATTTAAGTTTCTATCACAATTTTTTTATTTTTACATTAATTTTTCATACGTCTCATATTTATCATATTCGTATAATCATAGTTTTACATTCCTTTCTCTATCTTATTTATAATAAAGAATTTGATTAAAGGCATTAGTACGCATTGATGTGATATAGATTAAAATTTATCGTGTACAAATTTTTTTCTATATATAAAAATACAAAACAAGTGTCTTGTAATAAATGGATATATATTTCGTCAAATAAATAATAAATTATGTCTCATGTTTGGTAATTGCTTATATACATTCCTACATCAATTTTTGTAAATTTTAATGTACATCAATGCGCATTAATATATCCAAATCAAATTTACATTTCTATCATAAAAATTAAGGGCAAGTTTTTTAATAAAATTGTTGCAGAATGATTGCATCTGTCATATTTTGTGTAGAAAACGTATTATAATATAATTATTATACTTTTATATTTGCATATATTTGTATATATATTTCATATATATAATATACAAATTATAATAATATATAATTAAAATTACATTTATTATTGAATTTGATTATAAGTTGACGTGATATGTTTTCATCACAGTTTGCTTTTATTCAATTTGCTTTTATGTTGCATTTTGCAACATTTTTGTAATTAAAAAATTTAATTTATTGTAATTAAAGAATTTTTTTTAAATCTATTTTTTTTCTGAAAGATTATGATGTGTAATCTCAATTTTTTTAAATAAATTTGTATGTAAGATATAAATTAAGGATAAGAATTTCGTAGATCTGTTAATGACAAAATTCTGAGATCATTTGCAAATGAAATTTTAAAATTAAAATATCAAATAATATACTTAAAGTATTTAAAGATGAATGACATATTTTACATTATTAAAAAAAAAAAAAAATATATATATATATATATATATATATATATATATATACAAATATTTACATCTATCAAATTATATTATATTACATTTTTATTATATTAAATAATTATTTAGTAATAATAGTATATAGGATACCCCATTTATCTTCCGTCATCTTTCAAAGACAGATTCCTGGGATCATCTGAAGATGATTTTTCCTCAACGAAAATGTCGAGGTACTAATAATTTTCGAATTATAAGTGATTGGAAATAAGGGGTTTTTCGTAAACTAAGCTTTGTAGAAATAAAATATTAACAAAATCACATTCTTCGATTAATTTTAAATAGAGTTTATTTTAGTTGAGTTTTAATTTAAGACTTAATTGCAAAGATATATGATGACAAAAATCGGGAACATGCAAAAAATGATGGCCTTCATTGACATTTTCGCTGAGAAAAAATCCCAGGAATCTGTCTTTGAAAGATGACGGAAGATAACTGGGACATCCTGTATATTGATTTGTACATTTTCGTCATACAACAGACGTTATTTATTCATATAATTTGTATAAGTTTTAATAATATAATACATCACGTTAATTATTTTTTCATATGAGATTTAAATTAAAGTTGTTATTATTAATACAGTATTTGATACTGTATTAATGAAAAATGATTTGAATTGTCCTTATACAAAAATAAAAGAAATTTAAAAAGTATTTTCAATAAATAAAATTAAATTAATGTTAAGAGTAGAATTCAAAGATATTTTCATTAACCAATGTGTTATATTTACTATTAATATGATGTTAAATTTGGATAATGAAAATATCTTTGAATTCTACTCTTAACATTAATTTAATTTACTTTGAAAATACTTTTTAAATTTCTTTTATATATGTATATATATATATATATATATATATATATATATGCGTGTGTGTGTGTGTGTGTATTCTTTATATTCTATATAAAATTCTACTCTTATGAATGACAAAAAAAAACATAACAAATGAACGCTTTCTCTTCAGCTTCCACATTTAATATTTCACTACGTTACGGTGCCTTGTACATGTCACAGATGATCCTTTCGATTGGGATTATACCAATGGTTCGCCTAAAGAAAAGTTCCTCGATAGCGTGTGTGGATACGGACCGCAAACTGGGCAGCAACAATAGTAATTTGCCGAACCTGAGGGTTCCTGCTCCCAAGGAAGCGCTATTAAGTCGCTGTCCTAGTGCCAGTTGAGCACTGTCTCTTAATCGGGCAACGGAGGCTGGATCTCTAAGCCGACTTCCAGGACCGGGTGAATTGGAGCTGCTGGTGCTGCGGTTGCTGGACACTGATTCGCTGTCCAAACCGGCCTTAAAAAGCACTATCGCTCTGATGCAGGCAAACTCGTGCTGGTCTAGATGCATCGCGTTAAAACCAGCCAGAGTCTCGCGGAAACGAGTAACCTCGATCGCCAGCCCGATACCTTGAGGTGGTAGCAGAGGCGTAGGGTCCAGAGTCGGTAACATTTGCGCCGCGGCCAGCAGAAAGAGTTCGCGCCAGGAGCATTCGAGCAGCGTCAATTGATCCTCCAAGACGAGATTCGTGCCCGCCGCCAGATCTCGTGCCCAATGAACGTTCAGAAACAGTAATCTCGCTGCCTGCTCGCACATAGATTCGGCGGCGATCGGAGGGATAATCGGCATTGCATGTAAGTTTGCTATATTAGGTGGCATCTAAAAAAAGAACGAAAACGATCCAACGTTTTTTCGCTTGTGCACTGAGAAAAATCGTTTGATTGTACCAACAAGACGTATCTGATTGAAGGCATTTTGGTTAAATCAAACAAGAATTTCTAGTTATCATGATAAGACTCGATTTTTTATAACTAGAACGTTTAGATTTTACTATAAGGATTTGGTTCGTATTTTCTGGTTGAATCTATAAAATTTCTTGTTACGTTAATTTCTTTGCTTGCCGCTAAGCGGAGAACCACTCTTAACTTAACTCGTATTCAATATTTGCCATGAAATGTATATAAAGAACTAGTATTAACATTAAATCCAAAGTATATTTTTTTTCTCTTACGAGCAGTAGTGTTAGAAAGAGGACGCTAGCTCTTTGATTGTGTGTGTGAGCTGCATCCTCTTCTTACATCACTGTTTATCAGTTTAATTTCTAACAAACTGAATTTAAAATAATTTATTCAATAATCTGGATTAAATTTATCCAATAATTTTGTTGGAATTCGGAATATTAAACAGACTTTTGAGATTAGATGGAAAAAATTTAAGACGACTTGGTGGCGAGTTTAGTATTATTAATCAGAAAATTTGGTAAATTTAACAGGAAGATATTAATCAGATTCATCTGGTAATTCCTGCAAGAATTCTGGTTCGTCCATTTTCCAACAGACATACTGGTTAAACCTACCAGAATTCTAATTAATGCAACCAGATTTTTTTCTCAGTGTGACATAAAAAAATCGATTTATTCATGTCGGGAACTTTCCTCGATTCTATAGAATCGTATTCGTAAATGCTTATATGCAGAAACAAATGTCTATTCTATAAAAATATGTCTACATATTTAGATCATATGGAGATATCAGAATTTTATAGAAATATTTTGAAGGAATCGATTGGTGAACTTATATAAATAGAAACATACCTTTGACATTGCCAACGCGTTGCAATATACAGGATGCGTGAGGGAAGGATGGGGCGATGGTCCAGGCATAGAAACGCGTGATTCGGTCGGCGCTTTGGGTAAAGCGAGGTCTAAAGCTGCTGACGGCGCCACTATGCTAGCTATCATTTCAGGTTCTTTGAAGTATAACGCCATTTGTCTACGAATTGTTGAATTTCGCGGACCTCGTTCGTGTTGTACGGCTATAAAAGAAACAGTATATGATTTCTCTTTTATTAAGATCTGTGTAATTAATAATTAGTGAACAGAAATCTGATTTATTAATTCTATATTGAAATATATTTTATGAAAAGGATTTGCTAAAAAAGCTCTCAAAGAACGATGGATCGCAGAAATGAATTACTGTCATGAGAATGTCGACGCCTCAATTACCGTCTTTGTTCATGCCGGCTTGAATGCACTTTGCTAGTCTGCAGGCTCGACATTGATTCCGATGTGTCTTGTCTACCATACAACCACCTTCGGACTTTGCCTTGCACACATATTGCCGATTCCTTCTAATCGATCGTTTAAAGAAGCCAGCACATCCATCGCATGCGAATATACCATAATGTTTTCCCGAAGAATGATCTCGACAAACTTTGCAAGGTATATCGTAAAGAATGCGACCTGGAACAATAGAAAATATTTTTTACGTATAAAATCTTTTTACCTGGGAAAATCTTTCATTTTAGTCTAGAAGTAATCGATCTTTAAATATTTCTATAAATTTGTGAAGAGAAATAGTGAAAAATGAATGTAAATACAAGACTTTATTTTATTCAAATTTTTGTGCATTTTGAAAAGTAATTCGTTTTTGAAATAATAATGATTTCTCTGATTGATTCTCTGATTAAAGATTTTTTCGCGAAACAGCTACTTCATCAATTTAGCCGAAAAATGCATTGTCGATGCGACACGTTGAAAAGACACTTCATTTTTCCTTCGTTAATCTCTTCGTCACACGCTTGGCGTCAACTTTTTCGCGTTTCGCAAAAGAGTCGTTGCTGTCGCGAGAAGAAAGTAAGCATAGCATTGTCGATGACAATCGATGGAAAGGGCGCGTTAATCTCGGCCTGTGAGAATGCCGGTATTTTGGTTGAACCCGTTTACGAGCGACAACACGAGCTCGCTGAATGATGCTTCGGACGTGAATGGATCGATTTGTCGCCAAGTTAGTCCCCGTTATAACAGTAGTATAACGCACATATGCACGCACACACGTACGCACACACGTACGCACACGCACATTCATACTTGGCTCTTCGGCACGAGGAGAATGAGGGAGAGGACGGGGATGCGTGCGCTTGCAATGGGGCACCAACTCCTTGTCACGGGCTCCGCCTACGCTATTGAGCCCAACGAGATTGTGAATGGACCTGAATGGACCGGATGTGGCTGCCGCATTGAGCGACCCTAAGTGAGCAGCCAGAAATACGACACTTCGCTCGGTATCAGGCCTCGATCTCTCCCTCGATCAATCCCGCGTCGTGTCGGTTTCTTTATCTCTGTCGCACTATGGAACTTATTACAGCGATGGCGAATGGTGCGAGAACAATTCGGTCAGAATTCGCTCGAATTGCGAACGCGCACGCGATAAATACTGTGCAACAACCTGTTGATTGTCGCGTCCAGCCGCTGGCGACGATATTAAGCTACGAAGATGCGATCTCCATTAGTCCCTCTACACCCGGCCATCAAAACTCTGAGAACAACACACTCGGTTATAAAGCCCTTTCCCCCAACACCGTTTTGCCGTTTCCTACGTACTTTGATTATCAATAATGGCGATAAATCGCAAAGTTTCCTGCTACAAGCCATCTCTTTTCTTGACAACATCTATGGTTAAAAAGGCCTTCACCCTTTTCTTGATCCCGAGAAAAAAAGCCTCGGTGTTTTTTGAAGGTAAATCATTAATGAGGAGATACGGTAATGCGCAAAGCGCGGTGCACATGTTCAAGCACAGAAAGCAGACGGGTTGCGACCGAATGACAGGGCTGTGCGCCCTTTGCCGCAATACGAGGAATGTCCACTTTTCTTTTTCCCTTCGCTAGAGAGGGAAACTCGAAACTCGCGCGTGGACGCGCGCGTAAACGTTTACTGCGGCGCGCACACGCATCGGAATCACGCAATGCGTTTTTGCACTCGCCGTCACGTGGCTGTATGAAATTTGCATTCGGTCGGCGAGTCATTCGCGATTGAATTTTTTATCGCCGAGAAATCGAGCTCCGTGTTTTCTCGAGCGGCGATCATCTTCCTCCTGTCAAATATTCACAGGATTTTATAGTGATATCGTAAACGGACTCTTTTTCAATGTATTTTCTTTACCGGGACGGAAAAGAGGGTGAGAAAGTTTAGGAAGGAGGAAAGAAGGTCCCTTTGCAGAGTATTGCTATAAAAATCATAAATATTTGACGAAGCGCATGAATGCGCGCAAGCTCGCGTTTTCGATCGAGCATACATGCGAAAAATACTGTCATTAGCCGGACCGAAGGTGTGGCTCGAAAAAAGAGGGGAATGTAAAATCGTGCGTTCGCCGTTGCGCCGTACGCTTCGCAAGAAATGAGTATTGCTGTAAAGCGCGGGCGCATGTGTGCTCCTCCCCCGTATCAATTATTTCATTTGAGCCGCTACCACCGACGAAAACTGACCGAATGTGCACCGCGTCAGAATTATAAACTTCGACCAAAATATATCCCGCACGTGAAATATCCGACATAATGGTAAAATTCGTAAAAGCAGGGAGGAATAGGAGGGCTGGGGGGTTGCGCGAATATGGCCGGATGTGATTCACCGGGTGGCTTTATTTCGGCCGACGTTCTCTCTTTCTCTCCCGATAATACCCCGTGTTCGTGACCACGAAATTAAGGGAAAAGTTTGTCGCGCGCGCATCCTCACGGTCTGCGCGCATTCGCATGCAAAGGGTGAACAAAGAGAAAGTGAGAGCGAACCGGCGCGTCTAGGACCGACGACGAAAAGCGGCGTAAAACGTATTGTTCTCGGATCGTGGTCTCGCATGCAAAATTACGAACTTCTCGATATAATTGTGAGGGGAGTGATAGTCCGAGTCTTTTTAGTACGAAACGTACTCGCCTTATGCTCGCCGCACAATGACCTCGCCGTTTCGACGCCACGAATTTTTCGTCGACAGAAAATAGCCATCCTGTCGTCAAACTTTCTCTTCTACAAACTTTACCTTTAGTAATATGTCTACGTGCATTGCCGGGAATGAAATCGAAAGTCATGGTTAATATTGTAATCGCGCCCGCGCGTGACAAATATATCATATCATATTTTAATTATCATATATTATATTCGTTATTAATAAATTTGTATATTAATAAATTTTCTCGAGATGTAAAAGTAATTAAAATATTCAGATGTATTAGAAGAATCGCACGTTTTCTAATTTGAGCGAGAGATATAGTGACCTTTGTTATAATGCTAGAGGGTTACGCGACTTATTTCTCGTCACTCTATCATTTCACGCCCCATCAGGTGGTACGCAGGTATACGAGTATGGGAATGTAGTGACATGTGTTAAAAACTAACCGCTGGCTGTCGATACATATATATCTATGTGTATAATTGATCTAGAATAAGGTAATTATCTACGTCATCTGCTTGTTTCACCCTTGTTCGTACTCTCTTCTCTACGCGTTTGCGAAGATATATTTATAATTTTATAACTTAAAACAATAATAACTAATCATAAAAAGGAGATTTCAAGAGTCATTAGAGCCTAAAAACTAAATAATACAGTAATAATTAATAAAATTTTTGTTAAAATGTATTAAAAAACATATAATTAATTAAACATTTCAATCCTCTGTGGATTTTTTTCAATTGTGACAAAAGAACGTTAAGTTAAATTAAAAGAACAAAAATACAAATATAAATCGCTGCTCAGTACAAATAAAATAAAGGTTGTGGATAACAAAAACCACAAATATAATTTAAAATCAAATATAATTTGATGGATTTTTTGATAGACGTTAATTAAAAAAATGTATTGTTCTTACAAATTAGTTGCTTAAAACATCTTCTTCTCCTTGTTATGATTAATCATTATTTAAGCCTCGTATTCTTATTTTTTCATTAATTTAAAGCAATAATTTTAAGCGATGAGATTATTTGCGATATTTTGAAACATTCTTTAATTAGATAATAATTAAAAGATTCGACTATCTTATATTAAATATTATTTACAATTATTTTAGCACGATGGGTTTATTAAATTGAATAGAATATAAAGTGAATATAAATCACGTGTATATATTTTGTATAAAAATATATAAAATAAAAACGGAAAATATATTATAATTTTAACTCTTGAATAACTATATAACTATGCGCTAGTTTCCTAATTAGTCCGACGTGTTACACTGATTGGAAACCAAATGACGCTGTATTCAACCACCCGCGACAACCTGTTAGCCGACCATCACGGTGATTCGTTTCCGCCGCATCAGTTTAAACCATCTGTCGTTACTTTCTCATGGATGACTTGCGCACGGGAATGAATTGTTTTAAATGTACACGATCGTCTGCTATATTTAAAGGTACCACATGTTTGTTGTTTCACACGAAATGAAATTAGCATACCGTGTAAGATATCATCGAAAACATTATAATCGACATACCGTGATCGATCTTTACATAATATTTATATAAGATATTGCATAGGCATTATAAAATTTTACTGCTTGTTACTAAAAATAGGGGTTGTATCATTTTTATTTTAAACTGTGCACTATTGTGTAGTCACAAACCGTGACTAACACTTGTTTTTCCGTCGATGACAATAAATTATACCTCGAAGAATAAGACGTTTCAGGTAAAAATTTAATTAATTTTTTACTGATAGACACGCATATTGGATCTTTTGAAGAAGGATTTCAGAATTTTAAACCGGAATTTTTTACTCTTGTAATAATTACCGAAAGAAAAAAAAGATAGTTGTACAACGGATTGCAAAACGAATCTCTTTATTCCTCTCAGTACACTTGCTGCAAATAAATGTTTTCTATGCGTATTTTTAAAAATGCAAAAGACACTTAAAAAATTCTTTATCACACGAATTGTAGTGATATTTTTATGAAACGAAAATTATCGAATATTGTACAATAAATTTCGATTAATTTACATATGGCATTAAGAAGCATTGAAGCACCTTTCATAAAAGAACAATATGTAATTTTTTAACTTTTTTATTCTTGCACGTGTAACTATAATAGTCTGTAGTCTGTACGTATAATAGAAAAAATGAAAAGGGTTAACTAAATCAATATAAAAAAAATCAAGAATTTTATTTACTTGAAGAAGCCGGCATCTTTGGCGGTGGCACTGGCATGTGCGGCAATTGTGACTCCTGATTCTGCATTCTTTGTCACTACAGGGTCACTCAATAAGGATTAAATAACTATGATGAACAGCGTCACACACAAAGAGAGTTTTTTTCAAAGTCGGACGTTCACTTTTTCCGAAAGACTACCCTTCCGCATTTATGGCATCACTCTTTCTGGCCGTGACGGCACACTGAGAACTAACTCCGGGGTGAAATGACTGAAAGTCAGCGAGACTTTTTGATGCCAAGCGCCGACCTTAGACCCTGCTACGGTAAAACGCATCTCATTGGCTGAAGGTTTCCCTACCCTCAGCAAAGGGCGGATCTGACGAAAGGAAGCGGTTCGCTCCCGACGTGTCCGGGGGTTGAACGCTACTGCTATCGAGGCGATAGAGGGTTGCATCATCCCCGCTACTGCGCTATTTTGCGAGAGTCATTCCTGAAATGAAGGTAAGAAAGAAGATATCTTCTCTTCGCACCCTTGTGGCATTACACACATGATCTTTTGGTTATCTACATCTTCTTTGTACAGAATCTTAATTTTCTCGCGTTCATTTCTTTAACGTTATTTCTTTATATCACAAATATCTGCGTGCGCGCTCTTATCTATCGCGATTTTTCAAATATTTTTTCCTTTGAGAAATGTCTTTTTGAAATTCATTTATACTTGCACACGCAGGCAGAATATTTCCTAAACAAATTCGAGTCAGGATTGCTATTAAATCAGAAAAAAATATTGAACTACATTATAAAATTATTTCTGATTATTTTAATAAAAATTATTTTATCTGAAAAATGTAATTTAGCAAAAAAGCTATACAACAAAATTGAAACTGTATGGATTTAATTATAAAATATTAATTTTCTTTTTTAAAAGACACAAAATGTATATTTTTTAAGCAAAATATGAATATAATTAGAAGAGGAAATTGTTCTCTCTCTCTCATATTTCTATAGATATTTAAATTAAGTTGTTTGTATAACAATCAAACAATTTTACATTAAAAATTCTTATAACAATTCTTATCTACATCGTGACGTGTTAATAATCTGTAATCCTGCGACATTGCAAAAAGACGCGCTATTTAAGACCAGAATTAAATCCCTCACTCCCGTGACCGTTGAAGATTCGTTGATGCGTGTGCCTAAAGTAGGCTCAGGTAAAAGGTAGACTTTTGTTAAAATTTCGCCATTAAACGGCAGCAAGAGATACGCGGCGGAGGTTAAACAGAGTGCATATATATCGTTGGAATAATAGCGACGTGGGCAGATGCACCGTGGCTGACTCCATGACTCCATCTTGAATTATCTCATGCCTGATCCCTTCGGGATCCCCTTCGTCTGTCGGGTATGTATATGTAAACGCGAAACCGGGTTGGGGTGCGAGTTGTTCCTGCACTCGATGAATTACGCCAGGAATCCGTCATAACCGATGTAATATCGCGGAGATTGGATCTCTCGATGACGTATCGCGCTCCCCCTCGTTCGAAAGAGTCCTATTCGAATCGATGCTATCTCCATAGATTGCACCAGGTGTATTTTTGTGACGCGTCGCAGGAGACACTCGAGGTCCTCTTCAATAATTTCAATTAATAAGCGCACATTATTAATCCTTTACGTGTGCATCGAGTCTTTAATAATTGAAGAATGGAAGATTTAAATTTTTGATAAAATTATTTTTGAAAAAATTAGAAATTACGAAAAAATTAATTCAAATATCTCTCGATATTTTTATTTCGAATAAAGTTGTTTCATTTTTAAGTCTGTTTTTTTTTCTATTACAATATTTTTACAGAATATCAATTAACATAAAATAGTTGTGAATCACAGATCACCAAGAATTAGCGGAACTCATCCACGATTTTCTCGTGAATACAAATATAGAGTTTACAGCGTTTTTCCATGATCTTTCCTCGGCAAACATTGGCATTTCAAGAGTTTCACGAACACGTGGCGGAAAAAAACTTCTATGCGAATAGAGACGTATCCTCGGCTCGAGATGTTTTGCACCCTCGAATTGGCCGCCATTGAGAGGCAGCAGGCCCGACGAGACCAAATGCTCGTCGGACCGTGCACCGTTTTGGCTTTGGTGCAATATGTTGGGATAGGAGATTATCTACGTAACTGTCCGGGGAATACGGAGCCTGACAATGGCTGCGGCGCGCTTCTCCGTCCTGCGCGGTATTCACGAAGGGGGGAAAAGTTTCGCGGACCTGAGTAAGAGATTCGAGTCGCTTTGTCAAGAAGGCAAACGCGCCTAAACAGCTGGTAATGGGACCGAAATCAAAATACAATTGTCCGCCACGACGGCCATAGAATCATGGATTCTGCGCTGCATGAAAACGCAGTGCAATAACAGTTCGAGGGGAACAATGTTGTTTTAGGGTGACATTTTATTCGTGGATTGTCACTGATTCGACGACGATTTTATTCGCGATATGGTAACACGCAGGTTCGGAAGTTAAGGTAGATTTAAGGTGTGACTTTACAGCAGGAGAATGTATGTACATCATTCCATATTCATGCATCTAATATCAACTTATTCTTTATTTTAACTCTTTAAAGAAACTTTTTCTCTGTTTTGCAAAAGATATCTATTACATGTAAAAGACGTAAGAATAGGAAAAAAAATATTTTTCTCGAATTTCTCACCCATAGATATACAAAAATACATCGCAAGTTCAAAGCAGTGCGAAGAGGATAAGATAAAAAAACTAGCACGAGAATGAAAAATTTCTCAGATCTAGCGCTTAGAAACTGATAATAGGATCAGTTAGTAAGAAGTAGTTACTAATAAGTAGTTGTTTAATAAGTAGTACAAAGCCAATTTAATACAATTTCAGTCTAATCATGTCAGTAGTATCAATGATCTTTGTCAAGTAAATAAGAATAAGAAACTCCACACAAAAGAGAAAAAATTTAGGTAGCCACGACGGAGTAAATCTACATAAAAGAAATGCTCATATTTAAAATCCAAATCCGCCAACATAAAAAGCAAAAACTAAGATAAATCCTAAGGTAAAACCTAAGGAAAAACCTGTGATGTCTCGCCGCTATCTCTCAGCATCACTGTGTGACCTGCGCTGTGTCGAAAAATAATCCTGTCTGATGTCCATTCAATGTTTATATCTTTACTAGTATTATATTTAACGAGGTTTTGAAAGATCAGTCCACTACTATGTACGCTATGAAAATTATTGACAACATATTGTTATTTTTTCAAACATCTCACTCCATCTTTCTTCTCTATAGCTCGTCTGTGTGCTACTTTTAGCGTTTCTAAAAACATCTCGAAACGCATCTCAGAAAGATCTCAATTTTCAACATGGCTCAGCGAGAAGAAAGAAACCATGGATCAGCTTTATTTCATCTATCCATATCGCTGGCAACATTACTTTCAAATATTGTTATTAAATTTTATTTTATTCTTATACAATTATAATAATTTGATTTCATTTATTAAAAAAGTTTGTCTTCTTGCAGAGCATACATTATGATAAAAAAATCTTGAAAATAATTGATAGAAATGTAATTAAAATTGATTTGATTTACTTCCCAAACGAGAAAAATATTAGAGCTTTGTCCATCACGTCCAAGTTAGATGATTCACTTTTTACGTGAAATGATAGATTCGTTATAAAAAATCTAGGAATGGAAGTTTTATAAACGAAAGTTTACTATTCTTCGTCTTTGACGGAAGTCTATCGTAAATCAAAAGAAATGTAGATTCCTCTTAATCGCAAAAAAGAATCTCTCAACATTAAGACATGTATGATTGACATTTCTTTTCTATAAGTGAAGCGCCTTCTTTTTTAGAGTCGTTTCGGGGAAGCGGAGTCGCCGTAATCCGTAAATGGTCGACTTACTGTGCACTATAGGCACTGTGAATTTTGTATCAGGCTCACAAATAAGAATAAATGCTGACGCAGGAAGTGCTGACAAGCTAGGACTGCGGAAACCACGTTAATGAAGGATAAGCCCAAATTTTAAACTGACTTTATCGTCCCTTCGGCATGCTTTTACCAAATTCACCTAGCTTCCTCGCTTTAGAGAATAAAGTTTCGTTCCATTTGCATTTGGAATATTTTTTGAAGCAATTTCTTATATAAAAAATATGAAAATAAAAAGTGAAAAGAACTTTATATTTCTACATTTCTCATTAATAATTTTTTTATTTAATAATCAAAAAATTGCCAGGAAAAAGAAAAAATCGTAAAAGCAAGTATACCATTTTAGTAATAAAGTACTTATGGATATATTTGATTTCAAGTAAAATGATTGTAATTTGATTTTAATATAACTTTAAGAAAATAATATATTCTAATTATTTTTAAAATTATGTTTATTCAAATATTTTGGAAAATAAACTTAAAAGCGTATCTTGTTTTTTTTTTAGTATAATATTGTTTTAAAATAATAGATTTCTGTGCTCTTTTACTGCTTCAATTATTCATTAGCATATTATGTAATTAATTCTAAAAACATATAAATATGTTTTGTGTATCACACAATTATATTTAATTTATTAAATTTTTTAATCTTACATAGATTATAATTTTACATATAATTTGATAAATATTTCTTTATCGATTTTTGACTGAATAAAAGTGATGTAACGCGAATGACTTGAAATTAGGTAATTAAAATTTACATAATCGAACAAATCGTTCATTTATCGGAGACGTGATTAGAACAACGACGCAGCTACCTGTTGCTGCCTCCGTTTAGATATCACCGCATGTATCAGCAACATTGGGATGGCAATGTTATGGGAACTAACGAGCATATGGTCGGGTCAATATCGCGTAAACGCGAGCATCGGTGATGGTCCCCGCGTTTTACCTGATCGTGGGGGAGTAAAGCGGGTGCCCTTTGACGATGAAACATACGAAAATCCGCCATATGCGCGAGTCCGGCACTCATGAGAACACTCGAATTTCTAGTTAAATGTAATTTGACATGGGAAGCTGGCACGCGGGAAGCACGATGTATCAGCGATTCAAAAGAGTTTTTAATATGCAAAATGCTATATATAAGAAGCATCGAAAATCAATTATAACTTTATAATTTCTAAATATTCTATAAAAAACATACTTTAATTTTGTTATCAAGAAATTTCATTTCAAGAATGTAAAAGAAAGAAAGAAATGTTCAAGTTAAAAATGCTTCTCGAGTCAATTAATAAATTTTCACGCAGATTTTTCTAGCATGATAATATAATACACTATTATGCTAACCCGACTTATAACCCCTTTCGGCTGCTCGAGAATCATAAATTTCATCATACGATACAGATGTAAAAAACGAAAACGCGAAAACGTCGACGTCCGTTAGTCGGCCGGAAGTTCTGTGTTATGAAAATCAGACGTCGGTTGGTCTGGTATCCGATGATACGTAACGAACTTTCCGGCGTTTTCGTGTTCTCCTTGTGTTCTCAAAGTGGGCGGTGCAGAGCAGAGCGACAAGTAGTTGCACCGGCCAGCAGATCAGAAATCAGAGACGGCGCACCTTGAGAAAGAAGACGAAGGAGCTCCTTGAGGAGTACCTTGCAAGACGCGCATCCATCCTGGGCGGGGACATCCGGCCTCTGGTTACGCATTCATCTATGCGCGAACTGCTTGTCATTATATCAGAAGAAAGAGAAAGCAAAACGATCGGTGGGAACCGTCCCTGTAGAACTAACTTGCTAAGAAGGACTTTATGATGTAACGTACTTTTGATGGAAAGATTGCTCTCCCTGCAGTTATATTTTTTTTTGTAAAAGGATTTCAGTTAAAACGAATCTAATGAAAAAAAGAGAGAAAAAAAAGTCCTGTACTTTTTTTAATCAAGATCCAAAAATTATATAACAAAATTAGATTGGATAACGTTACTTATTCAGATGATTTGGTCTGATTTCTACGATCTTGCAATGGCCGGCCATTTTGACAGGATCATCTTGGAAAGGAATATGTCTTCTCAAAGCAGCATGTAAGAAACATCCCCGTCGATTCCCGTAATCGTTTGTCCGCATTGACTGTAAAGCGTAGCTTTGAATAGTCGCTCTGAAAAAGCGCAATGGCTCCGACCAAGTGACGTAACTCGAACCCGCTGTCACTGCTGACAGTACGTTGACAGTCGTTCTTTTGTCAGCATTATTCTTCACCCACTCCTATACTCTGCTTTTCTCTTTCCGTTGTTAGAAATAAAAATATTTAAAAATTTTTTTAAATATGCTATTTTTTATTTAACTAATTTATGTAATAATCATTTAAAGCTAGAACAAGAAATTTAAATTAAAGCTACATTTTATATTTCTAATAAAGAATGTTTACGATGTGAATATGCAACAAAAAATAACATCCGTTTATTGTTATAAAATATAAATTAATTAAAATAAAATTACTTAAAATATTATATCCAGGAATAAAATAATATATTGAATTATTTCGGAGAAAATTAAATATAATGTTGGAGTTTAAGGGTTATTACAGTTTAATGATTATTCTATCAATTTACATATTAATCATATTATATATAAACTTATTATCTCAGGTTTATATATAAAATTCTCTCTTTATTATAAAATTTTTTGTTTAAAAAATATTACTTATATTTAGTCTATTTTTATATCTTTTTTTTGTGTGTAATATCTCCTCACTTTTCTGCTTCATCCATTCTTTTCTCTCGAGATATAGCGTCTCGTCTTCTTTTGACAGAGCCTCGTCATCCCTTTCACAAGTTGCGCGTCTTTTTTTCGCTGGTTCTCCTTGCCCTGTTAACGAGTGCCCCGTCGTTCGCTTCCATTTTGCTTCTCTTCGGCTTCTCGAATTTCCACCAGCGGTGTTTCGACGCTCGCCTCCCCCTTTTCATTTCGCGTCCTCGCCCGGACGATTCGCCTTTTGACGAAGTGCTTCTTTAGTTTGAAAACGCATGCTATTCAATACTCCCGCCCGCGCCAAACAAAGCTCTTCCGGATACCGTGAGACTTAACTATCTCGCCGCAGGTAGTTGATTGCTGGCTGATTTACCCACTTGCGCAATGCCGGTGAATAAAAATTCTTTAATAAAGAGAAAACGTATTTTTTGATAAAAAGAAGAAGAACGAAAGCTTACTATATAAACAAGTTTAAAATTGCAAGAGATTGCATGTTGAATGAGAATTCTTTCTTTCGAATGTCAATACTGCTTTCTCCCTACATTTCCGATAAGAAAGTGTCATAACATGTCGTAAACATATTTTATAAATTTTATGACAGTAGGCAAAAAACGTGAGAATTCTTAGACTAAAGTATTGTTCGATTGAATACAGTTCGACAAAAAATAACGCTTTTTTCAAATTTAAAAATCAGAATAAGCATATTTTTCTTTTATTTACGTCGAACAATTTCATCCTTTAAAAATATTCTTATCAAAGTGAGGAAAAGACGTAAATCTATCGTCATATATCATATATCATATGTCATATATAAAATTGTACAGAATGTCCTTACATATGTTTAGAATCTTCAGTACAATTTTTAAATCGATTTACTGAAGCGTTCACAAGTTATAAGGATTTTAATTTGCACCGAATTAACATGTGTTCTTATACCCACGTAACCATAATTGAATCGACGTGGTATAACCACGTCGATTCAAATGACAAAAACACATGGAAATAATATTCAGAATTTGTTTAAAATTTGCAAAAGTTTAGATACAGAGGAAATATTTGGTCAAATAATATTATACAAGTACTAACTGGTTAAAAAGATATTAAATATAATTCAATGAAGGTAGCCACATATCTGTCACATTCTCTGCCAAAAGTTAATTATTTCAATTAACAAAATTCGGAATATTTCAGTAAAAACGCAATAAATATTAAAAAATACTCTCTGCACTGTAGGTAAGATCAAATTGTAATATTCCACACAATTTCTCATACTCAAAATACACCAAAAGTGGATATTCGTCAATATTGATTTTCAGCTCCTTTTTGCTGAGATTGTACATACAAAACAGCCTTAAAATTTAAAAGGGTGGACTTTCTGGAACATGTGAAAAATGTTCCATAATTAACATTTTATTTTTTATTGTATATATATATATATATATATAAGACTAGACAACTCTTTTCAAACAATCCAAAATTTCGTTAATGGTCTATATCTATGAAGAAAGCGAAAAAAGGCCTTAAATATCATAAAAAATATTGAACTTGTAAAATCGTTTGACAGTCTCGAAAAATGCGTCAGAAATATGTTGAAACTACACTGAGGGAAAAATTTTTTAAATCAAAGAAATTTGTTTTCTTGAAATTTTTGCTTTAAAAGGAAGGAATTGTTTGTTTCATTTAAGCAAAAGCATTTAATTTTAATTAAATATGCCTATTATATTAAGTACATTATTTTCATTTATATATTTTTTATATTTAAATACTATTTTCGTAAAATATATACTGTAATTTATTAAATTAAATATATTATTTTTTTAAATTAAAAAATTTAAAATTTTTGGAAATAAAAAATGCATTTTAATAAATATTTTGTAAAATAAAAATAAAAATATTTAATTCAAAATTATATTTTTTAAGCATATTTTTTTAAACATATGTAAATAAATACTTAAGCAAACAGACGTTTTGAATACAAGTAAATACGTGATATATTTTAACAGAATAACAGATAAATGTAAAATCTTTTTCATTTATATATTCTAGATTATTTTATCCTAAGTATCATTAGTGAAAAATGAATAATTATTAATCAGGAATTGTTAATCGGATGTCATCAATCAATTTTTCAATTTTATCGGCATGGCGCGAGATAAACAGAGAAGAAAAAGTATTACGGGGTGGAGATGCGTGATTCATGCGAAGCATGATGCGCGACGATCAAGGTAGGGAATAGCGCGACGATGAGAGAAAAAGATAGAAATTCATAGGAGAATATATGAAAAAAGGAAAGAAAACGGAACGCACGTGTCGCTTCTATGGGAGCGTTCACACGAGAACCATCGTCGTCGGTTAATCTAATCATTCGAATGTAAGGTACAGACATATATACCAGGTGCTCCTTTACATCCGCGAAAATTCTGTTATTAATTCAATTCTTATTTCAATCTTAATTCAATTATTATTTGGCGTAAACAGCTTTATAATTAAATTCTTAAATTAAAATTTTGTTATAATAAAATTTTAAATTAAAAGTTTTTAATTCGAAGTATAAAAAAGAGACAAAGAGAGAGAGAGAAAGAGATCTTGCATATAAAGCAATTAACATAATGTATAAATATCTCATCTTTCGATATACAATAGTATGTTTTTTAAGACACACACAAATATTCAACCTTTTAAAATGTATTCTTTATATTTATTTATTTCTTTTAATTTATAACAAGACAAACCTGAAGCACCCCGTATATTAAAGTATTCGTGCAGCATCGTTTCTCCGTCATATTCCCTCATCCTTGCGACACCGCCCTCAGTCGCGACGCCTGATCTCTATTCGTTTCCCCCGGCGCACGACATTTCGCAGCCGTGTCAATGCGACCCCCGTTGAGAATTCCATTATCGTGGCCACGATTTATGCCCGTGCCGGATCGCAAACGACGAATGCGCACTCCTTGTTGAAATGGAAGCGAGCGCCGTCATCCTGCCCCCCTTTGTGCCTCACCGATGGCGCGCGAAATGTATGTCGCGGGCGGGGGTGGTTTTCATAAGCGACGCTATTTTCGCGTCGTGCGACCTTGTGCGATTGGATTATGGTGTCTGATTTATAGTGATCGAAAAAAGAGGACGAGTTGGAAAACGCACGATATATCTGCGAATTCCGTCTTTTACAATTAACGATTTGATTAAGAAAACGTTCATTTATCTTAAGTGACTTTCTTTTGCAAATTTTAAATAAAAATATCATTGTTTATTTTAATTTCTCAATTTGTATGCATCTGGAAATTTGATAGTCTTATGACAAAAATACTGCAGTATGATAAAATAAAATCAAATTATTAATTAAGTTTTAAAATCTCTTATCAATTAATTATTGCAACATATTTTTCCTTTATCCACTTGCTTTAAATTTGTTATGTCGATGACAAGAGATAATGGAGAGCGAGAAAGGGATGCGACCAGGTGTTAATGCAACCATTAAGAATCAGAGAAGGGGAATGTAGAGATCAAATCACACACCACGCCTTCCGGAACATCCGCCTACAAACGGCTCCCGCATGCGCGATGTACCCTACGACGTGTCTTATAGTGGTCGTTCGTGCCACAATGGTGCAACGTGACGCTTAACTATACACGATGTATTATGCGACCTGTTCGAAGGCCGACTCCCTTCCGTACGTCACGAGTGAATTTTTGCCGGTACACTTCAGGAACGAATAACAAAAATTCTATATTATCATGTCTAATAAATTACATATCGATGTAAGCTCTCCAAAAATAGTAGTAATTTAAAATCCCCAATTATAATTAAATTTGGATAAATAGTTATTATAATAGTCTATTATATAATCCATTAATTATACGCATGTTACACCTCTTACATTAATAATTAATTTAACAAATTCCAATATTCATCGATATAACTTTTTTTCTCCAGGAATACAATTTTATAAAATCGGATAGAGAGTATCGGGAGATAATCTTTATAGTATATTCGATGCAAAAAGAAATGTTAGACGGAGGGATAATGCATCAGTGATCATTAATTTATCATGTATCGAAAACCACAAAGAGTCCAACGAAGGAAAAATGCGGGGGAGGACGACATCGTGCCTTTCGCGGAGTACAAAGTTACGATGCAAATTGTAGAGCACGTCATGCAACCCGCTTGCACGAAACGCATTCACCCTCGTCACCATACACGTGGCTCACGTGAATGTCCATGAGAACTCGCGGCTCCGCAATATCGTGCAATCGTCATATGGAGCTCATTAGTCAACTAGCTGATGACGCGTAATGCCATCCACGCTCGAGTGCTCGAATACATACGAACGAAACAAGCTAATCAATGTATGTGCTTTGTAAATTCAAATTCTGTAAATATTGATAGAAAAATCATCACATATATATTCGATTTAAAAACCATTCTTGAATCGTTTTCGCGTAAAAGACTACTTTTATTAATTAGTTTTTCTTCCATGAGACATGTAGACTTCCGAAATAATTTTACTATACTAAAAAAAATATTAAAAACATAATTTTATAATGCTACATAAGTATCTGTAAAAATTATCTATTAATAATAAATTTTAGCAATTGATAGTAATATATAATAACAATCGATGAATAAGAAATTCATGCCTTTTTTTCGTAAAATTTTATTACTTGACAGATTTTTTCGAAACCATTTTAGTAGTATTTCTTTTTATCATAGTTAACGTAAAGAAGGGACTAAGGAAATAGGGGAAAAAAGCGAATTAACTACTGCAAAAACTCAATAGAAAAAGGTAAGGTTAAGATACCGTATTGGAACCTAATAAAATGTCACAAAAAGATTAAGTCTATTTTATATTCATTATCTCCAAAAATTTACTAACAAAATTTCAAAACTATCTATACTCTTGGACAAAATTAACGCATAATTTTTTTTCATTTTTCTTTTAAGGATGTTTTGTATGTACAATCCCAGCAAAAAGTAGCTGAAAATCAATATTGACGAATATCCACTTTTAGTCTATTTTGAGTATGAAAAATTGTATGGAATATTACAATTTGATCTTACCTACAGTGCAGAGATATATTTTTTAATATTTATTGCATTTTTACTGAAATATTCCGAATTTTGTTAATCGAAATGATTAACTTTTGGCAGAGAATTTCGCCTTGTGACAGATACATGGCTAACTTCATTGAATTATATTTAATATCTTTTTAACCAGTTAGTACTTGTATAATATTATTTGACCAAATATTTCCTCTGTATCTAAACTTTTGCAAATTTTAACAAATTCTGAATATTATTTCCATGTGTTTTTGTCATTTGAATCGACATGGTTATACGTTTTCCATAAAAATACATGTTAATTCGGTGCAAATTAAAATCCTTATAACTTGTGAACGCTTTAATGAATCGATTTAAAAATTGTACTGAAAATTCTAAACATATATAAGGATATTCTGTACAATTTTCATTAAATTCTCAATATTTTGAAAATAGGTACAAAACATCCTTAAAAGCTGATATTTTAATGAAAAATTTTAAAGAAAAAATGAAAAAAAATTATAATTGCGTTTATATATATATATATATATATATATATATATATATATATATATAAACGCAATTATTTATACGTTATATTTATATGTCATATATTTTAATAAAAATTAGAAAATACATTCTCCATATCTGATATTATCATCTCTCTACATTTCTACCAATAATTAAAGAAAAATTTCAAATTTGGCAGAATCATATTCAATAAAGAGAGTATTCGCGCAAAACAGCAGAGGTAAAAGATAAGTCCTGCTTAGGAATTAATCGGAACAAGAGTGGTCGACACGGATTCCACAAAGGCGCAGCGGGTGCTCGTGATATAAATATTTGTCTCGGAAGGGAGCACAAGGATGCCGGGGCAAGTGCGAGTCGACAGGAAGGATGGAGTGCTTCGCGGAGGGCTCGAGAAATAATTGCGTGCACACGTGTGCGAGTGTATGCGTGAATACGCACGAGAGTCGGAGTTTTACAGTCGAGAAAAACTCTCTCTCTTTTTGGTACTTGAAAGACAAAAACATCTTAGCCGACATCGACCCGCATGTCTTCGTCTTTCAAAAGAGTTTGGTGGGAAAGTTTGTTCGACCTCCGATCCTTCGAAAAGGTTTATTGGGAAGCCGTGGCTTTTCTAATTTTTATGGTTATTACACGTGTCATGGCCATATTTTGAAAAATTTTCCACAATCGAGAAAACAAAGATCTTTATTTGTTTTCTAATTATATTTTTTTTGTATATTTGTGTAATTTTTTTCTTGTATATCTGTCATTAATTTCTTATTTTTATTTTTAATTTTAATATTCTATATTTTTCTTTTTATAATCCAATTTTTATTTATACTTCTATATGATAAAAAATGGAAAAGGATTTTTAATCTCTTATACTACAAACATTAATTATCAATAATTAACGCGTGAGTAAGATGGATTCTCCCGAGGAATTAACAACAGATGATGATTGATTCGTACAAGAAGCGCGAGTAACATTCAACATTAAGGTCCTCGTTTTGCGGATCCCTTTTGAAGGAAAAGCGGTTCTCCCCGTCTCGCCAAGCATCTATATTCGCGGTGTATAATGGCGGCTCCTCGGGATGGCAAGGACAAATCACTTAACGCGGTTGCGTCCAATGTTGGTGCGATGTCGATGCTCGATGTGACAAATTACTCCTCCATTATAACCCATCGATGACGCACAGAATCGGAGATAAAATATGAAAGGTGCTCGTTCATGTCGAGACTTAATTAGGGATATGAGTGTCGGAATGCGCGATAATATCCGATGAAAATGCTCTTATTTTGCTGTGTGATTTTAATTGTCGTGAGAGATAAATGATTATGATGGATAATTATGTATGTAGATCGAGAGAAGGCAAAAGAGACGGAGAGAGCAAGAAATTTTAGAGCCGCTATTTAATTACTGTTTGCTCGAACGATATTTACGACCACTCGAGGACTTTTGCTAAAATTATTCAATGATAGACGGTTCTTGTCGATGAATTTGATAGCGGGATACAGATTCGATTTCAGTACAAATTTCTTTGTTGGAAAGCGAGTGTCTGTACATTTTTCAAGATATTTTCACAAGATGGTTGATGTATTTTGACGCGACAAGTAAAATGATAATTAGGGATGAAGAGATATCTCACGCTAGTATTGCTTGTATCATTTATAGTATATTTTAAGGTCATCAGCTTCCACAAAGTTAAATTCATGGTCGTCAAGTAATGTAATATCGAGTTCTTCATCTATTGAACAGCGTTATTAAAAGATTTTTTAGACTCTATAAAAATCCTCGACATTCTCAAGATAATATAGCATGATTAACATAGTTTCCACATCGATCCTCTTCATATGCAAGGCAGCGACTCGTTCGACATCATTGTCAATGACTCGTAAAGCCGTAATCGAAATTCGTTCATCTTTATGTCGCGTAACAGCCATCTTAGATCGTTCGGATTCCAAACTAGACGACCAGTCGCAAGATTCAAGATTATATGGATTGAGCGACGACATTTTCAATTCATTTTGTAGGCGTCCTAAGGAGTCCACGGGCGGAGAACAGAAGCGGCTATTGAAGAGGCGAGGGAAGAAGGATAGATTTTGAATGAACGCAGTATTCAATGTTTTATCGAGGATCTACGTTGGCTCTGAATGCCTTCGTCGACTGCTTTTGTACCAGTCGCGTTTCGAGCCGTAGATCCTTCTTCAAGGAATAAGGACGTGGGAGGAGTGACGAGTCGCGAAGGATTTGCCGAGCTTCCTTTCTCTCCCTCTTTATCACACTGTCGAGTAGATTTTCCCCTTATTGTGACGAGGAACAGTGCGCACACAGGTGGCATACCTTGCCACTCTTGGTACCTTCAAGCACCGCTAATTTCCCGCTCGTTATCCTCTGTACGTGATCATTCGCTTGCAAAGATGCTTCTTCCGCATTTGCTCAACTGTCTGATTGTTCGCAATGTGATATTATATTGGTTTGTAGCGTATTGATTAATAATTATATCGACTCGGTTTCAGTCAGCTATTAAATCCTTTGAATTGCGTAATTAATGTAAATTACATCATGAATTCAAAAACTAAAGATGAAAAAAAAACACAATTTACTATTAAAATCTTTAGAATATAAAATCTAAAATTAAAAATTATAATCTTTTCATATTTTTATGATATTTATATTTCAAAGAGATGTTAAGCTTTTATTATTTTAATTTTTAGTTTCTTCTTTTTGAATTGATAAAAACTAAAAAAATTCGAAATTCCTTGTATAAAAATTTAAATTTTTATATTTTAAATTATTCAAAGTTATAAATAAGTTTGATCTCTAAATTCTTATTCAAAGAAAAGATTTCAATCTATATTCCATTGTTCTACATTCTGAAAGATTCGACGATCCCTCTTCAACTTCTGAAAGCGAGGATTTTCTGGTTTTCGCGCATTGATTCCCTAATCTTTCACCCTTAGAATCGCGAAAGAGCGATCTTTTTTTTCAATTGTAACACAATCTAAAGTTTCCCTTGTCGCGCATGCAAATATACGAGACGTCTCGACGATAGTTTAAAACGAAAGCGTATCGAAGTCACGTGTATCCCCTCGGGGTGGGTGCGTGTCGCGCGTTTGCTTCCACTTTTGCGGGGCACATCCCGTTCCGGGCTCGCACCCTCTCAAGTACGCAATCCTAAATAGCGGGTCGTTGAGCTACGTCCGATCACGTCCTGACTGTCAGCGCGAGGGTAAAGGGGATTAGTATTTCAATTATTTGCACAATAAGAAGCGTGACCGGGCGGCGCACGTCGACGGACGATATATCGAGTGGCGGAGTCGCGTGACCGTGTTTATTCGCCGTTGAAATCTCGACGATTGGTCCTTTGACCGCCGCTCTTCTCTTAATCCAGCACACAGTGTACACGATAATCCGACCGTATAGCGGTAAGATCTTCTCCTAGTTTATCGACTCTCACCTGAGTTGAGGCAGGTTGAGGTGAGAGTCACCTAGTTCCATCTATGTGGCTAGACAGCGCCTAGGTTGTGATCGATTGGAAATATTGTATAAAAAGTTTTAAATATATTTTTTGATAAAGAGAGAAAATTATTTTATAAAAATTTAAGGAAAACGTTAGAAATGTATTATGTATATTTGAGAAATATTTTGCATTTTTATTAGCTTTGTATTAGCTTCTAAAATTTATAAAAACACTTTAAAATCATATCAAATATCAAAAATCTGAAAACTGTAAAGAAATCCCCCAAATAAGACTCTTTCAGATAATGTGCTTAAACATATAAGTACAATCTTAGTATGATTTAAGTTTGATCCAAAGTGCGAATTGGAAATTGAGTCGGATATTGGCTTTTTGAATGAGGATGCTGGAGGAATTTTATTTCTAAACGTACAAATTAACACCAAAGATAAATTATGATTGATATTGATTTGTTAAAGCAGAAGCCATTGTTTTATTTTATGTATGTAATTTACATACATTTCATCGCACGTGCATTGTTGGCTTAATCGATGCCGAGATATCCACTTCTCACAGATTCGACGTAAGCCGGATTTATTATCATAATTTATGAGAGCGCCTCTGCTTGTAAGGCAAGCAAGGGAATTTCGGAGATAAATGATTCTGCGGGATATCCATTAATCACAATAATAATAATATTATAAAAGCTAAACAAGCATTATACATATATAAAATTAAATATATTTAACTAAATGGATTTAATTACAAAAAAGTGAGAAGGAAAGAAATATATGTTTTGATTAGTAATTAGATAATATAGTTGCAAATAAGTGTTAATTTATTAAGTAAATTTTGTATTAAATTAACATTTGCAACTATATTATGCAATTACAAATTCATTATTAAATATTAAATTTGATATTATTAAATATTAATTATTAAATATTAAATTAAATGTTATAATGTTAAATATTAATTATTAATTATTAAATTCGATATTTAATTTGTTTAATATCTATTCAGCATCGTGTATTGTTAGATTTTTTCATAGCGTGCAGAATATTGTTCAAAACAGAAGAGTACATTGATCGCGATTTCGACAATCGTTGTTTGAAATAGATCGTTGCGATCATCAATAGATATCGGGTTATCGAAATACGGATGGCCATATTCGGAGAAGAAAATTGCCTGGCCTTCAAGGACGTTCACTGCCCCTAAAACGCGCGAGTAATTCCTGTCTGGCGCCAAGATAATGAAGAACCAGTCACAGTGTCGTTGTCGTATATGACTATCAATCCCGTCCACACCTGAGTATTTTGGATTCTGGAGTTCCGTTTCGCCGCGAGCGGGGATTTTAATTGTGGCAGAATTTAATACGGCTTAGAGGTGTCATCTATCGTAAGGATGTTAAATAGAGAATGATCGCGCCTTCGATGGTCGTCGAATTTAAGATTTTGACATGACTAAGTAGCTTAACGTTTAAACTCGTGCGATTCGACTTTTAATACCATCGTCTTTACATCGAGACTGTCAGATCACTCGAACGTGTAGACTATAAGATCTTTGAATTCTGAACTATTTTTAATTAAGATTAAAAAGATTATAATTTCGTCTTTTAAAAAGATTAGATTTTAATAAAGATTTTTAAAATGTTTAGAATTTTCCTTTACATATATGTAATCAATCGATTTATTTCATTGTAAAAAGATGTCGAAATATAAAATTCTAAAATGTATACTCTCGCTCTTAAACTTGTATCCAAGATTATTGACTTTTACAACCTTTCGAATTATGATCGTAAAAATTTTGTTTGATATATGAGTCTGTCTTCTTTTATAGCAAACGAACCAGCAAGCTGTCCAATGAAAATTGTTGCAAAGAAATATTGAATTGCTGTTAATATATTTTTTACTAAAAATATACGAGCAGAATACTATCATTAATGTCATTCTGGTTCGATATACATTGATCACAGTGTAATATTATTACATGATTTACAAGCAAAATAAGAATTATTATTAGCATGATCATTAAGTCAAAAAAACCAAGGATCGTGGATATTCACAAAGAGAATAAACCTTTCTTTATAATCTCTTAACTGATTTTTCTTCTAATTAATCTTCATTAATCTCACATTAAATAATCATTCATTTAATTATTGCAAATTTTTATTTTATACTTGTACAACACTTTAAATAGATCTCAATTAATCTCCCAATATGAAAAATTAAATTTCAATATATATTAAGTTCCAATTTATTGTTAATTTTTTGTTTTAATTCGAATTTAATGTTTTCCAACAGAATGATATTAAAAATAAAAATGTTAAATAAACATTACTAACATTATTAACATTATTAAAATTATTAACTAGTATTGTCACTTTAAAAAAATACTCGTATAGCGAATTATAAATAAAAGGAAACATCAAAATTAATCGCTAATTAATTTGATCAAGAAAGGTAAACAAGCAAAAATATTAAATTTTCATCGCGATTGATTTTGAGAAATAATATGACAATACAGCGCGACGGTTTTTGTCCGTTCGAGTTGTAACTACGTAGATAATGTTATTTGTAAAAATTAATTGCTCACTTATTTTTATGATAGAAAACACTTTGATATAAAAAAATATAGAAGAATAAATAATCATAGCAACATAATATTTACTTCGTAACAATATAAAATATTTTTGATTACTTTTTAAATTTATTTCGAATGATAAATTTTGATAATAATTCTCTCTTGGAAATAATTCAATAAGTTTGATTAACTTCCCACTACTCTACCCCTACTTTCTCTCCCGCTGCCCGGCTCGCGTACCTGCGCGCTTCGCTTGTGTGAGTGTGACGTCAGTGAACGTCACACAGCATAGCGGGACACCATTCCTGCCGGTGCGTGTACTACGTAGATGATAACAAGATCGCGGCATGTAAACAATAGCGTCGTACGTCATATCGCTACGTGTCCTTTTAGTATCTCTCGAACTGTGACCGCGACAAGTACTTAGAGAAGTACAACGCGATAATTTCTTACAAAATTATCACTATTATCGATTATATAACCGCATGATTAATTTTTGTAAAATAACATTCCGTGGTTTCGACTGCGTGTTTTTTAATGCCGAGTGAATCATAATTTTATGTAATCGTAAATTTTGCATTCTCGTCGCAATGAAAAGTAAAGTGAATATCACTGCGTAATTAATAGAAGTGCTATGTGAAGTTGTGTGATCGTAATTAATGGTGTTCTCATGAAAATATCACTCTCGTAAAGTCACGAAGGAGCAGCAAAGAATAAACAAAAGAAGAGAACAAAATTCAGAGAAGCATCGAAAGACGACGGATCAGCTGTGAGGTGAATAATTTATTAAATTATGTTAATTTATCAGATCTGTTATTTGTAAAAATTAATTGCTCACTTATTTTTATGATTGAAAACACTTTGATATAAAAAAATATAGAAGAATAAATAATCATAGCAACATAATGTTTACTTCGTAACAATATAAAATGTTTTTGATTACTTTTTAAATTTATTTCGAATGATAAATTTTGATAATAATTCTCTCTTGGAAATAATTCAATAAGCTTGATTAACTTTAACTTTTTATTTTTTATTAATAATTCAATATCAAGCTTTATTAACGTTAACTTTTTATTTTTAATTATTTTATTATTACATTTACTATTGTATTATATTTTTGCTCTTATTTACTATTATATTATAACATATATATAATGTTATAGTATATATATATATAATTTATTCATCTAGAAATTTATCCATTTATAAAATTGTAATTGTAATTTTAAATAAATATTTATCTATCTATAAAAAAATTAATATTTTTGAAATGTTTATATTCCCAATATATTTGAGCAATTAATATTTACATTTTATTTACGATTCGCCAAATATTTTTCGGAAGAGAAGATACTGATTTAATGTTAAATAGACATCTCCATTATTAATGCCAATTTCCTCTTAAGGAAAAATAAATCCAAAATTAGAGTCCAGAATTACAACAAATCAGCAATATAACACTTAATTATGCAATATATCAGATTTTATTTTTTGATAATGAGGATAGTTACCGAAGATTCTAAAATTTTAAATAGTTGTAATAAAGAAACATAAAAATCTCTATAAGCGATTCTAATTCGTGCTTTTTGATTTTACTACGTTCTGAAATTTACATTGCCACTATTGGAGATCTATATCTAATATACATAATAATACAAAAACACAACACGGTTCTTATTCGTTTGAGTTTCATTGATTTCAAATGACAAAATGACTGTATATAAACAATAATATTGTACATTATTATGCTACATATCCTTATAATATTTCTTGAATTACGATCGTGACAAGTTTAAGAGATGTCAAAACGCAATAATACTTTTATAATTATTAATCAGTGAACTATAGATTTCCAATACCAGTAGCAAATTTCGTAGCCTTTGTCTTTACATCGAGAATAGACTCTCTCTGCGTTAGAATTCACAAGAAGATTTATTTTATAGTTAAGGTAAAATAATTTTCAAATACTTAATCTTCACAAATATGAATTTATTACAAAGTTGTCGTTGAAAAATGGCGGTGGCTGCACGCACAGCACTATACATGTTATAAGATTAATAGTATAAATGTTGTCTAGGATACTTATACGAGTAGAATTCTTAGAGATAGTGTCTGTAACATATCGGAATGCTTTAGAAGTGTTCATATGGGAGAGTAAAATAGAATAATTGAGATATTACTTATAGCCTACGAATGTGAGCAATACGCGAAAGATATCCTATAGTGTCCACAAATAACGCACCGGTGTTTCTGTAACTGTTCAAAAGAGAGATTTTGAAACACCCCGTACATACTTTTTGCGAGTTTCGCGGAACGTTTCTCGCGCTTAGGATGTATATTTGCTCGCTTGATATTGCATGGCGAGAGGAACTATCTCAAAGGACTGAGGTAATGAGAGAAAACGAAGCTAGTTTCAAATATTAAATAAAACAATCGACACTACGCGAAAAAAAACGGAACTTTCTCGTTGATTGAGATATTTCCTTTGAGGGGAAGGGGCAACTTTAAGATCTATATAGGGAACTTACAATTAGAGCTAGGAGACATGCAGAAATGCTGCCGCGACAAGTCGGTCCATCCATTGCAACTGCGGGGTCTGTTCTTTCGGAGGCTCATTCTTGGAGGACCCTGGCAGCTGCAACTTTTTCGTTTACCTCTTCATCGCAGAAGCGTGACCGCAATAAAAGCACACGAAGGGAACACTTGGTCAATGATTTCGGAAGCTATTAACGTTAGAACATTCAGACATATTCGTTGGCAACTTCGATATACTTCAATAACATATGTTTTTTGTTTAGATATTATTATAGTAAAGTTATATGTAAGTCTAAATACATGCTTCGTAAAATTCGACAATAAATTATATTTAGTATGCAGAGTTAAGTTGAATAATTTCTAGATTTTAAAGACGATAAGAAAAGTCTGAATGTTTTAGCGTTAACTTTGGCATAATAGCGAGTAATTCGTAAAAAATCCCCTTTCGACGATTAAATTAATCTTTAATTAATACAGATCTCTTGCCACATACGTACATACACAACTCACATTAATCTTTCTAATATATAATACAAAAAAAGATGTCGATAAAAGCTTCAAGTTGATTTCAAATTACAGTTGCATCGATATCGCATCAGAATTAGACATTTTTTCAATATTTTTTTCTCACGAATTTTGTTTCTGTCAAGCTTAAAGATCGCACAGTTTTTATATTCATTCTATAATTAAAATAATTAATTATCATGTTTTTTAAGAGTATCAGATTATTGTAGAATGTTCAAAATTTATCGAAATGTGAAATTAATAATTGTGTCATTGTTGATATTATAATTGAAAATTGTCTAAATCGATGCATGTCGTCCAAATGCAAGCTCTCGCGCACTAGAAACATTTTAATGATTCACGTTCTCGAGAATCTTTGCGAATAACCCGTAAGAAAAACATTCGACAACCACTTCGATCGGTTGCCACAATCGTCAAAGGCCATCGAGCAGCACCGCGCACAAAAGTTCGTACTTTCGCCGTCTAAAGAATAACTTTCATCTGTCAGCGTTTCGCAATCTGAATCTGAACATCGAGATTCGACTTTCGTACGTCGGTTTCGATCGACCTTTCGGTCCTCTGCTCGGTGACGCGCGCGGCGAATTACCTTCGAACAGGCTCTTCCTTAGATCCTAAGAAACATATCGTCCTTAAAATTAATTGTTGAGGCAGTTGAGTTGGCAAGAGCAAAAGAATCAGTCGTGTTCGTCTCGTCGACGACGCCGCCGAAGCCACCTCGTCCTCTTCATCTTTCCTATCCTACGTTATCGCGATGCTCACAAAGCGAGAAACTTCATTAGAGCGTCATAGATGAGCTGTGGATTGATGGTTCCATCGGCGGTGTACCTGACACCACGCAGTGAACCATCGTCGTGACTGACGACGCCGTATTCGCCCACGATGAAGCCATCCGGTGTCCTCTCCTCGACCCTGTACTTCCTGAAGTTCCTCCCTTCGACTACATAACCGACCTTGTGTCCGTCCTCGGACGCACCCGGGGTTTCTTCCGTGACGACCAATTGCGGTCCGTGGACGTTACCGTTGCTGCCAACGCTGACCGATTCGTCAATTTCGTAGTTTTCCTCGTCGGGTTCACCACCGTGTTGACGGTTCACCGGTTGGCCCTCGGAGTCGTATACCTTGCTAGGTTCACCGTATATCTTGGCCGGCTGCGAGTAAATTTTGGCCGGCTCGGAATAAACCTTGGCCGGTTCCGAATAGATCTTTGACGGTTCGGAGTAGATCTTTTCCGGCTCGCCGTAGACCTTGGCGGGTTCGCTGTAGATCTTAGCAGGTTCGCTGTAAACCTTGGCCGGTTCGCTATAAACTTTGGCAGGCTCGCTGTAGACTTTAGCCGGTTCCCCGTATACTCGTTCAGGATCGCTGTAGACCTTGGCCGGCTCGCTGTACATCTTGGCAGGTTCGTTGTAAGTACGCACGGGTTTGTACGTCTTGGATGATTGACTGTAGAGTTTCGGGCTTGAGCGATTGTACAGCGGCGCATCGTAATGACGTCCCATCTTGCGTCCTTGAAGCCGATCCGATGGCGTCTCTGACAGTTCCTCGTTTAACTCGCGTAGTTCCGAGTTCTCCACAGGCAGCTCGTAATTCTCCTCTGTCGGAAGGGTGATCGCGTCAATGTCGATGTGCGTGGTTTCATTAGTTTCTTCGTTTCCGTTCCTTTCTGCGAACGCGGGGACCTTCTGGATCCGAGGTGTCATGGTCACGCGGCCGTGCCAGCTAGTCCTCAACGAGTCCTCCTCGTCGACGGAGAATTCGCTTCTGTTAGACTCCGAGACGATATTACTGAGCTCCTCGGTGACGAATCGGGCTGGCGGTAGCGTCGTTGTCGTCGTTGTCGTAGACGATGGCGTCGTCGACGTCGTCGTTGTCGTAGACGATGGCGACGTCGATGGCCTGCTGGTGCTCGTTGTGCTTTTAATTGATTCTCTAGTCGATTCCTTAATAATTTCTCTGCTCACCGGAGACTCCAGACTCGGTGGTCGTGTCACCACCGCGGTGTCAGCGCTGTCGTAATGCTCGACGCGCACCTTGTACGGTGTAGCCTCGACCGTGGACGTGACGCTGACGCCGATCACCTTCTGTCGACTAACGCTTTTGCCGATGATGCCGGATCCATTGGTTCCGTTCGACCTCGAAGTTGTTCGATCGTGAAAAATCGGCGGCGACGACGATGGAGACGCGCTCGTCGTCGTCGTCGTCGTCGTCGTCGTCGCCGCACTCGACGGTGTCAGACGCGTCGAGCTTATTCCGGGTGTGCTCAGAACGTCGATCAACGATGCCAGATTCTGTTGCCGGTGCTCCAACGTTTTCTGGCTTATAGGATAGAAGCGCACGACGTCGTCCCGGCCGTTCGTTTGCGGCCTCGACACCGAGATCGGCCGACCGCCGCTCGGATTTCGAGATATTCGGTAGATTGACGCTTCGTGTTGATCTCGCGACTCGGCGGTCGCGCTGTCACCCGACGATGAAGCCGCTTGTTGACCGCGCCGAAACCCCCGACGTCGCTGTGGCGTCGGCGCCATGGCGCCGTTTATAAAGACCGACAGAAATTCCGTGCCGGCGAGAACATCGTTTTTCTTTGCTGGAGCGCCGCGGGTCTCCTCCCAGACCAGAGTCGCCTGAAACACTACCTGAAAGGCACGTTGTATTAATTAATATTGTATTTCCAGTCTCGAATATTTATTTCATAATCAAACAAAATAAATAAGTATATTATAGATGGGCGTGTTTAGAAAATATTGCTAGTAAAATTCTCTCTTTAGTAGAGAGTTAATCGGAGATCATATATTTTTCGATTTAAATATTAAATTTTAATGTTTAAGATTAAATCGGCTATAAATCTAAAAATTGATAAAAAATTAAAATCTAAAAATTTGATGAAAAATTAAATTCTTTAAGTTTCAATCGACTACAGCTCAGAAACTCCTTGTTCATATGTCGATATTTTAATTGAGAAAAAAATTATTGAAAATTATGATAAAAAATTTCTTGACATATGTATTGAAAAATTCATATTTATTTTTTACAATGAGTACATAAAATTTAAATTAGAGTCATATAACAATAGGAAAGATTGCAACAAAGGAAGTAGGGAGCGTATTAAGTATTTAATTTAAACTAGTCGATGGAATAAAAAATGACACACAAATGAAGTTGTACCGATATTCGAATTACAAAGTAAAACGTCCGAGTCAAAGAAACCGGATGTACCATTTCCAGGATATAACATTTTACTCTCGATCTTTGTGTGGTGTCATTAAACGCACGCGAAATCGGCAAAACTCGCGCGAGCAAGTATTTTATTCTCTTCTGTCGCAAGAGGAGCGAGACAAAACCCGAACAGTAACGCAATCAGTCGGTTCTCAAATCTTCGTTGAGGGGCATTAAACCACTTTTACGCGTTTCGCGTGCGTTTGCAGAGATCACGAAGGACGCAGACAGGTGTGCATCCGTGCGACTTATAAATTATTCGAGACGCGTTCGCTCGTAAAGTCCTCTAAAGACACGCCAGCCATTCTCCCGATAAAAATCTCGAACATTTTTGCAACAGACTCGTCGTGAATACGTCGCAATTTCGCGACGCATTACTTCCTATTATCTGAATTTCAAAATTTTCTGCTTAGCTTTAATAATATATATTCGAGATTCCAGAAGAACGAAAAGAAGAGATTTCGATTTGTACGTTCATTTAAAATTGAAGTTTATTAATTTAAATTTTAAATAATTTTATTAGATCTCGAAATCTCTCAATAGCAGCTCTACATAAAATAGAAATTCCACAAAATTTACTGTTTTTATTATTAATGATTTATTAGATTTAAGTAATTTTAAAGAATATTTTGGAAAAATGTCAATATTTATTATTTTATATTATTTATTATTTTATTTATACTAGGAAATATGAGCCTTTTTTTGTGGATTATTAACATTGGAATTTTACTCGCGATTTATTCGCAACGTCTTGTAACTTTGAGCATCGTGTATGAATTATACGGCTAATTATCGTCCATCCTGATTTTCAGCTGCCAGATTATCGATCGTGTTCTTAATTGATTTTCAATCACCGCGCATATAATAAGATACATGACTATCGCAACTATAATAAGGTACTTGGAGTTCTTTGTAATCGCGACCTTGACGGATTGCAGGGTAAGAACAAGCGTCACGAGTACGATATTTATGCGGGAGCGAATGGTTTATCGGACTTCTTGCTTCTCTGCCTTGCAAAGAATGATGGGCGAGATTGTCGTTTAAACGTAACAGTCCTACGTCTAATAATACCGGAACCACTGTGCGCTCAGGATTCGCATTTGCAAACAATGGCGAGAGCTGCTCTGATAGGACGATCGAGAGAAGAAGGTGAATCGTAGATATTCCCACATGAAAATTTTGAAATAAAGCAAGCGTATATAGCAATTAATGCAGAGTAAAAATCTAGTCGTGAAACTACATTTGTATTTACTTTTATTTATTCTTGCTACTCGCAATTAAAGAATTTCGTGACTACTATCGTGGACCTTGAAGCAATTTTAGCCATTTTTCTTTGCTAATACAGTAGTATCTGCATTTGAAATACTCGTACGCACAGAACCAATCTACATTCATATGTTTTTTGATTATAGTGATCATCGGTGGAGGCTACGTGACTTGGATCGTGCGAACTTGAGATGAATTTTGCTCGACAACGAACAGAGGAAACGATGTTAACATGAGTGACGTTTCGCAGAGAAATGATTGGACATAATATCACCGCTAAAAGTTGATCTTTGTCTTTCAATGCGCCGACAAAGTTCACGAAGAGGAAAAAATTTGAATAGCTGTGCGATGGAATATTCTTGAATATCGCGGAAAAGAACGAATCTCTTGATTTATCGACGATCGTAATAAATCGTGCAATATTGTGAGTGTCTTAAAGCAAATTCGACGGCCATCCCAGCGGTAATTGGACATGCGTGTCGGTGAATCCAGGAGATAAGCCGCCGCCGATGTGCGCAAACATGAATGCTTAATTTATCTCTTATTACGATTGCTACGCACATTGAGAGAAAGGACGCACAGGGAGGAGTCGTGCCACGAGGGAGCGTGTGATGATATGGACATGCACTGTTTCGCATATTCAGGTGAGGAGCAGGAAATTTATGTGAAAGGTAAGCGCTTTAAAAAGGAAAAACTGTGTTTTTAAAGAGAGAAAAAAACATATTTTTTCTTAATATCAAACATAATCTATATTTATATTAAATGAATAATATTATATTTAATTTTGATAATTATCATTATTAAAACTTAACACTACGAAATACATATAAAAAAGAAAGGTGTAAAAAATTATGTTTAATAAGCATATTAAAATAATAATCAAATCCGCGTCGGTTATAAAATTCTTTTAAAATGATCAAAAGTACTTCAAATTAGAAGAAAAAAGTTCTAACAAGTCTAGATCCGCTTAAAATAATATTCGTACATCGAAATAAGTGCAAACATGTTTTAAGAAATTTGAAGATGAGAATTATTCCGATTCTGCGTTAAGATACGTTAATCAATTAATCATCTTAAATTAGTTGCACAAATATTCCACTTTAATTAGTTATTAATGTACTCTGTTGGCAAAATGTATGTATCTTTCGTAACGTACGTTTAATGGCGTTATTACATGACGCTTTGTGGCATGGTGGCTGTGCGAGAACGAAATGATACTTTTTTTCTTATTGCACACGATAATCTTTATGCGAATCACAACGGTGTAAAATGTATACAAGGCTGTGAATTTCAAAGTTTCCGGATCTCCGGACTTTATTGCCGTCACGGATTTTTGCGATACCGAGAAGATCGCTGTCGTCCTTGCCCTGATACAAGTAATAAATTCGCCCGATAAGATAGTTAAAATAAAGCTCGCATCGACACGTTAAAGTAAAGTTTACTCGGGATCCTGTAGTTTGTTTCATTATTTTGACTTTCAGATAATTTCAATTCACAAATCAGACATGCAAAAAATAAATAAGATAATTAATAATAAATATAATTAGCGACTTTAATAAACGTCTTATTTTCGCTTAAATATTATTATTACTTCGATATAAGAGATTGTGTTTATGATTGACACATTTTTTCACTTTTGATTGACACGTTTTTTCTTTCTTGTAAGCATGACAGCTAACTATCCTTTTCCATAAGCTACTTATGCTATACGATTTCTACAATCGTAAGAATATGGCTTTGTTCTATTTTTACGCATGGAACGCGAGCATGTACAGTGTGCCCGAAGCCGCTACTGATCACCTCGCCAACATGAGAAACGAAGGTGTAGAGAAAGGGCGGGGTACGAAAGACAGGAGAGGGGTGGTAGGGAGACTCGCAGCGTAGGTGTACAAACAGCTACTTTATGATGCATTATTTTCGCTCGGCTCCGTCGTCGATACTTTTTCACTTAAACGTCAAATTTTTACGTCATTGTTAAGGAACGCAATAAATACGATACGATTAATAATAATATGTTTCGGGAAGAAAAATGTGCCGAGTAAAGAATGAAATCTTTATTTCGCTGAAATAAATCTGGATTTGACGTCCAGAATACAGTCTTTGCAATTTCTTTTATCGATGATGTTTCTCGGCAATTATTTCGCGGCGATTTACAGCGCGCTCACAGGACTTTATCCTCGCCCGTGCCTTTATTACTTATCGTGCCCTCGCGATTGCGAAACGGAAGACAAAGAGACTGAGGAGGAGTTACTCCGAATAAAGCGGCCAAGATCCGCAAACCGGTACCACAAGTACGATACGACCAAACGACGGGAAATGCATCCGTGTCTCGAGAATAGACGCGTTACTAGCCACTTTTACATGAACACGTATTGTAAGTGAATACGATTCCATTGATGCTAGGATTATTTAACATATTTAAAAAATTAAGGCACGTGCTTTTCTTATATTTTCCATTTTTTACTATTTTAAATTAAAACATAACAACTGATAATCTCTAAAATTTTCTTTGCCTTTTCGACAACATCGACAAAAATTTTCAGTTTCATTGAGTTTAAAGCAATTTTCTCGTATAATATCGGTAATATATGTACGTGTTAACATAAAAAAATGGATTTTAGCCCATGGGCGACGTGCTAAACGGCCATGCTCTGCACGGTTAATTCTTTCGGAGAGATTAATACTCCCCCCGGGATGGTTATCGATGCCATAACGGCGGACGCGCGAGCTCGATGTTTGCTCGATACTTGTGTATCGGGGATTAATCATGCTGTCTTCGGCTCGTGCGCGCTCTCATAAATTTCGTTCGCGTTATACACGCGCGCAGAAGAAATTATAAATATGCACGGGATTAATATCCGCCGATTTATAAGGCTCGGCGAGATGTTAAAAGGCGCGCGGCCGACCGCGGTCGAATAGAGCGTTGGGTTTCCTGTTGAAAGGAGAACACGTACTCTGTCGTGGTCGGACACCTCGGGTGAGGTCACCGCAACGGGAGTCGAGTCATTCCCGAGTATGTGCGTCGGGTATATCTGGTCGAAGGCGCACGTTCACGGGTATGCATTCTCATAATCGATGCATCCCACGCGACAGCGTCGTTTATTAAATGAAAGAGCGACGATCGTGCCGCTCGTGTTACGAGACTTAATATGCGCGATGATTAATGATTTTTCGACGCGGCTAAATTAGATACATCGCTCGCGCGTGCGTTCTTATTTTTTCTGCGGGATATATCAGATATTTTTATTTATTGCGTTTTTTTCCTTGTCCGCGCGAACGTTTTTTTTTTAGAGATACGCTCATTACCGAGAGGCGAAAAGTTATCACGCCAAGGTTCATAATCAATTATGTACACCGTACGCGCATAAGATTGTCTTTATTACGGATGTTTGCTTTTTTTTCTTTCGAGACAAGTTCGATGCGCGATAAATTATGTTAACATTCTGTGCGAAAAACTGTATCGGGAGTAACTTGTTTCGTCACGCTTATACATCTGAGATCGAGATTCCTTTTCGTGCGCTAACAAAGTCGTTATTTCTTTACATTGATTATTCCTTATCTCGTTCTCCATTTATCATACAAATATATTATCTCTTACATCTCGCGTATGGTACTTGAAAAGGAGTGTGGTTATTCTCGATCACAGATATTGGAAATCAAATTAAGAAGATTAGTTGATTCTGCAAATCTATTAGCTACGAGTTAAATAAGTGGAACGTAGTTTTGCGACTGTAAATATTGATAAGAATACGAAATTGATCGATTAATTATAAACATTATTTAACAAAGATTAAACAAAGATTATTTAAATTCGAGATTTAATAATCAGAAAAGATATTTATTATTATTGAAAATTAGATAATGTGTATTTAATATTCTTAGTGTTTCATCTTGGCATTTCATTATATCGCATAAATTGCTTGTAACATTTCGCATACATAACATGTCAATGACGGGCGATAATTATTTTTTCTTACGGGCATTTTTATGTAAGTTGGAACCAATTAAGATCGAGTGCGCTTTTTGAAGGTCAACGTATCCCCGGAAGTAAATCAAACGAGACAGGAGTGATTATATGATCTATATTCCGATTAAGCTCGGGAATGAAATCAATGACACAGCGATATATCAGCCAATAATGAGCACAGGAATTCGCGTGGGTACCATGAAGAGACGATGTCTCCGGACGGATGGATTTATCCGATGATACTCGGCGAGAGTTATAAACAATATGCAGGTGCGGCTCGTCTTAAAAGACGATCCCGTCATCGTCAAAGAATCACGGATTTGTGAGACGCAAAGTGGGCGCGAATCGAGTTAATGCCCTCGCTCTCGTTCCAACGTTTTTTCAAACATATCTTTGTAGATACCTGAGCGTTTTAATTTCGGCCAGAAAGACAAGCTTCTCTTGCCAATGACACGCGTTCAGACACATGTCATTTCCTCTTTTCTCATTCGGCAAGATCTTTCAAATAAATGAAATGTCAAAATTTCAAAACGAATACAATAGCTTTATGATTGTAAAATCTGAAATAAATATCACAAATGAAAGACTCTTGAAGTGAATAGAAATTAAGTATCTCTTTTATAAAATTACTTGAATATTAATGGTATCAAGTGATTTATTCTAAATTGAAAATACTTTCTATATATATTTAATAGGATAAGTATAATTTTCATTCATCATTATGAAAATGTTATTCAAAATGACAATTTGCTGCTCGCATTAATAAACTCTGAATAGGGAAGATAAACATGATAAAATGCATATCATATTGTTTCGTTAGAAAGATTGATTTCTGCCTTTGGTATTTTTCTGGTGCATATCCAGTTCTCCGTGATGCGGACATAAATACGTGAAGCATATGATCGAAAGATTGTTCGAATGGTGAAGTAAATGACACGAGCAGGTTCTGAGGAATCTGCGAAAGAGATCCAAGGTTGCGGTTGGGTGTGGTGCGTAAATGTATAGACATTATATGGTGCGCGCAACACAATTGTATAGGAAGATGAAATAGATCTTTATTGAATTCCGATTCACACACTTTGTCAGACAAACCTTTGTCAGAAAAAGTGTTAATCTTTTGTCAGGAAAAATTAGCAAGAACACATATTAGTTCCATTAATATTCAACTTTTTGTCCATTTAGCAATTAGCTTTAAAATAAATTTTTGTTAAAATCTGTCTTAAATCAATTTAAATACACGCTTGAGGCTCAATTAATTCCTCAATTAAATAAGTGAAAAATTTTTAATATGTAAAGATGGTTCAAATGATATAAATCTAATAACAAGTAAAAGAAGGCTAGGAATCAAAGACGCAGGCAATGATGAGCGATAGTGATAATATATTAGATAGAAACTTTGCAAAGTTGTTCCACTTACATACAATAAGAAGCGCAAAAATATATGTTTAAAGTATGCTGTCGATGTTTCGACCCTGCTTTGTAATAATATTATGTTTTTCTTTTGAATAATCTCACGAATAATTAAAAAAAAATATTTAATTTTTATTCTCACTTCAATTGAACATGATTTAAAATACAGATTACTTAAAGATAAAATACTTTTATAAAATACATTTGTTTTATCACATCCAATCTCTATATCTTTATATTTAAATATAAATATGTTAACTATATTTAAATATAAATATGTTAAGTATTCTGTGTGTAACTTTGTTTATATAACTTTTCATACTTGATAAATATAAAACTAGAAACACATTCTTATACTTTGCATCATTCACTATTTAAATTACTAAGCGAAATGCTGCAGTAAAATGTTAAAATCTGTATGAGATGAGGCATAATGGCGAATCTAACTTATAATTTGTGTTATGGCACATTACTTCTGTATATTACGAATGTATGTTCTATTTGTAGCGAATATATTATTCATAGATTTCTATATGATTCGCTCCATATCGGGATGCAGCGCGTTTAACATGAACGTAACGTAATGTAATAGTTATGAAATATCATCCGAATTGATCTTAAATGTTTGGACGAGCAGTCGTAATAAGAGAATTTAATGATGCAAGAGATGATAGCTTCGAGGAAAGTTCTATTGATATATATACATATTCAAATATGTCGTGCATACATTTACGTACATACATAAATACTACTCATAAATAATATATCACAAAAGTTGTAATTAAATTATATCGAAGTGTGAATAACATAAAATCTATTAGTGCTGAGATATGCAAGTTGGACTTGTAGAACGTAATCATCAAATTAAATATCTTAATCCGAAATGATCCCAAATTTACTCCGCGTCATAGATTTCATTTGCTCCTTATCAATTCTTCATTATTCACGATTATGTCGTATGTTAAATTTTTTGAAGAATGATATAAGATGAAATTATGTAGAACAATTTAATCCAAAAAAACCTTTCCCTGCATCACCGAATATTCATTTCGGATAATTTCTGTGAAAGAGGCAAATGCAATTATTAAACGATTAATTATACAATTAATCTCTATAGATCCGTAAAATATTTTAAATTAATGTGAATTAATATTACGAAGTCTGACTTGGCATGATATCTATATTTATCTTTTATTACATTAATGTAGAAAATTTGATACAAAAATTTTAAGTCGGAAAAACTAAAATAAAAAATGTATAATATCAATTATTATTATATTCATTCTTGGTATACATAAATATAGATATAATTTTTATTAAAAAAATAATTTCATGAAAATTCAAGATGTGTCAGATAAAATATTTTCGTAAATAACCAAGTCGGACGTAATTGCTCTTTCAAATGCTATCTAAATTATCTACATTTTCGAAATAATGTTTACTTCTGTTTGAGTGATATTTTTTTCCATTAAATGTATCCTTCGATCAGATATCTGCAAATTTATCGTCAAGACAGTCAAGGGTCAGTTTTCAATGTCCGTCGAGCGAAAGTTTAACTAGTGTACGTCGACAATGCTTACACAATGGAAACAGTGGCGTAATTTCGTACTCCGAGTCTTGCCGTCGATATAAATACACCCTCCCACACGCGGCTTCTAAATAATTTACGTAAGAGACGCGGGCGAGAGCACGTTCGCACGTCTTATAAACGCGACATGACAAGCGACGCCTGAAGGAACCGCGAGATTTTTAAGCAAATCGGTTGTGCAAGTTCGGAAAAAGTATCCCACATGAAGTATTATTATTACCAATACTATATTTGGATATTATGGAATTAACATACACATTTTTAGCAGTTTAGTTTCAAAATTAAATATTCTATATTAATTTTCTAAACTTCACAATGTTTAATTTCTTATTAAACCTTATTTAACCTTTTAAAATCTCTATACACAGTTCTACCAACAAGTTCTTCTGTCCCTATCTAAATAAAATCATTTATCAGATCGAATCCAATAAAAATCTATACAGCAGTCAAGATTAATCAATGTACCTGCAACGCATAAATATCGTTGCAATTCTATTCTAATTTCAAGAGGACAGATTGTTTAAAATAGATAAGGTCTCCCGTTATAAAAAACCAAAGTGAAAACGCATTACGATTTCGAAAATATGTTTTTTTCAGCATTGAATAATCGCGAGATTACAGTGTCACAGAAGAGCCTTGTATGTAAGAAAGTTATAATAAATGCATATATCGAAGGTATTCGGATGATTGAATTGAATCGCGACATCTCGTATCAGATACATCATCCTAATGATTTCCTTGTGCGTGGGCGTGTGTTTGCATTTTCATGTACAGCGTTCAGGCGAGATTCGATTGCGAATCAAACGTCACTTGGATCGAATTGAAAAGTCAGAAAAAACTTGCTAATTCCAAAATATATATTATTATATATATTAAATCTTAATTTTGCTTATTATATTTAATCAATCAGATTTAATGTAGAATATTAAAAGTCATAAGTTTATGCATTTATTATGCAGATGGATGTCATTATTTTTTTATGTAAATACAGTGAAAAATTGCTAGCAAGATCATTTTGAATCGATAATTTATTGATCTATTTACATTTATAGATAAAGACATCTTTATGTTCTTTACAATATCGTAATTTTTAATGTATCTAACGTTATATTTTTTTTTTAATTTTTATGCTTCCGTAATATTTGCGCAAAAATTTAGTGCAATGTTTTCACGCTGTTTCAAATGAAAATGCCAATGCATTCGCAGATCAATTTGCGGTAGGAATCGTCGGAGTTACATTCTTTCGTGCATTCGATATGGAGGCGTTGCCTCTGAAAGAGAAAGTTCAGAAATTACGGTCGATTACGTGAAAAAAGCTTGTCTTTTTGTTGGTCAGATGAGGAAAGAAGATCCCGACCTAAAACGGATAAAAATACTCCGTCAGAACAATAGCTATAGATCCTTCAAGTGTGAGACAATGACTTGTAAAGTGATGCAATATTATTTTCGGTCATTTTTTCTCATCTTTTCCTCATTCAGAAGGTGTCATTGACTTTTCAAATAGGCCTCAAGATCAAAGAAAAATATTGAGATTTCCTCAAGATATTTTTAATGCTTTACGTATTGTGTGTAAAACATTATTTTTTTGACAAAATAAAAAAAAGACGCAGGAAGATATTCCTTCAATCTTAGAAATAACTGTGTTTTAATAATTGTGTTTTAATAACTGTGTTTTAATAAAATTTATTCAAAATTTAATTAATTATCTATTTGCGAGTTTGTAAAGATTCGGAACTTATCATTATTTATTCGAGATTACTTAAATCTTAGTAATAAAAAATTTAATTATCTTCGTGTCCTACAACGTATGACACTTATTACGGATATGTTCAGAAGCGTCTTATAAAACGATCGAAACATGTTTGTAATGAAATATTAAATATGGACATTACGTTATGAGATATTTAAAAGTGGAGGAAAAGAAACAAAAGGAAAAAAATGACTATCATATTTTACATGCGTAAAGAGACAAACGTACGCGCAATGGTGAATTTATGCGCGCTCGTGTAAACATAATCGGTTTAATAATGCAGATTGAATAATAAAGAAATTCGCACAACACATTCATCACAACACGACGGAGGAGGCGGAGGCGGAGGCGGAGGCGGTTTTTCTTCGCATGTCTGAGACGGGACAGGTTGATTACTGCATTATAGACTCATCAAGTAATTACTGGGGATACGGTATCGGCTCTCGCGGAACGAAGCCGATAGAGGGGTTAATAAATCGTTCGCCTTCGATATCCGTGGCGGCATAACTCCTGGCAGAACGATATATGATCGCAGCGGGAGACGTTATTACCGACGATGCTTTCTTATAATGGTCGGCGAATGAAGCGATAAACGATTATTGTACTGGCCGACCGGTGCACAAGAATTGGCAAGTAGCCTGCCATCGGTTTGCTGCACCTCTTGTCCGATCCTCTGCAAGTTCGACGACAACGGAGTGGCAATTACTGGAGTAAATGAGTACGAGTGCTAGTAAACGTGACCCGCGTATAGTCAGTCTCGAAAGTACAGTCGCAAACATTGACGTATTGCGTATGTAAAACATATCTACATCGTTCTAAACATTTTTATATAATAATATATTTTGAAAATTTTATAATAATAATAATAAATAAAAATAATAAATTTTTATAATAATAATAAATAAAAAGAATAAATTTTGATAATAATAAATGTTGAAGTTTGGAGAGACAAAACATATATTAACGATTTTAATCTGTTTCTTATTATGATACTGCTGACACACGGAAATCGTAATGAAGCGACGATTGATGATTATGGTAATGTCGAGCGATTGTTATGATATCGCCGGGTATCATTGAGAATTGGTTGTTCCAAGTATTTTACAAATGGACAACGTCCCGCTCGGAGCGATTTCTCGTCGCGGCCTTGCGCGATTACGTCAGGAAAGCAGAGCAAGAAGAGAGACATTTAGCCACCGACACGGCATAAACGCGACCGACTCGTGCGTGCGAGCGGAGCTCGGTTGAAGGTAAATGCGATTACACGAATTGCGCTCATGATCGTGAAAGGCCTGCCGTACTTGCATCTAAGAGCAACTATAAGAAATAATGCCTATTGAGAGTGTTATTCTTTCTCTCAAAATTATTCTTTCATCGAATTTTTCTGGACAATCAAAATCATTTAAATATGCGTCTGTAAATTATATCTTTAACGCATACAATTTTATTTTCATAGAAAATATTTCATATTAATTATTATATATTAATATTAATATTAAGTTCGTATTATATCAAGACATCATTCAAGGAAGTTTGACAAGTAATTTTTGAAATCCTTGACGTATTCTTTCCTTAACGGGCTTCTTTATATTCTTCTCTTGTTCTCCGTCAATTAAAGTATCAGTTTCGTGATAGTTACATGTCCGCAGCGATCTTTTGTAAAAACTTCGAAGCAGTTATTCAAATAAACGCAAAGATATACGTATCCAATTGGTATAAGATTCCGTCTGGAAGAATAACCCGTGTTTGTCTCGTCGGTTTATGTGAGAAATATCGCGAGCGTGTCGGTTTTCAACTAGATTTTAATTGAGACATGGGTACAACAGCATGTGTTCGCCGGCAAGGACGCCGAGAGTCTCTCGCCGACGTTCTCGAGAACGAGGGAAGAGTATGTCGCGTTCTCGTCAACGGCATCCTACATCCTACATCGACCGAGGATTTTTTTTTTAACTTCTTCCCCTTCTCGATCTCGGCACCTTCGAATCGAACAAAGTGAGGCTCGTTCGCGGTAGACACGTGTCAGACGATCATGACGTTGGAAGGACAGCGCCCGCGATAAGAAGAGGAGGATAATTTCGCTCGGTGTATATCCTTATGCAGTCGCGCGCCGCAGGACGTTTTAATAATCGTTCTCCGGGATAATCACGCGAGGCGCGTAACCGAAAGAATTAATTAAAACGGCTCCGGTACGGTAATGATCAATTATTACCGTCGGTCCTGCCTCTTTCTTATTTTTATGCGCTTCGTTTAATAGAATCCGGTGCGTCCGCCACGCGTATAACGACCATCCTTCACGGCACTAAAGGCGCTTGAGGGAAAATCTATAACAGGATATCCGATTGTATATTTACTGGTAGCTTTGTTTGAGAGAGAAAGAGAGAGGCGATATATTTGCGTTGCATAAATGTCACAAAGAAAATTATAAAGTAACTACTTATTATGTGGGTTGTTTGACGTCGATGTGTGAGCGGTGATTTTTTAATTATTTATATATACACGAGAGGCTTTTTAGTTTTAATATGACTGATGGTTGCATCAGTCTCTCGCCGTCGATGTAATCGTACGTTTATGCTGGTGGGCCGTGATTTCAACTCGACGTCGCGTCAAAATGCACGAGATCGATTCGCGAATGTAAATCTCGCCGGTCCATCGGGATCGTTATTGCGGCTTCGTGAAATACTTTTACCGTTACATGGAAGATCAGGAATCTCGTGGAAGATTCATTAGTTTGGCTGTATCTGTATTATCGTAATTATGCAATTTCGTGATGAATCTTCGTTACAGATGACACATTTGATATATAGTGTCAACGCTTCATCATTATTAATTTGCTAAATTAAATTGTATGCGAGTTTCGCTCGTAGATACAAGTTGATCAACATTTTTATAAATTTGCCTTCAATTAATTACCGTAAATTGACGTTTATTTTTTTAAACTCGAAGGCTATCTAAAAAAACTCTACAACTCTATAATAAAATCTCTCATTGTGTAATAAACGTTGCTTGGTTTTCATATTCAGCTTGTCACAGTTAAATCTCATTACTTTGAATTATACGCGACGGATATTGATTGAGAATTAAATACATTCTCGTTCCATCCATGTCTATTATAATAAAATTTCCATGATGGTAAAGGATATAGTTAAGCTGTCGTTGTGTGCGGCGAACTTCATCAGGATTTCAAGGCAATCCTGTCACACGTTACGAACTCATTTATTATATTAAAATTGCCAATTGTACAATTCCGCGTAATAATTTATGTGGCCGTTATAAATTATACTTGACACGTGAAAGAAGCGATGGGAGGCAGAAGGAAAACTCGCGGATTAGAATCGGATGTTGGCCGTACGAACGGATATAGGTCAGAATCGTAGCTTTTCGTTTCGAGAACAGGTTATTGCTTACTGCTCGACGGGATAGATAGAGGATAAGTTTCATCTAGGAGGTGGAGAGCCGCGGCTACGGCCTGGCATTTACTCACAGTTATGTGAAAGGCATATCGCCCGGGTGTACTCAAGGTACCTCTACATAGTACGCACACTTGCACAATATACTGTGTACCGCCATAATCGCGGCCGACCGATGTCGTCTCGACAGCTAATAGTCGTCCGGAGAGGAAAGATGCTACAATTAAGCGAGCGTCGCTCCGTCGTAACGTTTAGTTTACACCGACACGAATCGGGTATGTCGATCGCGTGTTTCTTGGCGCTGCAATAAACACGCGACGAGGAAGATTCCTCCCGTTGACACGTGCTTGAATTCTTCGACCCATACCAACAGAATCTTTGCGTGATATAACATTAGATTTGTTGGGAAAAATGGTTAAATTAATAGAAAGTATAGACTTACTTCGGCTGGTACAAGTATAATTATATATATATACTCTGATATATATAATTAATTTTATATAACGAGCGTATTAAAAACAGATATACTCCAAACCGTAAAATAATATTAGCTGTTAATCTTACCACTATATCTCCGAGGTGGAGGATATATAATTTAATGCCGTTCGTTTTATCGCATTTTAGAATTGTCGCAGTGATTGTGACATACGTTACTTTGAACGTGGTTATTTTTAATGGTTGACATTTTAATTAAACACAGGCCGGCCGCCTATGTTGTCGAGGAGAGAAAAAAAATCGTGATTGGCTGCAAAGTCTTTCTTTCTCCCTTGCTCCTTCGATTTCTGATGTTTTTTTGCCAACTTGACTATATACATATGTTCACAGCGTAGCTTGTCGTGAAATTGCAATAACGGACGTGGGTCTCTTGTTAATTGTCGTTGCAGTAACTCAATCAGGATGGATGGAACATGAATTGTGCGACTGAAAGTTGCAAATTGCCGTCATATATTATTCTGTAAAAATTTACGCATAAACCGTGAAACATGACATAGTAATTCTCGATATTTGCAGTTTATAACTCATCGTATCTCTTATCATATGAATATCCGACGCCTTGCAGAATTCATTGCAAAGTATAAACCGTTAGAACAACCGTAATGACATTATACTGGCAAGGATCTGTAATTTATGCCTCATACTAATCCTCTTATTAATCCTTTATCAGCAGTTCTTCAAAATTTACACAGCACATTATCAAGTTTAAATGTACGAAAGATGGTGAAAACAGTTGGAATAAAAACGTGCAAAGTATCATAGATTCAATCAAAAATATTTCTAAAAATATTGAAAATTAAAAATGTTTTACATATCGATTTTTCAGATAATTCTTCAGATAATTTTATTGTCTCTGATCGCTGAGGAATATAAAATAATGGTAATATTTTATGATTAGAAAAAAATATTTTCTTTTGTCCTATAGTTCATGATTAATCAACGAGTATCAATCTCCAGAAGAATGTTTATTTTCACGTCATATCCAGTCCCGCTCGTTGGCGTCGAATACCAGACTCGCTACGGCGATTACAGGTAGTAACGTTAAGTGTGCTGGAGGCGAAGTAGATACCTGTGCTTCAATGCACGAGGCTACAGACAGCAGGTCGCGGACCTTATCGGTATCCTATACTCGAATAAGCGCGTTGTGCGCATCTTCCACGAGATTTTCATTCCTTCGTGCAAAGACGCGAAACTTCACGCAAAGACCGAAGATGTTATGCTTTGCGGAATTTTGTCCTCTCTATGAGAACTGACGTTTGTATACCTGTAAAAATGCCAGTCGAAGAATTCCACGTGACGAGAATCGATCCTCAGCAAGTGCAAATAGGATTGATATATTCTTACGAATTAATGAAGTGAAATTAAAATAAATTGAATATAAATTAAATATAATTTAATAATCTCAGCGCATTTGTATTATATTAAATTACATATTTATTTTTTTCACTTTTTTTATGCGCATCGCGTAATAAATTTATTTAATTTAATTAATAATATGTATAATTATTATATCACTTGTATTTTACATGTATCTTTCTTTCACGGCAGTCATTATGTCACTTATGTCTGATGAGTAACAAATTATCGAAATTATCTCCTTTTTGTTTCCGTAACTAATTGCGCGATATGTAAATTTATTACATTTATACAGCTTAAAGAGCTGCTTATCCAGCTGGTTATGCGATGGACCGACCATACCACTCGATAAGAGGTTCTTTCGTCGCATTGAATTTTTTGATGACTGGGCCAGATTTCGGCGTGACTGATGAACAACATTCCGTATCTGACACATAATATATATCGTTGCTTTCTGTCGTGACATGAACTCGTACGAGATAAAACTCGTATTAATTTTTAAGATTTCAAGAACTATCTCTAAAAAATTATTAGAATCAAAGCGTGGGAAAATTATTCACATTTTGAAGATTATTCATAATTTTCATTAATCTTTTCTACAGTTCTGTTTGAAAAACGCATTTCGACGGCGTAAGATAAAGGATATAATAGTTGCTTTGTTTGTCGATTCTAAAACTGCACATTTTTACAAGAGTTGAAAATTTGTACGCGGGTTTTGCTTAAAATGTAATCTCATTGTTAGCTTATATACGGTACGTGTAAGTTGCTCTCAAAGGCCAGTACGCACACACATTGCGAATGTACTTAGCGAACATCGATGCAATACGTAGCGGAGAACGACGAAGGAATATACATATATATAACAGCATTTGTGCTCCGAGCATTACGTGCGGTCGTAAATCACGGGAAATACGAGGTGACTTTAATGGCGACTGCGATTTTTATCCTGTGTGTCGATGCACGCCGCTTGTATAGAGACGAGCATGAAAAAAAAAATAATTCGCTGTGCACTCGAAGTGTTAAAAAATATATATATTCTACGAGAAATACGTGGATCTCTGTCTGGGTGAGAAATCATGGGCATGCATATATGGCTTGTTTACTCCCAAAATCCGAACGAATGGATTAAAGCTCTGGTGTGCTTAATCTCTGAGATTACGAGATAATCTTAACGAAATTATAAAAAAAAACATGTGCGATGATTGTCGATATTATGTCAAATTTTTTCAACGTCGCAAAAGTAGAATCATTTATCAGACGAACTTAGCCAGAAATTTATTTATTTTTTTGGTATTATATGTAAGAGATTAAGTCATATATTTCGATAATGCTTCACCACGTGTGACACAATTGTAAGATCCAGAAGAAGTAACGATTAATGCAACTTTACCGCAATAACCGACCGTTTCGCAATTTCAATAACGCATTGCGTAACATTTTGTATCTGTCAACTATTGCGGAACGTAATCATCTTCTTTTTCTTTCTTTTTTGAACATATTATTGCTTATACGCAAAGATAACGTACGATATATTAACATACATTCTTATGCGAGTCAGCTGCTATATTATTAATGGATTCACGGGCGATTTATGAATAATTAAACTCTTTAATGGGGTCGTTAAATCTATTAAGGAAGGAAAATATATTTATCGATCGACCCAATAACCTGATTTGTTTGAAAAAGTAAAAGTAAAAGTTAGTTTTTACTCACGAGAGCGCGGATCATTTACTTGGCAATCTTTCGAGCCGCTTTTTCGGCGGCACGTAAAGTTAAAGGGAATGTTCTTAAATATGGGCCGTTGATGCTATGAATTAATTTAATTATGTAAATAATACCTTACAACATCTTAAATCATTGTTTCTCGTAAATGTACATAGGACCCAGCGCGTGACTCTCAATGTCTCGCGCTTAAAATGTACATTGTACAAGGGCCAGACTTACAAACCGGTATTGCTGGAGTATTAATACGTTCAATTAACACGCTACGTAGACAGAAGGGCATTCCAATATATTCAGGTTTTCGTACTAAAAATATACACATAGAAATTTTTAATAATAAATATATATCAGTATTTTTTAATAAGTTATATAATTTCACAAATAGATTTTTCGTGAAAAAGAGAAAAAATTTAACACAGATACTTATGTAAATCATCTTACACACTTAAGTCTTTTCTTATGGGAGAATATTATAGTTACAAAATAAATTTTGTTATGCGTTGACGATCTCGATAATTCGCGAGACAAAAAAATATTTAACATCGTAACCTCGTGAATGCATTGGCATAAATTATCATATGTCCAGGCGTGACATGCAGTACGAATTTAATACGTCTCAGCGAGATATCGATCGACGGCCGCGCAATTTATTCGCTCCATGTTTCAAGGTTGCTTAGAAGCTTTTAAAATATGTTTACTCGTCCAATTAAATATATACGATGCTCTTTTATGTATTATTATTTGTACGAAGTTCTTGTTGAAAGCCTTCGCGTCGTAGCATCGTTTAGCTGGAAGAGTTAAGCTCCATAAATCGCGCTATTTGTTGTTACTCTGCCCCGGATGCGCCTATAATAATGTATCTCGAGAGTATCATCAAGTGTCCGAACGCAGCGACGTCCGTCCGGATCAAGGGTCACTAGCCGTAGGGTGAATCAAGAGATCCTAATCATTCCCGACGATGTCTCGACGATTCATCTCGCGGCAAATGCACAGTTGAATAAGAGAGAATTGAATAACTAAAATCTCTTACGTCGCGAAGTAACGAATGAGTTTCTCTCTTATCATTTTTATTAACATCAAATGCCAACCTGATATTTGCATGCTACTAGATAAATATCGTAACATTTAATTTTATTAATTTAAACTAGAATCCAAAAAACAAACTTGTCTAAATATAAAGATCAGATCAAGTTTTAATGATTGTGAAAGATTTTCTTTTTCTTTAAAATGGTCGCTCTTTTATCCAGTTTCTTTCTGTGAGTAGAATAAAAAGAAAGATGTATTGATGAAGTATTCGCATTTATAACGGATTAACGTGCAACGTCACTACTACCGAATGGGATTAAGTATCGAAAGGATGATAGAGAAATCCGCGTTTCGATGACATCATGATTCGTTTCGATTCTAAATTAGTAGTCGGGCTTAGAATTAACCTGTCAAACGCTACGTTATAAATCTATTTTTGGCACGTGTTTCCCCACGATCTTTATTTATAACCTCAGTAACTTAAAAACGTGAAAGAGACGTGTCAGGGAAAGAACTCCGCTATTATTCCGAAGCACGAAGAACGACATATTAACTACTGGGAGCTGCGAATTCCTTGGGTCCGACACATGGTCGCCGATGAAGATATTTATATCGCGGGCCCTGCAGTATTATGTTCTAAAAGTTGATCGCAGTGTAGGTAACATACAGCCCGATAGGTGTTCAAGTTACGATGCTCGCGTGCACCAGTGTGCGTCGATATGGCCGAACGTAAAAATCCCCCTTCCTACGGAGCTGTTCACGGGACAGGGACCCCGATTTGTCAAGGTCGTTCAATGCCGCTCGTAGGCCGGGTGGCCCTATATAACTTCTTTTCGAGCCTCCCTAAAGAGCCCTAAATAGCTTGTATATGTCAACGCGTTTCTGCTCAGTCAACGAAATTTTATGGTAGTCTTCTCTCCTAACTTATGTAATTTATCGCGCATCTATAGACTTTTATTAATCAATATAGATTTTTACTAATCAATTTAATCTCTGATCTTCTTTCAACATTTTTTCACATATATTTCGACATGCATATTTCAAAAATTTTGCAGACAGTGAAAAGTATAAATCAAAAAATGGTATTATTCATCGAGATCTCATCTGAGTATATTAGATACATGCGGATGTATTTTATTTTGTGAAATTGTATCGAAGAGATGTCTCTTGTCGATAATATTCTTGATAATACTCGCTTAGCGAGTAACTAAAAACATTGGTACGGTTCGGATTAAATTAATATGAAATTATATCGCATATCGCGGTTAACATTTTAAAGTGGATTAACATCGTCGCGCACTTACGCGAGAATTTCGAGGCCCATCGAGGATCCGGTATTGTAATCTTTCGGCTTCGGGGAGGTTGCATAAAATTCCTTGGAAATGGATTTACACAAAGAGATGCTAAAAACGAAGAAAACATTATGCGTGACGCATAGCGCGCGCTCTTTCGCCCGGAGAAATTACACAGGGAGAATATGTCACATTCTATGCTCATAAAGACCGCTTAATTGCCCGCAAGATTATTCGCGTGCTCGGCCAAAGGTTATCCGTCCGGTTTAAGTGAAGCCCTGCCAGGTTCACCTTGAGGATGTAAGGTCACAATTTTTTATTCCTCCCCCTCGAGAAAGAAAAAAAGAAGAAAAATCGAGGGGTGTTGCATTATCTCTTATCTTTTGCCACTGTTCGACGGGTTTCGTAAATAACAATTTCATAGATATTACGAGCTATATAAGAAACACCGTGGAAACGCGCGAAGACTTTATCTCAGCCGTGTCAGGAACCTTTTAAAGATTTGTCGATTATATTTGAAAATATCAGCGTAGTTAATCCGAGAGTGAAAAGGTGCGAAATATTATATAGATGATATACGGAAGAAATTAAAGAAATAAACTTATATAGAACATTGCGTATGTAAATAATATTGCATAGAATGTATATAACATTTATAATTATAAATAATTTAATTTAATAAAATTTAAATTTAATAATAATAAATAATAATAAATATATAATTTAATTTAATAAATCTAGATAAATAGATAATAGTTTAATAAAAAGCTACATAGAATGTGTGTTGTATAAATAATTTTACACAAAAATAATATAACACAAATTTTTTCTATTCTCAAAATTATAGCAAATTGTAAATCGTTGAGTTTTATAAATCCAACGATAACGATTTAAGGATCGATGAGACGATTTTTCAGACTGGCGCCATGAATGTGTTTTGAATTTATCGCAAACTGCGCAGTTTCGAACAGACGACATGTCGCTGTCAACGATCGATCGGGATGCCGAAAGGAAAGTACTGCGTGGAAGGAGATGGGCACGCGGGGCACACGTGACTGTTCGCCAGGTTTACGTCTTCGCCTGCATCGTCCTTGTCGAGGTCCTCCAACCCGCCGAGACGAGCGGCGTCAACGGCCCAAATATATGACGCAAGGAATAGCTCCATGGCGAGATAAGACTACTAAAGAGCCCTCGAAATTCCCTGCGAGATCGGTCCCGCGCACACTCAATTTCCGATGTTGATATCGGGGGAAAAAGGAGGGAAACTGGAATGGAATCCGACACGGACGATGCATTCCGTGGGATCGTAAATGTTAATCGTTAATTTGCGATTGCTATTGGCTGGAAAGATCTGCACGTGTATCGATAAGTGCTTTGTTATTAATTGAATTTGTTAATGACATTCGAAATAAGCACGAAAAATAATTCTGGAAACATAAATATAAAGAATTGTGTAGTTTATTATTCATTGTTTTATTCGTGTGATAAAATTTTTTATTAATAAAAATATCTCGAAATTAATTAAAGAATAAAAGTAGATTAAAATAAAATTTGATAATTGAAGAGATAAATTCGTTCTTTACATATGTAAAAAAATCATAGATTTTGTTGTAATGCGCGATTGAAATTAAAAATTCGGTGACCAAGAAAAGGGATTTCAGCTCCGACCTTAGAACGAAAAAGATTCGATCGACCTGTCCGCCGATACTCTATGTAGAATACAGTCGACATAATCTTCAATCTGTGCTTCCCAGTGAACGCAAAGATTTACGAGCTAAGGTCGTACACGGAGAGCACGAGATGTAGGTGTTCGAGACCATTTTTCTCGACCTTGCCCCGAGGGGTATAAATAACGGGGCGACCGTCAATGAGCTCGACGCTACCATTATATTGCGATCTCCACCAAACGAGCAATCGCGATATACGCGGAATAAACCACATTCCGATTTTCTTCCCCAATGCTGTAAACGCGACCGAATTGATTCGACTGAACTTTTCATTTCTCTTCTATTTTACGCGAGCTCTAGATCCAGCCTTAGGAGCGCACGTGAAGATGCCGCGAAAATATCACCTTATACATGTATAAATGTCCGAATGCTCGCCGGACGATTGACGCACACCATATCAGAAAACCGGTACGTGTCCGCCGAGGAGCGCACCCCCTCGTGAAACTGCACACCCCGCGGCTATATATAGCATCCGATGAGATAAGCTCGGTCCTATTAATAGCGCCATTCCTCGCCCCTTCTACCAGATTTCTTCGCCGACAAATGTTTTACTGCTTAAGGGGTGAAGGGGGAAGGGGAAGGATTTGTGTTCCGCGGGTCCTTTACCTGTGCCACGGGGAGGCGAGAATTTTTACGCGCTGTCGTATTTTCTGCGGGATGTTATCCCGGAAAAATTTATGATCGACGGTCTGCCTGAGAGACGTTGCATGCAAATGACGCGGGCGATAAGCGTTCTTGAGATTAAATGAGCCTCTTAATGCGAGACTTAGTACGTTGGTACGTTAAATTGTTAGGCCAACGATATACGTTAGAATCATCTAGAATTAATGATGCTTCTCGAGTAAGGGAATACCGCCTGTGGGAGAGGGGAGGGGGAAAGAGAGAGAGTTAATGTAATCCCTCGTGAATTATGTTAAGCACCTAGCAATGCGCTATAAAATTCAAAAATAATTCAATTTCATGTCGAAAAGCTGTATTGTCAGTTGTCAGGCAGTCTTCTTTTTTGATGACACATCAAAAATGTAATATTTTCAAGATTAAAATGATCCCGTCTCAAAGGAAGCGTTGCGAAGAAGGCTTCGGATTTGAAGAAACCGTAATTTCGATCGAATACATGTAATCAGACATGATATAACGGCGCCTGTCTTGATCGATTCTTAATCGCACGACGCAAACTATTCATCTCAGTATTTCGCAATGATTAATACACGATATCACGCGGGTGCTAGTTAGAGACTGATACATACATTCGTACAAACAATGCATTGCAATTGACGGGATTGCCGACTTATTACAGTGGTGTGAACAAAGGTAGGAATTTTTAAATGAAGCTTTGCTTTCTCGCTCAATAGACGGCGGCCACAAAGCTACGTGGGTGTGACACCGCTCGTCTTTTTCTAATAATTCGGAACGTTTCGCAAGTTTGTTAATTAAATTGCCGATTTGTTACGCAATATCGTCCTGATTCCCGATGATTAAGAAACTAAAAATAATATTAAAATAATAATATTAAATAATATTAAATATTTTAGCATCACTTCATATATTTCATTAATTTTCTTTCTTATGTACTATGAATTTGAAACTCGCAGGATGTTTCGAGCTTTTCTCATTAATATATTCTAGAATCTCATCCAAATTTTTATAAATTACACTTATGTGTTATCATTCATTTTTTTATACATATTTTATAAAAAAAAACAGAGTAAATATCTTTAGTAGTGCTGTAGCAATTTCAAGAATATTTGTTTAATCTTCAAGTTCAGAATTAATTATTAGAGTTAATGATTATAATTAATTATTAGAATTAATTAATTATTAGAAATAATTAAAAGATTGATATAAAAAAAATTAATCTTCTCATTATTATTATTTATGTTATTATTGCGAACGCATAGACAAATGACGCATTAGCGTAATGCAGAGGTGAACGTTTGGAACGTCTGTTAACGATCTTGATTTCGCAAGATGGTTCCTCCTAATTCCTGGAAACTAGTGGTTTGGTTGGAATCCGGTCGGTCTGCTGTTATCGTCCTGATTTAAAAATATCTGGCGCCATCCGAATCGATTCGAAACATACGTGTGAGCGAGAATGCATTGTCCTTTAAATTATCCTACCAGTGAAAGTTTCGCACGTACAAGGGACCTCTACGTTCGGTGACGTTACCGGAATGGGAAATCGCTTCTGAAATCTATTTAGGACGTTAAAGACACTCCTCGAAAAATATCAAGTATGTTATTTGAAAGTTATTTTGAACAATTAAACATAAATATATATAAATTATGCAATTTTGTGAACAAAAGAGGGATAATAACAAAAAGAGATAATAACGATTCCATTTAATATATCGATCACGTTATTATTTCAATTAGTGATGAACTAATTGCGTGAAAGGAACTACGTGATATGAGAATCCGGATTATCCGTAGGGAAAACATTCGCTTCATAAAAATTTAACGGAAGTTTCCTGTTAACTTCGCAGGAAATTGGACAAGAGACATGATTCGTTCTCCGATAGATCCCCTCACGGATACAATTAAATGCTTGATATTTATGCAGGATATCCTGCAACGGAATATTTCTCAATCAATCATATAATTTCGTGATTATTCTATGTGTAAATCAATTTAAATAAACACGAGATATATATTTATATATTTAAAAAATTACACTCTCTCTGTAAATGTTGAAAAAGTTTAAAAAGACTCAATAAATTAAGAGTTTAAAAAAAGTTGGGGACAGATTCACATATGAGTCTACTTATTTCAAGAGTTAACCAGACGAGAAAAATGTGTAATAATGCATTGAATATAAGCGGAAAAGGGATCATTGCCTCGATCGGAACAAAAAAAAGGCTCGTTAAAAGTACATTTATGACGCGCCTCGATAAATATAAGAGAGAGACGTGGAATAATATATCACAAAATCCTTGAAAATCTGACATGTCATTCGTTATTGTCCCGTCTGCCGTATTACTGACGATAATTCACACCTGACCGATATACTTAGCCACTTATACTCCATATCGGGATATCATGTAAATTCTTCTCGTCTCTTCTCAACTCTGATACACGCGTGTACGTATCAATGTCCATCGATAAAATTGTTAATAACGCAGTTTCCGGCGAGGCATTCGAGAAAAAAGAAGCCAAGCAAATTGGATAATAATTTGTTTCTTATTATCAATCTCGACTTTTTGTAATCTTGTTGTAATCTTGTCAAACATGGACAACAATGGATGTAATTGATATAATTGTATATATTTTTTAGTTTCACCCCTTATGCCTCTGATTGAATGTTCTTTCTCGCTGCCGGTTATCGACCTATCGCCTTTTATCACGTCTTTTTTTTCCGATGGAATTTGTGGAGCCTCTCTTCTATTTCGATCCAAATTCCATCGACGGTCCCATGCAACTGTTACTGTTTTTTCGATGAGATCGAACAGCGGCACGCAAGCCGGAGTTCTCTATCTGTTACACTGTACCGTTATCTTGAGAGACCATCATGCTTTACACACGCGTTCACCACAATGCAACGTGTATTCCGCGTCTTTACCTCCGTTAACGGTATTTCGAGATTGTACAACAGAGCTATCCTTCCGTTTGTATATTTCCTCGATCTACTATGCGATTAGTTGAATCGTTAGGTGGTCCGTTGAAACGGGATTCCTTCACGAATGGGTCTTCTCTCTAGTGATTTAGTTTCATCGATGAAGGTATGAATAAACGGTTACCTATGACATTATCATGTGCGACTGCAATAACATAATATCACATTCTAATATAGTATCATCAGGATAGAATATTCGCGGCTTACATCATAATATTTGAAATACGTTTATCAATCTTTAAATTAATAAACTTTTTAGATATCAATTCCCTCAATAAAATAAAAAATAATTTGCAGATTTTTCGATATTCGAACATATAAAACAAAATAGGAAATTTGTTTGAAATAAAAGAATAATGTTATTTAAGAAACAAAAACAATTTCGCCCAAATAAATCGATAAGTATTACTTAAAAGATAAAATAGAGTTATATACGATATTAAATATATAAGAGATAAAACGCTATTACTATTACACATAAAAGAAGCATCATCACATTATTTAAATAATTATCTATTGTAAAATTAATTTTACAATATTTTACAAATTTATTATTTTTTCAAACATATTGTTCAGATCTTCTCTCGTGCTTTAATAACTAAGACTCTGACGGGGCTGCATACTCGCGACAACCCCGACACAAAAGGGGTATATTTTTGCGTGCCGCCGCCGGGAGATTTACAGACCGGCCGTCCTGAGGTTACCGACTTGCCGAGGCTGATCGCTTCGAGCTGGTCGCCAAGCGGAATGCGTGTGCGAGTTGCGTGAATCATTCGTCCTCACCTTTGGTTACTGGTTCATTGGCGATCGGCCCGATTGCACAATGCAGAATAAAATGATTTAAATGCGAATAAGATACTCGAGGGTTGAAGAGCTTTCATAATGAATGTTATTGCATGCCTCGAATTATTTTAAACGACGAGAAACACATGAAGTTTATTTGTGAAAAATACGGACTTGGCAAAAAATTCAAATTCAATTCATTTATTTATTAAAATATTTTTAACATCAATTGCATGCCGTGATAATGAGCTAAAGCGTCTTTTATTGCTTTTGGTTAGCGCTTGAGAGATACAACGGTTATTGTGGTATCTCAAGAATGGTGATTTCAACGCGTAATATTGTGGCGCTGCTGATATCGGGCTGCTGATCCTTGAGACGCGATTTAGGCACCCAATATTAATGCTGATATGGGATAGAATTGTAGGAAAATCGCGTATTTTATTCTTCTTCGTATAACTACATTCCTTCGAGATGAATATTGAATTAATTGATTTAATTCTATAAAGAAAAGAAATCTTCATATTAAACTATCTTAATGATACCTTTATCCTTCGCTAAAGAACAATAATCTTTCAGCCCATCTTTTTGTATTACGAAAGAAAATAACATATCTACTTTTAAAAAATTTATTTCGCTAAAAAATAAATTGTTTACAAGTATAAAATTCAATATTTTTTTCATACTTGTCGTATACATTTTAATGCTATGAAGGAAATGTGAAAGTACTGTGCAATATGGTGTAGGAATACTCTGATCACTTTACCGAGACCGAAATTTTTATCTCCTATTAGCCTAGAAATTTTTATCTCCTATTATTCTAGAATTCGCAAGACGAGAGTTTCAGCGACTAGTGCATGTTTTATAGCGATTTTCTCCCGATTATTAGCAATCGAAATAGCAGTTTACAAAACAGTAGTGTAAAACACGCACTTTCTGTAAATTACTTGATGGTTCCGACAGAATTTCTCGCAATTATTTTATAGCGCTTCCACGATATCGACATAGTATTTGCGAGAAGTGAAAATGTTAAATTTTCTATAATATTATTGGATTGATTTCATAGATATTTTCTCGATATAATATATATAACGATATCGTTATAATATATATAACGATATTTTGAAATTGCAGCCTGAAACGTCGTTCGGATGAACGTCTCTATCTTTCTCGGATCCAGGATAGCATTTTTTATGGAACGGACATCACTTTATGGATTATTATCAATCGAAAACGTTCATTTAACGTTGTAAGTATATGCTTCATATCTTAATAAGACTGCGTAAATCTTACAGAAATAATATTAATTTATTTAGTAATAATGCGAAAATTAAAATAATTTTAATAATTAAATCTATAAATCTGTTTAAATTAATCTGATATAAAATACAGAAAATCAATGGTCGGAATATACTATAAGTAGATTAATTATAATTACGATTTATACTGGAAGGTATGAGTCTCATAAAGAAAGCGAGTAAGAAAAATATTATATATATATTGGTAGAAACTGAATCAATAATCTTTCCGATGCATCCTCGCGTGCACTTTGAAGATGCAACACGCAGAGATACAGAAATATATAAAAATCCATTGGTCCTCTTATCGTTGCTAACGTTTGCGTGCGTGTGACACCCAGAATACACACGCATGCTTGTTACGAATTAAAAATCGTGAGAATTCTCATTACCGATTCTGCTTCGTGAAAATATATGTACATTCCTTTTACTAATTTATTTGATATCTCGCGAATTTTTTAATAATTTCAATTGAGAAAAATGTCAATATTCTTTTGTGAAAAGTTACAAAATATTGTTCCAAAAATACATACAAAATTTATGCGCGTGACATATTTGTGAAAAATATATTGTACACAAGGTACAGTTATTATTCAGCGAAAATTATAGTGAATGAGGTCTTTCAAATTTATATTTTTCGCGTATAAATTCTAGATGTTAAATATATAAATTTCTAGAGAACAAAAGAAAATTAATATTCGAAAAAGAGGTTCACACAATAGAGGGGAATAGCGGGACAGGCCATAAGGACCATCGCGGGCGACCAGAATTGATAATTTATATTAAGCCGCAGCATAAACAAGACGAGGTGAGACATAAATTTCGCGAAGAGCGCATCGATCGTCCGTGGAAGCCTAACGTTATTCTACTTGACTGTGACCTTGGGTCGTAATAACCGCGGACAAAGATCACGTGTCGCAATGCACATGGAAAACGGTCATCCGTTATGCGAAATCGTAAATTCTCTCCGCCCTTTGTCAGAGAGACGTATTTGTGCCTACCCCCCGTCGAAAAGCCGCTTATATGATACGCGGGCGGATCTTGTTGAATAATTTTTCAAGCGACACTATATTCAGATGGTGAATCGTTTAAGCATCGAATTTACATCTTCGCTGACTTTCCTTTGATATACACGGCACATTTATCGTCTAGTAACGGTGATTCCATAATTTATTACTCGCGAATATGATGATTAGCTTTATGTTAACTGTATATGTATTAGTTATATATGATAGTTATACATTAACCACATATGTGTTAATATTAAAAATGTTATCTCAGAAATATGGCAAGGAATATGCGATCTTTTATATTTATCTGATAAAATCAAGATATATTTGTTGATAGAATCTTTACATCGTTAATCTCAAAATTGAATCTGGAAAAGATTATTATCTTATTATCAATCATTTGCACGCCTCGTAGAATATTGTTTGCAGTAATTAAAGAGAAAGAAATAATAATAAAAAAGTGGCGAAGACATATATTTACAATTTATCAGAATTATCAATCAATCTTATAATTATAATCATTATAATCATCTTTTGTTAACGCTTCGGATAGTGTCTTTCCAAACTGTCGATTTCGATTGATCAAGACGCGTACCTAATTAAGCAAATCACGTGAGATGCTACTGCGCCGATTTTCATCACTTCCGATCTCGGTTAATACTCACGTGGCTTATAAGTAGCATTGATTTTTAAACCGCTCATTATCCGATTACCTTGGGTCTTTTTAACGGGCACGCTAATTAAAGGAGATTGCGGTCGGCATTACGAATTAATAAACGACTTTGGAATTCCAAAGTGTCATCAGTACGATTTCGCTCACGTCTATTATCGTTTCTCTTCGTGTATCTTAATTAAGCGTAACGTATAGACAGCAGCACTCGACATTCATGTATATCTTCATTAGTAATTAACAAGAAGGATTTGCGAAAAAAATTTAAAAAATAAAATGATGTCGTGGTACATGTTCGATATACAGTACTAGACAAAATAAATCATACACCTTTCAACAAATTGAATTTGTTAGTATAACTATTCTTTTAACAAGCAAATAGATTATTAGATGCAGGAAAGTCGTAGCATTTCTTATTTAAAAGAAAATAGGAAATAATATAAATTATAAAAGAAAATAGGAAATAATATAAATTATGCTCAATTATTTTAATAAAAATATTTAATATTTTTATAAAAAATTTATTATTCAATATTGTTACATTTTGCCCTGGATGAAATAAATCATACACTTTTAGAAATAATAGTTAACAAATAAATAAAGTTAATTCTAATGGTGATTAGTACTTGATATGATCACCTTTGGCTTTCAATACCGCTTCCAGTCGGCGAGGCATACTTTCGACTAATTTCTTTAAGTATTCAGGATCAATTTCCTTCCGAGCCTTCTGGAGTGTTGCATAGGACGATGTCTTGTCACTTACGTTCGTTTTATTCACGTTCACGTCCAAATAAGCCCACAAAGTTACAATTGGATTAAATCTGATGATTGTGGCGGCCATTCGACCAGCTTTACTTTATTAGATTTGAAAATTGCAGTGGTTTTCTTCGTCTTATGCTTAGAGTCATTATCTTGCTGGAAGATAAAGTTGTTTTCTAAATCCAATTTCAAAAGAGATTCTTTCAAATTCTCGCACAATACATCAATATTTCCATCTGCCGTCATGATGCTTTCAATTCGAGCCAAATTACCGATCCCAGACCATGTCAAGCATCCCCATACCATAATATTACCGCCTTCATATTTTACAGTCTTCTGAATAAAACCGATTCGAGTTTGCCAAGAAGTACGCGAATATGTCTCTAGACTTTTGGAAAAAAGTATTGTGGTCTGATGAGAGCAAGTTTGAATTATTTGGACAAAAACGGCGGCCTAGGGTGTGGCGAAAACCTGGTGAGTCTTTTAAAGAAGTAAATATTCAGAAGACTGCAAAATATGGAGGCGGTAATATTATGGTATGGGGATGCTTTACATGGTCTGGTATCAATAATTTGGTTCGAAAGCATAAGCTATTTGCTTGTTAAAAGAATAATTATACTAACAAATTCAATTTGTTGAAAGGTGTATGATTTATTTTGTCCAGTACTGTACATGTTTAATATAATCACTTATGATAAAAAATAATTTTATAAAAAATGTAAAAGATGTTTCGGAGATGCTACAAATTTCTTCATAAAAATATTGGAATAAATATAAATATAAATATATAATATAAATATTGGAATAGTCATGAATAGCAAAAAATAGAATAAAAAAAATTCCTCTTCTCTAAACAATTTTAATAAAGGACGTTTTCTATGCAGTGGTCCCTTGTTCCTTACACGATGTCGCGTTTTAATGGCGCGTTGGGTTTGTGCACTTTGTACTAGGATACGTACGTAACTATGATATTAAATGAGATGGCTAAGCATCTACGAGAAGACCTTTCTTCAGTTCTTAACTGGATACTATTAGCCTTGGTCGAGTGATTCTCCCGTAGGCGCTAGAGCGTGGTTTTGCTTTTCGCGAGTGTTTCTAGATAAGTTACTTACGTATTTTAAATTTGCAATTTTTAGACGCATATTATATACAATGTATAAAAATAAATTTGCATGAAACAGTCTAAAAAAAAATACATGTAACACGTGATCGAATAATCTCATAACTAATTTGAAATGATAGAATTATTAAACTCATAAAATATTAAATTTTATATAAAAAGATTTAATATATGTAATTTTCTAGCGCATAAATTAATTTTTTATTGAAATAAATTTTAAATTAAAATTTCAGAAGCAAATCTTTATGCCTTCTAGTTAAAAAAAAAATTATTGAAAATTCTTCATTTAAGTGATTTTGTAAATCAATTCTAACAATTTTTACATTATAACATTTGTTTTTTTAAATAAGATCACTTCCAAAGTAGTGCAATATAAATTACAAGTCGTGTCGCAAATATTTTTAACAAATTAGCTATTTATTTTATGTACAATTGTACCAACCCATAATTCGCGCACACTTTGAATTCAGCTGCTTTCATTTTGCAGGCAAACAAATTGTATTTTATGCAGCTATAAATCCTCTTTTATCGCGCACGATTTTTCAGCAATGGCAGTCACTGGAAAAAATCGCGATTACTTGCATTCTGCTCCCCAAGTGTATCGCAAAATTCTGCAGTCGGAGCATTGTACGCCTATCTTGTAGGAAATTTGCGCGAATAAACCAGTTGCCGGGAACCGGATCACATTTTGCGATTCCGTAATTGTCACAAGGCCGCGATCGTTAATTAATTGTATTGGGCGCTGCCAGAGAATACAGCGATTCGTTGATAATTAATACATTTATACGAAATATGTCTCGCTTTCAATTTTAATATAAAAATCAGTGCAAATGAGGAAGAAAAAAATATTTTCGATTGATCGAAAAGAACAATATCACATAACCAATTTACAATTCCTTACAACCGGATAAAGCTGTTAAAAAATTAATTAAAAATTAATTAAATAACAAGTATTAATTAAATTTTAATTAAATATGCGATAAAAAGCTCTACTATATTGCAAAATTAATTCGCCTGAATTTTATATTAATTTCTAAAATATAATTTATTTCAATAAAGCATAAAAAGGTCATGGACATTTTAAATCTATTGTCCTTTTAATTTATGAAAGCAAGTGTCACTTACAAGTGATCAAATTTAAATTATTCATAATAATAATCGCTAAATATTTATTATTAACATATCATAGCTAAATATTTATTATTAAATATACTGCTTTTTTTAGACGCCTTTTCTAAAAATGAAACTAATTATACGATTATGTCATCAGGTTTAATTAGTAATTAATGTGTTGGAGAAAAGATACCTTTAATCTTAAGAGGCATTAGTGGTGTCACTAATTACATTCAGCTTACGTGATTACATCGCGCGCAGAAAGTTAACACGATACTCGCGCGAGTCGCGACACGTGTACGAGTTTGTTCGCATTTTAATTCGCTTATGATCCTTGTTTCGAATTCTTTTGAGAAGAAACATTTGAATCTTCTCCTTAAAAACTCATTCTCTCTACATCTGTTTTATCTATATTTCCGTAATAATCCATATAACGTAAAGAAGTAAATCTATCTAATATAAATAAAAAGTTATCCTTTAAATAAATAATTATTTTATCTGTAACATCAACATTAACAGTAGTCATATAAACATCAACAGTAGTCATATAAATTACGTATATAATTATAAATAAGTCATTTATTTGTAAAGATTAATTCAATTTAAATTCACTGCCAGACTTTTCAATTACATGAATCAACAGATTCATTTTGATATAACTTGTATGTAAATTTTCGCGCAGTATGCACTCTCCCGCCTTCTCCTTTTTTCTCTTCTGTAAATTGTATGACTCATAAAATTTTCTCGTTTGTCTCATCTTACGTTGCATTGCGTAAGAAAAAGTGCATAATCGCTCGTAGGAACTGTGATAAGTTAACATTCCGCGCTTGCATAACGAAAGTAGCACTCGCCCGCGACAACTACGTGCAATGTATATATGTATGTATTTGCCAGGTATACTCGATGTAAGTATAGCGAGCACGGGCTAGATAACGATGGTATCCTTGACTCCAACCGCGTACATACGTGCACGCGTGCACGCTCCGTGTGTGAATGCCACTCCGCATACGAAGGTGCACGCGTCGAGCTTCGCGAGAGCCGGGATAACGTGGCGCGTTTATAATTGATATTATGTGAATAATTATAAAGTCGCTTAATAAAATAATAAAGCAATGAAATAATCATGCCATTGTTCTGCAATTTTATCTCTTTCATTCTCAAAATCTTCTTATAATTCGTACTAGAATGTTTTAAATTCTACAATATTTCCATCGCAATGATTAAATCTGCATGATATTTGAATCAAAATAATTTAATTTTGCAATATTATTAATTTCGTTCGTTAATCTTCAACTTGAAGAAATGATTATCTCGTGAAAGAATATTTTAAGTAGTAACAGAGGTCAGTGACAGATGAGAGAAAACTGTAGCCTATCACCGCCATCGACTACGCCCTGGTTGGTGAACGCTATTGACCTCTCAGGGTTCAATCGCTTGTAAAATAGCAATTCGCGAGAGCTTACCAGCAGGAGAAGCACCGTGCTCGTGACGGTCGCGTCGACCAATATGCCGTATGCCATTTCTCGAACACGAGGGAGTTTGTCCGCTCTTCTACCAGACCATCCTGGACGCGTCGTCAGCTCGCAGCTCCCCGGGTTCGCCACCCGCGGGGACTCTTCGAGGCCTGATCGATGTTTCACTTCCCCACGAGACACAAAAGAAGAAAATTAGAATCACCAACAACAACGCCCTTGAATCAAGCCGCTGCCTTTCTCGCTGCAACTGGCAATTTCCGATGAGCAAAGCGGGGAGGAACGTTCGCTCGCAAATTTTTATCGACAACCTCGGTCGACGACGACGGTTTAACGACACGCTAAGCTATCTCCCTCGCGAATAAAGGTCGGATTACGGTTGATCACATTCGCTCTCGATCGTTGCCGTCCGTTGATTGCTGGCCTTTCGCCTCTCTTGGATACTCCGTCGATCGTTAGATCCGTTACCGATCTCGTAACGAGGGGACTGAAAGACGGGCTTGTTGCTGAGGACGACACGGCACGAGGGCCCGTGGCTGGCTTCGGTACGTCGTCGTTCAATAGGTGACGATTATGTGCGGTCCTAACCGTAGCACAGGGCTCGGGCAACTGACAGCGGATCAGAGCCGCGGCACACGGCGCCACGCCGCTCTCACAGCTGATCCGAGAGAGCCGATCGCCTCTATCCGCGCCTCCCCTCCTTCCATCCTCTGCAGAGGGACCGCGCTCTACCCTCTCTCTAACGCGAGATTCTCAATCTTCGCGCCGCGACGCTCCCTTCGACGCTTTGATTCATCTCACGACTTGCAGATGATGATCTCGAAAATAAGCAGAAATGAAGGAACGCCAGATTTCCAACAAAGTCTCGTGTTGGCATATATATATATATACATTATTAGAAATTTAAGATCAATTTCTCCTCTCTTCAATGAAAGAAATTTGAAGTTTCTCTTCGATTCATAAATCTATTATTTAGCTATTCCTGGTGATTTCATTTCTAACAAGTTCTTATTTTTAAAATAAGATCTTGTTAGAAATGAAACCACCAGATCATCATTCTTAACATCTATAAATTATCATAATTTTGCCGAAAATTTTAAATATATATTTCTAAAATGCAAATAAACACATATTTGACTATCACAAATCGCACTGAAATACATAGAGATCTTTCTAAAAAATTAAAGTTACTAAATATATAAGATCTCCAATAGGATTAATTGCCATCGTATACACTTTCGAATGAGTTCTACTATATTGCTAATAATTAATCTTTCCCTCTATTTAGACACACACATATGTACATACATCTTCAAAAGTACAAAACTATAAAAAACGCCCTTAATGGTTGAAAAGGTTCTTCCTTTGCGTTCTTTCGCAATTGAATGTATACGAGTCCATCAGTTTGGTCGAAGAAAATGTAATTATAATTAATATTAATGTTTGAAGGGAATATTTCATAAATATTAATGCAAAATATCTCTCTCTACGTCACACCTGCGTCCCGGATTTGCAGATATCTCGCTGTCAGTTTTACGAGGTTGCAAAAAAGAATGGCGTATTAAAGCACGTTAATTAGCCGTGTAGCGCTCGTTACCGTAAACCGAAGGTCGTGAGTAAGCCGCAGACGCTTTATAAAACCACCACGTTCTAGAAAAACGGGCCCATGTGCCCTTAACAGTATCGGAACTTTTCTTTCGGAAATATATCATCTTTACGCTTATAATCGAATGATTATGATTAAAAATCTAATTACACTCCAAGATGTGTAATTACTTCTGAAAGAAAAATGACATCCCATCAAAATTTCCGTTGAGAAAGAAATATCTCGGAATTCATTTCGAAGGTCATTCTGATGTAATATATAATAAATCTTACAAAATATTTATATATCTCGAAGAAATGTAGTGGGCGAATCATTTAAGTGAAATGTTCCATCTTAATCATCAATGGAATAATCGATAATTTGATGACTAAGGTCACTTTTCCACGAATCATTTTCGATAATATTACAATTCGTGTCTATCATTATCCAAATAAATTCCTGTATTTATTCCTTTATTTCTTGCCAAATTTGATATTGTATACCTATCATTATGATACCAGCAAAAAAATTGTTCTTAGGCGAACAAATTCGTGATAAATCTTATAGATCTATAAACTCTTCAAATCATATAAAATTGCAAATGTTTATGTTGTAACTAAATGTCTATTTAATTCTGCTTGGTACCACATGGTATCATTTGTCAAAATCACGAAGAGAAGAGAGTCCTAAACCTCAAAGATAGACGGATTCTTGTCGAGTGTCAAAGGATAGGACATTTATTCTTCGAAATAATTTTTCGTGAAAATGAAAGAGAGCGGTTCCTCGAGACGCAAATCTGATTGCGGATTCCACGCAGAGAAATTCCCGGAATGACACACGCAGCGCGATATTTCGCCGGCGTTACGATACAGAATGATGACGACAATGACTAGCGGGGAGTACAAAGAGCATTTAACAAAATCCTTGTGCAACGGGCGCGGATGAATAACCGACCTTGCGAATGAGCGGGACGACCTTCGTGGTGGCGCGCTCGCGAAGACGAGAATATATTCTATCTTCTTCGGGTTTTTCACGCCGGACGCGAAAACGTTCCGCGAAATCGTCCAGCTCAGGTTACATCCCGGGCTTTCAGATCGGGTCTACGCTCGGACACGCACGACGTGAGCAAGCGCGGAATCGCTTGGGACGTCCACTCGTTCCAATGATTAAGCGTACACGGATTTATCGGCGCCGTCCCGACGCGATTTTATTTTTGCGATTTCATCCGGCTACCGCTTGGTTAAAAGCCAATACTTTGTGCTCCGGAATTCGCATTCAAGACCGCAATCAACTTATTTTCCAATTACTCACTTTCGATAATACATATATTCGATCAGATTTATAACTTCTCGCGAGAAGTTTGTTCCATCGAAAATATTTCTATAATTTTCGAGTTAGCCACGCATCATTTCCACTCATCTCATCATCAAAAAATGCAATTAATACTTTATGTACAATTAAATTGAAAAATTCGAGTTTCAAAATTTTTTGCGCCGCGAAAGGAATCAATACCTTGGAAAAAATAAGAATTTTTCTGAAATTAGTAAAAAATTGGAAAAAAAATTGCGACATTCGGATTTTTCTATAAACGAATGAAAAATTTCGTGTAAACATTTCTCAGAGTACAATTTGAAAACGAGTCATCGATATTTATATCCTACCGTTTATCGTGATGTTGGTTTTCACGAAGATCAGTCGCCTCCGTAAAGAGATCGCACGAGCTGTACGGTACATAACGCGCATTCGAGCCGCTAAATTTCCCCTTTATCTGCATTATTCGCGTGCCTGTGTCCCGGTCATCCGTGCGAGGACTTCGAAGGAATCCGATCGGGAACGTAGCGATCAGGTCTTATATCGGAGGTCAACTACGACCTAGCATTGTTCCCGCGCGAACGGCGGCATTGTTTCGCGATTTCGCCGGCAAAAGGTCAAGATACGGAGGACCGGACACGGGGATCCGTATCTCTCTCTCGGAGAAACAAGAAGAGCTTTTAATGCCCCGCGCAAAAATTGCCGCTGCCGGATGCTTGGACGATACCATCGCGGTAAAGCGGTATTTTTCCAACTGTATCCGATAAATTATTACAAACGTGTAAAACACTCGAGCAACCTTTGTCGATGTGAAACGAATAATCGTCGATTAATTTATCAAAATACGAAAAAGAAAATATAAAAATGTTATAAAAAAATAATTTGAATATTATGTAAAAAAATATTTAGTAATCTTATTACAAAAATGGAAAAAATATTGCAAATATAAATGCAAAAAAAGATGTGACATGAAAAATACAATGGATGGAAATTTTCAAGGAATAATTTCATTTAATTAATATGGTCTTATAGATTAGAACGAGAAATAAATGAAGACAAACGTGTCTTTCTGTTTAAACATGCGATGTAGCATCCACGAAAAGTTCGAACAAGAGCCGTCAGTCTCGCCTACGGTCCAGTTGCATGCCGTAAAAACTTGTATTTATTCCTGGCGCATTCTTCGCGTCCGCGCAGACGATGTAATTGCATTCCACGACAACCACATGTATCTGTAAGTCACTCGCTTTTTCACGGAGGCCAAAATATTGATCTCCTCAAAAGAGGATTTAGCGTTAAAAAAAAATTTGACTCTTCGAGATTTACAGATAATTGCGTTCAATCAACAAAAATGTAAAAATCATCTTAAATATTAAAATCATCTTAACGTGAAAAGAAAACATATTTACCACTAAATAAGATAAAATAAAAATTCAAAAATCTGTCGAATTTGATTTGCATTTTGTTCAGCTTTAATTATGCTTGTCGTGTGCGCAGCTCTTTTTATGTCTTATACCTACATAAATATATACATACATACATATATATTAAGAAGTACACATATATATGTAAGAAATATATAAAAATCTGCTTTTGCGGCACATCTTTGCGCGTGCATTCACGAACGATGCATCGGACAAGCAAATGTTCAAGCGATAATGTCGGTGCGAAGTCATAAATTTTCTGGTCGGACGATTTAAATCGCGACTTTATTTCCCAAACACGACATGTATTCAGCGAAATTATTAAACGAGAATTGCTTTTAACAGGCTCGCGGGATATCATTCAGCAAGATGATAATTATTAAACTGACATAGTCATTGTATGTGAAAAGAGGCAAGCTGCGAATAATTAAGCGTGCTCTCAGGCAAATCCGACTGTGGTTTTCGATCAGATATATAACTTACTTAGAATCGTTAAGTGTCGTGAAATAACTTGAACATGAACGAACTTTCATCGCAGGAATTCTATCTTTCCACGAGATATATTTTGTTCCTAGCACATATTACGCCGGAAAAAAATATACGTGTCAAGGTTCCGAAGAACATTAAGTTGTTGAAAGAGAAAATGCGAACTCTAATGAAGATCCAGGAAGAGCGTATCTTATTCGATGATTGTGACATCTTCGTTTTCTGAATCATCGCGATGTCATCTCATCGTCTACCGTGATTCCCAGACCTTGGAATTCGTTCGATTTTACACTCGATCGAGTGTGTAATCGAAGGCTGTCGTCATGAAAAAAATATCGAATATGCGAGACAAATGTATAACTGAATTTTGAGCAAAATACAGTTATTAATTGACTGCCAAAAATCGCAGGATAAAGTCATATACTTGGCGTCGCGACGCTACCGCGTCGCTTGATATTTATTGATTCTGAAAACACATGTCGCAATCGAAATACAATGCTTAATGGAATTATGTAGCCGAGAAATAAGAACTCATCAAATAGTTTTAGAAAATTATGATGAGAAACCACACCTCGTGAGAAAATAATCTGGAATAGATGTTTCGATCATCTCTCTCTCGATCGTACTCTCGACAGATCTATATAAAAAAAATTACCGCTATCGACTCATGGAATATTTTTCCAATTATACGCATACAAAGCCAGACGCACGCACAGACACATGTAAGTAGATGTGAAATAAGTGACAGAAATTGAGCATTTCTAATTTTAATAGGATATTACGTTAGACACTTCTGACATGGCCTTGAATAACGCGACATTCAGAGAAACTTTCGCCTCGCGTATATCCGATGATTCAACGAAAAGTGGCTCAATTACGCCCAACTTGACCGCGAATGTGAAGCTGAATCAGTCTGCAATAATAGTAAATTTTTGTGAAATACTATACTGAACTTTCGAATGTCGATTGCGTTACGCTCTTCGGTATAATAGATTAAATCTTAAAATACAATTATAAACGAATGAATCACATCATGCTCTCTTTGATCAGTCATATAATCTCTATTAAAATGAAATTGATTTATTTTAGCCGATTAATTTTAAGAAACGCGTAAAATCAAATTTTTAATTGCTTTTATTTCTAAAATAATGTTTTTGCCTTTTCTTCGGTTATTATCTTGTTTTAAGAAGCTAAAATGGATATCTCTATGCATACTGTCAGTAACATAGCGTTATACTTTGCCGATCTGTATGAAAAATAGTGACGCATACAAAATGCAGTTGTACATATGAAGTTGGAGCGACTCCGCCATGGGCTATCTGTAACCATTAAACGAACGAGATGCCGGCTTGTTATAAATGGCGATGCATTCTTGAAATTAATTGGCGTGGGGATGTAAGACCGGATCTTCCCGCCGGTCGACGGTCCCCACTGGTCGGTCCCGTGACACTTTTCGTTATGTTTTCGTGAATCCCTACGTAAGACGGTAGCAAGTCCCGGACCGGAGATTGACATTAAGATTAGCGCTCGGCGTTCAACCGGATAGCTGTATCTTCGCAGAAGGAAGAGCAATGTTGCGTATGTGTGTATGCGTGTATGCAAATTATAAAGGTATGTAAAGATATTATATAGCAAGATTCTCTCTTACACACAAATGGCACAAATTAAATAAGGAAGACATACATGCATTCATACATATGCAAATGACTTTACTTGCATCAATAAGTAAATCTGATTGTGTCAAATTATTTGAATTAAAAGTTATTAAGGAGAAGTTAAATTTATCTTTAGCTTTCCAATTATCTGTTAATTCTAATTAATTGTATCTTCTATCCATTATTTATTTTAGGAATTATTGCTTCTCTGTTGCACAAAAACAAATGCTATTTTTTGACTTTTGGTATTTATAATATAATTGAAAAAAGTGTAAAATACCTTCATAATTTCATAAACAAATATTTAATATACGTCAAATTTTATCGATTTTTCAAGAAAATTTATAAGTAAATCGTTGATGAAAGAGAAAAGAGAGAGACTTTTGAGATTCGTGTTGAGATTAAAAGCGAGCTCGTAATGAACGCGATTAGCGTCAGTATCGCGAAGGTATTTTATCGCGTACTTACTGGAGCAGTTAATAAAATTGCGAGTAAGTACGTCGAGAAGTCGCAAGATGCTCGCGACGGCCTTGTCGTTTCGGTAAACATCAATGATAAATGGGAATGAGTCTGTTAAATCACGGCAAATTCGAGACGACGTGCAAGGCCACTCTAAATGGAGACGCCTTTTTAAAAGCGACTTGCAATATACGCAAAAAAGCGGCTCCCTTCCGCGATACACACTTTGCATTATATAATGTTTCCATATAACGGCGCCAATCGTGTAAATTGGTAGCGATCCGGTTGAAATCCGATTAGATTAAGATCGCAAGAGGGATAATAAAACTCGCAGCATTTACAAATGAAATGTGTCAACTAAAATTCGCGTTTACATTATCAACTTGCACAACGGTAAATTCATGATATTATTAAATGTATATCAAACAATTTCTTAAAATGCTATATATATATGAAAATACTGTATATAAGACGCAATTTGATAACGGAATTTAAAAATGCAAATCACTGGAAAATCACTGGAAAATTATAAATAGCATATAATCTTTAATAATGCAATCAAAGATGATTAAGTTTAACCTTTTTGTTCTGAAAAAAAAACTTTCTGCGAAGTATTTTTTGCAAAAGGATAAAAAAATGCACTGGTCAACGAGGAGAAAAAATTTGAATCTTCCATGGCAGACAACGACTTTTACATGGCCACTGCTGAGAAGTGCTGAATTTTTGTCCTCTCACGTGTTCCGTCCCTCTATAAATAGTACTAATGCTCCAACGAGAATGTCGGGGGTGGATACCGCGGATCGGCCCAAGTGTCGATAAACTTTCCTATATTTCTCTGATCCTTTTAACGTTCACGATTAGGTCCACCCAAGCTCCACCTTCGGTCTCTAAAGAAACAACCACCGCGCGCTCTAATATACGTGACCTCTTATGACTAAAATAGAATTTCACGAAATTCCGATGCGCATTCCAACCAAGGCCCTGAAACTCTGAGCCCTTTTCATGCGAATGTCCCATATGTTCGTTTTCTAATTTTGCATATAAAAAAAACGACAGAATTAAATATGTAACATGTTCGCGTATCTTTTTCTTTACATCACATAATCCTGCAACATGATAATCACCTGATCACAAACAATTAGGAAGATTAAAAATTAATTTTTATCTCCCGTTTCAATAAAAGATATAAAAACTTAAATATAATAAAAAATAATAAAAAATTAAATTTTCTATGTCATATATTTTCTGCTAGTATAAAATCTAAATATATCTTCTGTATAAAATCTAAATATATAAATACAATAATGTACATTTTAAAATTATGAATAAACCAATGAAAAAGTATATCATACAATTTTATAATTTTTAAATTAGAACAGGCTGAAATTACTTTTAATTTAACAGATTTATAAAAATGTATTTTTTTCTACTATGTATGTATATGTATATCAAGTAACAATCTTTCCAATTACTGGGCCTGGAAACTGATTCGCGTCATCGTAAATTGACGTGTCCCTGAAAACTTATGGTCGCGGATATTGTACTCGGACAGAGATTAACATATCAATCTACGTCGAGAAATATTGGAAGATATCGTTTCAGTTTCTGCCGGTTCAGTTTCTGCGATCTCAAAATTGTTTTCCGCATAATTCGGAGTCGTTCATTACGAGAGGCGCGCGGATTTGCATTTTTACAAGACCAACCGGTAGTTACATCCCCCGACGCGAGACGGGGTACACGATCTGAGATCGAATTTCTGTCGGGTCGATGCGACTGGTGATTTTTCAACGGTGCGAAAAAATCCGAACGTGGCGACGATCGGTCGCGTTCGATTTGCATAATGCTACTCCACGACAACTGTTTGCTGCTTCTTTTTCGTGCTCGTCGCCATCGTGGCCCATAATAGTAAAAAGCGCTATATACAGGGAACGACTGACTCATAATTATTATATTAATCTGGAGTGATACAATTCTGGCGAATTTGATGTAAATTTTTGCTTGAGAAAAATACACACGATGCAAAAATTTACATGTATCTTTTCCCTTTTTTGAGGATTTTTTTATTTCAAAGTTTCTATAGAAATTACGTTAAGTTAAAATATTGAATATTAAACCATTTTTAAATTTACATTAATATTTAAATTAATAATATGGCTATGTTGATTATGACGTCCAATTTGCATTTCTGCTTGTTTGATTAATCGAGACAAGCATAAAGTAAACATTATTACTGTCTCGATTACACACGCGAGCAATGTTTTTTAATTATTAATTTTATTTTACATTATAATCGTATCATTATATAAATAACACTTCATTATATGTGTTGTTAAACATTAAACGATGAGATATTTGCAATATATAAAATAACGTACATCACAGTAAAGAGACATATAATAAGAATTAATTGAACGAGTTTGATTTACATAGCGCAATCAGTGAGAACGAGTTTACATCCTTATATGAAAGTGTAGATGCGAAAATAATGGCATAAATATGCTGCACTTTATTGCATGAACTCATTTATGTTAAATAAATTAAAAAACGGCGCGTCGGCGAATTTTTCTTTGCTAGCCTTGATTTCTCATTTTATAAGATAGATGAGGAGCTTCATGCAACAGAATGCGAATCCAATGTCGGACAGATAATCTTAAAGATTTATCAACGTTAGGTTCCTTAAATGCGACCACATCTCGTTCTTTATTATAATCTTTATTACAGTGAAAAATGTTATGAAATGTAGTAAAGTCTCACGAGGCAATTTGTTTTGTACCTAAAATGTCGGATAAGGCACTTTCAATTAAATTAATCGGCAGTTTCATCGCATCTATGCGACGATAATCACATATCTTGTTTAATTTGACAAAAGTGATATTCATTGGCGGTAGCAAAATCACATTGGAAAAAAGGCTCCTTAAGCAAGATCATAAAAAAGATCAAGATAATACAATCTGAAAATAGAATATCCTCCACAAATACGATAGCGATGATCACCCGCGGAGAAAACGACCGTAAACAGAGGGTAGCAGCGCGTGGCAATTAATTAGCATAATCTACAGCCGAATATATCGCATCTATGTACGATCATTAACGCGGAGTAAGAATATCAAAAGCTATACGGCGCCAGATTGTCCCATTGTACGTTTTGTGAATTCGAAATTCCGAGATAATCCAACGATATCCCAATAAAAAGAACTCGAAGTCAACCGAGACCATGATCAAAATCGATAAAGATAAAAAAAAAACCGATCGATTATCTGCCACGCGCTTCATATAACTTTATAAGAAAGGTTGAAACACTAAAAAAAAGAGCAACTTATAGGGAATTCCTATGCATGAGTTAAAAATCTGTAATTTAAGTTCAAATATATTCTGACCAGAAGATACCTTGCAATAACGAGACATTCATTCGAGTCGTCAATGAACTTGATCCACTTGAAATCGCCTGACATATTTAAATGCATATACACTTGTGTACTTGAAATTACCTCGACACATTACACTTGAATGAAATTTCACAGAATGCACGAGAAAATACTTTTTCAAGTAGCCCAACGAGAAAGAGAGATACATTATTAATAATGCTTCTCTTGGATATCGCATGGCTAAGCCTAAAAAAATCTCAGGATGTTCGTGTTTAAATTTCTTAAGCTCGTCTCTAAGACTTTCGTATGGTAATCCGGGATTTTTGTTGCCCCTGTTGTTTGCGCCACCGAGGACGGATATCGTACATACACCATAATCATAATTTTAGCGCTTCATGGTCTCGTAATCTCCTATACCGTAACCAAACTCTCGACGCGGGCTTAAATAGATATGTGAAATTACGACGCGATGATATTATAGTGCTGCGCTTTAATATCGCTTCTATTATACTGGCGAAAAAATACTCTAATTGCGCGTAATAGAAAATTCTCAAAATATCACTGCCTTGAGGATAGTCTTGTTCCTTGCAACTCATGATAATTTTACTCTAAGTAATCACACTTACAAAGTGAACCGTATATTTCTTCCATAAGAATTATGTTGTCCTTCATCGCCGGGTTCCTCTCTCAGCATCGTGCCGTTCTTTCATCCGCTTAATAATCGCTAATTGGCCCCCGAACGACCAACCGGAATCATAAGCGGCCTGATTTATTAACAGCGGGAAGTTCGTGAAGATTTATTTCCGACACACCTGTACGTGAGTCCGAAATGACCGCAATGCGAATGGATTGTTAAGAGCTACTGTGTTCTCGTCTTCTTTTCTCTTTCAAGATAGATGTTTTGATATATTGATTCAATTCCTCCTACGATCGATTGTGACATATTTTTACTTACAATTGCTAATTGGCAGCTTCGTATTCGCGTGGAATTGTCACTAATGTATTATTAACGTCTCAAAGAATCGTTCATTCGCGGCAGAACACATTCAATTGTAGATGCGACTTAAATGTGTGTGAACTTAGCCTCTCAAATCTCAGCATCTCACAAATAAACATCAGATTTTGTTGCATCCAGCATAATTCTACAATTCCTGATAGGTTTTAACAATAGTTCCGTCGAATTAATTATAAATATTTACTATAATTTTTAAAAAATGAGATGCCAATTTCCGAAAACATCCAACAGCATCTCATCATATTTCAAATATCTGATCAAAGCAGTAATATTCCACAGAGTTCTATCGCCTACGCACATTCTCTCAATAGGGAGGGAAATATTAATTTACTAGAAAAATTATTTAAGATCGCTAGAACTGTCGATTTAAGAATAACATCTCATATCTACATATAGTATCTCATATCTACACGTATAGGCCGGACACCTTGATGATTCTAAATTGTTTAAAAAATTAATTATTAACTGTATCATTAGGAACTTTTTTCTACCGTAAAGAGGAAGTATCAATTTACTAGAAAAAACAATTAAAATCGCCAGAACTTGTGACTTACGACCAGCGTCTCATCCCTATACGCGTAAATATGTTTTGTAAATCAAATTATTTTCTACGAAGTTTAATCGTCAGAACTATTGACAGAATGCGCGTAGGCGATAGAACTCTGCGGAATATTATTGCTTTATGATCAGATATTTGAAATATGATGAGATGCTGTTGGATGTTTTCGGAAGTTAGCATTTCTCATTTTTTAAAAGTTTATTTATAATTAATTCGACTATTGTTAAAACCTATCAGGAACTGTAGAACTATGCTGGATGCAACAAAATTTGATGTTTATTTGTGAGATGCTGAGATGCCAACTTCACACACATATGACTTAATTACAAATGGAATATCGTGCAGGACCGACCGATAATTGGCTCTCCACGATGATGGTATCGGGACGAAATAATTTGAATAAAGTCAAAGCGATCGTCGTGATTCATTCTTGATTTAAGACCTCGAACCGATGACAATTATAGACTCCGATTATCTGTGACAGGAAAACCTTGAAGATAGCCCTCTTTGATCGGAAATTTTCATTATTTACGTTCGCGCCACTGTAAATTACATTGCTGCAAGAAGAACTCCGATGTAAATGATTGTCGATGATACAGAAATAAATATAGAGAAGAAAGAGAGAGAAAAAGAGAGAAAAGAGAAGTACCTGACTCTCTCTCTCTCGTTACGGAAATCATGCAACTGACATACGACTACAATGTTAATCAAATTGCTATATTATACAGTATCGGCTCTGTAGTTAATTACAACGGTGTATATTATTCCCCTAATAGTCAAGTCCAGACTATTATCTCTTTTTCGATTGACTGCATATGAGAAATTATGCCAATTTGTAATCATTTAGAAAAGAACTGAAAATCTCTGTGACATTTAATTATATCAATTCCATTATTATAGCGGAACGAAGAATATTTCGCATGCATCTATTAATAATAGCTTGAATTGAATAAAGAAGATAACATACAATTATTCAATAATGTCTTTCTCTCTTTTATTATATTTATGTCACAATAATATCTCAGAAAATTTTTGATGGCTACTTATTATTGCATTTGTTTTTTCCGATCTTAAATTATACATTAGACAAGTTTATTATTATCGGTAGTAAAATGCGATAAACGGGAGGAAGAGAACAGTAGTTATGACAAATTAAAAACAAAAAAAGATAATGATTTAAGCTGGTTTTCCATTCGCGGAAATAATTCGCAAGCAGAAACAAGAAAGTCTTTGACGAAAATATATTTGCTGAATCATTCTTTTTCTTCAGCTACTTGGTCCGACACTTCCTTTTTTTCATTCGAAACGGAATGCATACCAGAGTGCACCGTTGCATACCTGCGCCATTTAAATTTTTAACACGATGACATGCTGACGCTTATTGCGATGGTATCCGGAATAAGAAATATACAAGATATATATGGCAGGATTCGCGATGATAAAATAAACGGAATGCATGCATGGATGATAATTGCTCTTTCATTATGCGTCAGCTTAATCTGTTTTATGTGACGCTTCAATTTCGTATATCATACCCGGTGAAGCGAGGGCGCGCAGCGGGTGCATGAAAAATATCCCAGAAAGACTAGGTAATCAAGATTTGCGAATTAAAAACGAAGAAACGAGTAGATGTTAATATACGAGCATATAAAATGCCATTTTCATCAATGTAGATAATATCAGGAGCAAAATGCAGAGCGAATGCACATTCTTTTCGAAACACGTGTCCTGACAGATATGGAATTATAATTCGACAATTATTACAATTATTAAAATACACGTTATTACAATTATTACAATTAATTAAACGATTAATTAAATTTTTATAAACGAAATTGTATCGCAATAATAGTTTTTTATCAAAGTATTATATTTCACGTGATCATTTATTATTTCAAGTAAAAATTTAACAGGGACAAGGATAAAAATTATAAATTATTCTTTTGTTGTAATTTTTACAAACGATAATTATTTCTCTAGTAATGCTTGGACTCGAATATATTTTACTTTAAATTTTTCGCTGATCTAAATTTAATTTGCTATTCGGATTGAGATTTGAGATCGCGTAATACACGAATCGTTAAATGATTAAAGTAATTAACGAAAGCCCTCGGGATATTAATCATTTAATTAATAATTAATATTTTATTAAAATAATTCATAAATTTTTAGAATATTAAGATTCTTATTTTTCGCTTGAAAAGTATGAATTGAGCCTATCGATTGATCGCCTTTTGCAGTAAAGTCGAAATGAAAGCCTGAGGTTGGGTGTTCGTTTTACATGGCAGTGCCGGTACCTCACGGACTAATGGTGAACTTCGTTCCTTTTCGGCCAAGACACGAGAAAAATATTCGTGGTCGAATATACAATAGCGATACTATCAGCGATGTTATCAACGCGACCTTTGCTTTTGCGGATTTCTTCGATAATCATTTATCTTCCATAACTATCACACTCATTAAAAATTGCCTAGTATTGTAATCAGACACATATATTTTAATTAATTATATATTATATAATTACATATTATATATATTGAATATTTGAATATCATTATTTAAATAATAGAATTTCTCTTTTCATGAAATACGCACATTATAAATAATACATAAATAATTTTTTAATGACACTAATATTGCGTGGGAACAATGTAAACCTAAATCACATTTGTGCAATCTCTATTAAGAAATAATTGTACGCAATCGATCGGTGTTGCGAGCGGAAAGCTCGACAGAATTAAAATTGCTTTCGGTCTCAGAATTGCATCAATTGGCAAGATTTCGCGAAAAGCGGATGTTCATTGTCTTCATCAACGTGGTCACTCACGTGGCGAGAGCTGTCGCGTAAGAATTATATCTTGCGACATACGCAACCACATTGCATAAAGATAACCAGTGCGATCAATGAGACGGGCAATAAACTCTCTAGTTACGGCTGTCACTCAATTGCGATGGAATTCCGTCTGCTTTGTTTGTCATTGCTCGAATGTAAATTCCGTAGCATACCTTGTCCTCGTACACTTTCACCGTTATATTCCGCAAGAACAATGCAATCATAATATTTCTTTACAATAAGTTGTTTTCGCAGAAAGGCAATTTTGTTATAGAAATAATCTTTCTCTTTGTTTTGTGATGTTTGTCTTATTTTTAAATTTCATAACTTAAGAAACTAGTATATTTAAAAAAAATAGCAAAAGATTAATTGAAAAAAATAATATTGTCTAAATAAAATAATATTAAATAATGTTTCTAAAAAATAAGAGAGGAATTTATAAAGTTTTGCTCGAAATTCAATTCAACATAGGGATTTTAAATTTATAGCGTTATTAAATAAGGGATAATTAGCGTCATAATTATCAGAGTGCGATCGATGTTATTATTTTCACATCGTATGATTCTCACAAGCGAGGTGTTCGCTGCAAGATAGAAAAAAGCAATACACTTCACTATATTTCACAGCGATATTCCGCATCACCCTTATTACTGCCACGCTAAATGTCAAGAAGTTCTCTTATATGATCGAGAAAGTTCTGGTTTAAGCTAACAATTCGTATAATTACATAATTCAATCTTATCGCTTATACGATTGTGCATCGCAAAATGTGAAATCGCTACAATAACCTAATTTTCCAATTTTGAGATTATTACTATGATAATGAGACATGATTTTTAGATTATCGTTAAGATAATCTCATTTTCGCAACATTGTTGAAGAGATATTCAGTTCATCAATACAACCCACTTGTTAATAAGTATAAAAATGTAAAAAAATAACTTATATATTTGAAATAATTTATTATTGTAAAAATAGAAAAATTAATAAAATAAATTTATGCAAGCAGGATATACAACGTATCTCAAAGAATAGATTTTTTCTTCCAATAATAAAATTTTACTTTCTTAAAATATATATCTGAATATTTTGTTAACGGATAGTTAATATTTCATTTAAATACAAATCAATAAATAATAATTAAGAAGCAAATTAAATAATTAATAATTAGAGCATTGCTATTTCCTAATGTTGCTTGAGTATTTAGCGTTAAAATCCCTGACATTAAAGTCTCCGCTATTGAAGTCTCCAGCGAAAAATATATCTTGCGAATGCAGATATCCTTGAAATGAAAATATGTGAGAGAGTCTTATATTGCGAAACTACATTTCTGAAAATCAAGGACATTTTGTGTGGTCAAGGGCTTTCTTTGATGATATTATTGCATATTTGTCAATTATTTAAGTAACATCGAGATAAAATTACTTATCCTCAATCTCGCAATATGTGTCCTTCAAGATAATGGAATACAAAATGGCGTAAAATTATTATAATAATATATTATTTTTCTCCATTGCCTAATTGTAATAATTATTAAATATCAATAACAGCCTAAGTAAAGTTTCATCGTTTAATAATATCAAAATATTATTTACTTGCATAATAAAAAATATATCAAAATATCTAAGATATCTAACTTTATTACTAAAAATAGAAATGTTTCAAAAAAGTACAAACATGTAATTGACGTAAGAAACAATTAATGATAATATATGCTAATATCGAAAAGACAGCGTAAAGAAACCTGTTTAGTTTTTTTGTATATGTATTTGAATATTAACTATTAACATTTGAAAATTAACATTTGAATATTAACATATTCGAAAGTTAGAAAAAGCGAGCAGTAATTCTGATTACTATTTCGTATAATAATTTAAATTCTGCGAGTATCGCAAAAATACACTGTGTCTATTGCGATGTACATTAATTAAGTCATTAAGTAATCATCAATTCATCATTGCTATCGTTATATTTGTGATACACTGACATGGCGAACGAGATTATGTCATAATACGAGTGAAAATTGAAATTAAAAGATGTAGTAGAAATTTTCAATCTCTTTGTATGGCAAAGCCGCGTATCGAGATCGGTGCTGAGGTTGAAGCGGAGGTCGGGCCCATGGGCGGGCCCCGGCGCTCCCGAAGGGGGCCTATATAAGTAGACTCGCTTGGCTTATAACGCGATCCAACACAATCACTTCTGCCTCATCAACCAGACATGCGTCCTCCCGTGAGTATCGTCATTTTTTTTTCTTTTCTCTCTCTTTCGTTCATTCGCATATTAATGTCACCGAGTGCTACGACGTGCATAATTAGTATAATACATTAGAAATTTGACTGTGCGTGTGTGCAATGTTTATAAAATTAAAAATCCTTCATCCTGTGACAAAACAATATATATGTATAATCTTTAAGATTATTTATCATAATTATGTCATCATAATTTTATTATAAAAGATGATATTTAAACATGATGCTTATGTGTGTAAAATTTATTGTATTGCAAATATTATGTAATACAAAAATTATATAATTTATAAATGCATTCTTGATAAAGGAACAATCTCGTAATAATTACGTTTAAAATCATGAATTCTAGAATGGTAGTGATTAGTGATTAAAAATCTTCTATATAAATGAAAAAACAATGCTTACATTTTTTTGCAAAAAAAACAGATTGATGCAATAGTGAATGTCCAAATTTTACGTAACTCATTAGAAAAATATATAATATATATAATAAAAATATACAAATATATATAAACAATTATTATTCGACAATAACAGAAATGTGTGTCATCATCACGTCATTTCAACTTTCCTCAAGAATGCGTATACGAGGCCATTAGAAAGTGTTCCGGCTGCCAAAATTTTTATGCAAATTCGTGTCACCAGGTGCTGTTTCTCTTGTTTTGCCTCGGCCTTGCGGTTGCCCAGCACAATCAACCGTATCAACCGACCACACCGGTGCCTATCTTAAAGCAAATAAACAAGTGAGTGTTACAGATTATGCAATTGCAAAAGTAATGCAACGAGCATCTTCGAATTCTCTTGTTGCAATAATTATTTTATATCACATATATTAATAATAAATTAATTTATTGCAATAATTATTTTATATCACATACATTAATAATAAATTATCTTCATAGTTTTATTTTTCACTAATTTATATTTATATTTTTTTACTGTCTGAAAATATTCAATATAATAACATTTGTGTTTTCTGCAGACACAACGAGGACGGTAGCTACAGTTACGGCTTTGAGGCAGCGGACGGCTCGTACAAGATCGAATCAAAGTATCCGACCGGCGAGGTTTATGGCAAGTATGGCTTCGTGGACGACTCAGGGAATTTACGCGAGATCGAGTACGGCGCGTCCAGACGTGGCTTCGAGCCGATCGGTCCTGGGATAAACGTGCCCCCGCCAACCTTGACCGGCAACAGCATCGCCGGCGCCGGGAACGAGCCCGAGGATGACGGACAGTACCGCGAAGACCCGGCGATCTATCACACCGATCCGCGTTACACCAACGGAGAACGTTACGAACTGGCGCCTAAACATAGACAACAACCGATCATCTACAATCAGATCGCGCCGGCACCGGCGCCAGTAGCTTACAATCAACCGAGGTGGGTAATCATAATTCTTAGCTCACATATTCAAAAATGTCAAGCATCGTTTTGAATTTTTTAAATCAGAATTTTTATTATTAATATTGACATTAAAATATACTCGCAAAATTTTGTAGCTTTTACTTTTAATTTAAGAGAATCAGAATTTTTTTCCCGTCGAAAATTTGGCAGTAATAAATTGCCTCAATTTCTATCTCGAAAGAGATTAATTTATCACATTTATCAATATTCATACAGCTCAGATTAAAATGCATGTGGGAGGATCAACTGACCGCGTGAAGAGCGCAAAGAGATAATCAGAGAACTAAATGTCAAGTGAATTACTCGAAAGTACCAAGATCGTGACTCGTTCAACTTGATGGGGGGGAATCGGTCGCACCTTCGCGGCTTCAACGGGAATGGAATCGAGTCGATTAACCTAATTTCTTAACTTTTCAGGTATAATGCGCCCGTCAATTATCAACCGGCGACGGTAAGCCAGCGGATCCAGTCGGAATATCGACCACAGTATCGATCGCAGAATCAACCACAGTATCAAGGTCAGCAATTGCAATCCACGTATCCTTCACCTGCGATTCCAGCCCGTCCTCAAGGACACTCCACGACCAGTATCGACGTCAACGCCGGTTTAGCGTCTTACACAGTTAATTACAAACGATAAGGGAAATGAAAGGAATAAGAAAGGAAAAAGAAAAGTAAGAGAAAGAGAGAATTTTTTGTGTCATGTGTATGTACATATATGTCATTGTTCATCGATATTTTAAGATTGTTATTGTCTAAACGTGTGTTTGTTTAATTATTAATATTATTATCTGAATATTTCTCGGTAACAGATTAATTTTTCATGTGTTAATTTAGCGATAGATAATGGCATACAGTTACATTGGTAGGTATTTATGACTAATTTTGTGTGTGTGTATTTTGGATTATACTTAATTTTTTCATCCTCGCGAGTTTCGAATGAGACGATATTTTCTACCTCTATTTTCCGATGTTTCCTCTACTTCTTTTGCTTTAAGAGTTTCTATCTCTTTTCTATAATTAATTAAAGCAAAATTACAGCTCTTCTATGATTTATTTGTTTTTAATTTCAACTTGCACGTGTTTACTTTTTCCTTCTTTCATTTGCAATGACACACATCAGCATGAAGTTAATTTATGTGACCATATACGAAAGGCTTTCTGGTATTATGCTCACCCATTTCGATAAGTAACTTGAAATTCGTCAACAGATCAATCTTGCAATCTTATTTATATATATTTAAATATACGTATCATATACAACATGTGAAAATAGCATGTAATATTAAGCGAGGCAAACCGAGCGAAGTAAGTAGGATACTATCTACAAGATCAATATCGCGCGTCAGACTTGACGATTCGCAAAAAAGGTAATATTGAACGATTTTGATCGGCTTTATAACGAGATATATTGAGCAATATATGTGTATAATTGAATCATCTCTAATTACAACGTAAGTACTTGGCAATAAATTTCAGTTGTATGCGTCAGGTGCATGCGCAACGTTAACGGAGTTTCCTAAATTCTTCTATTTAATAATTGAAAACGCAGTCAGTATTTTTCTCCCGCGTACAAGGAACGCTGTTGGGCTATACTTGACACACCCAAGAATTTTATCGTTGTGTAACGCTTAAAGGCACCCGTACGTACTACCTTCGCAGTCAGTCTTTTCGATAGTATGCTTAATAAAAATCTTCACGACAAATCAATCAAATCTTCAGTATTTGAGAGACTTTATTATCTGCATTTTTTTAGGACTCATTTTCATTTTAATTTTTAAAAAGTTAATGGATTCTAATTCATAATATAGCATTTCGTCATTACAGGAAGGTATGTTTCACATTTTTGTGTGTACATGAAGAACTTGGAAATTTATAGAACTTGGAACTTTTGACTACAATATTGTTAGTTGTTGACGAAAGTGATATCACAAAAATGATAATAGCAATAATAAAAATAACATCAAGATTATTCATTACATCAAGAATATTAATCAAATATAATATTAATATTAATCAAATAATATAATATTATGTAGTATAATATAATATCATATAGTATATTAATCAAAAGATAAAATAACAAAAAAAAAACTTTGTGATATACGAACAAGATAGGATATATTTAATAAAATGCACACAATGCATTAAAATATATTTTCTCAAGCTTTATTTTGATATATCATTCGATGAGAGAGAGAGTAACTCTCTTTCGTCAATTCTTGCGTGGATATAACGGGAATTGGCTCGTGCCACTGTCATGTTTCAGCTTTTGTGATCTGGGGTCCTAAAACTGCACGTACGAGGATTACGCGTTGCGCATACCTGATACGTGGAGAGCCGTGGACCACCGCCCAAGTCCACCTTTCACAATATAATCCGCGATCTACGCGATCTTGTTGCGCGATCAAGTGCCTGCTGTCCAATCGAACACATATGTATTCAGAGAAAAGTTTGATATAGCTCCTTTTGCTTTCAGGCTTCAAATCACGACTCATAGATCGATCAAATCGATTATTTAAAAAAAATTATGAAACTGATACAAATATAATTAAAATAAAAATACATGCATAACATTTTGGAAAAATAAAATCAATTTGTTCATGGTAAAAAAAAAGTATATGTATATATATTTTTTTATTATTATTTTTTATATTATTATTATTTTTTATAGTGCATATATTATTATATATATTATTACGTTAATATTGCGTAAAATAGATAACATAATACAAATACATAGTTAATTAATAGAGTTCATAATATTCTATAATGATACTTTAAAATAATTGTCTTTAGGAAAAAAATACACAAATACACGATAGCATACAACACATAAGCACATACTTAATAGTTTGTTGATTTTGATAACCGATTTTTCATTTCCTTGTCTTTATATGCATTTTATCGCGATGCGATACGCGTGCACGTAGTATCCGCGTTCACTCTCGAGACACATTCTGATGCAAGGCGTGGTGCGCCAGATGTCGGCAGGACTTGCTTTCCTTTACCGGCGCAATGAACACGTATAACTTTCCTCTTTTTATCGTAACCATATAATTATAAAACGACTCGATTCGTCACGAAAAAGTCATCCGTATCTCTCATTAAAACATAATGCGACATTATATTAAAATAATTATGCTTATTCAGCGTTTCAAATTTTCACATTCTATTTCTTTAATTGACATTATTTAGTCTTTTGCATATTAATATGCGTATTAATGCATATTAATTTGTTTAAATTTTATGTCATGCGATACGTGAGAAAAAATAGAAGAGAATATATATAAACATCCGCTTCGCGTCATCCTAATTCTTCATGTAATTTATACACGCGACCTTTAATAAATTACGATCAATTACTAGTAACAACAGCATCTTTATTCACGTCCGTTCTCACATTAAAAACATAAAATTCGTAATGCATTTAATTGATATAGATAATGATGTTTTCTTTATGAGATTTATTCCCATTCAATTATCATTAGTATCTATTATATTATTTTTCTAATATTGAATAGCTTAATAGCTAAATAAGACTACATATTGATGGCGTAATAAACTTTCGCGACTTATAATTAATTTGGTTTTGAGATTTAATTATTTTTCTATCGCATATCTTAACAAAAAAATAACTGTTGGTATTATTTAAAAAATAATTTTAGTGTTGATTTTTCAACATCAAAATTACATCACATTAATATAAGATAGATGTAATACTTTGAAATTACATGTAAAATGTAAATAAGATGAATACAGACTTATACGCAACAATCTCATAATCGTTTTTATCTAAATACGCGCACGTGCCTCAAGAATAGAGAATGACTCTTTTACTTCTTTTACTCCAGGCGCTAATCACGTCACCTTTTCTTATAATAAACGCCAACCACATTATCGAGTTTTTGCAGGTCAGAATTCCAGTTGCCATGCAAGCGATGTGATCGAGTTGTCGTTAGGCACGGACAATCACTTCTGACTGTTGCATAAAAATGGAAAGCATCGTAACATTAATCTCGGAGGAAGCTGCAAAGAATAGAAAAATAGAAAATTGCGTTTTGAAATTCGAGAAAAAATTATTACCGATCACTTGATTAAAAATAGAGTGATATGAAAAATTGGGAACCTCTACGATCACATATCAAAGAATTAATTCGATCAAATAGGATCTACATTACAGTATCAGAACTGATAGCATCGCGATTGTTTTCAAAAAGATTAATTCATAAAAAGCGAGATTTTCAGTCATTAAGCATTTCAATAGATCTTTCATATTTCGTAACAAATTATAGTATTTTATGTTTGCAAATGAGTATCCTTTTCTAAATTAAAAAAAAAATTTGTAACGAGATTCAGCTGATCTTTCTTAAAATACTTGTATAATTATGAATTTAATACATTTTTACGTTTCAATATATTTTGAAAAAAACTATTATAAAAATATTTAAATGTAATTATTTGTTGAATTCCTGTGAAAAATATCTAATTCAAAAATCATCTGAAATATTTTATCAATATTTCTGATGTTAATATTTAATACGCTACTGCTTTCTTAAAATGACCAATATTAATCGATATCATTTTAATCAACGATTAATTCGACGAAACTTTAAAAGCTAAAACATTGTATTTCGTTAACACAATTGGGAAGATTAGATCATTTTGCCTAAGTAAGACTAGTGATTAAATTAATTGATTCATTATAGGCTTAATGCTTTTTTTCGATGGTCATACGAAATTGACCGATCTTGAGCTCCCTTTCACCAAGTGGCATTGGGGCAAAATAGATCTTTGGTGGAACGAAATTGTGAATGCAGGCATAATCTGGGTCGTTCGCAAGCAATAATCGTCGGTCTTAATCGCAAAATACGCCCCGTGGAAGTCTTCGTTAAACTGCATCGACGTAATCATCTTTAGAGCCTTGAAGACATAATTGCGTTAGAAACCTGGGAAATAAAAAGCTTCTATGCTGTTCTTTCTTTATTCTTTTTATTCAACATTGCATATTTACACTTGACTAAATTCATGTTTCACATATCTGTCTCTGTATTCTACCTCTGTATTATACTATAAATAATTTAATTTTATAAAATATATTAAAACTATGAAAAAATTGATCAAAATTATAAATTAAAAATTATATCAAAAATATTACTTAATATGCGATGACTTATTTACACTTTATAAATATTAAATAATTAATAATATTATAATAATATTAAATAATGCGAGATGTTACGAGAAATATTAGCTAATAAAATGAGGCGGCAATATTAGTCAGTCGCCGTCTAATGTGCCGATAGAAAGTTACAAAATATCGATCCATCAGATAATTTCATAGGCGGAACCCAGGCGATCCGCAGTGCATTTCGCAAACTCGGCTGAAAACACACACAAACACGGGTGTGTGTCCAGACGGTCTGCAAAGGCCGTACTCCATTTTACCGAATCGCTGTTCAACCTTGCATTCGGTCAGTTTCAAGGAGACGAATGGGAGTCACGTTCATTATATTTTGAGATTCAATGCCGTGATAGTCATTATATTTTGAGATTCAATGTCGTAATATCTGTTCTTAAAGCTACTGCGCGGAATTTAATGCAAACCCAGATAATCGAATTTTTAATTTTCGCTCGCAAACACGCGTGTAATCAAATCAGGGCGGAGCGACGTAATAACACTTTCTCTTTTTCGAGATACTTGTACAAGAATGAAAGTACATATCACGGGACATAATATATTGTTAAAATTGATATTATGTAAAGTCGATGCTTCGAATTGTGGTCGATTATACTTGATTTTTCAGTGAACGGACTTGTATAATTTTACACGTTTGCAGAAAGATTTCGGTGGAAAGTACTTTCAGTGGCATAATCCGTAAAGAAACTTACTCCTCATTAAGTTTTATGACTGATGGTCAAGCATGCGTCATGAAACTCATATATACGAGATATTGATTACCTTGATTAACACTTCTTTTTAAATAATGCTTTTACCTCTTGAGAAGTCTTACCAAGCTTATTTATATTAAGAAATTTACATTTGGTATAACTTCCTTATAAATGTAAGTTTCTTAATAAATAAACTTAATAAATAAATTTCTTAATAAATAAGCTAAAGAAGTATATGAGAAGTATAGCGATTAAATATTCGCTCTCAAATTAAGAAAATAATATAGATTTTAAATAAAATATGACGGTTTTTGCATATCAAGCTATATTTGTTTTACAGTTAATAATTTCTATGTTTATTTGACAGCTAATAATTTCTTATCATTATAATTTTGAATATTAAAATAATTAAAACGGACGCAAATAAACATATGCTTAAAATATAAATTACAGGTTAATTTCAAATGAATTTGTATAAATGAAAACATGTATGCTCTCAAAACTGTAATTAGCGTGCGTGACACAGGAGTTGTAGAACCCGTCCAGTTAGCGATACAAAACTGGAAACTTAAAATTACTCCGAAAGATCGAATGATACAGAGTTGGTAAAATCGCTCATTTTTTTATACCACGACTGAACGGCGAGACAGTAGTAAGAACGAGTGCACTTGTCAAATTGTTTGAAACGGTGCTCTTGTCGTTTCTCTTTCGTCGGTCTCAATCTGTGTCGCCAGTTTTATATAATATCTCACCTTAGAAACTCGGCACACCAGTTTCATAAAACCGATCCATTTTTTCAGTCGAGCCCGTTACATGATCGTCGGCTGCTAACTTCTATATAAAATTTATTTAATTACGTCCATCGCAAAAAAATATCATCGAGCAAAAGAAATTTTTCCAAATCTATCATTATCGATTCTCAGAACCGTCTTATTTCTAATTGTACAAAAAATGATGGAAAACAATATTAATATTTCTTTACAGTAGTCTGATCGATGAATAGCTTACTAAGAATTAATGACGAAATTCTATTCGCATTGTTGACGAATCTGCGAATCAATCAACCGAGCGACGATTTTCCAGATTTCCGAGAAAACCAGAACAAGCTGGTGAGGAATATTTAGGGGATATAAGGTGCTGTAACGACATAAGGCGATCGTACATACGTACAAGAGTACGAATAGATAGTGAAAGTCCCCCGGAGCTAACAGGAGAACAGAGGAAGGGAGCGGGGGGGACCCAGTAAGGTATATGAGGGCCTCAGTCCGAGCAATCGCCGGTACTCTAGCCTCGCTGCCTACTTACATTCATACACTAACACTACCACCGACCGCGGGGAAACATGATGCACACCCTCGCGACGGTACGTATCTAAGTGCATCTCATCAACATCATGACGTCGTCATTACACTCTTTCGGATGTAGTTTTCATAGTTGCCTTCGAAATGCGAAAATCGCGTGTGATGTGATTGTGACTGTGTGATCAGTGTGTAACCATATTGTGAACTCGAGGAAAGCGCCCGCTTGGAAAATTTACACGCGAGAAATTTCGAGGGAGGAATTCACTCTGATTTTCAAATTGATATTTTGCCTTATTATTTAAATTCTTTTATTTCTCCATTTCTTTATAATTTTATGTTGTCAGAAGTGAAAATAATTTTATAAAATGGCTTTTATAGAAACGAATGAAACTATTCATATTGCAGGTTATTGCAAGAAATTATGCAAATTTTTATTAAAATTAAAAACAATTTAAAACAGAAATCCGGAGAACGTTGTTGATAACCGACTGCAATTTTTTCGAGTTTTTGCGCTAATTTATTTGATTTCGTTTTTCCTTCTATAATATTTAATCATTAAAATCGACATTAAATTCATGGTGAGAAATTAAATGATCGCAATGTTAGCGACGTTAACGCTTGGTCGTTGCACAACTTTGTTGTGATCTCGTTTCCTACTTTCTTCTACGTCGAGGAAAACTTTATTAAGGTTTCACCGATTATAACGCGCCAGCGCTGAGGTGCATTCATTTTTGTATCGTTCGCGGAAAAAGAATTATATAATTCGTTATTATGTTCGAGTGTAGTCGCGTGCGATGGCCGGAGAATACGAGCAATTGTTGAGACCAGTTGCATCAGCATTAGTTAATCATGGCGAATTAACCGCATGGTGCGCCATACAAGGCACGAACTAATCTTTTTCATTCTCCTTTCTGTTTTTCCTGCGGTAAAAAATACTATGCATTTTTTAAATCATTTTTCTGAGGAAAGGAAGAAAAATTAAGTTTATAGTTTTCATGTAAAGTTTAAGCTTCCTAAGAGCATGCAAAAAATAGAAATAGAGCATAGAGGATACGTAAAATAAAAATAAAGATAGCGAATTAATATCAAATTAGCAGTGTAAAAATATTTGCGTGTACATATTTAATAATTATTATCTTAGGAGATAGAAATTTTTACGCTATAATGAACTCCAACAACATAATAAATATAAATAATAGCGTAAACTTAAGCGAAAAGCTTTCGAATGACGGAAAATTATAATTAATAGTTAATTTGATTAATCGGAGTTGCTTAATTGAATTCCAATTTTATCGCGGCATTTCACACTCACCATTTAGAGAATTGCAGGAAGCATAATATGCAGATCAACTGAATTGATTAATTATTCTTGTTAATTTTAGAATCGGCACGCGTCTAATCGTGATCGTGCACGGATAAGGTCACGCGTAAAAGATCACGATTAATAACTTGATTTATTGACATTTCTCTCGACATCCGCGTACGTTCGTATAACGCGAGTTCCGCGACTCGAGACTCGTTTGTTGTCGCAACCATGGAGGCGTTCGCCAAATCCGGTATGGATTGTTTCGAGCTGTGCGCCGTCCATTCTCAATTGTGTCGCAACGCGCGTGGCGGTTAAGGTTCCCCAGATATATATCTGGCCTTAAATTCACACGTCAGCAGATGGTGACACATTTCTACGAGATTAACGGTTTACAACTTCGTAACATTACTTAAGCATCTCGCGATTCGCTCCAAGAAATTCCCGTTTTATTTCGCATCAAACCTTGACGTTTCTTTTTATGTGTGCAGGTGACAATCGTTGCAATCGAATGACATATAAAAGTCGATAAACTTAGCAACAACGGTTTAAAATGTTTAATTATCCTAAACTACTTGCTGCAATATTTGCATGTAATTTTTGTAAACTCTTCCTCTCTATTAAAAAAGAAATTAATCTAATAAAATCAAATTAAAAAGTATTTTTTGCAATATGATTTAATAGCAAAATAAAAAAAATAAAGCTAAGACAATAGAAAGCTGGTTAAATATGTAACTAGAAAGATATAAAGAAAAATTGAAACACTGTTACTTTTATGACATTTTGACATCTAGAACTCTACACGTCTTAAATATTGAAGAGCCACCACATTGACAGCATTTCTATTTTCAGGTAGCAATAGTGCTCACCGCTCTACTGGCGGTGTCGGCGCAGCAGTACCAACAACCCGGCGGTAATTACGTCGACGATTACGCCCAATATGACTCACAACAACCGAGCCAGCCGACCCCGCGTAGCTATGCGAGCAACGACGTACCAGCTCGTCAATCGGCCACACCGGCGAATCCGAAGCCGACCCCGGTGGCGATCCTGAAGCAGATTAATCGCCACAACGAGGACGGCTCATACACGTACGGCTTCGAAGGCGCTGACGGCTCCTTCAAGATCGAGACCAAGTTACCGACCGGTGACGTCAAGGGCAAGTACGGTTTCGTCGACGACACCGGCAAGGTCCGCATAGTCGAATACGGCGCGAATCAGTACGGCTTCCAGCCGGCCGGTGATGGTATCACCGTCGCCCCGCCAACTCTGTTCGACGAGACCACCAGCAAGGAGGCTCTTGACGCGCAGGTTTACGAAGAGTATCAGCAGCGGCAACAGCAACAGCAACAGGTGGCCGCACGTCCGGCTTACCAACCACCACCGTCTCAATCGCACACTCAGGCCGTGTACGCTCCCGCACAGGTAGCTCCCAGCAGACCAACTCTACCTAAGCCACCCATCTTCACGCCAGCTGCGCCCCAGGCGCCGCGACAGTCTTCGCTGATCCAACAGGAGCCGACTTACAGCGAACCTGCGCCACCCTCGCAGCTCTACAATCAGGGGCCAGCTCAATTCAGTCCGGCACCGAACCAGGAACCACGTTCCAAGCAACCGCAGGCTCGCAGCGGCGGCGGCATCCTGGACCAGCTCGCCAGAGATTACGCTTTGCCTCAGGGAGTGGCACCACCGCTGCACGACATCAGCTTCGGCTATTACTAGTCCTACTCCTTTTGTCTGTCAAGAAGAGTCTGAGATCAATCGCACTATAAAAAAATTCCGTTTAGTTCAAAAGCTTTTTAAAAAAATTGTTTTTAAAATTACTTAGAAAAGAGATCTATTATATTTTAATGTTAATTTCTTTTTAGCAATTAAGGGCTAGAATTGTTGCGACTGATTTCGGCCTCGTCTGTGTCCCGACTGTGTGTTGGTCTTGTGTGGTATTCATGAATGACGCCCCGATGACTAATTGACCTATCAGTAATTACGGTGTAACTCGCTTTTTTCAAAGTTAGCGACAATATGATTAATGATTGTCGCGAATAGACCGTCCACTTGAAAGTCGAGAACTGTATTGATGTTTGAAATCACGAGTCGAAAGCTAAGATTCCATTTCTTTCATTGCATAATTTCTTCATATTAATTATATAATACTTCTTATTCCATTTAACCGACAATTAAGATGAAACAGAAATCATAGATCTCATCTCTATTTCATAACATAAAGATCTAATAAATCATATCAAAGATTAATTCACTGACACGGATCAAATAAATTTTTAGCTTTATCACATTTTTTTAAAATTTAGAAGTCCAATAAAATGATATAAATGAGTTTCTCAAAAATATTATAAGATCTGAAATATTGACTTTTTGAGAGTAAACACAAAGGTCTAAGTCTTTGACTTTTTACTTCAACAATCACATTTATTACTCGCTTTTATGAATCTGTCAAATAATGTTAGGAAGTTTGATGTCATCTTTTTATCAATTATTTAAATTATTGTTATACATTCCACGATTCATCAAAAATTATTTAGATAAGCGGTAACAACGAGAGAAGTTGTAAAAATTTTGCATTCTCTGTAAAGAGTGTAAATAAAAAATTTCTCGTTTTCCCCTTTTCTGAATAGGCGTTCACGTTCGTTTTTTATTCTAGAAAACGTGGCTCGCCTTAAGAACTTACCAATGAAATATTGCGTTAGAGCTGTGTATTCACGGCGGAGTCCCGTAAGAATATATCTTAATTGGACGCGCTTATTACTGTAATTAGATTATTGTAAGGTAATTCGAGTGGAATAAAAGAAGACCAATACTAAATTCCGTCAACTACTATGGAACGCGTAAAAGTCTCGTATAATGTCGGTGTAATAAAATTTCCTGATTTCACTTTTCCAATTATGCTTCTTGTTAAGCATAAAGACTTTCAATGTTCATATTTATTGAGCATAAAAAAAGACAACACTTCCGTATGTAATACCTATACTCGATTCTAAATTATCGTCCTTTGCATATTATAAGAACACGCTAAAGAAATTTGATTGAAATTGATTTTAAACCACAATAATCATAGTATAAAATACAATTGCATCGTTATTTTAAAGAAACATATTTTTATGTAAAAAAATTATTTGTTTTACACAACCACAATTTTATTCTGCTTAAAAAAAGGCATAAATTATCAAATATTTTGGATAGATATTTTATTTTTGAAGATATTCTCGGAAAGAATTCCTGTCGTAGATATTTTTAAAATTCTATCGCAATATTATTTTTCATTTCTCGATGTTCTTGTACCCGAGTATAATTAGAGACGCCTGATACAATGACAACCAAAGCCACATTGTTGCAGAAACGACTGCATGCGGTTGCGATTTTATCTTTCCTTTCTTTGACTTCCATAAAGATTGCGAAATATCGCGAGCAGAGACCAGACGGATTTCTCACAGGATAAATTCTCGTGTCGGGCAGAATCTGGCCTTTATATCTTCTTCTGCTTTTGGATTACCAAAATTACATGTTCCCACGCTCTGTTTACCGCATACGAATGGGGTTTCTCGTAATTTCGCCATAATGACGATTCGCCAAATATTTCTCGAAACATCCGTTATTTCTAGAAATATCTATCACACTATCGCGCCTTGTGTTGCACTTAACAAAGGGGAGTTCTACTTTCATTCTGAGAAAGTCTCAAGGTAAGCAAGGCCGCGTTATACTTTTCTATCTTTTTCAACGACCGATTTAGCGCAAAAATTCAACGCGCGTGTGCTATGTGAATTATATTGTAAATTCTCGATATAAAAAGCGATCTTCCTGATTCCGCAATTTCTACAAATTTTTAACTTTCGATACCTTTCGTAACGAGTAATCAGCAGAAATAAGCTTATGCAAAGACATGATAGACACTTTCCTTATCTATTAATTATAATTATATGTGTCTATCTAATTATTTATCGACTTATAATATGTAATTAATTTATTTTAAAATTTATGCTCTTGCAATTTTATGTAATTTCTGCAGCATATCTTTTTGTAGTTTTTCTCCTTTTCATTTAAAAGTACAATAATTTTATTCTTGTTTGCATTATTTATGCCGTATTACGCATTTCAAGGGTCGCATTCCAAAGTGCATAATAAATACCTTCTTTCTCTTTCCCATCACGTACTACGATTTGCAAGGTGAATACTCGCATACTCGTACATTTGCCTCGTCAACGAAGGGCATCTTTCGTATATTTATACGAAATGCAATAGTAAGAGTAAGATCGTTTTCGCGATTACAGGACAAATTGCAATAACTATCCTGGCGTCGCGCCAAATAATCGTTCACGCAATAACTTTGAAGATGCGACGCTTGCATAATAGTATTTATACATATTGATACATCGCCAGTAATAAAACCTGTTGACATTTATTTCTTGGGAAACTGAAATATTTATCGAAATAATGCTCATAATGCGATTTTAATTCTCTTATTAAAATTATTATCATTCTTATTAAACCGCAAAGTCTGGACTAACAATAATGGATTGAATGGTGAAGTAATTACGATTGTCGTGCTATAAGACTTTTTATTAATAAAGCAGGATCACGCGTGGTTTACGAGATTATACGCGCTACTCGTAACGGGCCGTTGACAGCTAGGCGAGTCACGCAAAACGTTCCATCGGATTTCAACATTAGACGACAGACTGGCAGGCTTCACCTAGCTCGATTGAATTTATGTTCCCCGTAGAAGTTGCACGAAATCTACGATAATGCAAGCATTGATGCAAGCAATCGTGACTCTCGATCGAGACTCGGAGAAAATTTGGGGAAGAAGTAATTAAAACCTCTCGTTACAATTCACAGCTTACTTATATTTATCTGAGTTACATATTCTTTTACAATTTGTTAATTTTAGGAATTTTCTAAATTTATTAATTATATTTCTATTGTTTTAATTTTTAATTTTCTGTTCAATTTGCATTTTTTAATTTATCATTTACATTATCTACAGTGCTATTATTAAGAAATGTGTATTGTTTAAATAATTCAGCTAGTTGATCGCGAAGGAAGATTTCATAACTTATAATGATAATTAATAATGATGAGTTCCACGCAAATATAACGTAAAGAGTGATATTCAGCCGAATAAATTTTTGCGTAATACCAGAAATAAAACTGATTAAATTACGAGTTTGCACGCAAGTTACGAGAGGGTAACCAAGATATGTAATGCTACCATAAAGACCGGAGTAGTGCAAGTGTGAAAATAGCAACGTGAAAATAACTTTCCCCTTCGAAAGTTTTAAGACGGTCAGCTGAGCGCCGCGAAATCCGCTCGCGATCACGTCAGGAAATGCCACAGTATTGATAATGTGAATTATATATATATATATATATATATATATATATATATATATATATGGACACCTAATCAAGATACACCTATCACGCGATATATACATATACATTCTGTATTCTATTAATAATTATAAATTATTATAAATTATTTTCTTTTTTCTTTTACGAGAGATTTTTTCTTACACATATTCGAAAATTTCATACTTTCATATATTACACACAGCTTGTCCTGAAATATGTAATGTTTTGTGAATTATATGGAAATTGTAAAAGATTATAAAAAACCGGAAAAATTTTATTTGTATAGTGTTAAAAAATATGGTAATACATGCACACCATTATTAATTATTAATAATTATTAATGATTATTTACTACAAAAAGAGAGACATACCTTAATTATTATAAATCGAGCGATTATACGAGTTTTTCATTACTTTACTAGAGCAACTTTCATTCCCGTCACGTTGTATACAGATAGATCGAGCCAAAGTTAAAGACGATCAGCTGAGCGTGCGGTAGAAAATACCGCAGCATTGATAATGAACCGAGTGTCTAGGCACGTGCCACTGCTTCGCGCGCTCCGATCCTCGCGAGAAGATGAATCAATGCCCTAAGAAGTAATAACATCGTGTGCCGGCGGCGTTGCAAACTCATCCATTCGCCTCGTCTTTCCATTGATGATAGCGAACTCGAATACTCCTCCGTCTGATTTAATGAAAGCGATTGAATACGATTTCTTCCGAGAAACCGGCTTCGCGATATGGCATAAATCTCGCGATGAAATAAGACTCTTTTATATATATGTTGCATATCTCGTTATTTATCATATCTATAAAATTTTATGACAATTTCGCAAAATTTTGAAAGCTAATTGCGATATGAAAGTGCAATTCTCGCGTGTTTATCTACTTTTATTTTGCACTTGCACGAGAGACTGTAATTAAACCTGCGGCGTAGTTGCATTTAATTATTAATATTTATAGACATTTTTTTTATTTGGAGTTGACTTTAAGATTTTTGACGGGCAATCAACACTATTTGCCATTTTCTTTTTCTTTGACAGATATGTGGAATCGATGACTATACCGATTAGTTGCCGTTCTAAGTGTTCTTTCGTCCATAATACACGAGCGAAAGCGCGCACCGTCTTCTACGCTTTAGAAAATGGTGCGAATGCTTCGCAACAACTGTAAGAAAATAGCAACATCAATTACCCTGTGATTCTCCCAAATTAATATACATCGTTCTTGCGGTACCCGAGAGACGCTAGCCACAATGTTAGCCATTCCATACGGTCTTGCCGTCACTTTCTTATTCTCGCCAGTCATATCGCATTTATGATCCAGTAGATTAGCACTTCAAAAGACTATTTCTGCCATTCTGGCAACATTCTATGCTAAAATCAGCGATATTATTAGAAAACTGCATCGCTTCTATTTTATTCAATCTCACAAAGATATTTAATGATGATCTTACAGAGATGGAAAAATAAAATTTTTTCGACCCGATTTATTATCATAAATTAACAAATTTTATAAGCAAAAATATCATTATATTTTTAATTACTAAATTTTTTTATTTATTCATTTAATTATTATTAAAGTCTTCATTATTTGCGCAATATTTGTAATTATTTGCATCGAGGAAGAGACACGTATGACATTGTAATTTTTCAGCTTTGAGTAAACCATCATAATTAGAGTATTAAAATATATATTGTGTTAAGTATCCGTTAGAACTTAAAAATTTTACAAAGTATTGTAAAGAAAGTATTAAAAATGGCTTTCATGGAACACCTATATAAGTACGAAGTCACGAATGTATCTGGAATATATCCGCTTACGTGTACAAATTTTTCTCACGACCCTGCTCGATCTAGTCTATCGCTCGATCTAAACTTTCGTACCAATCCGTTATGTGCACTCATACAATACACGTTATTTGCACGCACTTATAATTAGGCAATGTAGGATTGTGGGCTTTGAATTGATAATGATTCCGTTTTGTGAGCATTAAAAGATTGAATATTATTTTTAACAAAACTCCGATAGAACGAACAAATGTGCCACTTTGTTACATAACAATATGATTGATAATACAATTCTTAATAGCTTGCAATTTTAAATTTCGTACGGCTAATTTTAAGTGTATTATAAATATGTATTAAATATGTGTCTTAAAGTGTATTATAAATACACGATATTTCGGTCTACTAGATAGACCAATACTAAAATAATATGTCATACGGAAGTAACTTGCTACATGTTATAACATACCAGGCCGCGTCAGATGAATAATTAATACGCTAGCGTGCTGATTATATTTCTGCCAAATAGCCGGAGGATACTTATTACTTGGATGCCAACCGTCTTTCCACATATCGCACCTCAATATACGCTGACAATCTAATTTGACACGGAGCACAACGGAACGTTGCGCGCATAGAAGCGGGTTCTCACGACCCTGGCTCGATCCTAACTCCGTATCCCTTTCGGGTGTTTCGATGTGTCACCTCTTCCCGTGTCATATCTACATCTATACACGTTTGCGAGTAAGTGCGTGTCGCGCAATCGGAAAGAGATTTGGCAATGGCAGCGGGGCGCGTGCCGATTTGGCCATGGCCCCCTGTGTCCGGAATCTAATTCGCGGGTGTCGCGGCGTCGAAGAGGACGTAGCCGCTATATCCGCGGGACGACGAGGCCCCCACTATAGGCAAAAGCCTTCGTATAGGTTATAAAGGACCGAGCACCGTACTATACCGCTGCACTCTCTCAGTGAAACTCACGGAGGACCATTCCCCGACAAGTAGTAAATATATACCTCCCCCTCCTCGTTTCATCAACGCGTGCACCATGAGGATTATATTGCTGGTATGTACTAAATTATTTTATCAAAAAGCTGAGTGTGTCCTCTTTCCCCTCGATTAGCTCTTCATCTTTATAACTTTGAACATTTTATTTAGTGTTACATGTTCATAATTGTTTCATTTTTTTTCTATTATTTATCATTTATTTCATATAATATCAGTAAAATATTAAATTTGTGAGAGATTGAGATAGATAGAGAATTCTCATTGATAATATTTCAAATATATATATGTTATAATATATTGAATATTGCAATTTTTTCCAAATCTTCAGGCATATAAAACAAAAAATTCTAAATGATTTATTTAAAATTTGCAATAATTTAATATTTATAACATATCTTGTGTAATGTTATTAAATATGCTAATATTTATCTTTTAATATTTAAAAAAATTATTCAGATACAATATATTGAAACTCTAATATATACAAATTTTGATAGATTAATTAATTAAATATGTTTGTATTATTAATAAGTAATCAAATTCATATTAACATTACACTATGATATATCCACTATGTTCATTGTAAGACATCAGATTGATAAAAAACGTACCTTTTATGTTGAACCGTTAATTGTGATTTGTGACTCAGCGGCTTTTTTTTAAAAACATGGCTCGTTATCCTGTGACCTACATGAAATTAAGCATCGTTAAGGCAGAAAAGTCAGGACCTCGATAAGATCTACGTGGTTCATTATTGCAATTCGTGCGCGCGCGTGTGAAGGCACTTATAATTCATAGACGGCGCATGATTAACAACAACGGAAAGTGAATTGTGTCCGCCCACACGGTGTTCTAAATATAGCCACGAGAATTTTCGCTGGAAACCTCCCTTTTGTCGTGAACTCGTGCGAAAGGCGCGCGAGGAAAGTGTTGAATCCGAAACTGCAACTGTTTTCCCGCGAATAGTCGCGAATTAATTGTATACGCCAGGCAGTTGTTGACATCGGCAGTTACCTTAATGAACGAGCGACGTAATCTTTTGTTGAATGGGAAACAGATTCGCGCCTCGCGAAACACCCGAGCCCTGCGAGCAATAGTAGTAATCAGGTATTCTGCTCCGATTGTTACAGCCTCATTTTTCAAATCACGGCGATGCTTCTCTCGAATGTTTTACACTCATTACACGATTCTCTTGATTGATAGTGAAAGTCCTGTCTATTATATTCCGGTACATTGTTACCAAGCACGCTAGGTTTGTTATTTTCAGCCCAGGTCGGTTCGCAGACACGACATTACTTTCTTTATCCACAGCTTTTGTGACGACCAGTAAATCAAACGACATATTAGAGAGACTTTCCGAGACTAATCCAGATTTCATAGATTACGTTGGCGCATCTAAATCAAAAGCGCATAATCATCAACTATCAGGCACGTTCTTAAGCGACCTGGCGTCTCTCAAGTTCTTATGAGAATGTTTAATAATCGCTGATTTCACTCATGAACCGTGGCATAATTCGCGAATCGTGCGAAGAAATGCATAAGACTCCCGTTGGTGAATATCAACGGCGATTTCTCCAATTCCCTTCTAGCGACGTGTAACGCGATAATTAAACGCTTGTTAATCATTCATATTCATTTTCTATGCGACGTTCGTTTCCCTACAGCCGATGTTTCCTGAGCTGATCTCTCAGTGAGATGCGTTGCGATAGAGGATACGCAAACAATATCTCGCGTTTCGAATTTACATCGCCATGATGGAAACAAGATTACTCTCCAGATGCGTGCGCGTTTCATCGAAACATTTTAAATTGATCGAACCAAAAAATTGGCACGATCGTTCGATCGATCGACATAAGTGTCTGGTACGATTATTGGTACTTTCACCGATCACAAATATGGAACGTCTGTGTTTTCGCGAAACTCTTGGAAGCGATATGACACGATATCCCGTCATCGATCCAGCCAATCGAAATTCTGGATGATCAATATCGTTGATATCGAAAGCGGAAAGAGTTAAAAAATGCGTGTTTCTTGCGAGATGAATCAAGAACGGGTCCGATATGGGCGATCGTGAGAAACCGTGATGAAGATGTCAGTTTCCAATGACGCAGCTCGTCTGTCACAAAAATCGTGGCGCTTTTTCCCCGCTTTTCGAGCAAAGTCGTTCGAGCGCGATGATATGCAATGCGATTCGCGATAGAAAGACGACCTATCGCAATCGTTGTCGACGGTCCTCGTCGAGAAACCTGGTTTCCCGATGCCGTTAGAAACCCGCCGACGACGAGAATCAACAAACGGAGAAACTTCGGTAGCGCCAAATTGCGAAAGCGAGGCTAATATATATAATAGAAGCAAATCTCTCACCGGCTTTCAACGAGAATTTTTTGGCGATAAATGATTCTCGAAGACTTTGTTCTTCTATTCGCCGCAAATCCTTTGGTGCGAGTCTTAAAGGCAACACCCGAACCATTGCGAATTGTAAAGTCTCTTTGTGACCATTTTTTTAGCGTCATTATATAATAGAAAGTCAGATTGTCGCATGCTTCTTAATTATCTCAGCTTATCGCTATCCTGTCAATCCGTCCTGTCAGTTGACAGATATAAACGGGAAATACACACGAAACAAGTATACAATTTCGATGAATTCGGTTTTTGTCGCTGCAGATACGGGATAAGAAACGGTGTCATTTTTTCAAAAAAACGATGTAAGGTTTCAGCGCGAAATATTACCGTAACTATTCAGCTAATTAGCATTCTGAAGAGAGATTTCCTGTTTTTGTGCGTGGCCATGACGATATTCTTGTAGTCTCATTAGGCAGCCAGTTCAAAAGAAAATGTGAGAGCGAGAATGTATCGCAACATGAGTCTGGCAAATCCATAAATTAAGGGCATGCCGATCTTTCGAGCAGTCGTTCCTTTCGAAACGCATATGATGCCGTTGGTATTATAATTATACCCGGTGTTGTGGATGCACGCAAACGCATTAAGTTTGCCGCATAAGGCAACAAAATATTATATGGGGTAGTTTAGAAATATCGGAGATTCTTGCACATATTACTGAGATCGCGTCTAACGATAAAGATGAAACCCTCAATTACATTGATGAGGTTGCTCGATTCATTCCAAGTAGATCTTTCACGTGGAAATTTGATTGGATATATATATATATATATATATATATATATATATCACATATATTTATAATCTTTTATATTTAATATTACTTGTTAACTTGTTAATTCTTTTAATTTTAATCTCAAGATTCTAGATAATTAAAGTCTAGCTGGAATTTTATAATTATAGATTAAATTAATCTGTTTATTAATGATATGTGTATAAAAAACTTAATTCGCGAAAAATTTTCAACCTTCTATTACAAATTAAAATCTATTTGCTTCAACATTTTTGTCAAGGAATAAAAGGTCAAACGTAAATGTATGGAAAAGTATCATAAAATAAATGAGAAAAAATTAGAATATACACAAATTCAAATATCCGATATTTTTAATCTTCTTAATTGGAATATTTATTTATTCACTTTCAATTTTCCTGCAATAGCCTAAAAAGAAATTAATTGGGATATTTATTTATTCACTTTCAATTTTCCTGCGATAGCCTAAAAAGAAATGCACGAAAGCTAATTGTATGACATTCTAATGACAAAGAAAAACGAAAGTTTAAGATACGAGCGCGCAAGGCTGATTAGTCCCGTAAATGCGAATCGTTGGCGCGGTTTCCCTGGCGAGATGGAAGAAAGTGAGAGCGAATAGAACTCGATGCGGAACGCAAGTAGATCTAGCAAGTGGTCAGACCGAGCGCTCAAAAGACAAGGGCACGGACCATCGAACGGCATACCAATGCGCGCATACCGACGCCCATACGAAATGAGTCACGCGTTCACTCTCGCATGTCTCTCGCGAAATCGCTCGCCACACGTTAGGCGAACGTGTATCCCCTCGAGTCTCCCGGATTTTTCCCGAGAGCGCCGTCTTTGTTGCGCCGAGAGCGCGCGCGGCGCGCGCCAGCTGCACTTTCAAATATTTGTCCCGGCGTTTGTTACGTGAGAACAATCGCACCGACCGTTTATGACCTAGGCGCGAAGAACGGCGTTCCCTCGCCTCGTTCTCACTTCCGCCGGATACCCCTCGCCCAGGAAGGGGATGACAGGAGAGCCCGTCCGGTGTCTTCTCTCGCGCGTCGATCGCACGCGCGAGACGTCCTCGCCTCCTCCTCCTTCTCCTCCTCCACTCGAGAAAGTCGCTCCCATCGAGGCTTATGTTAGACCGGTTGAAGAAAATAACAGGCGCCTAGATAATGAAACCTGTCGGGTTGATTCTTTATGATCCACATCCTTAAGGCGTCCTCGGGGTCTCATTGATGTAATCAGAATGTTTTATATATCACTTTCGCTCGCGTGATAAATGCGTTTGTATATTTCATTGTTTTACGCCCGTTATCGTGATATCACACGTCGTAAAAGAAGATGCGAACAAAGTGTTGAAATAATAAAAAGGTCCTCTTTAAATCCTAGTGTTTTAATGATAGCAATATATATCTTTTATTATCCTTTGTTAAACTCACGATAACAATCTTATACATTTTTATCGTATTATTTACTTTGCATTTTTTCCTATTTAGATGTGTGTAATCTCTTGTAATTCCATGTGTCCAATTCCGCAACGAATCTGTCGTAAATCCTTGAGATGCAGCCATCGAAATGTTTCTTCGAGAGGCAATCTGTCAGTTGTGAATTGCGTCGATTGGAGAGAAATTACGCCACACAATACAATTATAGAAACGATGGATTATTTGGATTGCTTTCGTCATCTGTCTATCATATCGCTATTATTCGTTAACATTCTCGTGACACGGCAGATTTTTCAAGCTTATTTGATTTGCCTTTGTTACATGTATATAATAGTTATCTACTAATATTACTAGGATCAATCTGACGATTAACGCTTCAGTGGTTCCTAGATATGTGAGAAGAAATTCAATCCGCAAGGTCGAACGTCATCTCCACTCTCGCGGTTATTAATATACACTGAGAATTAATTTCTCATCATCGTCATCACCGTTCCACCTTGCGTTGGTTCTGTAAGCAATAAGCCTAGTCTGAAATTGCATCGATATAAACTTTAATTGCCGCATTAAAGTTAAATCCGAAGGCTCGACACGGATATCGCGTTTCCCTTTCAATTACCTCACCTACATCAGCCAGATTTACACTCCCATTTTTCATAATTTATCTGCCGGAAACAGCATCCTACTCTCCACGAATGTACTCTTACTTTCCACGCGGATACGTAAAAATATGATATAGAAAAAGAAGAATAGAAAATTCATATACATTCTCATAAACTTCATTAAAGTTCATGGCATCTCACGGTTACATCGTTCATTATTTTTCATTCGTTAAAAGAATCCATATTGATATCTGTACTCAGAATATATTCTTCCTGTTGCGCGTAATGCGATTAATCACGTCGAGTATGTTATATTATAGCAGACCTAATTCTCTCGTTAGTCGCCCGCTAATTACTAATTGTAACTCGGAGTTAATCAGAAATAAATTCACGATCGCTTCAGCTTCCGCCGCTTCCGGACATTTAAGCGAGGAAAGTTGCAGGCAAATTATTCTAATTACTTCCTAGTATGAAATACATGATCGAGCGGAACATTCTTTGGGAATCGGCGTCTATTGCATATGTGAATATATGCAATATGAGTTTTTGTACATGCATATACATGTGTGTGTAATAGGAAAATATGAAGAACGCATTTGTTAAGACGACAGTCCTTTTTGTTTCTCTCGAAACTGACGTGTCACCTTCACCGTGAAAGAGACCATTTCCTATTTCTTGACGCTTTTACCACTATTATATTTATTCATTAGCTTAATCGTGATCGTTTTTACAATTATATATGAAAAATATTAAACATACAAACTGAGCTATATAACAACTTCCTCCGCTTTTTTTTCGCAAAACATCCATACGAACGAGCGTGTTAGAACCACCGCTAATCATAGATCGGTAATTGGCTCTCTTGCTTGCATGATTGATCCCACGCGCGGCGCGGTATAAGGTTCTTTTATTCTCCAAAAGCCCACGATTCTAGTTGAGTAAAATGAGTACAGCTTATTATTAATCGCTTCCCGCCATCAAATTGCACTCGGCGTAAAATTGAGTGATTACGGGCCTTGATTGCAACGATTTCTATATCAGCTGTATAGTGTATAATTATTTTTCCATGACGTAACATATCAAAGATATTATTTCTTTTAATTAGATTCTATATCAAATATTTTATCTCTTTAAAATGTCAAGTCATTTGCCTCTAAGCACTTATTAACAGTAGCGCGTTTAGTAATTAATTTTTTTTGACAAATATTTTGCTTTTAATTAAATTATAATTTTATTATAATTAATTAATTAGAATTATAATGTAATTATGATTAATTAATTATTGTATAATTAGAATTATAATTTTATTATAATTTACATCTCACAATGCAAGGAGAAACAAATATCTCGTAACATTGTTCGGTAACTTGCATTTCCACGTTGCTCCTCGTTCGGGCTTTCGAAAATGTTTCGCGAAAAACATCACGGAAGTGATCGAAATCGAAGATAAGGGACTCACGCAAAGAACAAGACGTATGTTTATTAAGCGGCAAACGCGGGGATCTTGCGCGGCGCAACGATTCTTCCTTTCTCCAGACGGCTTCGGGGCTCACTTAGACAAGGCGTGGTGCGCCATAGTCGATTGCTCCCAACTGGACCGAATGTGTCTGTGCCTCTCACTGTGTATGACTGGCATGCCACGTTGATTACAGAGCCCTAACACGGCGTCACGATTTTCCTCTAACCCGGACCAGATGGAAGAGTCATTAGCCTGTACACGCTTTCAGTGGTCCGGACGGTTGTGCGCGCGTTTCGTAGATAATGACGACGTTGCAACGTCTCCTCGTCGATTTCGTCGGAACTCGAACGCTGCGTGCACCGATAATCGCGAATCAGTTTACCCTGCCGACCGAAGACCTTTCCAATTTTCAGGGAGCGCTCAGAAAAGCGTAACCAATTTCGTTCGATTCTAATCACTAGGTAGACAAAGCAATGGAGCAGTTTAATCCGATGCTCTAATGACCGGGAAAAATCACGTAAAAGTCTAGACGGAAAAACTTTCAAGTCGGCTAAAAATTTGAAAGCGACAGCGTTTGCCTCGACGATCATAATGACAGCGAGTTACGAGAGTTACGAGAGTTTCTTACACTATTTGTAGAAATTATACATATCGATTCTTGCGTGTTCTCGCGACGCTGATTAGAAGATAACGAAAGTGAGAATGTGACGAGAGACCGGATAGAATTGCATCTCTGAATAGCTAATCATCTCGCTATAATTCCTATGTTCGCGATTGAATTCGCGTCGATTGCATCGGGTTCTGGCCGAATAATCAGTTATGAGAGACAACTTTCGTATATTCCCTGATGCTTGCGACATCATCGTCGGCCCATTTATCACGTCCGCGTCGAATTCGGTCCGGTGGTGTTTCGTCAGCGAGCACCGCGAGCTGCGTCGTCGCAAGGAAAGGCGTCGGCATTTTATCACGGGGTCGTTTCGGAAATTAATCGGCGCACGCCCGAAGAGAGCATGTAGCGGCATACGGTATCATTCGAAAGTCTCAGGACGACATGGCTTCGCGTCTCAAGGACGGACCAACGCTCTCGATCGAATATTCCCGATGCGGTCATCGCGAAGATCGAACGAATCGATCTTATCGAGTATCGACACGGAATTATTTTATGCGAATATTACCTAAGAATTATTTAATATATTCACAATTATTTTCTTCATTAATAAAATTTCCTCATAAAAATGCTCGCCGACAATGAAAGGAGATTGTTTACGACTCTGATAAAAATTCAACGGCAAGATACTAATTGCGTACTCGTTATTAACAACGTCAATTAAAACGAGATGTAAATGCCTGAGAACCTAAGAGAGACTCATTAATTTTCCACGCATCATGAAAGCGTACGTACTTTAAATTCGTGTCCCTGGCTCTTTCAATTGATCCAGGATCTACCTCTATTAAAGAATATAATAAAGTTTTTTCTTCGCTATCTTTTATTACGTACTCGGAGAAGCTTAAGAGAGCTCCGGCGTTTCCTGTAGGTCATCGTTAGGTGTGGTTCCCGCCTGTCTTTTGTGCGCGTTTTGCTCTCGGCTTGGTTCAAGGAGATCCAGAAGCGGCTGGTGAGACATGCGCGCCGAGTTACGACGCTCTGAATCTGAATCTCTTTCTCTCTCACGGTAGGCACGTCGGCCGCGCTCCTGCCTCGCCCCGTATTCGGGTCAGCCGAGAAGTAGAAATTACGTAACACATGTGCGCCAAGGCGGTTCTCACCGAGAGCCGCCTTACCGGAAGTCGAGACCACGTTTTGTCAGCCGTAAGGATGCTGAGCGGTCAGCCCCGCGAGGAAAAACGCGTGAGCGTACGTAGGATACGACAAGTGAAGAGTGCCAAGCTAGCTAAATGTCGAGAGAATGTCAACGCTTAAATAATTAATCAGCCAGGCAACGAGTTTGCGCATAGAGCGACAGGGAAAAGAATCGCTCCTTGCAAAAGGAAATATATCTAGCGCAATATACATCTCTCTTTTGGCCAATTTTGGGAATTGCTCGTTTTTTCATTTTATAAAATATACTCCTGGACAAAATTAACGCATAATTTTTTTTTCATTTTTTCTTTAAAAGCTGATATTTAAATTTTAAAGAAAAATTGTAAAGAAAAAGTGGAAAAAAAAATTATGCGTTAATTTTGTGCAAGAGTATATTTACATACGAGTCGGAGATTGCAACCTAAAAAAATTTATTGACCATTAAATTGGAGAGGAATCTAAATTATTTATGTTTGCAAGATTCTCAGGAGGGCTCGAGACGAAATTTCTCGCAGCAAATTTATGGGGCCGGCGCAAAATTCAGATGTAATCTAGCGGGCTCCACCTTGTCGCCGGCCGTAAACCATTCGTGCTCGCGTTTAACAGCCGAGCGTTCGGTCGCGTTCGAGCGAACGATAAGACATTTCGCCGCGCGTACACGAGCCGCGCGTTCACCGATCCGCGAAACTCGCTCTCCCCATCTCTTCTCGCTTCCTATAAACGTATCTCCGTGATGCAGATCCGGCTTCGTGCCTGGAAACCAGACTAACCGGGGCTGGCCTACACAACCATATTCCGCCTCTGGTGGTTCCAGCAATTCTCCGATTACGTCTATCGCGTGACGCGATAAAACTACTTCCCCCTTAGCCGCGGGTAAAGAATCACGTCGACATGCGAGGGTACGCGAGCGTCTGACATGTATCGTCCACTTCTACTTAACGCCTGCTTCCATTGTTTCTCGATGCACACGAGTGCCGGTATTAAATGCCAGAATTCTTTGATTATTTCACACAATACTCTGCAATTTATTTTCTCTCGTTAGAAGTTACATGAATATATTATGTTAATTACGTATTATATTAAAAAGAATTAAAGTGTAAATCTAATTGTCTTCTTGTGATAATTAAAATGAGAGATACGATATCAGTAAAATTTTTGTTAGAGAAATTGGAAAGTTTTGGAAAGCAGATATTCTTTATACATTGATCCGAGAGACACTAATGTTCTCTATTTTAAGCAGAATATACAAAAAGGTGCAAATCGTGATTTCCACCGAAAGTTCACATCTCACTTTCCGTTTTCACTTTGCGAAGTTTCTTTAAAAACTTTAATCCAGCAGGAGCGCCGACTACTTTCTTTCGTGCGCAACACGCGTAACGTCATATCAACATGTTAATGACCACATTCCCGCGATCTCAACCTGTTTCTACTGTAATAAATCCTTCTCTATTACCAGGTAATTCCGGCGTGTTTGCTCGCTCTAACAGAAGCGCGGCGAGTGCAGATCCGGCCTCGAGCGGAATCTGAAACATATTACCAGGAACAGGACAACCAGGCGGCCGAGGACGATTTCGAAGACGTGGCGATCTATCAACCGCGCACCCGCGCGCTTCCTTCGCCTCGTTCTAAGGACGGGTTGCACGCGTCGAAGCCGCCGCCGGTGCAGACCATCAGGAACTACAACAAGGTCAACGATGACGGGTCTTTTACCTTCGGCTACGAAGCGGCCGATGGTTCTTTCAAGGAGGAGACTCGCGGCGTTGACTGCGTCGTGCGCGGAAAGTACGGCTACATCGACCCGGACGGCAACAAGAGAGAGTTTAGCTACGTTTCGGGCAACCCCTGCGACCCGAACGCGCCCAAAGACGAGGAGGAAGAGGTGCCAGAGAAGGAGGAGGAGGAAATCTCTGGACCAGCGAATTATCCTGTCGTCAGACCCGTGCAACGACCCATCCCGGTGAGACCAACATATCAGCCATCATCAACCACTCGCGCTCCGACCACGATATTCCAATCGGAATATCAGCTCGACGATGACGCGAGCCAGGAGCTGACCGAGGAAGACCTGAAGCCGCAACTGCGACCCTCGGCCTTCAGGAGACCGAGCACTCTGGTGCAAATTACACCTTCCACCGCCATTTACGAGTCCTCGCCGTCTCCCAACCCGGCCTTCTATAGACTAGCTTCCACCCCGACGGCGCAGTACCAGACCACACCGTCCCCCGTTCTCCGTGGTCAGTCCACCATCGCCTCGAACGTCTATCAGTCCCTCGAGGCGACCACTCGCCGGCCGGTGACCCGTCAGAGGCCCCAGTCGGTCGCGATAACCCCGCGGCCTCACGTCGCCCAAGTGGCCGCGCAATACGTTTCCCCCAGCAGCACCGAGCGCCCCGACAATCTTCTCTACGCCCAGACTCACCCCACGGTATCACCTCTGCGCACCACGACCACTAGCACACCCCACCTCGACTTTGCCGCCGAACTCGAGCGTTACGTGAACACGATCGGCTCGCACGTTTCCGCCAACCCCACCGCGAGACCTCAGGCTGCCCCTCAAGCCTCGCCTCAAACTTCTTCGAGAGTTAAGCTGACCGGTCAGACAACGGTCACCGCTGCAACCGCAACCGCCGCCGAGCCCATCTACCAGTCGGAACTCGTGTATGATCCCTCGACCGGTCAGTACAATACCCAGCTTTATCAGACATTGCCTCAAACTGTAGGTGACTTTAGCCTCAGTCACAAACTCCAACCGTTCGTAGCCCATCAGCCCCAGTCCCTAGTCGGTCTGCAGCAACTTCAACAGTACCAGCAGGCTCAGCGGCAGAGTCCGGTTTACAAGCAGGCCCAGTCAGCGCCCAGCCAGGCGGTGACGCAACCCCAGGAAGTGCTCTACAGAAAGCAGCAGGCACAGCTGTTCCAGCAGTCCCAGCAGCTCTACGCGCAGCAACAACGCCGCCAGCAGCAGCAGCAGCAGCAGCAGCACCAGCAGCAGCAGCAGCAGCAACAGCAGCAGCAGCAGCAACCACACAGACTGCAATTATTGGAATCGCAGAGGGATCCCCAGGCATTCTATTACGTGGCGCCTTTGAAGGCCTCCGCCAGCACCGCGTCCCTTTCAGTAGGTCAGATCGATCAGTTTCTCCGAGGTAGCCCTGCTAATAATTATTGATACGATCTGAGTTACAGCGTTGAGAATTTATTCTCGGATTCTCGAATCGTCGATACTTATCATTCGATATTATCTCGAGTCTCTCGCGAATTAAACCGAGGATCTCGAGTTGATAGATCGTAATGTTGGCCCAAGCGTATAAAGGATATTATCTATAAGCATATGCAAAATATATATTATACATAGTATATATATCACGTGCGATGGCGCTCAAGCTGAAATATATGAAGTATATTGCCGAGTGAATGGCACAAACGAGCGCTTTAATGCATGCGTTGTACGCGGGGAATGCGTGTGCAATATATTTGATATAATCGGCGCCCCGCGAGAAAGGCGCGTGAAAACAGTTGCGGTGAAAAGTAATTGCGATGCGCAAACACGGATCTAACGTCACCATCGCGTCGATTGCAGGAAACCGCGTTTCGGTGAAGCTTATTCCAACTTTATTACCACAAACGTAATTCCGTAACTTTCGCAAGGAACGTGGGATTTTCCGAAATTGTCCTTGTTCTCGATAGCTCCTTCATGCTTCGATAGCACCGTATAATGTATATATAATAGCATATTTCGCTTTTTCCCGTCCAACGCGTGTCTCGAAGCGTTTATGCTTGATATCCACTCGTCTCGGCCAACGCGCGAACGATAGATAATATTTTTATTCGTCGACGATATGCAATCGGAGAACGAAAATTAAGGAGATTCACGTATGTGATACTGGAAGGAGAAACTGGGCGCGTATGATTACATGGATCGGTGACAAAATTTGATTTTTTTTATCGTATTTGTATTTTTGAAGATTTTCGTTGAAGGATCCAACCGTTGCAAATCTTGTTTTTTTTAACACAATAATATAGATATATTTAAACGAACTTCATTTCGACAACTTGTCGTAATAATTTGGTTTAAACGAACTTCATTTCGACAACTTGTCGTAATAATTTGGTTTCATTAAAAAATAGTAAAATTTTATTTATTCGCATCTCGAGAATTAAGGCGGACCGAGATTTCTTCCGTTTTTCAGACCGATTTGCACTTCTCGTCAGTTTGTAGTATCGTGTAATGTTTATGAGGCACGTTAGAGAGAGAGTGAAAGCCAACGACCTGACGCAATACTCACGCATGTACGATGTATTACCGTAGCAATTTCTCGCAGGTCCCTAACACCGTACTTCGTAAGGGTGTCCACGATGGTTTCGCGAGACAAATGAAACATCTCGTCGCGCAGCCGCGAATTTTTTTAAGCATAACTCCGTAAGCCCAGTGTAATAATAATCGAATCGACTCGATTACAAAATGTCAATCTAACGCAGGCTTGAGTCGCATGAAACGCAATCAATGGGGATTATAAGTCAATCAAATCTATCCGTGCAATGTTTCGAGGCATTTTCAATTAAATGTTGTTATTGTATCGTATAATGCATCAAGTTGCATTATGTATGATATGTATATTCTTTATAATTGGAAAGATTAACTCAAAATTAAAAATAATCTGTTTAATTCTCGATTTGTAATCATCGTGTATGAATTTTTATTCTGAAACAATCTCATGATGCGACGTGACGAAAATTTTAATTATTAAAAAAATTTTATTTCACAATATTTTTTTCTAATTTTATTTTATTTCAATAATTTTTCCTATTTTTTTTCGAATAGATTAAAATTAAAGTTAAACTTAATATTAAAAGTTGAAAAATGCTATTTTATTATGTCTTTAAAATCCGTGATGTAAATGTGTATCTTGTTTTAACCTGGTAATAATTCCGATGTCCGATACGTTAATGTCAGTAGGAAGTATACGGCCTTTTGCAACGTGGAATTTTGCAAGCTTGCCGCGAGTAGGGTTCACCATGAGCCGACCGTCAAGGAAACCGCAATACGCTCTTATTGGCATGGTCTCGTTCGTAAGGACAACATTCTATTCGCGCCGGACTTTCTATTTGCATTCTCTGTCACAAGTGTGAGAATCGATTTGAGTTTAATGCGTTCTATGATTTGACTGTTCAATCCGCGGACATGTTTAACAAATCCGAGAAAAAACGATTATATACGTGATTTTCATCGTGATATTATAGACATTCATAATTATATATCAGATATCTATATATCATCTTTTTTAATTATATTTTAAAGATTATTTAATGCCAATAAAACTAGTTTTTCCTTATTGCGAGAAAAATTCAAGCAAGTTTGTTCAAGCAAGACTCGTTTGAAATTAATAATTTGAAAAATTTTTAATTATCAAAAGTTATTCATTCTATTTGAAGTAATGTTTTGTTCTGATATCTGATATTTGTGATAGAAAAACATCAAGTTACAGATAAAACTTTAATTAATGATATCGTACAATTCGTACTTCCCAATAAAATATAATTCGGCTTCATATTTTGGAGAAAGTTTTCGGAAAAAGATGGCTTAATCAATAATTTCGTAATTTAATCGCAATCACGTCGTTGTAATGGGCTCAAAGCGGCGGTTGTCTACTCTCATATTGTAAATAATACTTGTTAATTTTAAGGCATAGTGGCTATTTAGCAATTCATATGCATACTATTGCGCATAATCTTCGTAAAGAGGAGTTTTACGTTACAGTTGTTTTCTTTTTGTATCATTTGTGAAAGAAAAATATCACTGCGAAAGTTTGCTGCGCTGTTACTTTATTTTCCCGATTCCCAGTATCATTTACTTTCGCTCGTTGGAATATGCACTGCGAAACTGAGATATCAACACGCACGAAAAAAGATTCAAATAGAGGTATCGAATATATGTTTAATAAAATCACAACCGTGGCAAACATTCGCAATAAATGGTTTTATTTACTTTGTATTTCCGCGTTTCTTCATAAATTTGCATTTATTAGAAAGAAATAATAAGTATATAATAACTATAGAATTCCATTATATGTCATAATCGTGGCGCATTAGTATACTAATTAGTCTATTTCCACCTTTTGTGAGTTTAATATTTTAATATTAAACGCAAAAAAATAGTGAAAATAGATCAAATTAATATTTGATAATTAAGGGGATAATTAAAAATATTATTATTTGAATTTAATTTATGTCACAAATAAATCATTATTTTCAAAAAATTCGCTTATTAGGTACATTAAGAAAATTACAAATAAATTAATCTATAATCAAAATTACAAATAAATTCATCTATAATCATAATTGTATGAATTAAAAATATAAAGATGTAGCGAATTTCCTAATTTTTCTTTGATTTTATAAGAATTTCTTTGGAGTACAAGTGTCTAAGAGATCTTGAATAATCGTTATATTTGCATAAATAGAGATATTATCTCGCACGCTTTATTTCGAAATGGGCATCTTGTGGCTTAGAGGTATAGTTATACATGCGATTCTTACAAGGTAAATAGAGTACATTCTAACGAGCCGACACCCGGCGATGTGCCGTTTTTCATTTCGTGCCGCTGAATCACGCGCGGCAGGCGCTTCCGCGAGAAGAAATTAGAAAAGTGGAAAAGGCAGAGTCGTTGTGCACGATGTACATAAACGTCGTTACATCACAAACGAACGGCTACATGTTATCCACCTGCGGCGTTTTCTCCGCTCTGGTTATAAACCACGTGCCGTCGTGAAATCGCAATCAGCGCTCATAAATATGGGCGAAATTGTTCCGTTAACGCGTGTCAATATCCCACGAGTGATTCTCTATTGAAAGGATGCTTGATGAGTTAGTGATTTTAATCACAATTTTCCACATTTCGAGGATGCTTTCATTATTTCACGTCATTCTATCTAACTTGTCTTTCTATTGAAAAGGATTGTTTTCGAAAAAAATAAATTTCATATAGATTAGGTTGTATCTCTTATATATATGTTATTATATTCGCGTCACCTTACATATATAATTAGTATCGATATGCATAATGACCATGTATGAAACGTCAGTTTCGCTTGAAAGATAATCTTAATGAAATGTCAATTTCACTGCAAAGCATTTCGCAGAATTTGCACGCTTTCATAATGTCGTTAATAATAAATGTAAAACTTTTATGGCAGTTGAATATATAATAAATGTTAAATAAGCACAACGAAATTGATATTTTAATAAACAAACAAAGATATGTATTATCCGGCTCAATTTTACGAGTAAAAGAGAATTATAAACGCTTAGGTGAAAGTCATCGAAAATGAAAGGGTCGAGTGAAGTGTTAAATCAAACCAGACAACTTAGACATGATTGGCTGTAGCTAAGTATATTATCTAATTTTTGAAACATGAAAGAGTATGGATATAATCACGAGAATAAATTGGATCGATTTATTTTCAATATTGTATCGAAGATGTATCATATTTTATTACATGGCTCGTATAATAGCTAAACTTATCATTGCACAAATCAATGTATATCGAAAAATTAAAATATCTTTTCCTATCTCGCGATATATATTTTCTACTTTTATATAGCTGCATCGATATGCAATTGAATAAAAATGAATAAATTCATATTGCTATTTTTATTCGTGCTGAGATCACTTTAAACTATAATAATAAAATGTGTAACCTTGGACTCAGTTTCAATGAAACGGATATGCTGCAGATTACGGTTTATTTATCGTTTCGTGGTTAACACAAGCTGCGGATTGTTAGTGAAAGTTTCACTACTGCTTTCTAAACAGCTGTTCTCCATTTTACCGGTAGAAGATGAGCGAGACAATTGCTACTATCGTTAAACAAACGACCGCGTTATCTCTGCAATCATATGCAACTTCTATGCTTTATGAATTCATAAATATAATTTTAATGTAATTGCTATAAATAGAACTCTACCGAGAATGAATGATAAATGAGTAAAAAAATGTGTAATTATTCTCGTAATGGAATTACTCGATGAAACAACTACAGATTTAAAATCTTATTTTTTTATTCTTCAAGATTAAATCATTTCATCGCTTTTATGTTATTAAGAGGATTATAATTAAAATAAAAATAAATTTTTTTTTACAAATTTATTCATTAATATTAATAAAAATATTATTTGGAATTTTTTCACGATAATCTTATTGTAAAATTATATTAATAAAGATATTTATATTTTATATACATTTTAAAAATAAATATATCATTTTATATAAAAATCCATTGTTAAAATAAATATTTCTTTAAAGGAATTCTCTTAATATTTATATACTATATAGTCACGTTAAACGTATAATAAGCGGAAAGGTAGATCGAAGCGCCATTAACAGGTGTCAACGCGCTTTAATCATACGAAATGACAAGAGTACAGGATAGCACTTATGCGCAACATCCTCTATCCTACATGATAAATGTCAGAAGGATGTGACAACCATTCCGTTTTGTCACTCTCACGACGGATATAAATACGTAGATTGACATAATTTAATAGCGACGTTTATATCATTTATTGTTAGATGCGCTATGTGCCTGACGTGACGCTTAGCGAGCTAGCTCGCGAGAGAAACGTTACGCGAAGATGACAATTGCGATGCAATCTCCTCTGAAGTAATCCAATTACAATAATTGCGCTTCGCTTTCATTATACGCGAAGTCAGTTCCTCGTACTTGCGTTCGCGGAAAGATGAACAATACGATCGTTAACGACGATAATATTAATATACCTCATATCTCTGAAGAATCTGTCATAATTATGTTATATGATATCTCCCATTACTTAGCATGTGTAACCCAACATCAATATAATCACGCCATTTACATGTAACGAAAATAATTTCTAATTAAATTTGCGATCCAAGTTTTCTCCAGATATATATATTGCACTTTTTAAATTGCTTATAAATTACATCACTATTAATCAGAGCATTGATTTTAGAAATTTGATAAAAAATATTTATATATTTCTTTATTTTTTCTTTCTTTAGTTTCTAACAATAAGTTTTATTTTTATTTTTTAGCAATTATTATATAATATGTATACATATACGTTTAACAAAAATTCTATTTTATGATTCGATAACGGTAATCAATTATGTAAAAAATGCTTTTAACTTGTAATTACAGCATAGTTCCTGATGCATTTCATCACGCTGTACAATGCCGTATGGAAGGCAGTATGTACGAGGCGTTGCACATCATGACATCAATGAGTCAGTACCAACACGTAAGAATTAGTTCATTACTCATGATAAAATATGCATTTGGGACGAGAAAACAGTTTGCAATGACTTAGTACTTCTTCGGCTAGATAGAAGTAATGAATCTAAAATTATAAAAGAATGTGTTCGCATGCGTGATACAATAAGACAGTAAGATTAATTCTTAGAAATATATCTTTATACCATCTCACCGTTGCTGTAATTAGTACTTTTCTATTATAGAAATATAAATATAAACCAAAATTTGAGACTAAAATATTTGATAAATTGGATATAAAAAATGTATGATATCATAGATTTATTTTAATTTATAATTATCAAAAATTCTTAATTCTTATTCCATAGGATCTTTAATAATTTAAAATTAAATTTAACATTTGCACTTTATAAACTTGTATTGTAATATAATATTGTATATAATGTTATATATAATATTGTATTTGCATCATCTTAATATTGATAGCAAATAATCCGATTACGTATTAAAATGCGTTTTGCAATATCTATTCGCGGTACGTTTTGGCATGTTCAAATTATAATTACACGTTACATAATAAGAAACATGATATGATTTCAGTGAATTTTCAGCATTGTTTGTAGCCGAAAACAAATTTGTAGTTTCCACGGCCATAATGTAAGACCTTTCGTATGTAACGAAATAGGTGTGTCAGTCGAAATATAACCGAGATATGGCTAACTGGTAATTGCGATACAATTAACTTTGTACCCACTGCTTACTTCCAAAAAAATTAATATGCGATTATTTAGTTATTTTAAAGCGCGCTTATAAAAAATGGAAATTAAAAATGATAATGAATAAGATTTTAATAACATATCTCAATTCTTGAAAATTAAAATGCTCTTTGAATTTGTAAGTGTTAAATTAAACTAATTTAATTAATTTTAAAAAATAAAATTATATTAAGAATAGTTTCTAACATACTGAAAAAGTTAGTTTTTTTTAGAAAAAAACTTTCCGGAAGCTCAAGTAACGTTATATAATATTATAAGAAAATTGAAGTATTTTGGTGAATTAAGCTTCAAAAGCGTAAATAACAAGATCTGATTTTTCAATGAATTTTAAGGGTATTTTTCTTCCAAAGGAATTGAATTTAAAACTCGACTATTAACTATTGTTGATTACCAATGATGAAAACGCTTCTAACAATTATACAAAAAAATCTCAAATAATATTTTATTAATTAGATTTTCATTTTATTAATTATAACGCTGAGATAAATTTGTTAAGATGAGATCACCCGCGGGTTTGTCACGCAATTAGTAGAGAAAGTAAGAGTATCTTCCGATACATCTCGTACTCTTTCCCCGGATATCCTGCATATTTTATTACTTAGATTTCAATGGACCCACCGACTGCGCTCGCGCTCGCGCAAGCCCCAGGGGGAATAACAATTCTCCGCGGAGGAAACGACGCGACGCGAGGCAAGATAGACAACCGATACGTCCACGAATACGAGGCATATCAAGTTGGCATCAAAAAAGTGAATACGAAACGCAGAGGAAATTGCATGATGTAATAATTGTCCTGTGGGAGTGCCTAGAGTGGAGCGAATACGACAATACCGGTGTTGCACACTCTCTATGGGAACTATTGTTACAGATTTTACAGTCTACTACTGTGGTAGTTCTTGCCCGGTCGTCAACTCCCACGTGGCTTTCACTCGTGTCCCCGCGAAACCGAACTTCTTCGCATGTGTCCCATTCCGTTATAGCGGCATCGCGCTCGTTTCCTCCACGGGTGACGCGCTTCCGCTCCTTCGCGCCGTCATTATCGGTGCACTTTCTTCGCTCTTACGAGGCGTGCGACTTTTCAGACCTCTGGCAAAATCTATGACAAACTCGAGTCTTAATCGCACAAGGAAGAAAAATGTAATTTACTTGTCAAGCAAAGAACTTCGTAACATCGTCAGTTTATGTCGGTGTGAAACTGACAACTCGTGTATTTTGATAGGGAAGAAAGGAAACGCTTATGCTAATAGAATTAGAACAGCGTAAAAAATACGCGTGAAATACAAAATTTTAATGTTAATCGATAATTGATTGCTTAACGAAGTAGAAAAATCGCTTTTCGACTCGCGTGGCAGTCGATCACATCACGTTTCTCCTCGTTAAAGTAATCCCGTCTTGAGCAACGACGAGAGAGAACGCATAATCGAGATGAGTAAACACAACCGCGGTATCTTTATTGTTGTGCATTTACTGCCGAAGCTCGCGACGTCCCGCGTTTTTACTGCCGTCGTCCAAGAAAGAACTGTCATTTCGTATGCCAGCGTCATAATGAACGTTTAGGGGTCATCAAGGTTGAGCGTGGCGGCGCAACGCGTTGTGGAAGGGGCGCGGCGGTGGTTGCCTATTGTGTCACCCTATATATAACGGTACTCGACACCCCACGCGGTATTAAGAACATTCACCGCATCCGCGGTAACATGGTTTCCAGTTCCAAGGTATATCACCGAGTACTATATCGAGCGAGCGCGAGTGCGCGAGAACGCGTTTATGGTGTTTATGATTTCGCGCGCAAGAGATCGATTTCAATCGCCATCAATTTAAACGTTCGATCCGAATGTTCCGTTGAATTTTTCGCGATATCGATATTGGGAAAGTGCTCGTGGGAAAGTGCGCGCTTTGGCGAACGGTTTCGTCCACACGCGATCAAGATTTATTCCGAGCCTTAAGCGATGCGTTAGAATATTAGCGAAAAATATTGCGGAGTGACAAGTGCATCTTTATGTGGATATAAACGCGTATTGAGAAAGTATTTTGCGTGAATACGAATAAATTAAATATATTAAATTAAATATTAAATATTAATTAAAATATAATTCTTATCGCGCGAAAGTCTGAGTTTATCGTTTCAAAATCCGTGTATTTGATGTTTTAAAATTTTTTAATTTTCAATATCTCCCGTGTCCTCGTAATAATGAATCATGGACGCGTCGTATTTATATTTGCGCCTTTTCTCACGGTGAAAAATCACATTTTGCTTTTAAGATGACGCCATGGCTAATGGCATTCTTCTGCCTGGCGACAGCCGGCTGTTCAAACGTCACGGACCAGCAAACATCGGAAACGCAACACGATCATCAAGTGGCGATCTTGAAGCAGATCAGAAAGGTGAATGAAGACGGTTCTTATACGTACGGTTACGAAGCCGGCGATGGATCATTCAAGGTAATTATGTGCGTGATTAAACACGTCGTAATGTCGACCGCGCCTATCGATTTTTTCTTAAGACCTCGCATAAAGTTCCCACAGTATTGGATATTAATTGTTCACGGATATTTTTTTTTATTTCCAATTACATCTAATAACAATGTTATGCTGCGCAAACGATGCCGAAGACAATGATACTGCCGTGATACTGTCAATAGCAAATAATTATAGACATTTCTCATTGCTTCCTACATTATAAATTTATATAATCTATTTATAGAGAGAGATCTTGTTATATTATTATATAATATCTATCTAGAGATGTTTTTACCTATAATAAAATTCATAATATTAAAAAATAAATATTAAAAAATAGATTAGAAATATATATGTGGTATTCCTCGTAAACTATATTGTAGCTTAACTTTGATATGATTTAATTTTTAATTGTATTATCTATATAATAATACAAGATAAAAAGACAGTTTAATTTATTAAATATATAAACTATTCATTTTGATTATCTCGATAACGAAAAATTTAATTTATTCGTCTAGGGTGCAGAACTTAAAATTACGCTACTTTCGCGAAAATCTGAACGGCAAATACTTACTTTGTCAGGTTGAGAGTCGCGACGTTTTGGGCAACGTTAAAGGCACGTTCGGCTTCATCGACGCCGACGGCGAGATAAAGAGAGTCTCGTATTCCTCGTCGAACGGGACGGGCTTTAAAGCAACCACCATGTCGCCATTGCAGGAACATGTGTCAGTCGTGCAGAGCATACCGCGCGTCAATCGTACATTAACTACGAAGAAGCCGAGCATCGTGTACGCTACGACGACGACGGAAGGGTCGACCAAGTCTTCGGTTGTACAGTCGATTCCTCGAACGAGGAAAACAACTACCAGTTCCACAACTACCACGACCAGCACCACTACAGAGGCACCAAAAACGATACTTGGACATTATTTGAAAGGTACGTCGAAGAACAGGCCGCGTTTTATCATCAACGGCCAGCAGAGACCGATCGTGTTAGAGGAGAGCACCGACGACGAAGACTCGCAGATCAATAAACCTAGTACAGATGACAAAAACGGCGTCTACAGAAGAATCTTCTTGACTAAGCGACCGATTGAGCACAGCCTGCCACCGATATCCGAGGACTTTGTGGAGAAGGAAGACGAAGCCAAGATTACAACGGGGAACAGTCTGAGAAGACAATTAAACGACGAGACCACCAAGTCGAATTCTGATACTGCAGATAATAATGACGATCATTCCGACGTTTACAGCGGTTCTTTGTCTACAACGCGACCTCTGTTCACCACGTCCGCTCCACCGCGGATCATCCAGAGAGTTTCCAGTCCCTCGCGCACAGAGCGGCCAAAGATCTACGTCAACAGGGAGAATCTGAGGTCGGGTGGTCGGTTCGACAACCCGAAATACGAAGAGCCTCAAATCTACGAAACGGAGACGAAACCCAATCAGGAGGAGCGCACGTCGACGCCGCAGATCCTGCTTCGAAGTTCCACCGCTCGAGTACCCGTGGAGAACCGGGAATATGTCAGACAGAACGCGGAACCTCTCTTTGTGAGACAACAGCCCGAGCAATATCTGCGGGAGTTGCCGCCCAGATTACTCGTACAGTCTCAACAAGGCAATCTCGAGGACGACGATGTCTACAGAGCGATACCGATCGGCAGAATCTTGTTCCGACCGCCTCCCAATCAACAGCCTGTCTACTCGACCACGACGGACGCCAACGTTCACTATCTGACGGAGAACCCCCTGCCTGATCATGAGGATCAGGCACGAATCGCGATGAACGCGAATTATGCGCGCGCGCGTCCCGTGATGAGACCGCTGATCTATTCGGAAGCTGAGCGAAGACAACCCGCGCTTTTACGGCCGATTCCAGGTCCGATGGTTCATCCCGACGACAGAGATTATCAGGCGACCACACCCGAATATCCTTATAGACCTGGCGCGCTGGCGCTGCCACCGGAACCGCCGAATCCGTCCCGACCTCCTCGAGCGAAGACTTCCAGACGTTGCTGAGGAGACTGCTAGTGAGCCAATACGGCGTGCAAGCTCTGTCCTATCCAAAGAGTTACTTGGAGGATGCCTTATACGATCAGCAACCGTATCCATCATATCCGGCAGGCTACCAGGCGCCACTTCCGAGACCCGAACTGGCGTACGATCAGCAAGCGCAATATGGTGAACGCATACCTCTCAGACGTCCGCTCTACCCTCGTGCTCTGAATCCGACCTATCAACAATTTGACGATTATCACGACGGCAGATACTCTAAGAGAGTATACAGGCAGAAATTCTACGCGCAGGATATAGCCGAAGACGGCGATGAGGTTCTCCCGGCAGCCATCAGAGAGGCCTTGCTGCTAAGAATGGTGAATCTGGCGATCAACGCCGAACGATCGACAATGATGCCGACAACAATTATGACCACCACAACACCATCTTATAGAAAAACGGGCCCGGTCAGAAGCGTACAGATCATTACGGATGACGAGGAGGAGGCGAAGGACTCGAGGAAGAAGATGTAACGATGACGAGTAATGTAGAAATAGTTAAAAATTCCGTCCACAAAGATTATCGTTGCAAGTAGAAATAAAATACGAGGTAAATTATTGTAGAATTTTAACCAACTTCATTACAAGTTTTTTTGTAAAACGAGACACACTTAATCAAGGTCAATGAGCAAATATGTCCTCTTTCAATAATCTTTAAATTCTACTTGTTCTTGCTAGATATTACTAAATATCCTGGAAAGGTATCGTGAATTCTCACGGTAGCATATTTAAGCATGACGAAGCAGTTTAACGGTAGAATTTTTCTTGATTGTAGGAAACGAACGGATATATCCATCCGCATGTAAGGCTCAATATCGCACATGCAACAGGTACATTTGTGTCGTTAATGAATCGGATCGGTTTCACGAAAGGGAAATCGTCGCCGCGCGATCCGATTTTCTGCACGATATCGCATGTTTATCGTCGCATTTATATCTACTGAAATAGACGCATCAGCATATATTCGATTAAGAAATATTGTTAGATGATTAAATTTTTTTCTCACATATATATATATATATATATATATATATATATATATATATATCATTCCCTCGTATATTTTTCTTTCTTTTAGCTTATCGCATAATTTTATTGCAAAATTTCGCACGCTGCTAATTTGCATCAAATTTATATTATTTAATAAAAGAGAAAGAACAATGGAATGATGAAATTGGTGAATGGATATTACTACCTCCGGCTGTAATTTAATAACGACATAAAGATATTGTAAACATTGCAAAATGAGTTTGTTGACATTATATGTTTACATTGATTAATTACAAAACATATCGACCGGTAAATCGCTGATGCGTCTCTATACCTAAGCTAATTAATTAAAAAAAAAATCTCACGGCTAAAACGCAGAACAGCATCTGCGAAAGCTCTAGCTCCTAAGACACCTGTAGTACTCACTACTTACTGTAAATACGACGTTACGTAAGAGAGACTAGTGTGATATATACGCATCGCGAAATAAAGAAAGAGTCAGAGAGACGGTAGACGAGGAGTTGTGTGAGAACTCATTTCATAAGTCCCTGAGAGTCGGCGTTAACCGGGAAAGAATAGTAACGCGTCTACTGATGGTAATTAGCGTCGCGGATTGCGACATTACTCTTGCCCTGGTCGGATCTGCACAACAACAAAGTTGCACAGTCGTGCGCGAATATACGCAGTGTGGGCGGGGATCATGAGATCTCGCGCGCGGAGCATTATCCGCGGGCAAATATTTCGCTCGCAAAAGCGTTACGTGTATAACGTACACATATGACAGGAATATCTCGAAAGCCGCGGAGCGAAACGATCATCAACTCAGCTTATGTTCGATTTGTCGTGCGATACGGAAGAAGACGTCGAAATAAGAATGACGAGAGAAAATATTAAACGGATGAATTTTATTAAGAATGTTATGTATCTATTTTCAAAATATTGAGAATTTAATGAAAATTGTACAGAATGTCCTTACATATGTTTAGAATCTTCGGCACAATTTTTAAATCGATTCAGTAAAGCGTTCACAAGTTATAAGGATTTTAATTTGCATCGAATTAACATGTGTTCTTATGAAAAATGTATAATCACGTCGATTCAAATGACAAAAACACATGGAAATAATTCAGTATTTGTTTAAAATAGCACAAATTTCGATACAGAGGAAATATTTGATCAAATAATATTATACAAATACTAACTGATTAAAAAGATATTAAATATAATTCAATAAAGTTAGCCATGTATCTGTCACAAGGCGAAATTCTCTGCCAAAAGTTAATCATTTTGATTAACAAAATTCGGAATATTTCAGTAAAAACGCAATAAATATTAAAAAATACATCTCTGCACTGTAGTTAAAATCAAATTGTAATATTCCGCACAATTTCTCATACTCAAAATACACCAAAAGTGGATATTCGTCAATATTGATTTTCAGCTACTTTTTTCTGGGATTGTACATACGAAACATCCTTAATAGCGCGTGATTTATTAATTTGTCGAAAAATGAATCAAAGTAATTATTCGGTAATTATCAAGTTTATTCTAAAGCTTCTTTCGCTTAAAAACATCAAAATATGTATGCACCTTCTAGATATTAATAAATAAAACCAAACGTGTAAATAATCATGAAGCCAATATTATACGTATTTACATTCTGCGCTCGAGAACGGGTTTCACGTACAAGTAGTAAAATAACGAAGAATGTATTATATGGATCTGAATTCACGGTGAATGGTAGGTCATTTTCCGCGATTACTTAAATAGCGTTCCGATTTTTCCGCGCGCACCGGATACGCACGCGTGCATGTGAAAGGCCAACATTGTCGTTAGACGGTCGTTGAAACGACCATCTTGTACAGCGATCTTGTACACGTCTTCCGGTATTCCGTGCATGCTAAATACAGTGGCGTAGGTGCAGTTTCGCGATAGAATCAGACGGTGATAAGGACAAGCCAAGGCAGCAAAACTATCTAATTAGAGCGTCCGTCGGTTTTTCTCTTTCTCCAGAGATAGAAAGCCGTAGAGGGCACACATTGTCTCGCAGAACAGAACGTAATGCATACATTTGTATGCAACGAGAGTTAGGAAATAACTGGAGAAAATCGCGGCAATGCATTCTGATGAAGCGAGGCTGCTACAACAATAGTCGAAAGCGAGTAATCTCAGACAAAAACAACACTTACTTGCGCTCTCGTCGAATTTCCAGCCCACCGTGGTGTTCTAATAATAACTTTCTATTCGAATCGGCGAATCTGTTCATTATTATTCATGATATTGTTTCGCAATAATTCTATCTCCGGAACAGAGTCAATGCTCTTAAAGCAATGTTTCGTTAAATTAGCGATACGTGTAATAAAAAGATTATTATATGTCAGAAGTATAGATGCACTTATAGATTTGAAATTGATAAAATTCAGATTTTGTAGATCTCTTTTTTAATAATATTCTTCAAGGACAATTTCTTTTACATCATATAAATATATAATTCTTACTTTTAACATATTATATACATTCATCGCGTTAATCACGCGTATACAATTATTGTATAGTTTTCTCTATCGTGATAAAAAAAACATACGAAGCGATAGGGCGATTATCCTTGACGTAAGGGACATGTAAAAAATGGCACGGAGAATTTGTACGCTGGCGGTGGCCATTCAATTAGAGGTCACCGAGATCTTGGAATGAATAGACGCGGAGCGAGGCACGTTCTTCAGACTCTCGATGTCATCGTCCAACGCGTAGGGCCCGAAAGGCTCGGTCTGCACGCCCACGTCTTCGTGATCGAGCTCGAGGGCGTCCTGCTCGTAAATTACATCGTGACTCCGCGGTCTCGCCACCGATGGGATCCACGGTTGCGGAACGCCTTTGCCGAGCGCGAGAAAAACCGCAGCGGTCGTTAACAGAACGACGGATGCGACACCGAACACCAATCGCCAAGAGCCAGCGATCTGAAACAGGCGACGCCGTTCTCTTCGCAATTAGCGTCATTTACGTCAAACCTAAATAAGGCGACAGATTGCAAAAGCAAGTTGAAATGATCGCGATTGACGAAATTAAAAATCTGAATTTCCTCAATATTGCAACGCGGTCTCGCAGCTGCAATTGTCACTTGAGGGATATAGAAATTGTACATTATGCATTTACAAAAATTTACGCAATAGAGTTGAAAAAAGTCTTTAAGATTTAGATAAATCCAGACTCCTTTTCATTTCAGAATTATACTAATCATTTTTTATATTTGAAAACAATAAATTATTAAGAATTTTTTGTACCTATTTTCAAAATATTGAGAATTTAATGAAAATTGTACAGAATGTCCTTACATATGTTTAGAATCTTCAGTACAATTTTCAAATCGAGTCACTAAAACGTTTACAAGTTATAAGGATTTTAATTTGCACCGAATTAACATGTGTTCTTATGGGAAACGTATAACCACGTAGATTCAAATGACAAAAACACATGGAAATAATTCAGTATTTGTTTAAAATTTGCAAAAGTTTCGATACAGAGGAAATATTTGATCAAATAATATTATACAAATACTAACTGGTTAAAAAGATATTAAATATAATTCAATAAAGTTAGCCATGTATCTGTCACAAGGCGAAATTCTCTGCCAAAGTTAATCATTTCGATTAACAAAATTCGGAATATTTCAGTAAAAACGCAATAAATATTAAAAAATACATCTCTGCACTGTAGTTAAAATCAAATTGTAATATTCCACAAAATTTCTTACTCAAAATACACCAAAAATGGATATATCGTCAATATCGATTTCAGCTACTTTTTGTTAGGATTGTACATACAAAGCATCCTTAAATATTTAACGAAGAAAGAAAGAAAGGAACAAGACGATCAAGATTTAAAAAAATACAAGAACCGCTCAATTTTCTTACGCAATCAACTTCCTACTATCACGAAATTTAGCGCGTTACATTTATACGGGCAGTGTCATGTCCGGTGTAATAATACGACTTACGGAGCCATGAAGAGCCTGGGTAACGAAGTAATTGGCAGCCAGTAGTCCCGCGGCGCCCAACGTGGAGCAGAGAGCGCACGCGGCCGCGGCACACGCCGGCGATTCCGCAGGTGCAAGATCGGCTATAGCCGCGAGTGCACCGGCCGGCGCGGTACCGGAAACGAGAAGGGCCGCTATTCCCAGCCAGGCGGCGCCCAGGGCCTGACATCCGGCGTAACCGGCGACGAACAGAAGTGCCGCGGGGATGAAGTGCGCTGGTCACATTTAATATTAAATATTGAAAATATTAAGGCCGGAAAGAGAAAAGAGAAAAGACACGATCTCTTCTCATTGTAATTTGACACTAAATTTAGATATGAATGCTTTCATTCAAAAATCTAGTTAAGAACGAAGAAGGAAATAAGTTTAGAATATAAATTAACTTGACATAAATTAACTTGACATTTCTTATACGCGCTTCTCTCAGATATAATGCCGTTCACAAAGATTCACGTATGCAATGCACCTGTGTAGACGACCAACTTTCTCGCCGTGGTCGTGGATACTATTTTAGACTCGCGAACGTGATCCACCAGAAGACCGCAGGTCAGCGCAGCCATGAAATGACCGATGTGAGGTAACGTGGTCAGCACCGAGTCCTGAATTGGATCACAATTTATTGTTAGCAACCAGGCGAGACTCGTTATTGCGCTTGCAGCTGTTCCGCAATATCGATCGGGAATGAAATTCAACCTCCGACTTGTATCCGATATATAATTACGTAATAATAACAAAATTTGTATCTCCTCTTTTTCCGCCTTTTATTCTTTCATATTTTTATAGCTTCGTTTCTTCATCGATCAAAAAGTGTTAAGATAATGATCATACAATTCTAGCCAACTTACGTTAGCTGTAGAGAAGCCATATATGAGCTTCAAGTATTTCGTCATGCCAAGAGCGAGCGTCGCGTCGCCCCATTGATTGCCCATAGTCGCTACTGCGGATGCCCAGACGGGTACAGATCTCAGTAGCTTCCCCCATGGTATCACAGCCGCCTGAGTGTGTGATTATCAGTATATACGTAAAATAAATGTGTCGCAGATGCTAATTAACAGATAGAAAATTTAGAATCCGTATAAGGTTTATACATTCTCTATCTCAGCAATCTTTTATGTATAATTCATTTATGCCGGACATGCTATAATTTATTATACAAATCTAAATATTATATAAATATTCATATTCGTGACGAGCTCGCTAAACTGCCCGGAAATGAGGCTTACGTTTGTATCGTGTTGATAGGACTTTGGTGTATCCTTGACGAATCGACCAAAGGCGAAATACCAGCACAGTGCCAGAAGAACCAGACCGTAACACAAAGAATCGCGGCCAAACATTCGCACCACCGCGGTGCCCAACCATCCGGTGAGGCAATAACCTACGCTAACAGCTTAAGGAGGACGGGAATCAAGATTAGTCAATTAATCACGTTTAGCGTGCGGTGGAAAGTTTTCGAAAATATCCTGAAAAGGTCGTGGTGTGTCTTCCCAAATGTCCTTCTTACAAAACAATACTTGAATAAAAAATCGGAGAGCTTATTACACTCGTCCCGCTCTTTATTTCTCATTGAAAAAACCGCCGCGTTATTCGCAACCACAAGCATACCTGCGTAACAACTGAAGTACCAGCTTCTGTGATTACTCTTGAACCACGTCATAGCCAGCATGTGAGCAGCGGGCATAGTCGCGCCCTGCAAAAGATGATCATGATAATTTCGCAATAATTTTCCCGCGTCTCACGTTCGCGTGTGCGCTGTGTTTTATGATGCGAAATCTCACGTAACTCTCGTTGCATCTAAAAGCATCTAAAAAGATGACGTCAATAGAATCTCCGCGCCGACTTACGGTGCATAATCCTTGAAATAAACGAAGTGCAACGTGCGATGGTCCGCGCCAGGCAGCGGGTACTAACAGAGACGCTACACAGGCACTGAGAACCGCTCGTGAGAACACCATAGAGGGCCCGGATCGACCCCATACCAAGCACCCTCCGAGAATCGGACCGGCGACCTGTCCCCATAAAAACGCCTCGCGCATGTTCGATTCCGCTCGCTCCTCCTGCGGCAGCTGTCATTCATAAAATGAATTATAAATCATCTTCCTGTCGTTTTATTAAACGCGCTTCTATCTTTCACACATTTCCCCCTTGAAATTGCTTAAAGATTTAATGATTAAAACAAATGTGAAACGAAGCAAAATCACATTTAGAATTAATCTCGCTTAATTTAGATTGATAAAAATTTATTAGGGAAATAAAAAAATTGAAAAAATGTATGTTAAATTTACTATTAAAGGAATGCATCTTCAAATATGAAGCTTGAGAAAATATACCTCCATAAATATAATCTCAAAGTCCTCGGTGCGATTGCGGCTGGTGATATTGACCAGCATGTCACAGTGCCAAGACGTATCAATGATGGCATGATTGTCTTTTTGATTCGCTAGTAATGCGACGGAGGAACTGACTTCGACCGCACCGCAAAGTGCAAATCCAACTGCGACCAACGCGGCGACGATGTGTCGCGCTCGTACAGCCGCTAACGAATAATAATATAATTATATAATAATCGCAATTAATTTGATAAAATCGCCAGTAACAAGTAACTCTTCAACACGTCAAATTGCTATTAAAATTCATTATTAAAACATTTTGAGCATTTTTAGAACATTTTTGAACTTAATTAATTATGATCGCATTGTGTTAATAAACATCGTAAGACAGAAATATTTTATCACCTCAAATTAATAAAAATTAATAAAATTAATAAAAATTAAAATTTTGAATGTAATTAAAAAATTCCAATAATCCTTTTACTGTTGAATTTTTTCTTGACAAAAATTATCAAATAAAATAATATTGAATAACGATAGCTTACAAATTATATCAAATTGAAATTGATAATTTTTATAGAATCGTATTCTCGACAAATTCGTGAGATAATGGCAGAAGAAATGTTCATATGCATATGTATGTACATCCATTATCGTAGTCTCTAAATATTCGAGCACTGTTTGATTTTGATAACTTACTCAAACGGCTGATACAATCATATCTATGTATCAGTTCTAAACTGAAAAAGCACTTCTCGACTGATTTTTAATGTCAATGAATGATAATATTGATATTAAAATTGTGTACATTAATATGATGCAAATAACATGTATATATAACATATACATGTATATACATAATTACAATTTTTAGATTAAAATAAATTAAATCTATATATTGTATCTCTAGAGGTCTATTTGCATCGCGAGATTATTTAAGGTTTGACCGCACGAGATAAAATTAAATCTCACGTGATGAGAAATAAAATTAATTAAAATTAATTTTATTAACGAACCTCGAACTTCTTGCGCAGCGAGCTTTAATTGACAACTGCCATGTTTAACGAACTGCACGCTACCTCTTTTGACGAAGTCTGCCATCTCACAGAACTCAAAAATAATGAGACCAACAACGACATCTCGCTCTTATCACTCCCAATGTTTGATTCTTCGCGCACTATCTCTCCACTACTCCAATATATTTCAGGTGACCTCGACTTTGGCTCGACGGTATAACGCAAATAGCTAATATTTTTCGATAACACAATGATCGCGTTATTAATTCTTTGAATAGTGTAAAACAGAAAAATAATTATCTCAACACTGTGATACAAGTCTATTTCATTTAATACAGATAGATTGATTATAATTAATCAATTTTAAGGCTAAAATACATCATACCATAATTTTACACAGTACCTATTTTGAATAATTAATAAATCATTCTGTTTAACTATATGTCGCGAGATATTGATGAATTATTTCCTGATTACTTCATTATTGATGAATTATTTCATATTATGAATTATTTCAATTATTGATGAATTAAATCGTAAATAATACACCGAGAATTCCGGAAAATATTGCCGAAGGAAGTCGATTGGGAGCACACGTACCTCTGACCTCGAGTGCCGCGTGTCTCAGCTGGACGCTACCGCGTTTGAGACGAACCAACGCCGCCATCGTCATCAATCGAGCTGGCACACTGATTGCGTTTCCATGATGTAAGATCGATACTTTAGGCACATGTCGGAAAATTCGCGGCTTCTTTCCGGTCGCTTTTACGCCGAGCAATACTAGCGGAACAGTGAGTTATGCGAGCCATACTGGTCATCTGGCAGATGAGAGTGAATGAACATCTCCGTTAACGAGACTTGATACAATAAGTACCTATGCCGGTCAGCCTTGAAGTACCGTGTGCACGAGGTCCGCCTCATAATATTTTCCCCACATCGACGTGTTAAACGATGTCAAACTTCAACACCAACAAAGATCTCTATAAACGTTGTACTTTTTTAATCCTATCACGATGTGTAATTTAATAATAAATATTATTAAATGTAATTAATGCATTAATATGTATAAATACTATTACACTTGTACAACGAGAAATATTTTTTTTTTAATATATCATTGAAAATTGTAATAATTGTTTGTAAGAATTGTAATAATATATTTAGACTCTATTCTCCCTGTTTGTCAAAATAATATTTCAATATTGATGACGCATCAAAATTTCATTTGATTAAAAGATAATTGAATCAATGTATATATAGTTTTGAAAATTCTCGATTAGAAAAATGAAAAATCGTTTTCTCTCGTCTTTAATGCGAGTCTAATAAATGGTTTATGTATACATCACTATGATGTAATTAATGTAATAAATTACTCAAATCGAGAAAACTATCGATAGCTGGTAACGAAGGAAACCTGGTTAAGAGTCTCTGCTGCGAATATTCTGTCTATGAACCTACAGACATACCACGATGATACTTTAAGACGTTGAACAGTCAACCATCCGTCGTTCATGGCTCGCGTTACCAACGACCAATCAACATCAATCGACTATAGACTCAACAGCAAAACCTGGGGGGCCTGATCTACGAGGCGCCTTGCACCAAGTCCCAGCAGGTCGCGCAGCAGAGACTCAGGTCCCCTTCCCTGTCCCTAAACCTGCCACCAGCGGGGACCAGCAGGATACCACCTGCGTAGCGATTGGTCAGTTTGCAGGCAGGTCAAACGGCAAACACGTCACATCGGTCGGTGTTTGTCACACTTACCTGCCGCTTCGGAATAAAGCGCGCAATTCTCGCGGTCCCGCATTTTTCGCGTCTTGCTCGCGGCAAACGGCACGTGTGACACGACGTGTCTACGACATATAATCCTGAACGGTAATCTCAGACAAAGTGCGGGAGAGCGCGAAACGACGCGCTCAAGGGGGACTGTGAAGAATCCGAGTTACGCCAGCGCCGAGGATTACTTTTCAAACGAGCGCAGGACAAAATGCGGCGTGTCAGCGCACCCGGGTAATTTGACGTGTGCAACGTGCGGTATATATTTCCGTACAGTGTTATCATATTGTGTTATCATATTTGTGCTCTCTGGGGGTCTTTCACACAGACGATCGTCGCGACGGTGAATATCGGGAGAGGTGTCGCGGCACGAACCAGCGACGAGGTGAGTGGACTCCGTTTTGATTGCGTTTTGACCGTTTGCTCTACGGTTAAGTTAGGTATCCCGCTGGGGTCCCGACAACGCATCTCCCTCGACACCCCCCCCGTCCTCCTCCGCCTCCACGCCGCCTCCTCTCCGGCCCCTCGCGAGCGTTCCGATGCGAACAATACGGCCCTCCGAGAGATCAGCAAAGGGCATTCGGGTCCATTCCAATCGAAAGGACTCCTTTGAACGATCGGAATGCGTGCCGGCGTATCTCCTTCATCTCCGCTCCTTCTTCCACTCATCCGGATCCCTTCTCCATCTCGTGTTCTCATCCACTCTCATTTCACTCTCGCCTTCGCTCCGTGACTCTCTTGAGAATTTTTGTCTTGCTTGATTTATTTTCAAGCTAGTTTTAATACCAGTTTAAAGACTCGCGTTAATCTCTAACTTTTTCCTTGACGATTTCCCTATCCTACTTTAACGTGAAAACGCTTTTCCTCTCTCTCTCTCTCTCTCTCTCTCTCTCTCTCTCTCTTTCTCTGCCAATTGTAATTATAATTCTTATACTCGTCATTAACATTCTTGCTATCGCTACAGTTCCCGTTCTTGTAATTGCTTCGATAATTTCGCAGAAGATGCTAACGAGTTCCTCTATTTTATTTTATTCTCGCATCATCATATTTACACTTAGTAATTAATCACGCAGAAGATTATTGCAACGTTAATAACACATTATTATATTATTATATTATAAGTAAATAATATTTGATTAATTTTTTTTAAAGAATTTAGATATACATATCGAGAGTTTTATGAAATTCCCTCTTTTTCATATCGCGCGATTCTACTGTCCCTTTTCCCTTTCTCCTCTCCCCCCATTCTTTTGGAATGCGCCTCTCGAGAATCCCGACATATTTCTGGTAGGATCATCCGTAACAGGTTCCCAGCTAGAATTTCGATCTCCCGTTTATGTTTGCTAGAAATACGAGCGGTTTCATAAGAATGCGGCGCGCCGATTGTCACTTTTAAAAAGCAGCAATCTAAACGACAATAAAAATCCGCGGGAGTGCACAAGTTTGAGTAAACGCGCCGGGCTAATTAATAATATATAATCATAGGAAATTTATGAACTTTCATCCTCATACTTGTACCGGTTTACTTGGCAACTATAAATACTGTTATCTCTCGCTCACGTAGATGTATTCAAATGATAATCCTTGAAAGTTGCCATTCATCAAAATTAAGTTAATCATAATAAGTGTATCTTTCCACTTTCAAATAACATTAAAAGAAAAATAGGATATTTTAAAAATTAACGAAATTAACGAGAGGTGTTTCTTAGATGCAATAATATTGCTAAATCATATATTTTAATAATCAAGTCTTGTGTTAAACATTTTAATAAAGCATCGCTGAGAACCACTTCACATTTATTATTAATCCATTTTCTAATCAAGATATCGTCGCTTTTAATATTTAAATCTATCGTATAAATCATCTAAATCAATCTATCTTTATTTATCATAATAGAAATCTAAATTGTGTTATTGTAAAAGTAAATATCTCATTTTCTTGCGTCAGTTTTAGTTTGAATGTAGCGAATAGAAATAAATCTTTATAAATTCTTGCAATGTTTTCACTCCGCATAATATAATGATTATTCTATTTATATCAGTACAAATGCATAAATCTGCGCGAAACTGTCACGGCGAGCGGATCCGGGCGACGTAACCGGAGCAGTTTCGACGTGCGGCGACCTTACGTGCGTCGTAACGCACCGTTGTCGTACGTGCTTTGAAAATCACGCACACACGAATACCGTTGCATTAAGGTCGTTCACTTATATACCTACCTAGCTGCCTACCGGCTGCGATGCGGCACAGGAAGAGCTGCTGGTGTTTGTGCGCGACGAATCGCGGAAGAAAATGAATACGTTTGAGAGACGCGTGTCTCTCTTTTCAACGCGGATCACTTACAACTTTACAACGCTCCCTTTTTTTTCGCGAGTTGCCATTTCGGCCAAAACTCACGTACGACGACTTCGAAGCGAAAGTCCGGGAGATCTGCTAGAAACCTGGCAAGATCCTGCAACAATCTTTACGTGACACCTCGATCTCATTGTTGATGGTCACGTTTGAACGCGTACGTGCTTCGAGAAAATATCGTTGCATCATAATTTAATTTAGACGTAAACATGTTGTTGGCACGATCTCTTTATAAAAACATCTTACTACGAACATGAAAAAAAATGCTCCTCTGGCAATGTTTCATTTTACTGATTGTGAGATGATAATGTACGTGGAGTAAGGAAAAGGAACATTATTCTGTTATAAATTTATGTAAAATTCTACGGAATATAAAGCAATATTACAAGTACGATAATGTTGATAAAATCGTTTAATCGTATCATCTATCATGTGTATAAAACACTCGCAAAATAATTTAAAGTTACATAATAATGGAATTATATTGTGCACAATGTCGCGGAAATTTGACGAAAAGATCGCCATCCTGTTCATTGGAATTACATGTTACACAATAAATTACATAATTCCGTGATCGAGTAGCTTTAAGAACGAATGCAATGCAGGTATTATTCCTTAAACATGTTTGCCGGTTGAAATATATGAAAATACCAGGAAACGGAATCTCGTGCGAGTAACTTGTAAATCAGTTCCGCATATTTTTAATCCTCAAAGTATCAAACGAAGTGAAACGCGCACTTTCAAACTGTAGCGTTATTCGCGAGTATAAATCGCGTCACACCCCAAATACGTGATATCCTCGCGAAACCCAATTAATTACGCCGACGATTGTAAGCCAATCTGATAATTTTCCTAGAAAATTCATTATAAAGTAAAATTCGCGAGACATATGCGAAGAAGGACACGACGATACAAAAGTGAAACTAGATTTTCTCTAGTGCCGATTCAATTCGCAGCGTGCGAATTGCTTTACGGTCCATTTGCGTGTCTTCCCTAATTACTCCGAAAGTCCACTCGTTCTCGTCAAGCTTGAAAACGGAAGAAAAAATTAAGAATTCCGGACTACTTTCTTTTTGCTGATTCTGAGACTATTAAGTTGAGAAAGTAGAGCTGAACTCTTTGATGCGATCGAGAATCTATTATACGCGATTGTTTCGAGAAAATCTTGTAAAACACGTAAGGAATATCTTCTATACATGCATTATTTTTTTATGATAGATGCATTTTCTCTCATCGACATTTCAATAAAAAAATTATCGCTTTTTGCAACATAAAATTAAGAATTCAATCACCAACGCGAGCGGGAAATCCTCTAAGAAATTAATCTTTTAGAAACAGTCACGCGGAAACTAAAATTTCTAAGGAAGTTTCTGAGACGTGCTGTAGATAAATAGCTTTGCTGAGATGCAATAAAGCAAGGTATACAAGCATAAAAAAGTCATGCAACGTAGTAAAAATTGAATAAATGATTCATGAAAATGCGAGAGAGGAGAACGCTTGAAACAAATTATCGGATCCTGTGGAAAATCGATCCTGTGCATAATTCGAGTTGATGTATACTTTTCGAAACATTTAAAGTCTTAAATATGTCGAGCGATATAAACTTGATACTAAGCGCAGGTATTAAGAATTCTCGTCGAGCATTTCGAGAACTTTGAGAAAGGAAGTTTGCATATCGCATCTAACGGTAAAGTTGCAAATTTTAGAGGCCTATTCGCGCGCCAAAGTCGTTTGCCGAAGAGCAATTTGCTTAAAACGGGCAGCGCTACAACGCGCTATTTTTACATAGCCGAGAATGCAATTTAAATAATAACTCCCATGAGAGTGTGTTCTATAATTCATAATTATAATTACTTCCGCATACGATCTAATATCTGATGCACTTTCATCATTGATCGCATCATTGAAGTCGACAATATTTCTCACCATGATTTCAGCATCGCAAAGAAGGTAATGAGATAATGACGTAATGCGTCGATGCAGTAATTAATGCTTTTAATTAAAATGAAGTCATCCATAGAAGGCAACATATTTTTAAAAATTTGTTTGGTTGAAATAATTTTTTTACAACATTTATATGATTGCCTTGTTTCTACTCATACATATATTGATCGTAAATATTGATCGTAATATTATATTAATCATAAATACTTAGTAATGTATTTTGTCAATAACGCGTAGTCATCTGAAGCGTCATATGTTATGATACTGATACATCCAATGACTATTCGAAACAGAAAATCGTTAGGCTTAGAGAGTGTATTTAAACAAAATATTTTGGATACAGAATTTTAGTTATTATTGTATGTAGAAAAATATATAGTGCAATATAGAATCATTCTCAAGAGATTTTGCATCACACGATACAAGATTATTTATGGGGATCTAGAAATTCTTGAGCGAGATGCTCATTGACTATTAGAAAAGCTTCTCACCGTCCGATTGGCAATTTTCTTTGCTATATGCGATGGAAGCGCGTGTCGTGACAATCAGAGAAAACGCCTAAATGGTTTGACATTCTGGAATTCAGTTGAATCCTTCGCATAAGGCCATAACATCAATAGTCACGCTGCATTTACTTTGACAAAATTTTTCGAATTTTTTGGAATTCATTCTTTTTCTGTGTCACGAAATGCTATGCGTGAACTATGAATAAGCTGATGAAATGAAAAAATAAATCAACAGCTCTGGAATGTTTTTATCTGTTAGAATTTTCAGAGATCATAGCGTCCCGCTCTAATAATGCTATTTATTTTATTTTCACCTTGAGAAAATAATATAGCAGAATAAAATATATTAAAAAATTTATATAATATATAATAAGAAAAATATAATATATAAAATATATATATAATAATAATAATAATATAATATATAATATAATATATATATAAAATATAATATATATGATATAAATATAATACTAATAATTGCAATACTAATAATACTAATAATTATTATTATTTTAGAAATGTTCGGAGATTCATTAAAAACTTTATATCCTACAAAAGAATTGCATTTGACACGAGCTTGATACAAGATTTTTAATTTTTTAATAATGAGCAAGATGCTCTCGATAAAAATCACTTTGAAATTTTGTATATCGAATATCGATGTGTTCTATGATGCGGATAATACTTTCGGAGAAAATTGCATCGAACATACCAGGTCACCCGCCGCTGTCAGTGGGAAATACATCTATGATCCTTTGGCATTATCGGCGAAACGAAGTACTGGATAACCGTGTTACGAGTCAATCTCTCCGCCAAGAATAAGCAAGTCCCTGGAGGGCTTTGATGGAGACGACGGGAATAGTTCTTATTCCGGTCGTGTAACATTCCGGATGAATCCATTTCGCATTCGCATTTTAGCTTTATTTCAATGATCTCTGCCTATAAATCGCGAATGCTTTATAATAATGTCACGAATTAATAATTTATTTCTTCTAATACGTACGACATTCTTCGTATTTATGAGTTCACTTAAAAATTTTCACTGCCATTCCAATTGAAATATTTGGAAAAAATTTTTCCGCATAAGTATTGCGAATAAATTCTCTCATTTTCGATGCGCGCTTGCAAGCTCCCTTATTTTTTTACATAAGCGTGGGTGTTTATTTCCAACGCATCTCGAGACAAATCTTTTTCCGATATCCCTTCGACAGGAAATTATATTTGCGCCAATATCTGAATAACTCTCTGTCATCGGAAGGTGTTCGGTGATGCGAATGTTCGTTTGCTCGCATTGTGGTCGGCACTCCACGCTATTTATACATGTCCTCTGAATAGAAGTAGGAACCGCGTGTATCTCTTCCGCTCACAATTTTAGATAGCTCGCATGATTAATCGAGTTTCTTCGCAAAGCACCATATGGAAAATGTTGCGTGCGATCTAATCGTTCGGAAGATGACAACGTCGAAATTCAACCTATTCATCGGTGATTTATTAAGCCGCTCGCGAGTGATAATTATCACAGATTGTGTATGTGATCATAAAATAACTGTTTAAGAGATTGCGCTATTATTCTACATACGAAATTATTTTACATAAGAAAAATATACTAGTGAGAATCAAGATAAACTTGATTATTGAACTTACAGTGAAAATCCGAGAAAAAAATCTGATTAAAAACAGCTTTGCATTTGCATTGCTTGCGTCCTTTTCCGATTCATCATATAGCTGATTTTTCATGTAAATCTAATAGCGAATAATCTATCTTTTAAAATAAGCTTTGTCTCTACCCTTATTCAAGATATTGCATATTTTTTATATTTAAATAAATGGAGAAATAAATAAGAGATCTATTCAGATTTTGGGTCATTTTAGTCACAATGTTTAGTATTATAGTATTATAATATTTAATACGATTTTTTCGTCACGTATATGTGACGAAATGTAATGTAAATATATTCAAAATTCATTCAGGAGATTATATACGGCATTATACATAAAGACTATAATACGATAGGTCATTTATACAGGAATTGTATAGTATTAAATTCACTGGAGATATTTTAAAATGTCATCACGTGTCTTGCGAGCTTTCGAGAACCTTCGGCTCTGCTGCGAAATCTTATAATGAGCTTATCAAGCCGAGAAGTCTTATATTGGCACGTCTCGTGGCAAAGTAGACGCGAAAAGTGGCAAACCGTTGCTGGCAGTTGTTGCGTAGGTCACGTTGTTGGGATTTCATGCTCCATAAAAAGACGTAAAAAAAGCGAGCTACTTGGAACCGAATCGTAACAAATTCACACATATCTGATAGATTGTCGGCAGAGATCAACATAACACGGTAAGCTTGTCGATTACAATTAAAGTGGTAGTAAAGAATGTTTTTTTTCGTAAACTTTAATTTTTATCCTACTTAGAAATATATAATCATATATATAATATTTCATTATATTTTTTTTAAATATCCTGGTTCATTTTAAAAACAAATTAAAATTGATAAAAGAATTATTACTATTATTAATAAATATTTATTGTATACATTAGATCTAAATAAAATACATATCTAAATATTTATTATATCTAAATAAAATATCTATCGTTAAGTTAAGATTGGATATTATGAAATATTCTTTATATTTTAGTAACCTTTAGTCGTGGGATAATCTTTAGCGCAACTTCACAGATAAACGCGTTAACGTTAAAGTTGATAAAGTCAGGTAGTGTTCTCTCATCTTCACAAACTCATCTTCAATTATAACTAGCCAAATATTTGATGAGGCGAGATATAATATTGATTCGATGATACAGCCTGAGCTCGCGAACTACGTTTATGTGTGATGCATGAAAGCAACGATAGAGAGATTAAACTTTCGTAACTACGCACACAACAGAGTGATTCCCCACTTACGGCAGAGGGATGCACCGAGAATGAGGGCTCGCCGGACGTATCACTTTCCATAGAAATGATCGCGAGCAGCTCCGGGCTGTCCTTTGCCGATAACTGTCCCGCCAGTTGCAATTTCCACGTTCATTGACCGCAAGCTCCGTTCCTCGCAACTGCGTTTCGTGTTACTTTATTGCGTACAGATTGCACAATAAGTGGTCCCCCGTGCACAGAAATTTAAACTGACTTTACTAGAATTTTATTTCGCTTCTTTTATATACATACATATATATATATATATATTATATATTATATATAATTTATAACGTGTAGTTTTCATTTACACGCGCATCGATCGTTTTTCGATAACAGAAGAAGCGTGTACCGATGCCTAGGAATAGGAATAATGATCGAGCCAACTTTTCAAACTGGATTCGCGACGGACGACTTTGGAAGTGGAGCATTGAACGACATTGTACTGTTACCTCATAGTGACCAACTTACCGTTCGTGACGTAACATACCTCCTTCGTGTACTCATTTAATTATGAAGTGAGCAATTATGCAACTATTGGTAACAGTCGGCAATGGACCTAGATCGATTTTCCTTTTCATTACGTTCTCAATATATCTCCTGTCATAAATATGACTTTATCAGAATTAGTTTATTAAAATAATTAATAATTATTATTCTGATTATTATAGATCAAAGGCAATAAACTTTTTTACGACTCCGATGTCTATAATGTAACGTTTTTAGTCATGATTTCATACGATTTCGCCACTCACAGTGAACAAACAACTTTTATCGGCCTTTTACTCTTCGTGACGAGGCACATGATGTCGGAGTGTTTGTGTGAACTGAAACAAATCAGTCGTCTATCGATTCGCTCTGCTTCTACCGGCGCGGCCCACCCTTTACGAATCATGAAAGCGTCGATAAGACGTGGCACGTTCTCTAATACAATTACAATCAATCGTTGGCCTTAATATGCTCTAACTTGAAATTTGCCACTCGCCCATTTTCGTCGAGCGAGCTTGCGAGTCATTGTGTCCCTATTATTCGTCGTTGGACTGTGAACAATAGAGTCAAATTTTGGTAACCAGACAGTCAGTCATTGGAAAGACAAAACGAGAGATTAAAATGGCGGAAAGAAGCGAAAAATAGAATGTTATTTGGAGATCGTGTTCTGAAGGCTGTCCTTTGTTGATTTTAAATTAATGAGTCTACGATCTTTGCAATTTGCTCGATAATGTAACTTTGATCTGTCAGAACCCATGTCAGAACCCATGTCGTTTTTGTAGCTCTCTTTTCTACATTCTCGATCGAAGGTACAGAGAGCGAGATAGGAATAGAAAAGTTGTTAAAGCTGCTTAAACTGCCACGGATCGAGCAAACATTAGCGAACTTTGAATCGCATGCACTTAATGTGAGCAAACATTATACGAATTGCAAATTTCTGTAACTCTTGACCACCTTGTAATAAATAGTATTGAATAATAGCGTTTTGTGAAATGAAACTTTTAATTTATTTTGTCACGCGATTTTAATATAAAATTATTACTTTAAAATAATTCCACCTAATATTTCATAAATTAAAGCCATTATTTTACGATATTTACGATATTTTATTTCGATCATGAATTCTTTCAATTAATAATTTCAATCTCGCACATAGTCGATTTATAGTCGAAAAGACCCCAAAAAAATGTAAAGCTCCTAACGTAAACTCGAAATTTGATCCGTTGATGGTCATCGCACCCACTCTCAAGTATGCGTATTTCTCTTGTGTGCAGGAATGCCGCGTGCGGCCGTGTTCACGCATACGCGTATTTCGAGGCAAGAGTATGTGTGTAGATGTTCTTGATCCCACTACATCCCACATACATCGGCTTCATTCTGAAGCCGATTATCGTAAATTATTACGTAATGAGACAACTTCCCTCAAATTTGCGACCTAAATTATTAATTGATAATCAATGTTACGTGGTGGTAATAATAATTAATGAGGCATAATAATCAATTTCTCGATTTGGATAGACAAAATCAAAATTCTGAACGTATAAAAGCGGTTTTAATGAAAATTCATAATATATATATTTCAGCGGCTCTCTTTAATTTTCTCGGCACATGTAAAAATAATTCTGCCTCTCGATTTCACACGATAATATTCGATAGAAACATTACATATCTATTTAATAAAAACATTATTTTCATTACATATCAGCAACTTAGTATGCGGAGCATCTTTATACTTCTACGATGTTCAACATTGAAATCGATACTTGCAGATGATCGCTGCATGGTCATTATGAAGAAACGCGGAAACAATGAGAACAAGGGTAGTAAGAGTCGTCAGAATGCAAATAATACAACGGAGAAGTCAGATTCAGGAGAAGTGAGTGATGATGACAATCAAAGCTTCGGGAACTGGCTTCGGTCCAGCACCGGTGTCGAAATGATGCGACTCTTCGTAATCGCAAATTCGATTTTGGTCTTTGTAACTATGGCTTGGCCGAATATGAAAGAATCCTTCAACATCATCAAAGATTATTTCGTAGGAGAAGAAGATTAAATTAATCAACGAAAGATACTTTGAAAATAGTTATATAAAAATCAGTTTTAAAAACAAGTGCATTTGTATAAGACAACATCTTTAACAATTATTATTATAATTATTACATATCTTTATGTTGACTTCATTTTTATTTTTTATGTCGTTGATTGAAATCTAGAGCATTATTTTAAATTTGGCATTAATATTAAAACAGATAAATATCGAAACTGATAAAAAATGGCAAATAATTATTAAAATTGATTGATTGCAACTTTGTAGAAATATTATTTATTGCTAATTATGTATAAATAGGATGTAAATAATTTATCCTATATTTTCATCTCATAGTAAGTAGTAGTATTTTAAGATTAACGAGAAAGCTATAGGATAGTAAGCGAGAAATAATAGTCAGCTTTCAAAAGATTTAATATTCTTACAAATACAGACGCCTGTCAGAACTTTTTTCAGGTGGCATTTGAAAGTCAGATGCACAGATCGTGATATTTGTGTAAGATAAAGCTCGTCTCTCGGTAGTTTTCTTGTTGCAAGTTCTAGAACTTGAAGGGATAAAAATGACGTAGAACTTTTAGCAAAATAAGCGAATAAAAAAACACAGTTATTAAATCTTAATTTTAATTTTAAGTTAATGTTGAAATCCAACGACTTAAATTTTAGAAAAAATATAGTCTTAACAACGTATTGCGTATCGATCTTGCTAAGGTAAACGATAAAATTATGATGCATCTATATATTTGAGACACATTATTATTTTAATTATATATATTGTATATTATATCTCGTTAATTAATTACAAACAGGACTTTATCATGTTAGCATTTGCTGTTCGCGGTGTAGTCCTACTCGGCGTGTTAAGCTGGTATAGCGCCACTGTATGGAGGATGATCGATGGTTATTTCAAGGACCAGTTTCGCGATTATTTACAGAACGAATATCACAAGCATCCGCAAATGAAAGTCGAAGTCGAAAGCATCAGGATCGTCGATAAGAGTCCCGTTCCGAGCGAATTAACCATCGAGTCGAGTCTGAAACACGACATCGCGGAGACCTACGGTCCTGACTTGTCTATGACTTGTTCGGTCGACACTTGTCAGCAAGCAATCGGAGCTTCGAGTGGAAAGTCGGAAGAGTCGGTGGCAGGTGGTACCGGCGAAAACGCGGCCGACACCGGTAAAAAGGTAAAGGAGAAGACTTTTCTAGGTCGATCAGAACTGGAAAGTAGGAAATCATTGAACGGCAACGACGCGAATGACGAAGAGCGCCAACCGAAGAATGTTGTCAATCGAAACGGCAATCATGAGAATGAAGCGATCAAGGAGTCGTCCTCATGTCGTCTCAACAAGAAGAAATTATCGAAAGCGTCGAAGGAAATCTTGAGAGAAACATCGCAGGGAAAGTCGAAGAAACGAAGAATAAATACAATCGTTCTGACGGATGCTGATTTCGCCGGAGCGAAGATCAGGAGCGATGCAAATGATTTTTCAGAGTTCGAAGAAGAGGAAAATCAGAGAATCCGCGAAGAAGGAATCCTCGTATCGGATTTGCCATTCAAGCCTAAAGCGGACATTGGCAACTTGGATAGGGTTACTGCAGAAGAGTTTTGTCCTCTGACCTTGGAGGACGAGGCTTCCTGCGGAGAAACCACCACGTGGCCATGACTACGCTTGATGCACATCGTTGCATTGTGGGATTGAAAGTGTTGGAGACTGCACGAGAAAAGTTATGCATTAACAGCGGGATCTCGAAAGACTAGGGACATGCTGAGAAGAGAAAGAAAGAGAAAACTGCGAGTATTATTATAATAAATCTATCCAATCAGTTTTGCAGTTCTATTAAAGACGCTAATGAGACAGATGCAATATGAAAATATTTTACATCTTTACGTTTTTATTGATATTTTATTTGCAACTCTTTTTAGTTCAATTAAAATGAAACAATAAAAACAAGATACGTAAAATCATATATTTTCAATAAACTATAGCAATTTCGCTATTTTTTATTTAGGAAGTTAATTAGATTTCAATTAGATACATACAATATGAAGTTTTGTTGATATATTTTATCTTTTTAAATCATATATAAAACACACATTTAATTCATTGTTTTTGCTACCGTAATTATATACAAATATATATAATAATATAATATATATAATATATATAATAAATCTTCTTTTTGCATTTCTTGATTGTAAACATAGTAGTTAAGAAGGAAATTATCACGCTAATTGAGGGTATGTTTTCGCTGCCTAAGGATATTTCCGAATCCAGGACAGACATACATAGGTAATTACGAGAATCGAATAGGGTCACTAAACAGCATCGCTGTCCTTTGACCTTGCGAGAAGAGATTCTACTTTAAGAGGAGAAACTATCGAATGACCGTGAGAAGTCAGAGAAATCGCAATGTACGGTGTCGTATTGGCTTTCAATGAGAAAATTGTAAAATCATGCGATTCGTCTGTAGATATCGCATGATGTGCGCTGTGAAGGATGAAATAAAAACAAATTGAGATGTAAGCTTTATGAACGTTATTATCACGTTACATAAAGATGATAAATACGTCAAGTATTATGACGTTAATATTAATTCACACGTGGGAATATAATCTTAAGAAAAATATAAGACCGAGGTAGTTTGTATATATTTTTCCTATTGTCGTGTTTCGCTTATTAAATCTACGAGTTGTTAATAATAAAATAATTATATTCTATGCTCTTACTAATTGCACCAACTCTGTAATTTCAATAAGAATAATTTCATGAAAATATCTATAATTTTGCATAGATTTTCCGAGAGACAGAGGAAATCGCATTGTCTCAAATAAATGAGATACATTTATTTTTCTCGCAATATATTTAAAAAAGAATATTTTCGTTGCATTATGTCTCTTCTCGTACTCGACTGAAACGATTTTGATTGCTATCATTGAAGTTAATGATTTATCAACGGATATACCAACGGTTCGTGCAAATCAGCTGTTCCGTTAGTGCAGTTAGACGCAAATGTACTCACATTAAGAAAATTCATTCATTATTATTGAACCGCAAGAATAATTTCTCAAGATTGTTCTAAATATTTTTCATCTTTTACACTTGTATATTTACATTATTCTTAAACATGCTTTTTGGTTCTTTCAATATTATTTCAAAAAATTTTATACACGAGTTTATGTGTATTATATAAAAGAAAAACTTTTCAAACGTTTTAATTCTCTTTGTTAAAAAATTTAATATGTTATTTTTATAGAATAGAATGATATAATATTAATGACAATTTTATAATCTGCAAACTTTGACGTTTATATAAAAGTTCATATATTATTTAAAATGTAATTTTATTTTAACGGCAAAATATAGAATTAAACGCAAACTATGTTGAAAATCCAATTATAATGATCGAAAGATGAATTGTAATATTTTGGTAGGTCGAGATTTTTGTTTTCTTGATGCAATATAATAATGTCGCGTATCGGTTTACATTCGCACGCATACTTGACGCCAACGTTTTTTGTTACCTCAAAGAGTCTTGTCAATTGACTGTGTAAATCGAAACAATTTACATTCGCCAAGCATATACGATATCGATTGCATTTTAAAGCAGTGACGTTTGTCGAACGTGCGCGAAGAATACTAATAGCGCTATTGAATTATAAATAACGATTATACAGAACGATTTACGTCAATTTCATTTGTCTCTCAAAATAACGAAATATTTTTGAATCATAATTATATAAAACAATTAATTTTTTGACTAATGATAATTTAGATCACATTCACAAAGTGTAATAATAAAATTAGTTTTTTACAAACCACTTATGATTACATAACTGATGAAGCACATATATTGTGAAATAAGAATGCTTTACTTTGCAGAAGGTGAAAAATGCTTCTGAATATTTATTTAAGAATATTCACAACATTCTAAGCACTATTCTAATAATAATACTCACTTCGAATTTCAAGAATGTATGATTACGACTGCATTACGTCACTGAACTATGCGGTGTAATAAAAATAACATTTATCTGTATCATTCCATCTCGAATTTCACATTAAACATGTGACAGAAGTAATATGATACAGAGAGAGAATTCTGAACATAAGATTTGCATGATTAAAATAGCGAATAATTAAATAATATAAATCAATGAAGATAAATCAAATTTCTCTAAAATTAAAAAAATGCAAATTTCTTCATTTATCGCGTAATCTTCGAGCGTTTAGATTAGATTCTACCTGCATTTACGTGACGAGAGATGCATTCCGATCCGCAATGTATGCACGCAGGTCGATGATCGAAGTCGGTGCATCGTGCACGGTATGTGGCGCGATGTGCTTGCCGCACTCTCGACAGATTTTTTATTCGAGCGTGTGTCGCGGACAGGAGAACGTGAGGAGTAATGCGAGTAATAATGCAATCGCGTTTCGCGATTTCAGCACCCGAGCGATTAGACGATCGTACACCGCGTTGCAATTTTACGAAGGCGTATTTTATGACGAAAAAAAAACATCAATCTCGAGGTCGTGAAAATCGCGAAAATGACCGCGGTCCGCAAGGACAGCCGTGACTGTTTATTTTTAATCGTTCGCCGGATATCCTTCTACGGGGAACGCCGCAAAAAAGTGTCTTTCTGCGTAGCGTAACGACGCAACATTTCCTCGCGCACATCGTAAGCACGGTGGGGGGGAAAAGGAAGGGGGGAATAACGTTGATAAGAACGCTCGCGAATGCAGGTAATTTCCTACGTAATTGAGAAGGTACACCGGCAATGGCCTCGTTACGGTAGCCACCGATTTCCGTAATGACTTCCGGCGCTCCGATTTGGCGCTACGTCTTTTTATCTGTTTTTCTCACAACAATAATAATGCTGGACGATAGCGCGACTCGCAAATGTCCCCATCTACTTCCGGGGATTGCTAGCGAGGAAGGTCGGGTTTTGTTAATCGCGTGACTTAGACGTGATGCGTATGTTACTTGCCTCGAGAATAACGATCGCTCTTATCGTACTCGTATATCTAATACCAGAAATCTCCTCTGCTTAAACACATATTGATATGTAAAATATATGTAAGTAGATTGACTACTTATTTTCCTGTTCTTACCTGCTTTTATAGAAGAAGACCTCCAGATATCTTATGCAAATATATGCAAAACACATGCTCACTCGCTTTAATATACGACTATTAATACAATATTGAAGTAAATCCAGAATAATAAAGATAAAGAAGAATCTGAAAACGCAATTAAAACGAAATCGAAATCGAGTGACGGCAAGAAAGGGTCTACGATGAGTTTATGGCAGTTTTCATTATAATCTTAAAAGCGTTGTTTCCCTTCCTATTCACCCAGGGCATAGCCGGCAGCTTCGTTAGAATTCCTCGTAATTACATTTCATCATTGACGCAAACTTCATCGCTGCTTCTTCTTAAAAGATCCTTGCGTCAATGTAAGTGCTAAACACTTTCATGATAGTCGCGAGACTTGATCGATATTAAAAAGAGTAGTGCAATAAGACTTGGCAAATTATGAAATAAAACGAAATCCTCCTTCCTCGTACAGTTATAATAAAAAAAACCAGTAATAAAGTTGTCAGATATTACACTATCTATTAACGTTTTCATTAATTATTATAATTTGCTTTATAAAAGTACAACATACAAATAATATAAATAATGCCAATAACATGTAACTATCAAAACACTTATCAATCTATCAAATTAGATCTAAGATTAATAATTATAAACTACTTAAAAAAAAGTTAAATTGCAATTCAACATATGTTTTCTGTTAATCAATAAAATTAAGATATACTTGTAACAATTTGTGAGATAATTATGATACGTATGATTTGATTTCATTAAAAGTTTATTATGTGAAGTTAAAATCTATTTTAAGTTTCCTAATCAACAATTTCCAACGTGACGATACATTTACGGAAATTCATCTTGTAGAAAAGCCACGCTTTATCTTCGTCGACTAATGCAATTAATCGATCGAACGAAAGTTGATCTCTATGAAAGAAGAGAAGATTACTGGTGCAGATAATTTATTTGACAGTTTATATCATAAAGTTTTATGAAACTATGCAATAATATCGACATAAATACATAATTTTTAAGAGTTTAATTTGAAAACATTAATATCTGTATCGTATTCTACGAGTGTAAAATAAAATTGATTTGTAAAAGATTGTGATGATAATTATCTACAAATTCTTTAATTTTTTATATCAATTAAAATTTCACATATATAAATAAATGTCATAGATTTATAAGAAAATCATCACTCTTAATCTTTTCAAAAGAATAATATTGCTCTATTTTTAGAATTATCAAATGAAAATGATTCTTAAGTTACTCCTAATTGCAAAAAAAGAAATTAGATTTCGTCTCTCTAGTTTTTATGTTGGCGGAACAAAGAAAGCTACTCGAGAAGAAAATCATTAATGAGCTGATCCGACGGAACGCTAAAGATATCTTTCCGTATATGATTTTACCTAGTTCTTAATTTGTTTACTCACAAACTCGTTTGCAAAAATAGAATATGGATTTTATGAAAATAGAACATGAATTTTCATTTCCTCAGCATTTATGATGAAAATGTGTCTATAAATATAATATAATTATATCGATATTAAAAAAATATTAATTCCATACAAGTTCTATAAATGAAAATATTACGGAAAAAATATTATGTATAATATGTTGTGTTGTCTTATTTATTTCAAATATCTTTAATATCATGAAGCTTTAATTGCAGCTTAAATATCTTATACGTTAGTACACTGCGATAATATTTATTTTTATAATTTATATAATTTTGTTACCTAAATCATTTTTGTAAGCGCGAAAGTGTCTATATCGCAATCTAAGGCTATAAAAATAGTATATGCAAAATTTGTATTTACCACGCCTGGTGATATGCACGGACGTGATTCGCGTGATAAATCATTTAAATATTCATTACGTAATATTAGTCACCTTGCTCCTTTATGGATTATTTCTATATACATATTAATCTATGAAAATTGCGACATCCTTCAGTATAAAAAATATATGCAATTTTAATTAATTTTAATATAATTTAATATATTATTCCGGTGATTTATATAAAACGAATACTTTTTAATTGCTTCTTGTGCAGATTTATAAATGATTTATGTTTATATAGTGCGAATAAATTGATAGCAGTCAGTTTTTCATTTTATCACAGTCAGTAAAATACGCTTTAAAAAATGTTGCATGCAGCAGATTAAATATGCATAGCAAAATAGAACAAATAAAATATTTGAATAAATAATGTAATATGTACTTGCACTACGCCAGTACTTTGAAAAATAAATTTACATTGATTATTATTTCAAAATGCGTTAGATATTTTATAAGATATTTTACCTCTCTCTCATACACACATACACACACACGTACACACACGAGCGCGCGCGCACCTCAATCTCGTTTCCGACATGCTCAGTCAAATTAATCTAAATACTCTTGATTTTAGGTAAATTGATAGCGAAGAGTGCGAAAATTGCGAACCAGAGGTCGAACGAGATATTTCAGTAAAATTTAATAGGATTGCGAGGTACGATAGTCTATTTTAAAGTGCTACAAATTCAGCGTGTCCTGCTTATTCCTTATGATATATCTTCTTATACAAAATAAATAATGTTTATAATTCATTCAATTGAATCATAACGTATTGAATATTACTCATCAATCTATTGCAAACAAATTACACTGTAATACGTGATTCAAGATTCAACGCAAACTGTTAATCAATCAAGTAGTTCAGACGGTTGGCTAGCATATTCTGTTTGCAGGCAAACCGATACCCCGCCAATACATCACGGTCCGCTTAAAGCATACGATCAATTATTCATGAAATTGTCAGCGGACGTCACGTCTTGTACGTCCCGAGATCATATTCCATTTGGAAATCGCACTTGAATTTGACTGAGAATCAATTGAGATGTTCGAAAACTATTGAAGTGATTTTAATACATTTTTCGGAACATTTTTCGTAAATGCAAATTACATTTCAATCTCAATTCTTTAGCGATTATACGAAACTTCCTGCATAATCTAATAAGAATTCATATTGAGAAAAATTCATTCATCCAAACAATATTTAATTTTAATTAATAATTAAACATACACATATTAGTGACTGTATATTTAAAGCTTAAAGGAGAATAATGTTGATTTTAATTGTTAATTTAATTAACATAAAATTTGATGTTTTTCGCAAACACTTTACCACGTGTCAATGCGTAATTCTTTGACGATGTGAAATAATTCAATATTATAAGTAATTATTGACAGAAAATATTTTTTTCGCACGTTCTGCCCGTCGATCTCGCTTACATTGGTTACAAGCTCATAAGTATTTCACGCGCTCGCAAACGCGACTAATTACAAACGCATTATTACCATCGCCGCTCTACAGGAGTGTAATTAATTAAATGCCCTCGACAGACGACCGGCCATAAGAATCCTACGACTGTTGCGAAACTGCCGTTAATAAATCTAGGCTAATTAGTTAAAGAAGATCTGAAGGCGAGTTACGTGCACCAACGTGTTTTATGCATCGTTCGAGCCAAGTTTACAAAGTACGGCTTCGACCTTGCAGCGAAAATGTCGACACACTCTCGGTCTAACACCTGCTAGCAATCGATTAACACATTATTCGCAATCTATATTTCCGTTTTTCCATAACCGCTCCCGCGCGCCTGTGTACATCTCTTTGAAACAAGAAGTAGTTATAAAAATAATCATAAATAAAAAATTAAATTAAAAATAAAAAAGTATAATATCAAGCAATCACATTAATATGGATAATTTAGATATTCCGGCATAATTGCAACACAAAGTATCTGTAAAAAATTTCTTTATTATTTAAAAAATTGCATTAATTAATTAATTAAATATTTAATTAATTAAAAATATATTTAATTTTATATCTTTTTTAGTAAATGCAATAAATAAAGTTTATTAAAATCAAGTAATAAAAAAATAGAAAAAAAACAAACTATAAAAAAATACACATTTAATAACTTAGTCATTATTTCATATCATCAAAAAAATTGCTTATGCAAACAAATTGTTCGTTTGATTCTCGATTCAAAATTACGAGCAAATTAGCGTGCATCTCGAGATAATCGTATAACGCATAAATATAATTCTTGTTCACCTAACGCGTCTTTTCCTTCTTAATCATGACCGTGAATCGTACTAGAAGTCCTCGTTTAAGCAATTAAGACAAGCTTAATGCGGAACTAGATCAAGATTCAGTTCGTTAGTGACAAGGTATTATAAAAAAGTACACCTGTACATTGCGTTGCAATAATTGAGCGAAGACTGCACATACACATACATAAAATTATGATCTTATCGAAAATAAAAATAAATCTGGTTTTTAAAAGTATTTAAACTGATGCTAACAAGATATAATTTATGCGAAAAATGTGTGTGTGTATTCTGCAATTTTCCTGCAAATTCCAGTAACTATCCACAAATGTCGCGGCTTTAAAACGTCATCAGCGTTCTGTTTGTTTCAACATGCATCTCATACGCATGTTGAAGATAGGAATTTTAAAATGTTTTACCATAATACGTAAATTATAAATAATACCTAGAAAAAGAGAGATACATATACATGCTTTTATAAATTAATTTGCCGCAAATTTTACCTGCTAACTTGGGAACAAAGTTAAAAAGTTATTCAATATTATAAATCTCATGTATTTTCTAATTACCAATCATTTAGTCCAGCTTTCATAGCTAAAGGTTGATTAAGTAAATTGGAATCATACCGACCCTCTCTAAGGTCGTTTGTCATTTTAAAAGTAATGATTTAATCAAATTTATAGCAGCATTATTACCGAGCTTGAAATGTCGAAAGGTCGATATATTTAATTAATTCTTTTAAGTAGCAATATCGCCGTATAACTTTGTTAGTGATGACTCTAGCGGCCGATGTAACGATCGATAATTAATCGCGTTCAACCTGATTCATATCTGCGCGAGTGTTCCACCGCGCGAGAAGAATCACGATCGCGATCGATCGTCCACGTGGTTCGATTCTCGCCACCATGCGCTCGCCGAACGACTTGCAAAACTCTGAGGGATGATCAGAAACGGGCGGGGGCGCAACAGTTGCGTGGGTGGATGCGCGTCTGATGAAGGAGGGAAGCGGGGCAGAGAGGGATGGTAGCGGGGACCGGAAGAGGGATGAAAGGCACACGTAGAAGGGGATTGGAACCCGGCGCCCGATGTGACGTGCCTCAGTATTCATCTAGCATTCACGTCGCAAGCAGCCCTATTAGTCGCGAAACTGCGCGAACGTAATCGCGTTTACCGAGAGGAATCTCACGCGTGAAAATCGAGTAACGCGAGATCGCGATCGGCTGCCGCGTTTTTAACACCTTTGCTTAAATCTCGATTTTTGCGAGGTTTCTTTTCGTTGCGTTATTTTAATTTGTCTGTTCGCATTAAAAAAATAACACTCGTCAAAGTGCAATCAATGGTGATCGGTGACAATAACGAAAATGCAGAGAGCCATCTCTGAATCAGTGCGTCGAGATACTTTCATATTGCGCGAACGTAGCGATTGCAATTTCGTATAAGAATATTGCGCGATACCACGTGGAGTTTTGTCCGCGATCTTCATTCGTTTGATACTACTTGGTTCTTCAATAGGATTCTTCAATTGTATGTTATGACAGAAAACTTTCGATTTCATTGCGCTTTCATCAATTGTAAGCTTTCCACTAACTTGTTAAAAGATATTAGATATAATTTAAATATTTTTTTTCATAATAATTATATACGATTACGTAATTGATGTAATTTACGTAATCATATCTCTCATAAAATCCACATGGTTTATTTTTCATCTTTAAAAAGCAGGAACAGTAAAGCAAGTTTGCTTGAAATTTACAAACATGTTATATGTGAAGCATTCCTTCATATTCGTCCTTGTATTTATCTTAACATATGATATTATCTAAAAAAAAGTCTTGATTTTCGAGGTTGGACAGTTTTTCTATTCGTGCTATAGATCAATATTAAATATTAACCTCGATCTTTTGTGTCAAACTATATCGTTTTTAGCTGACTACAAATCGCGCATATTTTCATGCTCAAAGTTCAGAGTTCAGAGTCAGTCGTGCGCGAGTAAATGGTACTCTTCATCGGAAAGAGTGAAACGATACGCGGGAATGATAAAAACCGGGGAAATATCGTACAGATCCACACAATATTTCTGTAGAATCACACAGCTGACGGTACTCCTACGCAACGTTCATGCAATAGAATGTAGATTGCGGAAATCGCGGATATCTGCGCGCGGGACGCGAAGTGCATAGGTAACATCTGTGGAAAAAACTGCAAAATTCCACTAACAAAAAATCTAAATTGATGTTGAGGTAAAGAATATCGAAACTTACAAATCTTTATTCTTCAGAAGAATATTTTCTTCGAAAAAATTATAAAAATCTTTAATATAAATTAGAACCTAATAAATACAAAATTTGCAATAAATTGATATTAATAAAAAACACAATAAATCATAGTAGAATAATAAACTATAAATTTATAATAGAATAATGAAAAGAATTGGAAGCATAGCAGATTATGCGATAAGGAAGCACGTGACAACACATACTGATGTTTGTTTTACAAATCGACTTTCTCCTTTGTTCCTTAATATATGTACTTTAATTATTTTTACGTGTGAACGCATATATATATTGTCATTTAAAGAGTTTCTAAATGAGAGCAATATTGCTATACAAATATTATCAATATTTCATCTCACAGCTTCCTTTAAAAGTTTCTCACATTATAAGTGTCAATCAAAATCACTGTCAATATTTTGAATCGCGATTTATTTTAAACTTAATGAGTACATGAGAATCATATATATTGATCGATTAATAATATTATATAATTTTTATATATATTATATCATATATTGACAATATTTATATCGATTATAATAGTAACAACATAAAACCTGTATTGTAACTGTCATTAACTGAACTTATTAACATCTTAGTACAATTATGTAGAGTCAAAAATATATATGCAAAGAATAATAAATTTTTGCAATAGCGCACACATCACGTACATTTCAGTATGCAAAATTTAATTTTGACAATTCATTGGCTGCAAATATTTGTATTTTGTGAAACAACATAGTTTTATTTAAATGTTGTTGAATATGAGTCATTTTACGAAATGAAAGAGGATCTAATTAATTAAAACAAGCAATTGCACTCTTGTGCGCACGAGACTGGGAAAAATTGAATTAAAAGTTTTAATATAGTAAACAAACTGTGTTTTATGAGCATATATTTGAGATTCGCATAAAAAATGGTTTTTGCGTGATACATAATTATATATGACATTTTTCTTAGAATACGTATATAAAGATTATATTAATTTTTAAAAATGTGAAATATTCCTCTTTAATCGTCGAAAAAACAGGATATTAACACTATTGCATAATTCGTAAACTAGCATGGGAGAGACAGATATCTATTAAATACGGACGAGAGTCACGCGCAAAAAAGGAAAATAAATCTGCCTCTCCTCGCGTCAGTCCGATGGCTGGCGAGGAAATAAAAAAAGTAATAAAATTATTTCATCAGTGGATTTAACTTTTCTCTGGTGCTAGATCCACGTGAATCAGACGAAGCGTTCTTAATTTGAACTTTGTTCCGAGAAGAGTAGCTCTCATCCCTCTATTTGTCGTGTAAAAAATTTTAAGAAGATCCTCGCAAAAAGGAGCATCTATGATATCGCTATTGTACCTTGATGATAAACAAGAAAGCTGGGAAACATCATATGCGTCCGCCAGCTGTTGCGTGTTTTCAAGCTCAAAAACATGACGCGCGTGTTTTACGGGTCTAGAGCGCGACATGTGCTTCGTTGCACGGTATTTCAATAACGGAGCATCGCTATACTATATAATACATTACGTCATAATACTCGGGAATCGTCCTCATCCGTTGCATCAGTCCAGTAAATTTTCTTATTTATATAATATACGAAAGAGGAATGATGTATTTAAGATTGAAAATATTGGTGATGAAAAAACATACACTGTTAAAAAATTTCTTATTATCAAATTTAAAATATTCTCATGGTTTCAAGAAAAGAACTTCTCCGATTTCTTTTTTGTTATTCTATCCTCTAATTTTGTAAAATGTTAAAATTGATAGTTAGGATTCGGCTCAAATAAAATAAAAATTAAATTAAAAATAAATCTAAAATATTAATTTGCTTGCATCTTGATTTTAATAGGAAACATATTTTTTACAAAGACTGATTGTATTGTTATTGTAGAAAATTACATCAAAGTATGCAGCGTATATACATATAAAGAGATGTATAAATAGTTTGTTGAATTTTATTGATTTCTTGTTACAATAACATATTAAAAAAGAGTATTATTCCGTTAGGAATAACATATTTATTAGATTATTAATTACATTGCAATGACGTGTAGAATACGTCGACAGTTATGTTTATTCGAGTGCAAAAATAATAAGATTTTCCATTCATGTTAATATTTTACATTGAAAAACGTCTATTCGAAAGTCGAACATGTCCAACGTAAATGAATTTTAATGAAAGGAGAAAGTTATTTGCACAAATATAAGTACAGTTTTACAGCAATGCGCTCATTTAAAGAGTCGAGAAAATAGCGTTTCACTTCTACCGTAATTTGATTAATGAACCGAGAAAATGGATTAATTTTCACGGTAATAACGACCTCGAATGCGTCTCTTGCAGCTGCACAAATGACTTCACGCAAATTCGACGCGATATCCAAGCAGTTACTTTCGCGATAGAAATATATTTCGAATTCAAAGAACCGATAGAATTTACGCTAATTTAAAGACCAGATAGGACATAGATTGCACGGTAAATGATGTGTAAAGAGAGTAGATAGAAAACGTTGTAATATACGACATTTAGGTTTTGCGATCAACGCAAAAATAAGACAAAAATAGGACGAATAGCGGTGACCGATAATACTCGACGAAAGGATCTTGCTCGGTGCCTCTCCCGGTATTTTTCCTACTATTTTTGAGGGAATTCGCCGGTAAGGGAATGTATCGAACAGGAGAAGAGACGCAGGGGAAGTTCGGGATGGTTTATGCCGCTACTACCGAGTAGCTGCGACAGATATAGACCGCGAGATAAACGATGTATTACCAGTATAAAGTAACATCCTCGACGTGCGGCGACAGCTATGCCTGTCAGTGTGATGTACCATTGCACTCCTATCTTTCCCATAGCCTCTTTTCTTGATCCAATTCAACGAATCTATGGAGCACGTGCATAACATGAGTTATGCGTCAATGCTTGCACGCGAAATATACCGAGAGAATAATATAAAGATATAAACATTTTAAAAGAGGAGAATATTTTGAAAAGAGATATGAAGAAGAGAGCCTGTTACAATTTTGTTAGCAAATTTTCCAAGAATTGCAATTAAATGTAACAATTATATGTAATAAATTTAATAATAATTTGAGTACATATTTTAATGAAAAAAATATTTAAAAATTTCTTTCTTTTTATTAAAATAATATATATAATATAAGATATAAATTCACATACACATTCATATATAATAAAATATAAATCTTTTATCATGTTACATGAATTGAAATATAAAAATGATATGTACTTTTATTGTCAATCAAATTGTTTGAAACATTTTCAGAGTCAATGTCTCATTAATTGCAATGATATATTGAATGTAAACGTAAATATGTTTGGCCTTAGATTACAGATGTAGACAAGCTTTTGCTATTTACTATAGCGATTTATTAAATATATTGAATTTTATAGTGCTTTGTACAATCATTACAGCAAATATCGAGATTCGATATTATAGATTTTGTAAGCGTCAGACTCTCCATTGGCCTAATTAGATAATGATGCGCGTCACATGCGAAAAGATGTATGTACATTCGTGCGATGATACGCAATCAATTTCGATTTCGATTGAATCGTTAAACAAATGATTTGATTTCAATATAATTCAATTGCCTTTTCTTCCATTTGAAACTTCAACACGTTTGCATTTGTAAAGGATTTTAGGAGGAGCGTAATTTAAATTTATTTCGATGTTGCGGGCGATTTTCAGTTTAACTTTTCGCGAGAAGGAATTATGCTTGACAGCATTTTTGGAATAAACCGACAGACGGATGTCAAGTGGCATGAGAAGTTTTCGCATGAAACGAATGAATCTTCGCAGCGCGATTAAATAGAACGTATATGGACGATGATCTTGAGCGAAGGTGGGCGGTCGAGTTGCAGAAACGAAAGCAGAAAAAGTGGCTGACGCGCGCGATACGCGGATGCGATTAAACGAACCGCAACGTCATAATTTCCAGCGGTGAATCGCGATAATTTTATTTCATGAGAATTAAAGATAGCGCAAAATCTACAAAGTAGATCGACCTCGCGCGAGAAATTATGTCGTATGCATTTGAGCCGGATGCTGAACGGAACGGCCGTTCCGTAAATCGCCAAACCGAGAAGCAGCTCGAAATTCCTTATCGAATTTCCAGTACATTATTCTTCATGGAAAATTACAAATCGCATAATGGGAATGTGATTCATATTAACGGATAGAATTGGAATGGCAGAAATTATTAACAGCATTGATAATTTCGTGTGAACACGAAATATACAGGTACAGCGATATCATGATACAAATATACGAGCCAATATATATTTGAACAATATATGTTTTTGATACGTATGAAAAAGCAGACTTTTTTTATTAAAATATTCTTTTATACATGTATATTGTCCATATTCAAATTTTAAATTAAATCAAAGGTAATTGATCATCATCTCTCTCTTTCTTTCTCTCTTGTACTAAATTGAACTATTTCGAATTTTTTTATGCTTTTCGCAGAATATAAATCTGTACGATTCGATCTTTTATTTCATTTGTTAGAGTAATGGCATCAAATGGATCTCCTATCTAAGCGCAATATATTTAAAATTATTTTTGTTTTTCACCCGAGCATTGAACTAGCGACAAATCTTGTTTTACGTGAGATTATTTCTCTTTATTTTCCATTACACGACTCTCAATAATGTTCTCGTTCTCACTTTATTTTATTCGGATAATTAATTCCGCGATAATAAATTCTGTAATAAATTATATTTTCCTTCTGACGTATGCTTTCCATCGTGTCGCACAATAATAATATCTTTTCTCTATATTACTCTTAAAATCTTTTATCAACGTCATCGGTTTCTCGCAGCTTCCAACATAACCGCAAATTGGATTTTTTGCTGGCATGGAATTCATTCACGCGTGATCAATTAACAAAGAAAAAACTACCACAGATATTCGATAGACTAAATTCAACTCTATTCAATCTTATCATAGATAAAATCATAAAAAATATCATATAAAATCTAAAAGCATCAAATCGTCTAGACAATCATATGAACATATTATGCTATGCTTATTACGGAATCAGAAAATGATTGTACAAAGATCATTATAAACATTTCATCAAATATTAAGAAGGTACAACATATTTATCTTTAAAGAAGTAAAAACATTAGCAATATTTGCAAAATGAACTAGATTGTGTAAAATTGATAAGATAACGCACACAAAAGACAATAGAATAAGAACATAGAAAGAATGACTGAAAAAAGATTAGCGAGATTAATAAGATACAACAAACTTACGGGAAAAAACTACCAAAAAGATCGACTAAATATCGGAGAGAGAATTGGCAATCAACAAGAATAGCAATAGTTAATTATCAAATATGTAAGTTACACTTAATAAGAAAGGGAGAAGGAGAAATGAAATTAATTTCCTCGATCCATTCATAAACTTTCCTTTATAATAAAAATGTCCCATTTGTTCTTTCGAAATACATTTTTTAGAATATTCAATTTTAATTATCAAAAAACCTATCTACTCAAAAAAATGAAAAATAAGAGTCTGTCGGAAACAATATTTTTCAGATGACATTTCTATGTATTATGTATAGTTGCAATTCGTTAGAGAGGGACTGGGAGAATAAAGTCTCGCATTGCATGCGGAATTAAAAGCTAAAAAAAGAAAGAATAAAGATCAAATGTGCAAATTGCGCGAAGAAGCGCAACAGCATGCATAACTGGAGCATTTTGCAAAGAAAGAAAGAGAGAGAAAGAGAGATGAGCTTTTCGAATAGAAATTAATCGATTGTGCAGGTGAAAGTTTCACTTCGTAAACAATGTCTATTTGTTTGTTTTTATATTCATGATCGTTTGCAAAATATTATAGAAATTTTTCTTATCTCGTTCTCTTCTATTTTTGATTTCTCATTCATATTTAATACAAAGGGAAGGGGAAAGAAAAATAGATATTACCGTTGTTGATAGGAGATAAAAAAACATGTCGGCATTTTTGCTGAACTAAATAAATCTTTATCGGAAAAGATGAAAGGAGGTGTCGTGTTTTTCGGGAATGATCGTACAAAGCGGACAAGAGTTTAGGGGAATTTGGATGAATCGATTCTTCGAGCCGATCGATCAGGCTCTGCGGAAATAATGTGATTTATAGAAGAATCTTTTACGAGAATATTATCACGGAATTTCACTTCCGGAAAAATAATTTTTAAACAAAATTAATATTTCTATTTATTTAGCTTCCGTTAATTTGCAGGAATGTACTGCATCATAGTGGAATTAAATTATGCGAAAAAATGTTTGCGATAATTTTTTTGATCAGAATTAATAAAAATGACAAAATCGTTATCGTTTCAATTTTCATTTGTTATATCAACAATTAAAAAGATCTGAATATAATTTTAAAGATTCCAAAAGATTTTAATTAGAATCATATTTTCGAGACGCAAATATTATTAAATGAGTTTTCATATATTTTTGAAATAGAATAATTGTATTATTTCGAACAAGATTAAATTTTATTAGCAAACTTTTAATAATTTTTAACAAAGGCAGATTTACACGAAAAAAAATTATCACTGTGTACGAAAGTGAACAATTATTATGCTCTTGAAGAAGATATATCGTTGAAAAGTAAATATCGTAGCCGCATTGCTTCTATCAATCTCTCTGTGAGAATTTTCTTCTTTTAGAGAGAATAACTTCGCAAATAAGATAAGAAGAGAATAAAAAGGATTTATATAGAATGAAAGAAAGAATGTTTATTTTGCGGCTACGATTTTATCTTTTGATTTTTGTATACACGATCATATTTTATTACGATATTTTATCACGATAAATTTATTTTATAAAAGTTAATTAAAATTAATTTGAAAAAAATATCATTATTATTTTATTTCTAGAGATAAACAAAAATGATAACTTTCTGTAACTCTTAATCATTTGTAGATTTTTTTAGGAAACGTTACATTTAAAAAAAAATTGTTTTTACTTTTTCACATTTCTCTTAGTTTAATAATTTCAACAATAAATTGTAGCCAAGCTAAAAGAATATAGAAAAATAATGTAAAACGAAGAAATGTAATTTTCTCTTAAAGTGTGAAGATATGTACATTAGTCAAATAAAGATAATAGTCTTAAGCTTTAAGTAATAGTTGAATTTTTGATTTTTATTAAAATCAAATGAAATCTTTGCATCAGATTGAATATAATCATGAATGTAATGTAATAAAAGAGAAGCGAAAATAATTTATTTATTGAAGTTTTATTAAACGCGAGCGATTTTTGATAGTAATGAGGTATGTCGACTAATGAAGATCTTTCGCATTTTATTAATAATATCTCGAAATTAATTTGAAGCGTTATTGAGTTATTACTTTTTTATTCTCTATAAAAGATTTTACATTGTTTAAAAAAAACTAAGACATGAATCAAACAAATATGATTAGAATAATAAAAAAATCTTTTTAAATATATAAGCTTTCTAATAAATCCATTTTTATACATTTTAAAGTATAATAAATTTGTACAAATATTTATGACGTATGTGAAAATCCGCGAAAAAATTAGACTCGATACAAAAAATTCGAGTCGTTTCATTATTTTAATTCTATCTTTATTCACTACATCCATACGAATATAATTAGGAATTATAAGCACAAACTTTATACATCTATTTCTCAAAACATTTCAAAAAATACACATTTATTTTAGCAAGTATTTCTAATCCATGATAATTTCTCGTTAGAGAGAGATAACGAATATGACAAAAAAATTGCCGAAAGCACAAGATCGAGATATTTTACGATTCTCGCGTTTCCGTAATCAATGATTCACGAATTTTCCTGAATATTCCGAAGAACGGATGGACGATTGATGCAAGGATGAGGGTCGCCTTTTGGGCGCATCGGGCTGCACGGAAATTATGTCATCCCGTAAATTTCCGCCGGTAGTCGGCGCATCGGCGAGACCCATTGAATGGGCCCGGCGGATACTGGAAAATTTGCGTAACTGGAAAATCACTCGACCGCATGTAGACATGTCGATGCAGGCAATCCTTTGTTCACGATTGGTCACTCGACGGAGTCGATTGGGGGAAAAAAACGAGAGATTAAACTCAAAACTCCGAATTTTTTCGATATCGTAATTCTGTCGTGAACCACGTGGAAATCTAGCATAAAGAAGATGGATTGAAAAATATATTTTATTATTAAATACGAATCTCTCTGGCTTTATAAATTATGCATTAATTTCTCTTCGTGAATGCAAATAATACAATTTTGCTCATTTTATGTCGCAATTTAAATCTTGTGGAGCGTTATACACGATCTATATTTTCCAAGTCAAATAATTCTCAATACAATGTGGAACATACTTTAGCTCAAAACTGCAACTAATTGTTAATCGATCTGTTCATTGTCTTCTGTTCTTAAAGCGCCTCTCTTTCCGCCGTATTGTTAGCGTTTTCAACCAATTACTCGTGGCTATTGTGCCAAAAAAAGATCGAGTAAAGAGCTTCTCACTTCATCAGACTTATATCAACTGAACGAGCTGAATAAACCCTTGAGCTGTTTTTAACTTATCGTCTTTTTCACGAAATCCTAGTGGCAATTATCTCGAAATAGAGCGTACGGAGAAGTATATAATCAATAAAATCGAAATGTCACCAATGCCATATATTTATCAGATTATAAAGATCATTAATTCTCGTTCATTGGAAAAAAATTCAATTGATAGAATTGTCGAAGTGAGACTCTTATGGAGAAGAAAACAATTTAAAAAATATAAATCATCAATTTTAAATTGAAGACACATTATCACGATATCGAATATTCAAGATTACTTATTCATAAAGGAAAGTTTCCGAGAGCAGTTTATAACGAATTAGATGAATATTACAATTGCGCGGATATTTCCATTATCGGACGAATCGCATAAAATATCGGACGAGTTTGGTAGAATAAAGCTAATCGTACGCGGATTATACGTAAGTTAAAGGGATTAATGATAATTTTATACATTGAAATGATGCGAGTCGCTATTCGAACAGCGAAATTCGTTTAGATAAATGAAATCGATAATGAGACTAATTATTTCCTCGTTTATGTCGGCGCGAAAGTATCCATAATTAATATAGTTACGTGCATTTCTACGATATGGCGATAATAATACGTGCGACTCGCCGATTCCGACGCGACTGGCTTTGATAACTTTTGATAATAATTCGTGGGAAATCCAATTACCTCGTTGCCGTCGGCGCACTCTCATCGTCAATAGTCGCAAAATTGCAAGGCGAGTTAGTTTGGAAAAGGATCGAGTTCTATTGTAAAAAAAACAAAAACTGTCCCATTACTTTCATTCTCGTTTACAGTGTTCCACCAACGTATACTTTTGATTGCTCACTAATTGCTTTCTACCGTGTATTAATAAAAACTTTATTGCATTCGAAGCGTTTCGCTCCAAATTTACCAGGACGAATATTAACACCGATGTAATCTAATGAAATGAAGAATACTTCTCAATGTTACATTTGTTCCACGAAATTTTTTTCAGGATTAATTTTTTTTTAAATTGATATACAAATAATAAATTTTTCTGTATCCTACAAAGTTGTAAAACAATTAAAAGAAATATACAGGGTGATTCATTTTAATCTTAACAGGCAAATATTTTGAAAAATATCCGAGATACGAAAAATGTTTCAGACAAAAATTATATGGTTAATTTGCAATTAACAATTATATATTTTTTTCGAAACAACTATGTGTTTTCTTTACACCGATTAATTCCTCTCATTATTTTGTACATAAAAGTATTAAGGTAAGATAATCGAAAGATGAATATTTTACAAGATATTTTACGGTTTATGTAAAATTAAGAAATACGATTTCAAGCCTCGGAGAATACTTAATGAAAACTAACTTAATTATAGTTTTTTGGAAAGCTCTCGCGATGAGCTACAAGAATATGTAAAAACATATAGGGTGTCCCATTTAAAAAGTTGGACGTGATCTTCAGGTGACTCTTCAAACTAATGGCACCATTTTATGTCTCCTTTAAAACCATATAATTTTGTCTGAAACATTTTTTCGTATCTCGCATATTTTTCAAAATATTTGCCTGTTAAGATTAAAATGAATCATCGTCTATAACAATTATATAACATATATAACAACTTGTATAAATGTTTACGGAAAATTGGCGATTGCTACGTTCGCAGTTAAGTGGAACCGTTTTAATCCACGTTAAACATCGAGCGTCGAAGACTCGCGAGAAGTCTCGAGCAAATTAAGAAGTCCGGAGGCACGTGATGGAATAAGCAGGGAGAAAGAGAGAGGAAGGGTAGTGATAGCAGGCGAGTTGATCGGTGCGTGGGTGCACGCGTGTAATGGTGGAGCGAGTTGCACGCGCACGATGCAGCTGATGACCTTGAACTCCCTGCTGATGTTCGATCTCGTGTTCCTGTTTTTCCTGTTTCTCGTCGGGGTCTCCTGTCTCGTATACTATCTGCCGGGTACTCGAGCGCATGCTTTCGCGCCACATGAGATCATCACGGCGCGGACGCCGCCGCGCTATGATACGCCGATCGACAATGTGTAAGGTGAGTATGGAAGGCTGCGAAACGCGCGACTGCATGCCAGCTGATTATCCGCGAGATATCCTGTCATGTTGCGATATCGACTGGCTGGGCCTCTCGACGCGATTCATGAATAATCGATGAACCGTTCCATATCCGAAAATCAATTTCCAAACTGTATTGCACAAAACTGCGTTACACAAAAGTATCATATATCTCGACCGAATTGTCTCATTGACGTTTTCGATTTGAAAACGCTAAAGTCACATGCGCGCACAATGCTTATCCGATTACGAGCGCGAATGGAACTTTCCGCGCGTTGGACATCGTACAGTTTAATTGGCATCCTGATTAAATCATGCGGAATCGCAGCGGCTCCCGCTTGTCAATGTTAACCGATTGTCCGTTAATTAAAGCCCTGCTTTCGCGATTACTCGTAACGAGTGTATTCATTTATACGCGTATTTTCCTTGTCTTCTATAATGTCTCTGTACCGGAGAAATACCAGATTTAACGATTTAGAAATAACGCAATAGTAACGAAAATTAATAATGCTGCTCAGTGAAACGTTACGACAAATGGAATATTCAATGCACATCTGATTAGCTAAAAGCGATTATCGGAACCCGGATAAAATATCGAATCTGTCAAAAGCACCCAAGGTTGCCTCTTTATACTGACCGAATTCGGATATTGCATAATTCTATGCTCATGTTCTGCTTTGGGCATTGCATAAAAGGAGACCAAGTTGCACGAGTGGTTGCACGTTTACCCATTATATTTTGAGAATACTAATATATGCATAGAACGCGATCAAATCTGGTATAAGTTACATTCGAAGCTTGGTTGAAAAATCTATTATATCTAAAATCTCATCGTATATCTAAAATTGTACCTATAACGTTAATAATTACAAATCGTATATTATAAAAATAAAAAAATAAGAAAAATTACTTTAAAAAAATTATAAACTTTATAAAATTAAGAAAATCTAGAATTACATCAGTGATAAATTTAATAAATATATGTGACAACCAAAATATAAATATTAATAAAATATATGAAAAACAAACATGCATTTTTATAGAATAAATTATCTAGTTAAGAATTAGCTAATCTTTTCGATCTTGCGTTGTTTGTTTGTTTGTTTGCTACGTAACAATGAAGAGTTTAACGCCATTATCTGAATTGGCTCGTTAATTTTCCTCGACGTTCTCCTTTATCGCTAGTTGATTTCGCGGAAAACCGGCGCCCAGCTTCGCAAAACAGAATATTTGTCGCGGAAAATTAATATTTCAGCGAAGTTTCTTTTCAGTACTTGCCGAGAAAAATCAGACTTAATACACAGTGTACAAGGAAGAACAAACAATAATATTAAAGAAAGCCAAAAGTTTCAAATTGGATAATGCACTAAGTTTTCAGCGAGTGTCGATAAGGATAAAATAAGAGTAAAAAGAAGCGCGTGATGTGTAATTCTCTATAATAAAAAAATATATTTGAATTTTCTTTTTTTATTATATTACTTATTTGTCTGTTAATGTTGGAATAATTCAATTACGTCAGAATACTGTAAATAGTAAGATCTCATTATAAAATGATTTTTTAAGCTGATATAAATTCGTACTCTAAAAAAATTAGAGAATAAAAGGAACTAAATAAAGAATTCGAAAAAATTAAAGATATCATACATATAAAAATGGCATTATTGTTGATAATATAATATTGAGTAAAAAAATGACTAATAAGTAAAAGAAAATTAATTAATATTACCCCAGACAAACGACAATATTCGCAATAAATTTTACTGTCACAATCTGCTGTTTTAAACTCCAGGATGTACGAACTGGAATATCCATCATCGAACAAATCAATATATTTTACGACGGTTCATTGATTCGAAACAATTTGAAAATAATATACGATAGATACGTGTAAGTGTCATCAGATGAAACAAATCACAATCGAAATAGACCTGAATCAAGTTATTACATGTTGTAAATAATTGCGATTATAATTGCATCATGCGTTGTCTTAATTACTGCTTAATTACTACAGGGAAGTTACACCTGGAGGATTGCGTTTAATTTATAACTTTGTTAACGGAACCGCTTGTAAATAGTGCGAATGCGTGAACGCTAAATGAGAAATTTCTGCGATAACTTCGTAATACATGTCGGTGAAGCGAACGATCGCACCTGATCGAATAAAGTTGGACGGGCTGTAAATTGACAGCCGTCCTGTTATGGAACTAATCACAATTAGAGTCATAGCAATAGTCATATATCCATTGAACAAATTGCAAAAAATGTCACACAATCTATCTAATAAAAATTTGCAAAAAAATGATAAAACGAGCGTGCGATTTGTTACTTCAAAAAGTTATTAAGTGTATAAGTTATTAAAAAGTTATTAAGTGTATAAGTAAGTTTTCTACTATTTTTTATAAAATTTAATTCAGACTTTTTATTAATCCGGAATCTATAACTTACTTGATAGATGGAAGAAAATGATGAAAAATGGTGGGAATTACTGATTGAATTATACATGTATAATTTATTAATAAACATTGAATTTTTTTTAAAAAATAGCGGAAATTTACTTATCCATCCAATATTTTCTCCACATTATATAGAGTATTTTATTGACAGAGTTTGCAGTTTCAATTATTTTCCTTATTAACTAGTTTGTTCGCAAAGTTCAATATCGAGTACAACATCGAACGAAGTTACTGCAGAATAGTATTGCCTTCTCTGCGCGAGAAAACGAAGAAGCGCATTTTCATTCAAGCGGAAATTTCGCGACCATGATCACCGCATAATAGAAAGGACAATCGCAGCTGGCTAAGTTAGAAGTGCGAGAAAGTGCAGAAGAGCGAAACGCCCACAAGACTATATATATATATATATCAAAACACTGAGCTATCTCTGAAGTCTATTCTTGCGGGAAACTCAATAATCTGAAACTTGCATGCACGTGCTGACCGTCTATCGAACTTCTCGATATACTAAGTAAACGTTTTGTATTAGGAAAAGTAATCTTCCAATGAGAAATTTTGAAGTAGATATTTTTATCAATTTAGCGATAATAATTATAATAGTAATAATAATAAATTCTTTATGAAAAAATAGATATATTCCAAAGTTTCAGAGTTTTTATATCATTTTCACATAAAATTTAAATAATAATGTTTTAATGTTAAATTTGAATGTTAAATAATAATGATCGCGCTTATTTTTCATGTAAAATAACTCAAATAACAATTAAATTTTTATAATTTTAATAATTAAATTTTGCAATCTGCAAACACGACCAACGCGTTGCACAAACATGTACAAGCTACTAAAGCTTTTTTCTCATAACACGAACAGAAAATTAGCGGGAAACGAAGGGCAGATAACGATAGCCCGCATTACTTTGCTTGAAAGAGCAGTCGCGAAGGAGAACATCGCTGAAAATGGAGTTGACGGCTATTGTTTTCTCTGACGACGGTATATCTGTTGATTGTTCTTCGGGATGTGCATATGACGTCGAGATTCGCGGCAGCTAGGTTTGTATGCAGACAGACACAAAGAAGAATCACACGGTCGCATCATCGACATCAGCGACTTTCGACTTAAAAATAAATTTACGGAAAATTGTGGAATTTTCACCTTCGATCGATAAACTTGCACATATCTTAATTTTTCTTCTTAGCCTCTAAAAAATATTCTATAAATATTTAGTTGTCCATTTTGAAAGCATTATTTATGAAACTATTTAAATTTTATATATCCTACTTTCACGAAGCTACATCAAACTTTTTTATATACAACATTTTGATAATAATTTTTCTAAATAATTTTTGAGAAAGGAAAGTGTCATTTAAAAAAAAATATAATGTAAAATAATATATTAATAAATTAGAAGAATATATTTTTTATTTAATTCAACAAACCAATCTTGCCAAAATCATATTTACGTCAATTTGGGATGGAAAAAAAATATTAAACATAAATATTATTCTCTTTTTGATAAAAGTGTATCATGTATACTAATAAATCTTTTATTGCAATCAAGATTTTTTCATACTACTTTATATGATGTATAATGCTGTTGGAAAATGAAAGAATGTAACATTTATAAAATAATTGAAATATGGTGACATATAACAGACTAACAAAGGTGCTAATATAAACGAGACTGAGCAAGCAACAAGCCCGATACCTTCAATATGTACGCCCTGGCTTGTTTGCTTATTTGTTTATTCGAGACACAGGCTACGAAATACAATGCTGCCGTTTCGTCACTCCTGCTATGTTCATCCTGTAAGGCAAAGTAACACAAGACCCAGTATCGAAATTTTTGCCCAACAATCTCGCTTGATATTTTTAATTCGTATTGTTACAAAATTTATTATAAGACTGCCCAAGAAATATTCATGTGATTAATTAATTTCCATATAAATTTGAATTATTAATTATGAAGTACTATGTTAACACATTGTTTCATTCACAGAATGCCAACGGACGTGATCGAAGTCCCAGGACTCGCGGTGGTAGCAGGGGATGTTCTTACCCTGCGAGGCACAGGACTCGCTGCTGCAGAAACATGGGCTCTCCTTTGCCAGGCTGCCCAGGCCCTCCAGGATCTCTTCCTTTCAAGTAAGTCGAAAATATATAATTGCATGCTTTGATATGTATAATTCAAAAAAGAAAAATACTTTTTCATTAGTTTATCACTAGTTGCTTTAGTTAAGGAGCACATTATAATTTGTATTATTATATCTGTAATGCTCCATTTAATCCAATAAAAATCGCAGTTATATGAAAAAAAATTAAAAATGAAATTTGAAATTCACATATTATATGAGAGAGATATACTCACGTGCAAACGTATGAACGCATGCAACACAAAACGCAATCAATTATTGTGTTTTTCTCAACCGTTTGTATTAATTTAGTAAAGTTATATTATTAATTCACACGCACATGCATGAAAATATATAATTATATCAATATATCAATAACATATAATTATATCAATTGAATGGAAATGAGCAAAAATAGTTAAACAAGCAAAATCAGTGCTCATTATTAAGATATTTAATTATATCTTGGATTTTGTTTTTAATATTAAATTTTTAAATACTTAAGAAATATAAACTCACACAAAAATGTTAAAAAAGATCGCTTCAAATATTGATCCAAATATTACATTTTATAGGATATGAAGTAAATATTTTTGAGTGAGCACGATAAAAACATGACACTAAAATGTAAATCTTATAGAAATATAAAATCACACGAAATTAATTTTTAAAATGATAATATTAATAATAATTATATCAGAGTAATATTTATCACTTATGTTATTGTAATAATATTATCAACGTCTAACTTTTATCATTTTTAATAAATGATGATTAAAATAAATTACACAGAGAGCGAATAATGATGATAAAAAAAGATTTAATTGGATGAATCTTCTAAATTTTCTCTTTCGGAGAAAAAGAGATCCCTGCCTAACTTCCTCGATGCATCATCAATCACGTAACTCCGTCGAGGATTTTTGGCGCCAGAGGGTAGATGAGATGGACAGATATGATTTTTATAGCGCACACTGTCACACGAAAGGCATTTTTTTTGGCACCACCAACGGTCATCGATGCGTGAAATAAAACAGATATAAAAGAAAATATCATAAGAAGACTGCTTCGTCAGAGTATAACATTGTTTTACCCTACGGCCTTGAGGATACCCTAAACGGGAAAAAGTAATAATGCAGGAAGAGATTCGGAGATGTAATCGAGCATTATCCATAATATATTTGACGACGTTGACAAAATGTTTAAGAGGATATCAATGTATTTAGCAGAAACATTGTCGTGTATAATAGTTCGTATAATTTTTAGTTTACGCGTGAGAAACATTTTCCTTTATCGCTACCATAACAGTGAAAAATGTAGTATATTTTTATCGAAATAATATTGCAAGTAATATTATGAAATGATTATATTATCTTTTTACGATACAATATACTTTCTATTACATTAGTAAAACAACTTGAAAATCTATTCTTATGGAGTTTGGAATTTATATATAAATTCTACAATTTATATAATAATTCCAATAACAGTTATATTTTAATATTAAATTTGTACTTAATCTCTTTAAATGATAAAAGTACCATAATTCCGTAATATGTACATATTTGTAGTATATTGCTATATTTTTTATTTATAATAGATTTAATTAAAAAATTAATAATAGTTTAATTGGAAAGTTATTAGTAATTTATTAACTAATTTAATGATACTGTTGTGTATGTAAAATTTTAATATTGTTTTATTTGATTTTATTTTGTTTTTAGTACCTTTTTGCACAGATTTTATTGGCGATTTTTTCGACAAGACGATATGCGCACATGCGCGCGCGCGCGCGCGCACACACACACACACACACACACACACACACACACACACATTGGCTACAATAAACTTGGGGGAGGAGGGGATAGCAGTAGTCATATCTGAAATATTTTAAACCATGCCATATGGAAGTTCGACCAATATTTCCTGCAAAGCTAGGGATTGCGGATGGATCATTCTTGGACTTTATGCTTTCGAGAGCAGAAGAAACCACAGAAAAAAATTCCACGTAATGGATATCTTTTGATATGAAAAGGAAATGAATAGCATGCAGTGTGTATAAATGAATAGTATGCAATGTATGTGTGAGACGATTGCATTTTGTGTGTACCTTAAATATTAGACATTAAAGAAAAAATAAATTATTTTTTGAAAAAATTAGGAAGATTTCCTTTAAAAAATATAAATGTATATATATTAAGATAATATTTATTATTATTATAGATTCTCGCATATAATAAAAAAGAGAACTCAAAGTAGTTGCAGAATTGAAAAATGGAATTATATATTAAAAATTAAATATTAGAAAAATGGAATAAGTGGGCTTATAAATTTTTTTGGAAATTATACATATAACTATAACAATTATAATAGTAATAATACTAATGATTGCTAATAATAATAATTATTATTATTATTATTGTTTATTGCAAAAAATGTAATATAAAGTCAATATTCAATAATTATAAAGTTGGAATATGATTTTTTCCATTTATAAACTCATATATTTAATTAAATATAATATATATAAATATATTTATATATATAATATATATAAATATAATATATATAATATATTGTCTGATTTCAAACATATAATTATATTTTATCATGCACGCGTGCAATTAATAATGTGACTTTATTAAATATAAACGGTCAAAAAAATGTAATAATTGAATGCGTTTTATTGCGTGCATTCATATATTCGTATGTAAATATACGTGCGATATATGAATTTTTAGTTTTTTTATCACGCAATTTTTATTCAATTAATATTCAGTGAAATATTTTTATAGGCGTGCTATTATTATAATAATAATGTGCTTATTAACTAAGCTCATCGTGCGCCCACGTTTTTGCGTACTGGACGAATTCACGATGTATTCGGCGCCGATATCGCACATCCCTGTCAATTGATATGTTCCCCGTAGCGATGAGTAAATTTATCATCGCGGGAGATTAACTTTCGAAGTATACATCATCGCGAAAATTGCGCTGCTGCGAGCGAAATAAAGATCACTCCAAATATTGATCTAAATATTATATTTTATATGAAATATTATATTTTATATGAAATAAATATTTTTTATATTTTAAGTGAGCACGGTAAAAACATGACACAAAAATACAATTCTAGGGACAATCTGCGATCTGTTTGTCTCTATATAAATGTGGTACGACAGGTATGTGGTATGGGAAACAGCAAACGGAATTCGAAGTGGAACATTACGGATGATGCATTCCAAAGAGAATCGATAAAGCATTAAATCTGAAGAGGACAAAGGCCGAGAGGCCGAGCGTTATTAAATTGCACGTATCGTGGCGACTACGCTGCCCTTCGCCCTGACCAAGTCAAATGTCGAACGTGAAGTACTCAATAATCACAAGTCATCGAGAGGCGTCAAAGCAACGCTAATCGATTAATTGACGACGCTATCGTAACATTACTCGCATCACCGAGCAAAGCTTATCACAGCAGTTCATTTATGCGTGTAATTATCCCCTGGATTAAATGACCTTTTTTATTATATACAGATATTATATATTATATATTTTATTAAATATATATTTTATAATATTATTTTTAATAAAAGATGTATAAAAATATATCAAATTTTAATCTCTCTCTCTACGTTTAAACATAATAAGTCATAAAATACCTTCAAGACTCAGAATCTTAAGAAGAGATCTAGCGTCTTTTTCGACGCGACTTCTTAGAAGCTCGTGAATCTCAAAAGAATTATCTCTCTCAGCAGACTCTGAAGATTCGTCGATGGCATACATGTCAAAGCCTGTGCTATTTAATAGCAAATCGCAAAAAGAAAATCTTCTTAAAAATCTTGAAAATAACATGGCTTGGTATGCATCTCCTCTTGACAAGAGGCTGCTTCAATCTAACAGTTACTCGATACCTTCTATGCTTCATCGAAACATCGTGTATTCATATCGCCAATACATATAATCGAAGGGATAAAGATTTTCAAAACGACGAATTATATAGATCGATATATGTCGATATATGTTCATGCTATGAATGCAGGGCATCCATATCCAAGTCATAGGGATACTAAAGGCAACGGATACTCCAAATCGAAGCAACGATATTTCAGTATCGAGATATGTATTGCCTTCTCGCGTGAGATTAAGCGCGTCAAGAGGCGCCAGGCTCGTGCTTCATTCTTGACTCGCATACGCGCGGCTTAACAGGCGTGTTTACAATGTCGGCAATTCGGGCCCTTCACTTCCCCCTGAGATCGCCTCGGTGAGGTATCCTGCGATTGCAATGCCGCATAGCATGACTCACGAGCGCCGTATAATAAGCGGTGCCTCGTCGGCATCGCAGAACCTTGGACCCCAAATGCCAAGGATTCATCCTTGCGTTAGTCGTGATAATGACCGGCGATTAAAACTTCATCCGAAACATCCTTTGGGCGCGATCGAAGCGGTTCCTCGATCGCGCGAGACACGCGATTTATTCACATATAAATATCCTATACATTACTTAATATTTATTATCCTATATATTATTATTATACTATATATTATTAATATTTATTATCCTATATATTACTTATTGTTAGTATCAATGTTAGCGCAATATTATTTCAAAATAATAAAAACCTCACGAATATTATTGATGTTATAAATATGGCTTATAAATTATAAAGATCTAAAAAAGATATAAATTATGAAGAGTTATAAAAATCTCTCGAAAGAAGAAACTAATATTATTACGTCCTGTTTTACGTGAAAAAATGCAATTTTTCCAGACGCGGTCCAAATTCATCTGCGCGCGATAATTCAACCGGATCCTCGAAATGAGACTGCATTTTTTCATCGTGCCAGAGCTGTCGAGAAAGCACGAATTTATCATGTAAATTCGCACAACCGTAAACGTTTTGAGTGCGAAATACGGCTCTATATTACCGAGAATCGTTCTCGCCGCATAATCGTCATCGTGACATCTGCTGTGTCTTCAACTGGCAGACAGCAAGAACCGTCCTTTCTATCGCAGGTCTTTTCAAAGCAGTAGCTCTATCCAGCCACGGTACACCTTGTGTACGCGAAGAGAAATGCCGGAATTACGGCAGTGACTCCTTTGGCTGTGCGTCGCGGAAAGTGTACAGGGGCTTTAATAATGTCGGCGACACACACAATACCGTTGGCGAGGTAGACGTTATTCACCGACACCCAAACAGGGTCACCAGGGAATCCGTGCGTTCATCGCATGTCTTTGGAATACCTCTATTCACGTTAATATTGTTCATCTGATAACTCAAATAGAAAAACATTTCGATGAGCAAGAAGAGGAAAGACTTGAAGCTTTAACTATATTTCTCGTGAAAAATATAAAAACTGCGGAAAATATCGACTCGATACGCCTTTGCGGTCTACGATTTATGATATGGGTTCCCTATGGATCAGAGCCAGCGATATTGGAGCGAGCATTTTAAAAAGGAGTCTGATACTGACGTGTCTCTTTCCACTTAAGAGTGCGGAAGAAAAATATGTTCCTGGCTCTTACTTGCAGCATGGGTTACCGCGATCCCATAAGAGCTAAATATTAGCATAATCTTTGAAAATTTGTACGAAAAATTCGCATTGTCGTAAAGCTGCATTTTATTTTCGATTTATCAATGTTTAGGCTTTTTTTAGAATGCACTATTTAAAATAGTGTAGAAAAAATTTAATATTTTTTATAAAAAATGGCCGATAAATTTCCAGTCTTATGCGTCCTAAAAAACACTTCTTTTATATAAAATTAAATGTTTCCAAGATAAAACATAAATTTTTACGATCAGCAGCATAGTTTCACCATTGCTGTCGCTGGACCATAGCTTTAACGTTATTAAAATCTAGGTCAACCGCGCGCGAGGGATATCGAGAAATCACGTACAAAACGTATGTGTCCCGCGCAAGACTCAACATGGAGGTCGCGATGATAATACAGGTGTCGGTTTTCACATGGTTGGAATTTCATTTTATAAGGGAGAACATGAAAATAACTGAAATTCCGCGAATTCCTACCCGCATAACTTTCCGCTACAATAAGCGCGACGATTTACACGAAGTTGCATATTTCATTGGAATAGCTGCGATTGCAGTCTACATGAGCATCGATTTGCAAGACACACATGTGGTGACGAGTGATGCTGTCGTAGGAATCGATGCCTTTTACTTGTCGGTTCTCAAACGAGAAAAGCGCAAAATCGTTCAACTTTTGATCAGAGTTGTCTTACGAATGTTTTTTACGACTCGTTGTATATTGGTCTACTAAACAAAGTTTTGCAGGACTTAACTTCGGATGCATTAGCTACCCCAGTCCTCCGTTGAAACAAATGCACCTCGATTGGCGGGTGTCTGTATCTTTAATGGCAATTCTGTGTTGAGCGGGTAAAGTTTTGAACGTAAAGTCTCGAATAAAAAAAAGAAATAAAAGGCACAGTAAAATGAAGTGGATGAAATATATTTTTCGCTCGGGAACTTGTACTTTTCGACAACAGAAAGTTTGCATCGATTAACATAATGTCGATTCGTTCTTGTATCTCGATTTTTCGAATTCTATTCATACAGGGTGTTTCTTAATAAGTGGGAAAAAATTTTAAATGATTCTTTGTTGAAAATTAAGGGGGGTTATTCATATAAACATACCCCTACATCCCTCTTTGTAGAGTTACAAAAATGGGGATAAAAATTAGGTAGATAAAAAATTATATTTTTTTCTCAAATTTGGAACAAGATAAGAAATAAAATTAGGTCGATACTTTCTACTAATAAAAAGATTATTTATTAATATTTTTTTCCTTCCGTATTGCTATAAGGGGATGAAACTAGCAACCCCTATTCAATTTTTTATTAGAACTTTTTAATATTTATATGAAAAACCCTCCTTAATTTTTGACAAAGATTCATCTCCTGGATTCATATGTTACATCATATATAAAATTATAAATGGATTTATGTCATGAATTATAAATTCCTTAAAACAGATAAGATTAATATAATTTAACGAAAAGCATTATAAAAATTGTACTTAATAAGATAATTTTTTTTTCTTGTTTAAAATAAATTTACATTTAAATTAAGTTCTTAAAATATCTTAATATCGCTAGTAGAATAATCAAAGAATCATTGGAAAATAATATAATCGACTAAAACTAGCCAAAATTCTTGTTTATTTATTTTTAAAAAATTTTTTACTTTTTTTTGTAAAAAATTTTTTAAAAATAAATAAACAAGAATTTTGGCTAGTTTTGGTTGATTATATTATTTTCCAATGCTTTAATTATATTATTTTCCAATGCTTTGATTTAAATTAAGTTTTAGTAGTAACATTAGTAAACAATCCAGCATGATTAAAGTGCAGAAACAAATTGTTATTTTGGTTGCGGTTTACTACGATCGCGTAATATCATTAGACGAGAATTAAAAACTTTTAATGAGATGAGATGCTGTTTACTCGAGAACATTTGCGAAAACATGGATCTTTTTGTTATATACTAACATTGCGTCAAAAAACAAAAGATGTCCAAAAGACACAGACCTAATGTCGGAAGTTAGTGAAAGAGAATTACATTAATCTATTAACAATCGACCCAAATCAAGACCATTGCTGCAATGATCGATTCGGTCGGCGATATGACAGCTTTTAAGGAAAAAAGCATGAAAAAAAAAAGAATTGAAATATGTCATCGCTTCTGGCACCGAAAGAGTGGATGCGGCATGGAATCCGCAGAGGTAAATATTTAGCCGCGAAGCTCCAGTTCGCTGTAAATTATGCCGCAAAAACATGAAAAACTGTATATGCTACATTTCGTTTCAAGAGCATGCGAGGAATCGTTCGTCTTCGCAATTCCCTCGACGATTTTCGAGAGGAATCGGGAAGAGCGGAGCATTCGAAACTCGGAATGTATCATTGTAAAATATACGCCACGTATTTTACATATATCTCGCATTTTTCCCGACACCTTTTTGCGTTCTATTCGGCGGCGCGAGCACACGCAATACCTTATGAATGAATTGAAACGAACGGGACTGCAGTAACTCCATTTTAATGATGAGATTCCACGGCACGACGGTAGTTTTTTCCGGGTCGGACAGTCCTTTTAAAGCTGAAGGGAAAAAATTTAGTTACGATATTTCTCCTCTCTTATTTGTTTCATCCTCAATAATATTAAATTTAAAAAAATAATAACATAACAATAACAAAATAATAATTCTTCTTATTTTTCTTACAATTTATAATTATGATAATTCGAACAGATGGCATAATTGACAAAGCACAAAGCATATTTGTGATGATCCGAAATTGAAGCTTCTTGTGTCGAATTATATTGCATAAGTTCGCATTATCCGAGATGTAACTTAATCTATCTTGAATTGGTTCATCAAACTGCGGAATATTATCCGCTAGTCTGAATATTCGTTATATAATCGTGAACTGTGAAAGAGAAATTAGAAAGGTCGTTAGTGCGAAAGACGTTCGAAGTGCATCGTCGCAGTCGGCGAGACGTAATTAATGATCGAGATAGAAGCCGCTATCCATCGAAGGGCGGCAATGAGGAGAAAAGGTGGAAGATGAGCAGGCATTTCCTACGTGTGGAACGGAGTCTGGGGGAGGGAATCACGGAATCTCGCGCTCGCGCGGATGATCGAATTATGAACGTAGCAAACCGATGATGCTGTTAACGTGATGTAACGTACCATCTCTTCTCATAAAGTCATTATCCCAAATTGTATGTTGCAGTGGTGGAAAATGCACCGATGAACATATTAATGGCATCTTTAAGGGATTGCTGTCGATGAAACACGAATTGATTACAAACAATAATAAAAACGCATGTAACGTGATTTCTTTTTTGCGCTCTCGATGCTTTGACAGAAAAACCTTGCCGAGAATCTTCCTTATTCGTAGCAAAAAAATTCACGACGGTGATTTTTACGACAAAAAATATTTTGTGTCGTAACAATAAACGTCAAACTCATTTACGACCTGTTATAAAATTATTACAATGATAATGGAGTCATTAGGAAGAAGTTTTTCAAATATTTTCCTAGAAAGTCGATACCATTATCGAATAAAATCAAGTTCGACCGACCAAGTTCAAACAATCAGAAATAAAAGTCTATGAATAGCTGGCTGAAATACTCGTTTGACTACAATTGATATTCTTCGAATACAATTTCCCTTTTATTTTAACTTCAGCTCACGTACTTCATTAGCATATCGTATAACTTCGAAGATATCCATAAATGCTAGAAACGAACCTCGAAAAAAATAAGGTTTTAAATAAAAAAAAGGCCGTATATGAATTAAAACAAAGCGGTAAAAATTGAAATAAGAAATTAAATGCTTCCCCAGAATTATAAAATATGTACAAATAAAAGAAATGACATATTAATAAAATAGCATTAAATATTGTTATTTAAATAAGAAATTAAATTTAAATCAATAAATATGTCAATGTAAAAATGTATATTATCGATATAAGTATAACATTATGTTTTCGTGAAGATGTGTTGAAAAAAGGCAAAATAAAAAACATAATTTGAAAAAAATTTATAACAATAAATATTCCTCGCAAGAAAAATCAAGTCGCGATGACAAATATCTTGTGTTATAATTTCGGGAAATATATTTTCCAAGAATCGATGGCATGTATTATCCTGTGGGCTCCCGCCAACACCTTGCATCAAAAGCGCACGAAGATTGTTTTAGAGATTCATGAAACGCCGCAATGTTCACCTATTTCTAACCGCGTTGGCGGATTCCAGGACGGTGTCCCGTTCGCGTGGGTGTGACGTAGGCGTGCGTACGTGTACGGACAGAACGCGGAGAAGACTGAGAATATATTCTATATGTGTGACTATACATGTATATGTATGAGCTTTGACGTTGATGGATAGTCTCCTAGAGCCCTCCGTTCTGTCTGTCCCATAAACACTGACCGTTCGAAACTCACCCTCTGCTATTCGCGCCCCCTTCCCCTTTCTATTTAGCGCGTGTATCTGTTGAGTAATACGACGAATGAGAGGAGCGCGACCCTCCTGGCAAGGAAAAATCGCGCTTGCAAAATGCACCGCGAACTCGAAGTTTTCCGATGGCCACAATCGTCAAAATAATTCCGAGTGAAATATAACTCGAGTAAAATATTCTCGGAAAAATAATTAAATTTTAAAAAATTGCCCTTTTATATATAAAATAATATTGTAATAAACAAATGATATGTTATAGAAAAGGATATATTTTAAATTCTATAAACGCGGCAAAAAACAGTCATTATTGATTTAGGTTATTTAATCATAACTATGTAAAATATACAATTAAATCTCATTTATCTTGAAAATTATTTTGGTTCTATCCATCGTGGTTATTTATCGCGAATCAAAATGCCCATTGCAAGTAATCGATTTTTAATTAGTCAACTGCAAACGCTACATCACTGATACGTTATTTTTTCAGCTGAAGTTATTGCATCGCTCAATAATATTATTAAATCGTAAAAAAAATAATAGTCGTTCGACAGTTTGAAAAAAAGGCAAATAGATAAAATGATAAATTATATTTAAAAAACTAAAAAAATATAATCAATGTTTAATTATAGAAGATTATTTAAAAATATATACCGAAAATAATATTTCAATATGTTTAATAATATTCTATACATGTGCAAAACTAAAACAGTAATAAATTGTTAAAAATAATGTATATCCATTTTTTAATTCTTTTAATGTATGTAATCGTTTATCTTCTAGCAGTAAATATAATAAGCCTGAAAGAAACTGGAGTATTGATTTTCTATCCTTGCTTGAAACGAAGACAGTTCAGCGAATGAAAATCGACATTGGAAATCGACATTTGAATCACTGTGACAAGTTGAATCAGTCATTCAAAACGACGATATCAAACAGTATCGAGGTCATCCACCACGAATAAACGAGAGATGAAGGACGAGTATCCCGATAATCCCGACATATGAAGTTTCCTCCGTTCTATCTCATCTATCTTTGTCTCTCATTATCTATCCACAAAGAGACGACCGTCTAACTCTTGCCGCTTACGCTCGTCTGCTTGGAAAACCCTTTAAACGTTCCTTCGCAGATTAAAAGCGAAAATACCGCGACAGTAACTCCAAGAGAAATATTATGTTTGCTTTGAGAAATAATATTCATAGGTAAAGTGATGCTTTAGTTATAAACGATAATTATACAGCATTAAATTTTAATAACATTCATGCTGAATTTTAAATAGATTTGTGTTATAATAAAAAATAAAAGCTATTTTATTACTTCCAACATTAAATATTTTTATATGTAAAATTTTGAAATTATATCAATCTGTGAGAAAATCCAAAGTTAATTTAAAATTCGATGGAGATGTTTCTTCTGTCTCTTTCTTTACTTTATCTTATCTTTATCTTTATTTACTTTTATTTTATCTTTATTTCTTCCAAAACTTAGTAAAGATCATTTGTTTTCTGTCATTTATAGTACATTTAAAAACTATTGGCAATTAAGGAGTTTGTTCTAAATTAATTAAGAAAAATCTGTCGCTAAAGTATGTTAGCAAGCTATCTTGTACATAATAATAAAGAAAATCTCAAAATTCATTCAACTGTTAAAAAGAAAGTGATCTACATATCAATCCAACTGGAATTATATTGAATCGAACATACATGTATTGTATTAGATTTCTCTCTGACTTCCTTAAATATTCGCATTCTCTTTATGTGCTTCTTTGTCTTGGCACGTACTAGAAACTACAAAGCTCTTAATATTCAATTTGACTGAAGCAGCCAAAATCTATTTCATACAGTTATTCAGTAAAATTAAATATTTGAAACATTAGTTATATTAATCAGAAAAATAAAAAAACTTGTTTTGAAATATGTTCATATATATATAATTATTAACAGAGCCGAAGAAAAAAAGAAAGCAACTCCCATATGTGCACATATATTCTTTCTGGCTTTTTGTTACACATATAACTCGGTGCTAATAATTGAGGAATATCGAAAAACATGAGTATGATAAAATCCCGAAGAAATCAGAAAAAATTATTTTGATAGAATAATTCAAAATTAAATATTCATAATTTTTGATTAAGAATTTTGTTTTATTAATTATATCTTATTTTCAAAAATTAGACTTTAGTTTGATTTTCGCAAAATAAAATCAGAACATGTCAACTTATATTTTCCTTTTTACTTCTATTCATTCTATTCATTCCTATTCATTCCATAAATTATAGAAATACTAAACTTATTTACGTAGACAGCTAGATTAACTACTTTGGCGATTCTGAAAAAAAAAATATAAATGTTTAAAGGGGAATTTCCATTTTTAAACTAAAAGCTTGGGAATGCCCACGCCATTTCCCATTATTGCCTGAACGAAGATCGATGGAAGACAGATACAATGCGATGTAACTCGAGATCTGCTTCGACCTTTTGCGGCGTGAAGAGAACGCGAAAGATATAATGGCATGTAGAAAGAGCAACCTAATGTTTGGAGTATAGGTACGATCATCAATCACGTATGAAGATTTCGTAAACATGTTTACAGTTATATGCATTAACGTATGTTCACTTCATATTAACGAAGCAGTTACAATAATTAGCCGAAAGTAATTAATGTTAATGCCACCTAAAATATTTATTTGCATCTTTGAAACAAGTTACTAATTAAAGGAAACAGTAAAATTTTATTATTCACAATAAATATATTTTAATGTCAAACATAATAAAATATGTTTATACAAAAGAAAAATATTAATTCTCATAATTAAATAGTAAATATAAAAAATATATTTAAGAAAATCTAATATATATATAAATAAAATTATTTTGCATTGTCTCTTGAAAAATTATTACGCAATTTTCTATCTTGATATTAAATTTCGCAATTGCAATTTTTGTGTCGAGCGAATTTTGTCCGTCAACTTTCCGGACGGAATATTCTGCAAGCGGCAAAGTAACGTTCCGTTGTTACATACATTGTTTACAGCAAATAAATCGCCGTGCCATTAGTTTCGGCGACTCTCGTATTCTACAGAACAGTAAGTCGCGTCTTTGTTTTATCGTCAGCGATCGGACTGCGCCGTCTGACCGTGTCCGATCGTTTACAGAGATCGACTACTGGTCCAACATCAAATGAAATAACGCCGGTGAAAAAGGGACAGTGATAGATGACGCAAATGCTCGGTAACGTTGTACGGTTTATCCGGTAAATTTCTTCCTACCGACGAAATGCAAATGGCATCGATAATTAACGTGTTCAGTATGCAAATGGTAATGCATATTTTCAAAAATAACCATACTAAATTTGCAACAACGTAATTGGCACTAGTCCGCTTATATTTAATTATAAAGCAAATATAGAATGTATTTATAATTTATAATGTATTACAATATAATATATTTATATTTTTTTCTAGATAATTTTATTTTAATAAATTTAAATATATTTTGATTGTATTGATTTTAATGATTTATATATATTTGTACACATAAATGGATTCTAGTCTAACTTTGAAATATGATCGGACGATGTAATTACGTGAGTCGTCTCTCCTCATTTAGGGATTAGTCGAGATTTATCAGTAAACATGTCGGTAGGTCCGTTCGGATCCACCTAATTTCCTTAGGGCTTAAATCTTCGAAGAACGGAAATAGTTTATCGCTCGGGAGCGTTCGGTTCGACATTTCTGCTTTCTAATTTACACGGAGAGATCTGTCCGATCGTCCATAGAGATTAACTACTAGAATTAGAAATCGCGATTCGTATCACTGATTACAATAAATACGGACAAAAAACGAATTGCAACTTATAATTTACATAAATATTTCAGATTTTTGTAGATAAAATAGCACAATTGATTTAAGAATCCGCATAAATGCGCTCAGTCTTAATTATTTGTGTCGAATCTCACACGCTAGTTCTCGCTAATTTCCTTGGCGCTTTTAGCAAAGGCAGAAGGGGAAGAATTTGTCGGTGAAAGCGCTTGCCTAAATTACCGGGGCGTACTCGGGGGACAATATTCTCCGTGTCAAGGCGCTTTAGCCCACCATTAGGCTGTTAATGTTCGTGACACGTGCAGAATTAGCACCCCAATGGCAAATTATACGGGATTTATAATGAGAACGGTATAATAGATGACCCAGCATTTGTGCCTAGTCTGTTTGCTATTAAACAAAAACGACGGAATGTCCGCATGGGAAATGTGATGACTTAACTTAGTTTATTAAGACGCAAAAAGAAAGTAACGCTCAAGTAAAATCTGATGTTCTCATAAAATGATTACGGAGTAATATTTTAAAGTCGATGCTCTTCTGTATACGTCCGTAATGTAATACAGAAACTGCGATAAAAACTCAATCACGGTTATTACCACGATAGGAAAATGTTGAAAAGATTGACGACTCGCCGTCTTGGCTGATACTGGAGCAACTACAGACGCGCGCGATTGAAGAAAATACGATTAGAAGTTTGCAGAAGAAGACGAGATTTATAGGAGAAGAAGAAATCGTGAAGGTTTCCTCAATCTTTTTCGACACAATGCGATTTCCCCCCAATTATATCCCAAGCATTCACATAATTCCATAAGACCTTGACAGTTCGCGGATGTTAAAAAGTACGCAACGCATTACAAACGATAATAAATGATTCTGGACGGTAACAATGTACGCGATCGCGATAAATAAACCGAGTAATTTCCGGAAAACCCTCTTGTCGAGTAGAAGATCCTCACGCACCTGTGACCAATTTCCTTTAAGCCTGTCGGTCGCTTCTATAAGCTAACTATCGAAGAATTAATTATAACTTTAATTCTCCATAAGTAGTTTGGCATGAGTATGATCGATTGTGGTTTCGAGCGACAAATCATGATTATACAACATATTAAAACGACTGACAAGGATGCCAAATTGTCATGTAATAGAAGACAATTTTTGAAAATTACATGACTTTCTTCTTTAATCTTCTGTTCGTTGTCTTATAAATGTTTAAAAAATTTTATTTCTTTTTTTCTGTTTAAATATAAAAAATTTACAAAAAATTATATTCTCAAATATGGATCTCTCGCCTCTTAAAAATATAAAAATATACTCTTTATTGTTATCTTTAAACATTGCTCATGTCATTGTACAGGTGAAAGAGTTTCAAGTGGTAGTAATTTATATATTTGACAATCTCATATTTCTCATTAATATTTGTTCCAGATGGAGGCGTGGTAGGTGGTTCGAGAGCAGGACCAGTTGTGACTCCGCATACACTGGAATTGACACCACGTGGTAGGGTTTTGCTGCAGCTTGCACCGCCAGAGACTGCTCGCGCGTATCTACCACCAGAATATCGACCCGGTCGGATTTATTCGGACACGGATTCGGAAAAAGTACGTTATTCGCAACGCAGCGCTTAATGACGCGTCATTAATAACGAATTTTTCAATAATAAATTGCGTCCCAATCAATGTCCGTCACTTGGTGAAAGAAATGGCGATTAAGCGTGGTATTTTGATATTTACTTTACATCTGCCGTTCCAATAAATAATGGCCAACGTTTACTAATCCTACTAATTAATTAAACAGTATGTTGAAAATGATTATATGACATAAATTTCAAAATTTATTTCTTCTTTATTTTTCTCTTAAGCTTTTCGCACTTCCCGATCGGTCCAGTTTATAATGCATATTGCTATTCGAATTTGCAAAATGCCTGTAGCTTCCAAATAATTATATAATGTGATTTCTAACGCTTATAAAATTACATGGATAAAAATAAATAATCAATGAATTGAATAATTACGTATTGTGAGATATATGCATATAGAAAAGACCGAGCAAAATACAGAATTTATCAGAAACAGCTCTGTTTTTCCAGTCGGTGAGAATTATACACGCACATATAAATAGTCCTGGTATTTACCGTAAGGTTGATGGTATAATTAAAAGAGCGAAACGTAGGGAATTAAGAACGCGTTCTATTAAAATCCTTTCAGCGCGAAGAGGATTAAGCTGCCATGCTCGTCCTTTGACGGTCCGAGGATTTTTTATTTGCTCGACACTCGCGTTTCAGCACGAGTTGAATTTTTAACGGAACCTCGTCGTTGTACGAGACCGACTGTTTGAAAGATTCGAGGAACGAAGAGGGGCGCAGAGACCGAAGCCAGTTTTTTTTAGTACTTTTATCAAAAAAATCCTAGAGTCGTTTCTATGTCTCCTCTCGTATTTTTGTCGGCGCGTCCCTTGAAATTTTTCGCTCTCTCCATTTTCTCCATATCCCGCCGCGATCCCATTCATCCCCCTTTCATCCCTCAGCGCCATTCTTTCTTCCCGCTGATGGCCGGCTAGAGCTTCGTTGTTTCAACACAGACCGGTATTTATCTCGTGCAGATTAAAGGGAGAACAAACGGCGCGCACGATAAATAAACTTCGGCGCATCGTTCTTTTATATCATCGATTTCGAAGCTTCTCTTCCTTCCCTCTTCCTCCTCTGTCTCGCCCCCGTAACGAAAAGATAAGCCCTTGCGGGAAGCACGCAACCCTGATGCAGCCTGTTATATCCGTATCGCTCGTTAATCACGCCAACAAAAGCGATGGTAATTTACGCGACAACATTTCCCAATCTGCAACTATATCGATGTAACATTGAAATAAAATCTTCGATATTTATAAAGATTCAATGATAATATAGAGGCTGTTTAGAGGCTATTTTAACGATTCAATGTTTTAGCTATAAAATCTTTTACAAGAAATTGTGAAAAGTTTAGATGACTCTTGTTTTATTATTTAATATCTGCATTTAATATCTAATAATAAAAAATCTAAATATTATTAATTTCTGCATTTCATATTTTATTATTCGTAAATTAAAATTCACGGTATAGGCATAGAAAATATAAAAAAATGTGAAAAAAAAATTTGAATAAAGAATACTTATATTCCGCTTGCACGTAATGCAAAAGAATATTATATTGAAAATGCGATACTGATTAAATGCAAAAATACGGAAGTTCCTTCAATAAAACTCATTAGAATTTAATATATAATAATTCCAATCTGTTTTCCCTCTGTTCGTACTCGCTATTCAAGCCAATATCAAAATGTAATATTCAATTTCAATCGAATAAATTGATGCATCTCTATTAACAATGTTTTAAAACATGATATCGAGAAATGATCGAGAATTCTGTTTCATCGCGACAAGATTTTAGCGAAGAAAGAAGGATTTCATTACACGTGGAAAAAAATATAATTAATTTTATTACACTATTGACTTGGAAATAATTAACAGTTGGACATTTAGCAATACTTCTTCAATGTAAAGACTGTAAGAGAAGATTTCTACAAGATTTATGCGAGAGACGATTAATTTGAACTCGCAATTAAAAAGCGCGGAAAGAAATGTCTTTTTTCCTACAAACTTTTATAATAAAATAAAATAAAAAGGAAAGGGCGACGTAGTGATTCGTATAACTTTCTTGTACCTGTTCCAATTTTAGACGATATTATGAAAAATGGTAGCGGACTTTGACTCAGGCAAAAGACACGAAACAAGACACGAATTTATGACTCAGACATTTCATAATTTCTCGTTGTTTATGACAATATAAGATATAAATAAGAAAAATTTATGATTAAAAAAGAAATTCCAAATAAATTTAATTGGATAATTATACTATACATATAGAATTAAATTATACATTTTTATTATTTGTGTACTTATTTTCTATGTGAGCTACAGAATGTCGTAAATCTATTCAAAAATATTTGCAAAAATATTTTTCAAAATTTCTCAAAGAATAAATCTTTCGTACAAATATTTTTCGATTAATATTAATGTTAACTTATTTGGCTTTTGCCAAACTATTTTATATCTATCATTGATAGGAGGGTCCTTTCATTTCTACATTCACATTGCGTTTCCACTTTTCCGGAGAATACGAAATACTTGTCAGCAATGGCTACAGCACGGCAATACACAACAACGATTACCTGTACCAACACTAAACGAACGCGAAAAAGCGCTGCTTTTCCCGATGCTTGTCGCTCTTACATTTTTCACCACATGACACGATGCACAAGCGAGTTGTTAGAATGATCTCTGTGACACTGTAGTACATGGTGAGAGTCGCACAGGTATTGTAACCTATATATATGCAACGTGGTTACCGTTGCTTCCTGTTCTCGTAAATAAACGAGAAAGCTACGGCCGCAACTTGAAGTCAATGTAGTTTAAATTCATGAAGATCTCGTGTTTTTGACGTATAAAATATTGGCGAATATTTATATTAAAAAATTAAGTACATATTATCTAAAGTAATTAAAACTAAGCACTATAATATAGTGTTTAGAATCTTACCTGATCAAAAGTTTTGCATCAATGCAACTTTTCTCATCGTGAGAATTTTTTAATATCGTGTATAAATATTTATTCTATTGTATTTATTCTGCAAGGTGAAAATATGAAATTTCATCGATGCTTATTTTCCAAGTGCAATAAAAGGCAATAAAATTCACATAATCGATAATCGATATTTCGTAATACCATCTAGGTAAAGGTATTATTAAACAACATTGTTTTCTCAGCTTTTAAAAAAATATCGATAACTGATATTCTCGAATCTATATAATCCTTGATGTATCTAGATGCGTGGGTGAGTGGATGGATGTTTACATATACGTGTGTTTTCTCTTATAAAAATAAATCTGATTATTAAAAATCCTCTTTCGATAGAAAAACTTGACTCGAGATTGATGTATTATTCTTCGACAGGCGATACAGCTTAGCCGATACAAGAAAGATTACCATGCGTCTCTCCGACATGATATTTTATTTATCAGTCTATAGATCTTTGCTTAGAAATTGCAAACTACAAGTTTCGAGATTTATTAAAAAATTAACAAAATTATTGCTTAACAAAATTCAGGGAAAATATTTTTCATCATTTAACGCTTTTCTCAAGGTAATCATTCGCTTTATTTATCCACCAACGATGTAAAAATTTCCATCCGCAAATGTATATTTTAAAATATACACACATCATAAATTTATAAATCTAGCAGAGATGTATTTCTATTTAACGCTGCCTTATATAAATAAAGTATTTCAAATTTGTTGCTCGAAAAAAATTGATAATTAATTAATTGTTTATACTGCATATTTCATTAATATTCATATTTAATATCTTTATTAACTATTTAATGTCTCTCTTAATCTATACTAATTAGTCTTATTTTGATTACAGATGTGGATGTATTCTTTAGGAAGAGCGTTACTTGACACGACCCCTAGAATAGCGGCATTAACGGGGACCGTTTCTGTTTCGCCTTCTTCCGCTTTGCAATCAGTGTTGGCCGCTATGACGGAGCCTGATCCTCGCAGACGTGCCTCTTTGATGAATCTACTCGACGTAAGTTTTTAAATTTTAACGCGTTCTCTTTCTCTCTCTATCCGACATAAGTTTCTTGTCCCGACACGATACTGTTGCACTTTTACCAGTTTTTTTTCGATGTAATATTTATTTATAAGTGCGTTCAATGCATTTTGTTTGCACTTTTCAAAAAGCTGTCGTACTCGATTCATTTATCATCAATGCGAATGCTCACGCGCACGCACACAACGTTCGCGTTACATAACTGGAGAGCATTGTGCGGAGCAATGTACAATCTACTATAATAAAAGGTCGACCAATTTTGCCGTGAGGGTGGATAACTCGAAATTTCGAAGTTTATTCCACGTGTTGTACGAGCACTATATCGACTGTTCGAAATAAATCAACGAGAATCGCCTATTGCGAATTCAACATTCGATATTTCATTCGTACTGTAATTATGCGTAAAATCATTTTCCGTACCTTTTTTTCGCGAAATATTTTTTTTCAATTCTCTTTCAATCTTTCGATTTTATCATTCTATTTCTAGCTACTTGCTATGTCTGTAATCAGATATGTATGTTCAATATAAATAGATTTTACTTGTGATAATAAAGCAAAATCTTGTATTCTTTGTATCATTCCATAATTTATTTCAATTTAATATGTAATTGCGCTTTTATTTATTGAAATATATTTTATTCGAGGATGTAAAAAAATTATTTCATATTTATACAATAATTACGAAGAATATTAACAAGTAGCAATGAATATATTAACGAAGAGGTGCCGAAAATGGAAATTTAAAATTTTGCCTTCTTCTATTATTAAATTAAATAAATTAATCTAAATACTGACTATGATATATTTAAAAAATAATTACGTAAGTATGACGAATCGTATTAAAATACATCGCACCTTATGTATCGTTGCGGTTCCAATCTTGACAACTCACGGCTAACAATACCTAATCCCAAGTATAGTAGCACGTAGGAAAATTAATTTTCACATCACGGTTACGAACGGTGAGTAATTCAACGTCGCGGACGTGCTCGTGCAAGCAGCTGCATATATTCGGGAGGTGCATGATGGGAAGCGCATGGCGCGCATCTCCAGAGATCGAGCCAGAATAATAAAGCAATTAATTGTTAATAGTACGTAGCTCTGAAATTTCGAATTACCTCACGCAGTATATCAGAGCTACGATTCGACTCTTAACTTGTAACTGTAACTAGACATTGCGGTAAATGCAGTTAGCTCGATGCTTTAATATGTTTGCGTACCTTCGTGATTATATGAACTACAAGCGTAAGGACTGTTGCTACTTTGTATAAATCATATAAATTGTATGCTAATGTGTCAAATGCATCTTTTGTAATACATGCAATAATTAAAATTTATTAAAATTTTTAAAAACAAGACAGATATGGTATGTTTAAAAATATTGAAATCTTAAATTTATTTAAAAATCAAAAAATATAAATTACATGTACGGTGTATGATATATATATGCACGTATACAATTGAGTATAATCGAGATTATGAATTCTCTTTTTCAAAATAATTTCATTCAAACACTGTGCGCGCACGTGAATTATGTCTTCAATAATATCTCCATAGGAGATTAATCGATAAACCACGTAGACTTAATAGCCACGACACCATATGACCCTTGGGTATCCACCATCGGTCTGCATAGAAGCTTGCTTTAATTGAATTACCCATCACGGAGAAGGCGAGCATGCTGCGCGACATTTGTGCGACGAGACAACACTCGAGGCAGGTGTCGATGATTTGCATAACAAGAGATACCGAAACATACAACGCGATGTACTTACCTTCAAGTGAAATTCGAAGATTGAGTATGAACGAGAGAAACAATATTTAACATTTGATTCAAGCACACATAATGAAATTTAATTAATTATACGAAGGGTTTAATAAAATCACTGCAGCTTAATTATATTCTTTCATATATAACATTAAAATAAAAAATCAAAATAAACATGAATCTAATATGTAAAGATCCAACCATTGCTAAAGTTTAAGATTTTTAAATGATTTGAGGAACTTTGCTTTAACGAAATATTAACTTTTTATTTATCAAGATATTCAATGTCGATGATTAAAAAGTTGTGTAATTACGTCTAATGAAATTGCATTTTTTCCTTTTCTTTCTAAGAAAGAGTAATTTTCATTAAAAAGTAAATAAATTGCCGAGAAAATAAAGAATGGAATGTGCACGAGACATTCTATATATTATTATTTTTCTCTCTATAATATATACGTATACATATATTGATTTGAATACGAATTGAAAATCAATTGAGTCAATATTCGGACTGCCTTCGACAACCGGTAACCACAAATAATTGCTCGATGAGTTGCGGTAAAGGATGTTTGAAGGGTGCTACATAAAAAAATAATAAAAATAACATAAATGATGAAAAATACTTTACATTGTTGTACAAATGTAATATTTGATTGTAAAATTAGAGATCAATCGCATATTCGATGCGTGACATATTTATATAACAAAATATTAAATATTTGATTTTACGATATTAATTTAATCTCAATAGTTTCTAGCATTGCATATATATTTTATATAATTGCTTATAATTTATAAGCAAATAAATGTTATAAATTTATAATTTATAAGGTAAATAAAATATTTAAATGTATAAAATGTTTAAATGTATAAGTGTATAAAATGTTTAAAATTCGATCGATATTAAATCGCATTTAATTAATTTTTGATTATCCACATCTACTCGTGCAATAAACAACATGAGATTAATATTAATTAAAGCTCTGGCTCCTCTCTCTCTCTATCTTATTTACGTACTAAAATTAAATCGTTACGTTATTTTCCAGGTGCGATATCAACGTGACAATTTGCAATATCACAATTTCGTTACGCACATCACAAGAGTTTAATATGTAACATACACGAGCGATTTTCTATCTGTTTATCGGATATCGTGGCATTTGCAAGGGATACAAGTGGCAAGATGAATTTAATCGATTTACAACGCCTCCGCGTACGATTAAATGATTTTCATCAAAACAGCAAACAGATTGGATATATGAGAAATACGCGTATAATACAGACTTCTCTCGCGTGTAAATATTAGGACAAACAGATTGCGTGATAGAGAATGCGGTCGTGCGTTACGATGTTTGCAGCACGTCGCGTTTTCACACGGATGCGGAGCACGCGAATAATGCGACGCTTCCGAAATTTATCAGCCAATCTTAGTCTTAGGACGTGCGAAGATTTAGGATGAAATCGATTTTTCTCTCTCCACCCGGATGACTTACATTTTCGAACTTACATTTGCGAACGAGATAATGTGTAAAGGAGAAGAATCGTGAGAAAAAATCGTGATAATGTTCGATTTTCGACTTGAAAATATCGATCGAAAAATCTCTATAAATACGTAAACGCAAATCTGACAATAGCCTGAATAAATAATAGCATGGTGATTATACGAGAGACAAGAATAAAGATTAAAACGCCTTTGCAATTTAAGCGCGGCGGAGCGATAAATCTGCGCGAGCTAAGTCGCGGGTCCAAATCTCGCTCTCGGGAGATTACTTTATGCAGCCGCAGGACGTCATTAGGCGCGGAAGTGCCGCGACATTACGAGGAATAAATTCGCGGACCGGTTCGCGCGCGATTCCGGGGCTTTTCAGGGGATTTAGCGCGGCCGGACGAGGCACGACGAGCAACGGTCCCGGACGGCGATGAAATTGCATAGGAATGGCATGTGCATCCATATAGCTACGATAATTTCGCCGAGCCCGATGATTAACGGCGGGCAATCTCAAAAACGGCGTTATCGCGACGAACGAAGCGGGCTATAAGTCGTGTCGCGTCTCGGGCAGCGATAATTCTGCATCCTTAACCCCGATAACTCCCAAAATTGATGAAATCTCGCTGGTGAGCAGGAGGGGAAGGGCGAGGGCACGCGGCATGCGGCGTAATACGGAACCGCAATTTCTATCGAGGATTCCTCGGCGACCAATAAATTATCCCCCGCTCCGAGTACCTACTTTGCCTTGGCCGTATCTATATCCGCACGGATAAAGCAGTCCCCCGATGGAGACTTCGCACAGACTTCCCAGTCGGTTTATGCAGCTCCCGGGAACAAACTGATAGCCACCGGTGCACCATCTGCCGTGTTATTTGTTAAGAATAATAGTTTACGCGACTGTATTGCTCTTGCCTTACATCCCGCTTACTTCTGAATCGGGAATGGAATGTAATGGAACGGCGAATCAATGTCGCGCTGTGTCTCTCTGTTCGTTACCTTGACATGTCGAGAAATTTCCATCAGAGAAGAATAAAACGCTGCATTTCGATCTTATTGTACTCGGAGCTTCGGAGTACTTTTGTATTAAGTTCTCTGATTGATTTAACGTTATCTCACACAATACTCGCTTGAATTATATGTTTTACTTGAAACTTCATCATTATATTATTCAACGCCGCGACATGACTGAAATAGATTTTTTATTTATTTTAATTAAATCATTTGCAGAAATTATTTTTTTAGTAATTTATTATAAAAGAGAATCGTTTTATCTATTATGAAAATGATGATAAAAAACAGAAAAGAAGATTCGTGAAATTATTTAACATTTTGGAGACAATAGCGAATTACGAAACTACATGTATATTGGACCAATTAAAATTAATTGTTTAAGTTACGAGCAATAATATCACGATAAATAAAAAAGCGACATTTTAATTAATTCTTCATATACATTATTCGACGCCGCAACGTGACTGGAATTGATTTCTTATTAATTAAATAATTTGCAAAACTTATTTTTTTTATTAATTTAAAAGAGAATCTTAATTTTTATCTATTATAAAAATGATGATATAAAAACTGAAAAAAAGATTCGTGAAATTGTCCAACATTTTGAAGACAAAGCGAATTACATGTGAAACGAAACTACATGTATATTGAACCAATTAAAATTAATTATTTAAGTTATGAGCAATAATATCACGATGAATAAAAAAGTGACATTTTGATTAATCCTTCATATACATTATTCTTTATATTTTTCTCAACAATTAATATAAAATTTCCGCGCGCGAAAGAATATTTTTTTATTATTGTTTCTTAAGAATCTTAATCAAAAGCGTATAAAAGTGTTGATTATCATCACTGAGAATACAATAAAGCGATAATAAGTAATTAATAAATTTCCTCCTGTGGATCTCAGCTCGCTGGGTCTATAGAATTTCGATTAAAGCTATTGTTGTTCCTTCAAACTAATAATTCGTCTACTGCACAATGCGAGTTTCAAAACTAGATAATCGGTTCGCTAGGTAGCACGATAAATCGTATTATGTCCGCGATGATTACTATGAACTTGAACATTTAACTGACATATTATATATATCTATATCAGATAAACATATAGATATGTAAAAAGTTGCAAAATAGTACTAATATTTCTCATTTTAATTATTGGTATAAAAATATCATACTTTTGTGTTTTTGAATGCATTCCTCTAATTACATAATATTATAAAACAGTTATAGTTTATTATATTAATTATTGTATATGTGATGACGGGAAAAAACTTTGTTTCCGTATCAGATATTAAATATAATAAAATATAATAAAATTCGTCAAAATATTCATATGTGTGAATGAACAACATATCATGCTTTCTATTTCGCAGGTAATATCCGAATATTGCCGGACGCGTCTACAAGCAAGACCTTTTACGCATATAGTGATGGAGATGTATCGAGAAGTTGTAAGATCACCGCAATATGCCGCGCGAAAGCGAGCAGCTTACTATCAGATGAATGTTTTGTGTCCTTCACGAAACATCATCGATCCATCGACTCATGAGAAAATCTACGGCCATTATCATCCGCAACGGCAGCAGGACCACGTCCAACTGTCATCTTTTCAACATCAGCTTCGTGTCGGACATTTATCAGATCAGCTGACTATTCAACAGCGGCAGCAGCAACAACAACAAGATCACGTTCAATTTCCGGTCAACCAATTTCGCTCGCTTCAACAGCAGCAAAATTATACCCAGTACTCGCAGGATCATCGTCACAATCATCATCACCATTATACGAAGGGAGCGAATTTCAGGGCGCAATCGCGCAATTCCTTGTCGCATCCTAATCTATCAAGCTTATGCGGCTCGCAGCAACAGTATGGAGAAGTTACCACTATGAATGTCTGCAGAACGCAGTTTCAATCACAAGTGGATATTCAAAGCGGTAGTCGATCGATAGGACCGGCGACGACTCATCATCAACGTCGGATTCATCATCACTCGAGAACGTATTCACAGCCGGTTTACACACTGCCTCAGCACACCAGAAGCAGCGGCAATCTACCGACGACAACCAACGCGACAGTCGAGAGTAATCCTGACAAAAATATTTACAACGACCCAATATATGCCCTGCCGGTTAAGCCCTTCCTGAGCTCCCAGGATGTGCGGGTCAACGGATTAATGGCGAAAGCGATCCGTCGTGGCGACGATATTCACGATGGATCATCGATAAACAGGTACAGACATCATGCCTGCTTGCCCATTTTTAAACAAGAAATTAATCATGTATATATATATATATATATATATATATATATAATTTGATTTGTTATATAATTTATAATTTTCTCTTCATTGTAAATTTTTAGATCAAAGATGTATTAAAAAATATATTCGTACAGAAATTAATACTTAATATCAAAAAAAAAATATCTACAATTTTAAAATCAAATTCAAATATCTATCCTAATTAATATCATTTCATATGTTAAAAGTAAATAAAATAAGTAAATTTTTATTTTATTTTAGTTTAAGTAATAAATAACTATAATATATTATGTAATTACATATTGATAAAATTTTTATTTCTAAAACATAATTTCACTGATAATGAAAAGAAATCAAATGAATTATTTATTTATCTTTAATTTATTCTATACAATGTTTTTTTTTCATTTCGAAATGTAAAAATTAACAGGCATCCTTCAAACACCGGTCGCTCTCAGCCTGACATAATCTCGCAACCAAACGAACGCCTTCACGAGGATATTTATGATTGCACATCTACCAGAAAAATGGCCCTACAAAGGCAACATTCGAATCCGCAGCTTCCTAATAGAACGCAAGTTGACGATGATTTCAAACGATTGTCGCAACCAAGCGTCGCGATCACTGAATCTCGATGCGTCGCGCAAAAGGAAGAACAAATGATTCGACAACAAAATGTGTCTTCCACGAGGCTCAGGAGAATTCAAGGACCCCCGAAACCACCTCGAATTATCACCACCCTAAGAAGAGCCGCTTTCTCCGACTCAGAGTGTAACAGCCAGACAGAACCGCCGGCAAAACCTCCCAGGTAATTTTTTCTATTTGTTTATTTACGTTATCAATTATCTTATATTTACGTAATCAATTATTTGCGCGTAAATCTATTATAATTTATTAAATGACTCTAAATCAGGATAAAAGAAAGAACAAAATAAATTATCTTTCAGAGACTGAAGTAATGAATTGCATCGTTATTGCTTTATAAGAAAATGTGCATTTCCGTAGTAATTTGTACTACTTCCTGATCGTTACAAGTCGTTAATTTTCTATTCGAATACAATTTCAATCAATAATCAATTTCGTTCGAAACGAGGAGAAAATAAAAAAATAAAAAAGCGTTTCTTAGTATTACTTCCTTCTCTTAATTAAATTTCCCTTTTATTTAGTCAAACAGTATTTCTCTAAATAAAAAAGTAGAGAAGTCAGCTCTCGAAATTTCAAAGCTCTCTTAAAGCAACACTCCTATGCATAGCAGTATCGAGGAAAGCAAGCGAATTCGCAATATTGTGTAATGTTAAGTTACTAATCGAAGAATCTGAAAATTTATATTTATTTCTCCCAAAATTTTCATACTTTCCCTGCTGGAATTTCATCAATCTTGCGACGAGAGTAGGTATTAAATTAGAGCACAAGGGGAACGTTAAACAGTTCTGAGATGTTCGCGTACGACCCGCATTATTAAGTTTTGCCTCTCAGTCATATGTTCGTGTTAATAAATGCTTTCGAGCGAACCGGGTTCGCTCTCGCAGAGAAACATCGGCCCTTCTCTAACGCAACTATCGGTGGTTTCGAAGCGCACAGAATATGTCCGGACTGCGTGAAATCAACTGGATGATGCAGCCAGTTGCAAGCTAATGCGTGCTGGTCGCCTATTCCGCCTCCACGTTAACCGTGGAAAGGTCGAAACGTGGCGCGTGACGGCGAACCTTTGACCTTCGCGAAAATTGCGAAGCACTAGATTTTACGATGACATTTAGTCGAGCAAAAATAGAAGAAAAAAGTAGATAGTTAACCGGTAAATTGATACCAATTGTTGTTATATCTAGAAATTAAATTGTAATCAATAGTTAAATTAAAATTGCCTTTGTGACTCAAAAGCCGGTAAATCCGACATAAAATAATCATTTTCATTGGAATTCAATCCCGGAAATATCCGTAAAATATAAATGTTGCTTCTTGCTGCTCGAAATACTTCAAAGTAAAATTTAAACAGCTTTAAAAAAATTCTTTCTATAAAAACTATTCAACTTTTAAAAATTGATTTTTAATAATAAATGTATCTTTTAACAAATATTAAACTGTTTTCAAATTACATTTAATTTTTAAAATTAGTAATAACTTCTCTATTAGTAATAACTTATATTGCCTTGTAAAAAATTTTAGTTTTAATCCAATCTGCTCATCTTTTAAAAATACAAACGAATGCAAATGTATTCTTTTGCACTCTTTTTATGTCTTCCATGGATCTTTATTACTTTCTCTAATGGGTATTATATCCTTAATGCATATCGTAAAAATTGATTCGGCCTCGGGAGAATCCGTGACTCTCTTTATCATATCTGTGACGTCTCATTCTTCTCATGCCAAATTAATACGAACGGTAAAAGATGGAGAGAAGAGAGAACAGGTAAAGAAAGAGAGACGAAACAAGAAAGCACTTAGCGATGACTGCTCTAAAAAAGCATCCGGAGTCTACCCTAGTTAAACTTTAATTAAACTCGGCACGAGAGTTAACATCGCTGCATATAGCATATCGCGTTCCACGTCTCTGCGAAATTTTGCTATAAGCGTTTCGGTCCGCTGTATAATTAAGTATATCACGGACATCTGTTATGCCGAATGAAAAATTCTACTGGACTCAATCCATACTAATAATCTAATCTAATCGAAAAAACAAACCGCGAGTTCAATCTCTTTAACCAGCTTTATACACACTTTACTACGTTTTTCTTAACTTCTACGTTTTTATAATAAAAACAGTTTATCTGTTAATAATTTGAGAAAATTGTGTGAAAATATTGTTTCAGAATTATGGTGAAAAATGGGCCAAGAGCTCGGCGAGGAAGAGCAGTGCAAAGGGCTCCATCGCGCCTATATAGAACGGTTGGTGGACCCATGAGATGTTTCAATAAAGCACAATGTGTAGGTCCTGAATTTGTCGTTCGTGCCAATCAGCCTCCGAAAACACTCAGCGTGGGTCAAGTTAAGGTATGAAGATAAAAGCAAATAATTAGAAATAAAATGTTAGATGATTTAGAACTTTCACTTGTTGATACACACATTTTTAGCTTTTATTTTTAATTTTTTATTTATTTAAAATTATCAAAATTATATAAACGATTATATAAAACATTTGTAGTAAAAATGTTCAAAATTTCACGCATGACTGCTCATATAATCATACTGTTATTTTCAAAAGAAATCGTTTATAAAAAAGAAATAATTAATCGAGCAATTTTTTTATAAATAGTATTTTGTAAAAAAAATTCACATGAAAACTGTAAACAAAAATAATTTCCGGTACCGGGAATCGAACCCGAGCCTCCTGGGTGAGAGCCAGGTATCCTAGCCACTAGACCATACCGGATGTTGTATCCATGTCCATATCACATCTCATCACCTTTATCTAATTTTGTGCATTCATTTCATTAAATATATAAATATTATATAAATTTATATCAATATTTAATGAAGAAAGAGAATTAAAAAACAAAACATATTTACAAATATCCACAAAAATATAAATTTGCAAAAGATTTTCCGGTACCGGGAATCGAACCCGAGCCTCCTGGGTGAGAGCCAGGTATCCTAGCCACTAGACCATACCGGAGGTGATATTAACTGTAATACAAACGATGATGACATGTAAAAATCAAAAATAATAGTACTTGTTCTTTAAAAAAATATTAAAAGTACATTACATATTTTTGAAATAAATATCTCTTTAATAATTAATATGTACAATGATTTAATATTTAAATTATTCAGAGAAACAAAGATTTATATATAATAAAAAACTAAATTTCGATAAAAGAATTAAATTTCAATGAATATAAACATATAAAAAATTTATAAATGACAAATCATTATTTGATTTAGACATGTATATTTTTTTATATATTAAATTTTAGAGTGCATACAAAAACATTAATTTGATAATTCATAAATATTGATGCAAAAGTTAACTAATACATTATAAAAAAAATTATTAATATATAAATTATTAATATATAATGCACATATATAAAAATATTTATGGCGACAAAAAAAAATTCCGGTACCGGGAATCGAACCCGAGCCTCCTGGGTGAAAGCCAGGTATCCTAGCCACTAGACCATACCGGATCGAGTATCAGGAGGCTAAAGTTCCAATATGAACATGTTGCTGGTAGAGATCAACTTGAACTTAATAATAATATATTATTTATATCTATATAGTAACAATATATATTAATTTTCAACAAAATATTAAAATAAATAAATATTAAAAATATTAAATTATGAAAGAAAACATCAAAAGAGAAATATCATTTTCATAAATAGAAATAACATTTTCATTAACAAGATACAACATTATTCAAATTCTTGAAATATATATTTAAAAAAATTTAGCAAATTATATGTATCTTAATTTATTATTGTAATTAATTTTTACTATATTATACATGGAAAAAAATAACAAACATTTTAAAAATTTATTTCTTTTAAATTTATTTCTTTTCCAGTTTTATTATAATATTTTTGCAATATGTCTAACAATAAGCTTCTTCATTTTTATTAAATTTAAAACAGAAAAAAAAAATTTCCGGTACCGGGAATCGAACCCGAGCCTCCTGGGTGAAAGCCAGGTATCCTAGCCACTAGACCATACCGGATTACGATAACCTGTGCTTTTAAGCGTATACTTAAAGTTATATACCGGTAAAGCTAAGTCTAAAAAGGATTCCGGTACCGGGAATCGAACCCGAGCCTCCTGGGTGAAAGCCAGGTATCCTAGCCACTAGACCATACCGGATCACGTTTGGTCCTTCCTGTATACGTAACTTTATACATGACAACGTTGATTAATACGTACATTTCAAAATATATATTTAAAATTGTTGCATTTTTTATTCCAAAAATAAAATTTATATAATAAAATAAATTTATATAAAGTGAATAAACATTAATATTAAGATGAATAATTAGATAAAAATCTGTCATCCAAAGTAATTTTCAAAGTTAATAATTTTATGCCATAAATTTTGATATTTCTTTTATAAATAATGAAGGAAATAAATATAACTACAGGAAAATATAATAAACTATAAGAAAATATAATAAATATAACTATACGAAATATAACTATAGCAAATAAAAATAAATGTATCTATATATCAACATATAAAACTGCACTGAAAAGAGATAAAGTAAAAGATCAAAATAATGCAATAATAATAAATTAATAACGCGTTTGATGTAGGCGGGCAGTTCTGGCCGGATAGTCGTAATAATGCTGACAGGACAACGCGTGGAGGTAACCTGCGATCCTCAAAAAGTCACCGCTGGAGATTTATTCCAGGTAAGCTTTCAAAATGAATCCAATTATTTCCAAATATTTCATTTTTTTTCGATAATTATTAAATGATTCCTGACAGATGAATCCTTGACAGAAATAAGGCATTTAAAAATAAACAAAAAAATAAAATAAAATAATAAAATAAAAAAATAATTTTTAATACATCGAAATTGATGAGATGATATGTTTCCATAAAGATTTTTAATTCAAAATTTCTCTAAGCAGAAAATATTCCCTTAAATTTAAAGATCGACTGTGTCGCATATCACATTCTTAAGAAGATTGATTAAAATTGAATCAAAACTGCAAGCTATCGAAGATTCGCTGCAGAGAGTGTCCGTCACCGATAAGAGCTTCAATTCATCGACCAATTACATCTTAATGAATTAAAGTCATTCTATCAAAAGAAGCATTTTGTCATATGATCAGTATTAATATTGAATTTGATAATACCGTAATATAATTAATAGAAATGTCAATAATAAATGATAAAAAAAAGATTATAAAAAATCTAAGAATAAAATCAAACATATATTTAATTATTATTTTTCATTTGTAATAAGATTAATATTTCATTGATAAGTATTCGCAATGCATTCGTTTATTTGCAAATCAGTATATGCATATGTATCATGTCACTAATAATTATTATTTTCGCGTTGCAAAATTGATACATAACATGTTATTTTGAAGATAATAAAGAAATATTTTAATATACATTCCAATCAATTTATCAATGTAATAAACATTTTCAATAAAGTAACAAAATTAATTAAAGTATTACAAGTAATCATTCTCTTCGATTTTCTCTTTAAATGCATTATTCTATCCACGTGAAACTTTTCCACTTCGTAAAAATTTCCACTGAAACGATTCCTTTCGACGCTAATAAATTATATCATCTGTAAGTGAGATATATGATGTCTGGAGATTCCTTCGCGAAGAAATTATATGCTTTTATTTACTGCGCGTATGAAAAAATATACTCTATCTCTGCGTGACAGAAATCCTTTAAAAATGTTTCATCCGTTAGTTCTCGAAAGAAACTGATTCGATCGTAATACTCGCGTAGTAGTGGCCTCTCAAAACCACGCTTGGGCCGCGAAAGCCAAGACATGGCCGATTGTTTACGAGACCACAAATTCCGGCGTGAACTTGCGAGAAGTTCTGGCGAGCCGCCAAGCCTAATCATTATATACGATACATCCATAAACCACGAGTTATGTGATCTCAACAATGATTATATATCGCGATTCCTTCTTGTTTCAAAAAAATCTATTCTTTCCAATACTTAAGTCCAACAATATAAACGTTTACTTATAATACTAATGTAATACAATGAAAGAATCGCAGGAATTACCAAAGATTATTTTTGTATCAGTATATTAATTAAATTATATATCAATAAATTAAAATAAAATCGTTATAATTAAAAATAAAAATTTATTCACTCATGTATGATTAGAAGACTAAAAGTAACGATCTGTAAAATTGTAAAGGAAGGTATAAAATGCTTGTAGAAACCTTTGTTAGTGAAGATATTAAAGTAGAAGGCACGATAGAGCGAATTAATTTAATACCATTTGGAGTTCGATACTTCAGAAAGGCAAGCGTCTGTCTTAAATTCACTCTTTTCTTTCTTCTTGTATACCTACCACTTAATTCAAGCTTTCGAACGTGACTGGAGTATTTTGGCGTGCAGTTTTTAGTGGTCGATTTATGGGACGCTCGAGAGTGAGAACTCAATGCGAACTTTCAAATTAGGTTACTCTTGCAAATTCGCGTCAATAGAAAATTATCTCTGCGATGAAAATAGGTATCGCGCGTCAGAAAATCGCTAACTAATTGTAACTTCTTTTATATGTATTTAATGAAGTTTTAAATCGACTTTTTTATATATTGGACATATCAGATCCTTTGTATATTGCAATATTTATTTTGCCACAAGTATATGATTCTTCTTCTTCGATTCTTTTTTGACCCACGCTGACTTCAAGATATCTCAATATAATTATATTCTAATTCAAATTCTATTTTATTTATATTGAATTAATCCTATTTAAATTCTATTCTAAATTTAATTAATTCTATTCAAATCTTATTCTAATTAATCTTATTAAAATCCAAGTCTGATTTTCATTATATATTATGTGTATACGTTCTTCCGTTTGACTTTAGCTAAAGTAGACAGCTACAATAAACTTTTAGAACAATTAAATGCAACCGCTCTCTGCATTTAATTGCCTGTCTCACATCATAATTCCACGAGGAATCCTAGAGTTTATGAACATTATCTCAGCTTTTCATTTCGCATATTTTGTGCTTTTATTGCATAAATTAAATGTACGATAAATATCAAGTAAAATATAAATACTAATAAGAATTAAAAAATGTCAAATAGTATAATGTCCATATAAATTTGCATATCGATTTTAACAGAAATTATTATGTTGGATATTTACGTAAATAAATGTCATATTTATGTTAAGAAATTAAACTACACAATGTGGCTGTAACATATTTTATCTGCATTAATTAACGTAAATCTGCCATCAGTTAACCTCGTGTGTATATTAATATTACTTTACACGTTATATGCATATCTTTTCAGGCTATTGTCCAAGCGGAGAGTCTAGATGAGAATTTCACTCTGGGTCTGGCCGTATTATTGGCCGGGGATTTCGCGATGTTACCACCCGACACGAAATTAAATAAAGTTGCACCACCGGGATGGTTAAGTAGCGGCAAGAGCAAAAGTCTCCTGGGTCTACCGACCAGTTTCATGCTGTACCTGCGGCTTCGATTCTTCCTACCATCCCTTCGCGGCATTAGGTTCGTTCTCGAAAATAAGCTTTAATAACAACATTACTCCATCTCGATTACAAATAACTGATCGAATCGCTTTCACAGAAGCTGGATATCGAAGCATCTACTATATCTACAAATAAGACGATGTATATTGGAGCAGCAGCTGGTCTGCCCCTATTCCGAATTAATCAATCTGACAGGTCTTGCACTTCAAGCCGAATTCGGAAACTACAACGTCAACGTGAGTTAACAAGGATTATGCGATACACGCTATTCTTGAGATGAAATTACCGTCAACGATACGGAACAGTGTGATATGTTCGTGAACGATAGTTTAGCTCTAAATAATAGGGATTAAATGAAATTAGAGAAGCTGCATTATCCTATTGAATATATTTATGACTTGGCGAAGTTTCTTACAAATTAAGGCAATTTCTACTTTATAAGATCTTGGATGTTCCATCAAGAAAAATCTGTGCATGTAATAATAATAATATAATAACAATAAATTCTAAGAAATCTTATAATGATTTCAACATTGAGAAATTCCTAAATTTAAGATTGATAAAAAAGGATTTTCTAATTTTTGATAAATTCCACTATTGTACAAAAAAAAAATTCAACTGTTGATAGATTTTAAAGTATCCCAGATGCTTTATCTGAGGAAATAATATTAGAAAGTTGTGTCGACTCGTGGGCGATAGACGACAATTTTAATAAAATTTGCAAACAATATCTCTGCTTTATCGGAATTATTTTCCACAGGAGCATGGCTGTGGACATTATTTCCTCCTCGAGCATTACGTGCCCGAGTCCTTGATATTGAGCGCAGACCGGCATCAATCGCAGCCCTGCGTCGACGCCGATACACTTCGGGCGCAGCTACACCGCGCTCACCGCGACCGCCGTGGCTTAGACTCGAACAAAGCCGAGGAGATGTTCATAACTCACGCACAGTCCCTGCCGGATTACGGCTCTCACTACTACATCGCCACGGTGGACTCGAAGGAGCTCGAGAAACTAATGGCACAGCAAAGAAAAGGGAAGAGGACCGTGCCCGAAAACCGCGACGTCGTGTCGTCGCTCGACGGCGCGGAAAACGCTTATCACCAGAAGAAATCTGAAGAGCAGGAAACTTGTCCTGCTTACGGCAACATCGGGATCCCGCGATTAAGTTCTCGCGAGAACGCGGCGATGATTCCTTACGCGGATGAGCAGACAAAAGGCCCGAGATTGTACGATGAGATGTGCAATAATAAGAACAATAATAATAATATCAATGGGATTAACGGCAATAATAATAAGAACAAGACTGGCAAGAGGAAAGCGGAGAGCAACGTGTGGTTGGCGATACACGCACAAGGTTTGAAGCTGCTGGAACGAGGGGGAGAGCCGAGGGAGAGAACGGAATTGGCTCACTTTCAGTGGAGGGACGTGCAAACATTGAGTTACAGCAAGAGTTGCCTGGTAGTTTACAGCAAGTTGAATGGAAAACGATGCAAGTTTAAACTACGGATGGATCATCGAAAGTAAGTTAGCCCATCCCGATTTAAACGATTCATCTATTTAATACTATTAATACCAAGTGCCAGCGAACGCGAAAATGTCTATCGAATATGCATCATGCATTTTCACCTACTGCCAGTTGCAGTGACAACCTATAGGTTTCATAAATGTGTTATCTTTCTATTTTCCAGAAGTTACTTCGCTTTCAAGCTCACTTCCCTGCATCATCAGTTCTTCCTAAGGCTTCGTTCGGAGCTTACGTCGCTTCAAGGCCTTGCTAAAGGTACATATGTATACATTCACACGCTCTTTCATAACGGTTAAATTTACCGAAATGCTTAGAATTTAAACTTTTGCGAAAGTTACGTAAGAGTTTCAACTAGCTAATCTAAATTATAACACTTTATCGCATGAGCAAAGGAAATTTTGATTTTCCTCTCTTACGAAAATCTTTTCGAAACATAAATATCCGAGAAAACTAAACTCAATAATCATGCTGACAAATGTAAAAAAAATTAAAGTAAAATATAATTTTAATATTTTAGTTCATACTACTAATATTTCTCATTAGGAATTACGAAGGAGAATAAGATAAAGAGAATAAGAAATGAAGTTTTAGATGATGTAAAAAAGGAAAATATTGTGGAAATTCTAGAAAGAAAAATTAAAGAAAATGATGGAGAGAAAGAAAAAAGGAGAAGAGAATTAGGTATATTTTAGAGGAGTGAAATGTTAAAGTTTAAAGTTTTTTGAAAAAGTCTGGAATATAGGCTGTGATTAGATAAGATAATTAGACTGTAGGATAGATGTATAAGTATACGAGATAGAGAGTGAATGAGGAAGCCAAGTATGTATGTATGAAGTTAAGAAAATTGTTAAACCAAGTCCTGCTTCTTGACTAATTGTAAAAGTGAAGTGAATAAAGTTTATATATATATATATATATATATATATATATATATATATATATATATACACACACACTAATATTTCTCAAATTATTTATTTTTATCAAATTTGTCACTTTCTATAAAATAAAATAATTAATGTAAATAATATTTAAACCTTCTATACATTTTTTATAAAATCTTTTTTTTTTAAATCAAACAAAATCAATCTTCATTGTTTTCCAGATTTTGGAGTACCTCTGACAATGGAAACTAAGCCATCGCCATTGAAAGTCAAAGTCAGTGATGGCAAAACTAAAATAGCGATTGCGAACACCGTCAAGGTGCAAAAGAAAATGAATTATCCGATGCAACTAGAGGAATATCAGAATAAGGAGAACGAAAATCCTCAAAAGGACACTAATGTGGTGGCAACAAAAGACGTTAGTCGTGAACCCTTTTATTCGTCCGAAGATGATGCTCTTTACGCACAAGTAAATGTGCGGTTGGAACCAGAAGGTCAATCGCGAGACACAGAGGAGGAATCAGAGAGAGGCATAACGACTCCGAACGAAATTTTGTTGGAACCTAAATCGAGCTTAGAAACGAAATCAAAGGATGATAAACTCTACGGTTCCTCTCGTATAGACAGCGAAACTGAAACCGAATGCACGTATTCGCTTCCGAAAACCATGTCAAACAGCATCAATCAGCTGGATAAATCTAACAATCCTGAAGAATTGTACGCTGCCATTAATAAAGTTCGTCTGTCGGTCAAGAACGAGTTTCCTGTTCCGGATGAAGTTTGGAATGTATCAGACGTGAGAAAGACATTGCAAAAGGTAGTGTCTCAATTATATAAATAAATCAATTATTCTTTCATAATTATTTCGAATATCTGAACTTATTGTTTAAAAATTGTCGATTTTAAATTATTTTCAAAACGTTGATTGTATCTTTTCAATACGATATTTTATATTCTAGATGAAGACATCTAGTTTACCGAATTATGGCGTGCCAAAACAGTCGGGTGGTTTTCGTACACCCAGCTTACCGCGTCGATTGGGCGTGAAAATGGGAACACGAGCAATCTACAGTAGCTTGGCGCAGAAAGATATCGCGCTTACCGACGACACGGAATCGCTATCTTTAAAATCCGACACCGAATCATCCATTCAATCGATATCGGCGCGATCCACCGAATCACCCATGCCAGAAGCATACGTGCTGAGTAAATAATAATTTAATTATATTATTAAACAATAATTATTAATTATATTAATTATATTTAATTATATCTTATCCATGTAATAAATAATTAAAATATATTTTACATGTATAAATAATTAAAATACAATTTTAAATAATATAATTAGATAAGGTATATAAAATGCAATCAAAGCTAACACAAATATAATATATAAAATATATATTTATATTTTTGATATACGTATATATATCAAAAATTATATTATATATATAAGAATCATAAGAAATAAAATGTTTTATTTAACTCCGTTTACTTTTACTTGATAGATGCCGATATACGAACCGACGACGAAACTTTTCAAGTTCCGGAGGACGAATCAATGTCGGCATCCTTAATGGCTCGTTTCGAAGAGCTGTCGTTTGCCGAGGAACGAGTTTTGCGCACGATCAAGTTAGAACGCGGTCACGGTGGCAGCATAGGTTTGCAAGTGATGGAAGGTAACGGCGGCGTTTATGTTCAGGCGGTCTCTGTTGGTGGATCAGCTGATATGGCCGGAAATGTTAACAAAGGTTCGCAAGAGAGAATTAAAATGCTTATTCTGCTTTAAAGCAGAGATTCAAGATTATAATTCAAATAATAAAGAAAATATTAGAAAGTAAAAATGAAAGAAGCACGTATATAAGAATTAATAAATATATAAATTAAACTTGAAAAAAAAAATATTATAAATATATAAAAGTAAAGCTTTTGATTAAACTTTTCATGATAGGTGACCGGATCGTAGCAATAAATGGACAGAATCTGCTCAATCTTTGCTATGAGGAGGCTCTGAAGATGCTGCAGAGCTCGTCTGAAACGGTTGAGTTGGTCCTTTCGCAACCCGCTATTCGAAAGAATATGGAATCGAAAGATGAACAGGATCAAGCTGATGTGGGGAAACGTTACTTACAGTGAGTATTCTTTAAAGCTAATAGATTTAAAAATTTACTAAGACAATGAAGATTGTTTTGCAAAAACGAGTTTACCTAGTTTATTAATTTTAGAGTTTAGAATGCACTGTTTTGTATTGCCAATCCGACTGTGATTAATTTTCTTGGATTAAATAATTTTTGCATTACTTTTCAAAAATAAGAATTTTTTTTTTAATTATAAAATTACCCTTCTAATACTCAGAGACATCAAATTCGACGTGTCGTCAGAGGCGGAAACGTCCAGTATGATGAACAAATGGATCAATCAGAAAACCACGGATGTAGCATCGGTGCAGAACACCTCGAGTGCTTATAGTAGTGCCGCGTCTAGCGCGATGGGGAATCATAATAATGCTAATAGCTTATACATGACTGATTTTGACAATAATACGCTAAAATCTGCCAGTATGTTGCTATCTATAGAAGATTTCGACGTCAGTAGAACAAGCCGTCAAGTTTTTATTTAGGTAAGCAATATAAGTCATACACATCTTGTGTTTACATGTAATCTTCTCGACAACTTATTACATTTCACATTATTACTATTGATGGAATGAACTCATGACAAATTTTATTTGCTCGGAAAAGACTATTATCTCTATGTTACAATTTACGCGACCGTATTGAACAGTTGACGTCACAGATAATCGAATTGCCATTATTCGTTTAGCGGATGAAGCCCTGCATAGAATTGATTAAGTACTTCGTAGAACACTTTCTATTCTTGAATAAAAAATATTGAACGAATACTTCAAGAAAAAAAATTTTATTTTACATATTTTCCATATATCACAATAATTTCACAAAGTAAATTGCTTTCTTTTATGATTGGCTCTTAAATCAGTGACTGAAAAGAAAAAAAACCTAAAGTTTAAATTAATGTAGCACGTTTTTTCACCGATCTATTTATAATATTTTAAACAATAAATAATTTTCTTGACAATATCATGCGATATTTCTTCATTTCTATATGTTTAATGCAATTACAAAATTAAAGCTTTATATATATTGTTATTGATTGCGTGGAAAGAAGAGGGCGCCTATCATGTCATTGCTAAGGAATCATCCTCAGTATGTCTCGAACGACCTGACGTCGTGGTTACTCTCTCGCGCTCGCGTTTTGATTTAATAATTCGTCCGTGAAGCATATATTCATATCTTCGTTTGCGTTATGCATGATTGTAAGAATCATAACAAACGTTATAATAATATATATATATTAATTTTCAATATTTTAATTTATAAATTAAAAGTTAAGATATCTTTCGTTTCTCTTATCGAAATCAAACGATCTATTTCTAAAATTCCAAATTTTTTCCCATGATAGATGGCGGAAATCCACCTGTGCCACCGCGACGAACAAAACGCAAGAATAAATCTGCACCGATCGCGCCGTCGATGGCGAAAAGCGATGCAATGGAAGCGACAGACGATGCGGGATCTCGGCAAGAACCCCTGCCGGAAAAATGTCAATGGGACAAATCTCGATTTGAAAATCGCGATCGACATCGCGATATCGCGGCGAGCTGTTCGAAAACCGAAAGTGTCAACGTGCGATTCCATCGCCAAAATTGCAACGCCGATATCGTTACGGACATAATCGAAACGAACTCCCCACGATCGCGCGACGACGATACGATATCCACGAGAGAAATCCCGCCGAGAATCGACAAAGCAAACGACGACCTGGATCCGGCAAAGTCGGCCGCTTTGAAACCGCGATTTCTATCTTTCTCTGACATCGCATCGCCTAAGCGAAGAACACTCGACAAATACCCGCCACTCTTTTTCACGCTACATGATTTCGAAAATGTAATGTCCGCCACGTGGGACAGAGATAAAAATACATCCTCGGCAATCCTCGAGGAAAAATCGTCGGAAGCGCAAATATTGGACGAAGATATCTGTTTTCGCGTGACGACGACAAATCTTCCATTCGAAAAGTGCTTGGATGAATGGAGAGGCTCTTTCGAAAATGACGAGTTCGCAGAGAAATTCGATGATTACCAACACGATAATAACAAGAATGAAAACAATCAGACAAATGTTGAAAATTTATCTAATTATGAGAATTCTGATAATTATCACGTAGGCACAAAGGTACGATTCGAGATCGATGCGTCTTCTTCCAAACACAGCGATGATGTAAAAATCGATATGTCGTGTAATAATTTGCAAAGCTGTGAACCGATTTTTGGCGATGGAAACACTAGCGAGCAAGTCACTTCTTTCGTAAATTTGACCGAAATCCGAGAGGAATCTGCGGACGTAAAAGATTGCGGCGACAATTTGCGAGATAAATTATGCGCTTCGAGTACCGAGAAAGGAAATACCGCGACGAGAGAAAACGATTCCTTTATGCTAACCGACACAAACAAAGTTGACACGAGATTAAAGACAGTTCCACAAACCTATTATGACGATATTAATGACGAGAAGATTCATAAAGAGAATTCTAATTTCATATCGCGGAACGAGCACGTCAGCAATGAAAATCTCAGAATCAGAAATAAAAATATAACGACTGCAATAACGAAAGAAGTTATCATAAACGAGGAATACGCGGAAATACAAACAGATCAAAGTAAAATGTTAGATGCTTCTTCAGAAATTGTAGAAAGCGTTCGTCGTTTTTCCAATAAAAGCTTAGAAACAATTTGCAATAATGAAGAAACAAGCGCGGCGAAAATAACTGAGAATATACACCAGGAAGAAGATGTATCTTTGAAAGGAAATGATGATATCAAAGAAGAATGCGATATTAAAAACGAAAAGATTTTCTTTAATGAATCACTCCCAAATTTTTTAAATCGCGATGACAAATCGAGTAATGCCACTAATGATTTCACAAACGAATCGTTCGAAATCGAAAAAACTCGAGGATTGTCAACGGAAGAGAATAAAGAAAAAAGCGATTTTGCGGATTGCAAATATAATCGCGAAGAAGCTTCCCCATCGGAAGAGATTTTCGCGAAAGGCGTTCCCGTAAAGATTAGACGAAATTCTTTTTTGGAGACTATGTTGTCTGATGATTCGACAGATACCTCCATAAATTGTCCAATTTCTACTAAACCCATAATAACTTCTATAAGCATGGAAGAATTAAATATACCGAATGAGTCAGTAAATGAGGTTCGAGAATCGGATATCACAAAAAAAAGTGTACACTTGTGTGATTTTTCTAACAAAACGACAAAAATAGACACGGAGAATAAAAGAGACTCGGAAAATATGAAAGAAAAAATTGTCAAAGTTTCAAGCGCTGACGTAAAATCAATGCAATCGGAGAATAAAAACGCCTGTGACGTAAAGAATGACGTTTTGAACGAGTTGCTCTGCAACTTTAATAATATAAAGCTAAAAATAGTGAGTCCCGAAAATAAGAAACCAGAGATAAAGACAGACGGTGATAAAAATATTGCCCGCTCAATCGCGACAGATAATGGAATTTCTAAAGTGGAGAAAACATCTCCCTCCAAATCGCTTGAAATATTTGAAAGCGACCTTCGCGATATTTCTATAAGCTCCAAGATTAGCGGTATAAATAATGATATCGTTAAAAAAATTGCAACGGAAGAATTTACGAAAATAAACCACGAGAAAAGGCATGTCGAAAATAGCGCTTGTAATTCAGCGACTGATGAGAAAAATATAGAGAACAAAAATAATGACGTAACGTTGAATAAATCCAGTAGCATTAAAAATAAAACTGCGAAAGCTAATTCTATAAAAAGGACAGTCGTCGAAAATACTTCGAGTATCAGATCAGAGGAGATTTGCATGAAAACGAGAATCGAGGAAACATTCGAAGGCATAAAAGATGCTGATGAAGTTAAACGAGATTCTAAAAAATTGCGAGACATTCGCGTCCCCAAGGCGATACTTAAGAAAAAAAGCGCCAAGTGCGAGCAGCAGCAGACGAATACATTTCAAAAACGAATTCCCATCGGAGCGCCCGCAACCATGAATAAGATTTTCGATAGCAGAGAAGCAATTGCGTCGCGCAGCCAGGAAAATAAAAGGGAGGTAACTTCAAAACAGACTCACAGTCACGACAAAGAAAAGACTGATGAAGTAATTGCGGTCAGCGAGGCCGACGATGATCGGAGGAGAGTCGCGAACCGATCGACATTAGCATTATTAGACGATACAATGGGTAGCGACGATAAATGTGCCATAGCTAGGAAAACTACTTCCGTAATCCCTTGTAATAATGACAATAACAGGGCCGTAACACCCGTAGTTAACGTAAGTAACGACCAATCGTCCCGCGACGTTGTAACGATAACCCCGGGTAAAGTTAGGAGCTTCGTTAAGTATTACGAGATTCGGGGCGACGCGACGACCGTCGAGAGACATTCTAAAATTAAAGATAGAGAGAAAGTAAGTAAACGTAAGTCTACGAAGAGCCAAGCGCCAACCGTTGCCGCGAGGAACTCACAGCCGGAAGTAATAACGGGAGGAAAGGAAACAAAAGGCAGGAGCGTTATATATAAATCAAACAATAAACTCAAAACGTCATCTGATCAAATTCAATCTTCGACGTTCGCCACGAACGTCCCGAAAGATTCTGCCGACGATTCAATCTGTAAAACGGCGAGAGAATCAAAGGTGACGAAAGAGTATAAAAAGAGCGGCTCGCACGTAATCGACGATGAGATAGGAGATCGACGTGCGCCACTCGCTAAAATTGGCGCGAAAAAGTCGGTTCAGTTCCAGGGCGGCTTCACTGTGATCCACCCGGGAACTTTTGAGAATGAATCCGCAGGGATCGTTACAGACTACGACGCAAACGCATTGAAAAAGAGGCGAGCCCCCGGAATACCGCCGTCGCGGGATTCCGATGGTTGCCAGGAACTTACTCGCGAAATCAAGAAATCGGAAAAATTGCCGGACCCGGAAAAAAGTTCCTTTCAGCGACGGGAGGCCGTTGCTCAGGTCGGTAAAACGATATTGTTTAATCAAATTCATCCGAATAAGAGTATTTGTAATTTTCAAACATTGTTTATATAATTTTTTAACAAATATATTTCACGAATTCTTTCTATGAAATCTTGAACGTTATAATATCTCACAATTTTTATTGAATGTCAAATTAAAATTTTGAAATCCGATCAAATTAAACGAAAAATCAGCTCATATCATATATTTGAATAATATAATAATATAATAATAAATTTATATTTTTTCAGATACATGCAGTAACCAGTCACGAGGAAAATTCAGGTATTAATTGCTTCGTTTCAAAACCAAAAACCCCGCAGCTCATATTTTACTGTACTGTATAGGTAATACGTAGTCTCTTTTATGAGCCGTTGCTCCGAGTCTCCAAAAAATTATATCGCGTGTCGATACAAATCCCTGCGATTTGGTTTTTGCCACCAATCGAAGAATAGATTTATGATGCTATGCAATGCCTGCTAAGGAGTAATTTACGCTTGTTAATGCGTATCATATGTCTTGTGTATGTTTGAATTCGGATCTTATTTTGAAGACGAAATCATTTACGTTAAACATGTTATCTTTCTTTATATTCTTTTTGTGCAACTTTCTCGCCATAAAATTAAATTACTTTAACATTTTTTCCTATTTCCCTTATTTTCATTCTGTCTTTATTCTTACGTTTTTTTTAGAATAAATCGCATGCAATAAATAAAATGAAAATACTTTTCAGAATAAATTAAATATTTCACACACACAACAATTTTATTTCGATGATATTCTGCTTTAAGAATATTTTTGGTTAACATAAAATTTTAATGGAAATGATTTTCAAGTATGATAAACAGATTTACTTTAAAGTATTATAGACTCGATTTATCCGTTGGAATTATTCATTCGGCTCTATACGCTACGTGTCTTGATAAACGAGATACGTCACGCGCAAAATTCACTTCCAATAAGCCGATCACGCGCATCCTGATAAAAGCGATGGTGGATTTGCAATGACCAAATTTTCCATGTGTTCAGAAAGGATTCGCGGTGAATCGCCCAGCAAACAGACCCCTCGCTTCTCGATCCCAAGTGATTTAAACTGCATAGCGCGGTCTAGTTATTCCGTGAACGAATTCCGTCGATTGGAAGAAGAGAAGTTTTTTTTTCCGCCAGACAATTGTTCGGTTTGTGAACCGTAAAATACTCTAATTTCCTGACTTCCCAATATTATAAAATTTCTCTTTTCGATTTAACTTTGTATACAGACTGAAATAAAATTATTCTTCTAGATACAATTGGTAAAAAAGATTTTAATTAGTCTTAGAATCGTCTTTGAAAAATTAGCTAAATATTTAAAAAGAGATAATAAATTTAATAAAATGTTTAAATATCTTATTTGAAATGTATAAATTACACATGAATATATTCGCCTTAAATATTAATAACTTTCCATAAAATGTAAAAAAATAGATTTCGTTTTACATAAGCAATATGAATGTATTCAAGGTAAAACCGAGCAGACTACTTTACATTAAAGAATAAGGCCACTACTATATACTGGAAGGACATACGCAAGCTGTAAAAATTCGTCTCGCGTAGATCTATTCTTCTTTTGGGAGCTCCGTGTTTTGTCATTAATTTGTGCTCTGTGAATACTTTAGATGCATATTCCTGAGAGGACAGCTTGTAGCTCTGTTATTGTCGAGATCTTCCTTGTGAGTTTTCGACGACACGGCGTATCGGGAAAATCGCGCGTGCCCCACCGCTCTAATTTACATAGATAGAATAGCGGCGAAATACACTTGTTGCACCGTTTATGTTGCGCGTATATGTTCGTTTAGGACTGACTCAGGAAGTACTCAAAACTATGTTCAGCTTCCTCTTCAGTACCTCTGACTAGGTTTAATATATATTACAAGTACATGCTGCAAAAATTTCTTCGATTATACTGATTTATATGTGGCAAATTATATAATTAATTATTTCTTTTTAAATCATCTAATTATTATAATTTCTAGAAAATAAACTTTAAGAAGTAACGTGCAATTTCGTAACCGAAATGCAAAATATAGGGAAATATAGAGAAACAATTAAATATTGTTTACAATAACAGATATTGTTATTTCATTTATTTACATAAAATTAATCGTCTCTTTTTTTTTAATTTATGTAAAATAATATTGTAATAGTATAAAATAGATATCGCGGTTGCATGTAATCCTTCTTTATTAAGTTCCTATCCGACTATTTTACGCAATAAGGATTCAGTGTCACGACGGAAGTAGGATACAGTATGATACGTGATATAGCAATTCTCTTGGAAAAAAACGTGCAATTTCGCGATAAACGAGACGTAACGCGCCTGTAATTACGTAACAGTAGATTCTGTTGACTTATTGTAAGTATTATATGATTTATCATACACAAGCGACTGCATCTGAATTGTGCGATGCCAAAAGTGACGCGTCGCAGTTAGATATATGTATACTGGAAATGCTTATTAAGATTTTAGTCTTATTATATGCGCATATATACATATACACAATTGCTACGCGTATTATTATCATATACAAGTATATGTACACAGTAAATGTAAGTATTATTATGCGCGGTAACTGAGTCTGTGAAATGCTATATGAGCAGTACCCCATATATTGATTGTGCATACGCATATTTATATAACATTATTTGACACACATAGATAGGTTTACCGAAATATAGATTTCGCATCCCGCAAGAGATGCAGCTTCTATCTGAAAAGAGCAATAAATTTTAAAATATGGCGCGACGGTTTCTCTTTCTCGTCTCTTTCGTACATGTACGTCATTATCTTGTTAAACGTTGATAACATTAATTAATTTTAATATAATTACTGAATTATTTTACAATTAATTTATACCGACAGTATTCAGTTTTTAAACAAAAAGAAACTGCGCTTCGAATTAGTTTTGACAATTGAATTCAATATCGATTAGCGATAAAATTTTTCCTAGCGACGAATCGTAACAATTAAGAGAACAAGAAATATACTGCAAAGAATATACTGTATATTCGAATGTATCTGGCAAAAGGAGTTAGAAGACTTGTTAGAAATAGGATATAGACAAGAATAAAAAAAAACGGTATCGTGCAACAGAGTAATCTAAAACACTTTTATCGTTCTTTTCCCTCGATGCGTTTTCAGACTAGAAAAAAGATATATTAATAGGTATTTTATAATATTTAGAAGATTTATATATGTAAATGAAAGAGTCATGCGTATGTGCCAAGTTCTGCGCTTGGCTATACCCGGTGATGCAAAATTTCTTGAGCTATGCAATTTTCATTTACATTTATTCAACCAGATAAAACTACTAGCAGTGTACGTTTATATTTCTGCGCTGAATGCTAAATAAATTATTATTTTTTATGATGTATAACAATTTTTTTCTTTCATTTACCGGCCTTTTCACAAAATCATTAAAATATCTATAATGTAAGACTTATCTCACAATTTCTTACCTGTTTCTCAAACAGGTTACTTAATATTTTCCTTATGTGCGTTTTATTAAAATTACATATATTTAATAATAAATCTACTTTGATGAAATGTATGTAAATTTCAAGTCTTATAATTGGAAATATTATCCAGCTATATCTCGCACGCTAAATATGTCCTGCTTGGAAGTGTGTGCTTCGGTGCGACATGATCGCTGAAAATGATGATTTCTGGCAATTATACACCTCCTGACTCATCTCTCGCGACTTACGTAAGCGCGTATGGCGATTCGCGGTTAATCGGTTAATGACACATGATGAATCTCATCGCGGCGCAAATATAGAAAGCACGTCGCGATTTCTACTCCACTTCTAATAATATCAATCATCGATTTCTTCTCCATACTCGAGCCAAAATAAGGACACTCGTGTCATGCGAGCCGTAATTACGAGCCCGATTTGGATATCATCGCGTCACGATCGTCGAACGCGAGGAATAGATTTCGAAAGAACGTATATGGTACGCTTCCTTATTCGAATTTAGTGCGATGCGACGATTACGAGGACTCTCTATGATATCGGGGACATGTGGGGGTAAAAATAAAGAGCCTGTTACGAGCAACCGACGAGCTCGGACCAGTTTGACGCGGCTGCTGCATCGTGAATCGGCGTCAGACTCGCTCGATCGTAAAAGGGTAACGGCTAATTTTTTATTCATGACACCTGACACTGCGTCGCCCGCGACGTATTTTTCCATCGTTGAATTATTTCTCAACTCACAAGCGATTCGCTTCACGAAGGCATTCGGTTACACACATCTGCAGATGCATGTCGAGCTAAACATTCTGGGTCGTCGTAAATATGAAATGAAATGCAGCTCGCGAATCGCGAAAAATATACGTTCCTGAAGGAGATGCGAGTCCGGAAATATTATGCTAATCCGAAACTCTTGCTAGCAACTACTTGCCTACTTGAGTATTCACAGTATATGGGACGTAGATTTAAAAATATTGCCGTTTCTAATATTAATATAAACTTTGAAACTCTCGCAGCTGATTTAATGCCAAGTATTCGATTTTATAATAAACGTGATCGATGGCTTTTGACGAGTGAAAAGAATATTAAAAAAATGATCAAAATGACGCTACATATGAGGCAAATGACTATGTATGACGCTTCACGTTGCACACGTTGCATGCATCTGTATATCTATATATATGTGTCCGTCGAGTCTGCCCGCACTCGATCGTAAACAAATTTCTTGCGGGGCATTGATCCATCCTTGAAATGCATCAAATGCAGCCACTGGTCAGTCTTCATCGACCACGTTTAGCAAACAAACTCGTACGAAGAATGAAAATTATGAGAATGTTTATCTAAGAATTTTGACAAATTTGAAGATAATTAATATTTATTTAGTCATGTATAAAAAAATATAGGTCCGTTTATTCTGATCACGAAAATACATAATTTTTATTTTATTTATTATTTATTTCTTCATATTAATTATATTAACAAACTTTCAACACTTTTATGCAAAATACAATCTTATTAGAATTAAAAAATTTATGTAAAAGAATAATAAATCAAATACCTGAGATATGTATTACTCATTGAAGTGTCATAGTATTAAAAATAGAATTTAAACCGAGTAAATACCTAATTTCTAACAGTGTGGATTTAAAATTAATCTTGTGCCTATTACTTTATAACAGTACGTATGTATAACTTATTTAATTGAATCACCCTGGTTCATCAAAATCAACCTCATATATATTTTTTAAGCTCAAATTATTTAATTTATCTTTAAATAAGAATAAAATTTCTATCATGATATAAATATTTATTGTTTTGATGTTATAATGATACGTTTTGTAGTTTGTTTTTTGATATGGTATAATAAATATAATAATTAATCACTTTTACAGAATAGAATCCAAATACTACTACATGAGTATTAAAGCTATAATAAAGTTATTTTTTAAAAATGCTTAAATTCCAGAAAGAATTTTAAAGCCTTTTCAAAGTAAGAATTTTAAAGCCTTTAATAAGTAAAATGTCACTCTAAAGAATAATTATAAAGTTATGACATTTCGCAAAATGACATTTTCTTCTCCAAGTTTAATTTAACTTTTTTTTTCCCTTTATAAAAATTTCAATCTGAAATCTTTCTCACTAATCTCGGGTAACAATCTCAGTACACAGTAAATATGAATACAATTTCGTCTAAAAACGCCCACGCATCATCCACGCGTTTGTACACGCACCTGTGCGCGAATAACGAAAACATAAGCGGGTATTCATGACACGTTCCACGTGGCGGAATTCCTGCACCCTACCCTATAGATCCCGCGGGATTTATTTTCGGATCGGTATGACGCCACCACGCGCGTTTATAGCAGTGCCGCGCCGCACAGCCCCAGATCCGCTTCTCTCACTGTGTCGATTTCTCAGTGAGGTTCACGGCTGCCTTTCGCACGAGTCACGCAGCGATTAATACACACCCATCGATCGAAATCGAACGTGTCGAACGCACGCAAGAAGCAACGACCGCGAGTCTATCGATCACGCGAGTTCCAGACGAACGAACGAATGAATTCAGTTACGAAGCAAGTTATGAACAATTATTCATCTACGATTAAATCAAAGAATTACTTCTCTCCCTTTTGAGTGGTTTATGTTTGAAATTTTTCGAAAATGTGCAGGCACGTGTTTTAATATTAGAATATTGAAAAATTGAGTCTGCGATTCTCATTGACATTCGCGATTTATTGTTGACTTAATAAATATTTTTGATCGCGATAAAATACACATCGCCTTTTATTACTGAAAATAGAAAGTGAATTAAATTTATTTACGTATATATAATATAAATACAAAATGAAAATTTCGCTCAAATTTGATCGCGAGTACTTGGTTATGTAAATATACATCGGTTGCGTACATCAAGACATAGATAATTACTGCCGCTAAATTACCACGTAATTAGCAACACAGATACAGAGCATGTAAACACACCATCGCATATGCACGCGTGTGACATCATTTCGCGAGTGTAGCGGTCTGTTTTTGCAAATTACGCGATGTGATGGAACGCGAGGAAGATGAATCTTCCAGGAATCTGCTCGCAACATGAGACGTGACGCGAAACCGTGTGTATGTGTACGTGTGCCTCCCCTTCCTGCGAAGAAAGAAAGTCGAGTCTTCGTCGCTGCGAATTTGATAGACTGCCAAGTCCACGGGAAGTCGCGTTACATAAGCGATGTAACGCGCGAACTTGGACTGCGCGTTCGCCAACACGAACAAATCGACAACTCGTCTCGCAATCGTGCCTGCGCTCGTCGTCGTCGACCATACATATGATAGCACGACAAATTCAACGAGTCGAATGCCGCGACGCGCGAGCGCATACTCTAAGTACGCAGCTACTATTCGCGGGAGCTTGGAAAACGGGACTGCAGTTTTAACTCGGAAGTTATAGCCAAGTGAACGACGACTTTAAATCGTGCGACTGGTCGCTTCATCCGCAGATCAGTATCTTGCATTTCGAACGACGATCGTAAGATGTGTCTTCGATATCCTTCTGTGATCGCAGAGCACGCAAATTTTTATTTTTGTCAATCATAGCGTGCATTAATTATACGTATTTCTTGTTTTAGAATAATTTTTGATTTCGCTTCGTCGAGGGAATAAAAATTCATCGCGACGAATATAGTAATGTGAATAAGCTTCGCTTGGAAACGCAACCGTGGATCTTCCACGAAATTCATAAAATTCATCGAGAGAAGGCAGGACCCGTTAAGAACTCCAGACGACAAACTCGTTTGGAATTAATCGGGACGATCAAGCGGGCGAGCAAGTGGGTAAGTTTTTCCGGCAGATTACTCGAGCGAGAACGAACGAATAAACGAGAGAGAAAGAACCGGGACCATGAAGAACGCCCATCCCATCGTCAGGGCGACGACTTCCAGTCCGGTTGGTCAGGATTCCACGGGCCTCGGCAGCGAATCGGCGGAGCCGATCATCCGACTGAAGCTGCAGAAACCGCTCCACTGGGAGTGGGAGCTCACGACGTCCGCCGACGCGCTGCCTGTTATCCAGCTATTGGACAAGGATGGCCGGCTGCTGGTGGAAACCACCGGCCGAACGGCACAGCGGGCCAGAGGTTCCTTCAAGAAGGGCCTAAAAACCCACGAACAATTTCCGATCGACGAGTCGTGTGCCAACTCGACGAGCAAAGAGCAAACGTCCTCCTCCCCGTCGATGTCTTCCACTATCACGACGCCGCGTCAGGTTAATCGGAATATCGACGGCTTCAGCAGCAAATTTGGCACGTGCGGCTTCACCCCGCGAAAGTCCCGAAGCGACGTCGATATTAAAGAAAGACGAAGCAAGAGGCAGTTGTCCACCTCAGAAGACTCGGCGATGAAGACGAAGGTCGAAGGAAACATAGAAGGAGTGACAGGAAATAAGAAATACTCCGCCGGAGATTACCTTCGACAGCAGATCATGAACGATCTACGTACGCGTAATACGATCGGGAGAACTCCGGAGGAAATAGCCAAGGACAGGTGTAAAAAAGTTAAAGCGTATCTAAGGAGCCAGAGCGAGACTCTATTGAGCTTGGTTCGCGAGGAAGAATACGACGGGGAGGAAACGAAGGATACTAGAATCGGATTCCGCGAGAAGAGTCCCGGAAGTCGTAGCTCGAGCAAAGGCAACATACTCGATCCCGAAGAGAGGAATTCGAATCGAGAAAACAAAAAGGTGAAACCGTATCTGCGAACTCGAAGTGCCGTAATTCCAATGCAGGATTCGGCGAAGAATAATTTCAAACTGAACGAGGGGGATAGAACCGTTCGCAAGATAAAAGACGACATGAACGAGGAGGAGCTGACAAAGATCAGAACGTTCTTACGCGAAAAGATACAGCGGCGAATGAATATGGAACAGTCGCGCTCGAGATCGGCCGTTAATGCCGACATTCCGGAGAGCATCGAGAACGTCAGAATAAAAAAAAGATACTCGGACTATAATTACGAGAACAATCGGAAAAACTACAGAACGCGAAAGGTGCGTAGTGAGACGAGCATCCTGCGATTCGATCCCGAAATGCTCGAAAGAGAGAAGCTGAAGTTCGAGAAGCAACTGAAAAGGGAGAAATCGACAAATTGCAGGGGATTGTCGGGAGATTCCCAACTTCAAAGACAACCACCACGTAATTATCGACGATCGAGAAGCGAAGTCTTGGTCGAAGCTCTGGAACTGGACAATCGACCGAAGTCGCGGGTCAAGAGGGAATCGTCGAGTTTGGAACGAAGGAAATTCTACTGTAAAATCAAGAGCGACATTCTCTTGGGGCAAGAGGAGGCGGAGGTGATGCCGATGGTCAGCGATGAGAACCTCGCAAATTCTCCCAGACGTATAAAAAGCCAAGAAAATGTGGAGAGATCTTGGCGGGAATATAGAGAGCGGAAAAAAAGCGAGAAATATCGCCGAGAATCGGAGAGAGAATTGCCCGAGGAGGACTTCATGAGTAAACCGAGATGGAAGGATCTGCAACGCGATCTCTGCTCCTCGCGCAACTGCAAGATTTGCCAAAACTTGAGAAACTGCGTGAATCCACTTCACGAGAAACCTCATCAAGAGAGCGAAGAATTGTTGATGGATAAAAAACCCGCCAAATTTCCCGAAGACGAGACTTCGACAAACAACAGCAAACCTGGTACCAGTTTGCAGGAGAATTATTTGCTCCCCGAAAGGAAGAATAAGGACAGTCGATCGCCAATCATCCCAGAGACTCAAGTAAACAATCGCGATAATAATATCGACAGCGTGTCTGTATTGAATGTTAAATCTCCAAACTTTGCGTACGACACAAATCTATCGAAAAATGCCTTCAAGAATTATCAAGAGTTATACGCACACTCGAATGTGAAGAAAAGCGACACCTTCAAGATCGTCGACGGAAGCGAGGAGCTGAAGGAACACGCGAATGGTTCTGACACGAAAATAAATGACGGCAACAATTCCGACAGTGATTTCGGCTATCTGAACGGCGAAGGTTCGCTGGCGAATAAATCGAACGAGGATATCACCAAGGACTACTTTAAGAGAGTTTACGAACTGTTGAAGAAACGACAGGAGGAGATGAGAAAATCGGTGACTGAAACCAGCGAGTTTCCAGGCCACGAGGATTCTTCATCTTCGAACTATATCGAGGAAATACAAAAAAAGAGGCATCGGCGTAAGAAAAAGGACAAAAATTCGCAAGGTAAGATATAAAATTTTAACGATTTTTCTCTAATTAATCGCGCATGAATTATATATGCATAATTAGTCATCAAAAAATAATTTATATCTTTTAAATATATATAAATTATTATAACTTTATCATTTATAACTATTATTATAACTTTATAACTATTTATTATAACTTTATCATTTATAACTATTATTTTACTGTCAATTTTTATAAATAACAATTAATTTTATTTGAATAATAATATTATTGATGCAAAGGTAATAAATCATGGTAACACAATCCCTTCGAATATAGTTGATGCAAATAATATTCATATAATTAATAATAATAATTTACACAAACACATATTATGTGTATAAATTATAAGTATTAATATTTTGTAATAATTATGTAATTAATTAATTAATTAATTTTGTAATACTTGTTAATCTTTTTTCTTAAGAGCTTGACAATATATTTAAGCGAGAAATTTTATAAAAAATATTTTTTCATAGTTAAAAAAAAGTAGAGAGGCAAAGAACTCGCGTGGAAAGCTTTAGAGGGAAATACCACTCGGCAAATACTAAAACTCTGACAAAACAGTAATTGCAAGAGATGCCTGAGAACTTTAATTTACATTGTCTGCGATGTACATAACTATTTCTCCGCACGGTAGTACTCGTACCTGATATCGCCCCTGTACCTCTTGTTAATGTGAAAAGTTCCATTCTGGAAGCTCGCTTCCATTGCATCTACTCGTATTTAAACGATGCGATTCGTATTTCGCCGTGTTTCAAAAATATTTTATATCTAAGCATAACGGAAGTTATTTTATCAAGTTAGATGGCACATTATTTGAACAATCCAATAAAATTTTATTGAATAAAATTAAGTATATGAAATATGCAGGGTGTTTCTTAATAAGTTCGACAAATTTTAGGAGATGATTCTTTGTTGAAATTAAGAGTTTTTCATATAAACATATATTCCCCACATCCCTCCCTGTGGAGTTATACACTCCTTCAAAAATGGGGATAAAAATTAGATTTTTATTTTTTTTCTCAAATTTGGAACAAGTTAAAGAAATGAAATTAGGTGAATATTTTCTATTAGTAAAAAGGGGTTATTTATTAATATTTATTCCAGCCTCTTGCATTGTTATAAGGAGATGAAACTAGCAATCCCTATTCAATTTTTTCTTAAAACTTTTAATATTTATATACATACACACACTATTGTAGTATAATAAATAAGAATTTAATAGACATTATTCAAGATTCATGCGGTATTTATGAAATGGCAAACGTAGTGGAGCGGAAAGTAGCGATACAAGCGATCGTTGGCGTTAATTGTTACGTGCGGATGCACACAGTGCTATAGGACCACTCATTTGACATAGTTTTCGGTGCGATCTATACATTTGATTGTCTGGCGGACGGATGTACGCGAATGTTTTCCGCGTTATTCTTCCCGCCATTATTTTCTCCCGCTGTAGGCTCTATTATTCGAACAGCAGATGTTTCGTTCGAAATGCCACTTTATTCGAGTATAGTTTAATATTCCGCGAGGACAAGTGTAATTGTCTGGAAACAGTTGTCGTTCCCAATCTGTCTTATTTCGCCACAGAACCGTCCATTCAGGTCGAGCACGCATGAAATTTCGGTACGAGAAACCAATATCGTGTAACAGTTCCACGCGAGGCATTTCAATTTTTCACAGTGCACCTGTACAATGAAATGTATCTATATTGAGGTTGGTAAAAAAAATTTTTTTTCCCAAAGTTTTATAGCGGACAATTTTTTCTTCTTAATTCTTTATGGAAATAGAATAAAAAACTACTTACTTTTTTCAATAAAAGTAATGTAGTGGAAATATCAATTTTTATTTTTCTGATTTTTATTTTATTTTTCACTCTTTTACATTTTTAAAAGTATTATAGTTTTTGAAATTTTTGTTTTTGAATTAAATGCAGCGAGCGTATAATATTAAATTAAATGAAACCATGAAGAATTAACTTTTTGGAGATATATTTTTAAATGAAATATGTCCAAATGTGTCTCGAACGTACAATCAATCTGTGCCGTTTTAATCTATGGTGTAAAAAATATTGATAAAAAATCAGTCACCAAGATACAAGTCAGTTGGCAATGAAAAGGCCAATGTTCGAGTTATCTTAGAGACAGAGTACCAAACAAAATGACGAGAAAAAGAAAGGACGTCCAGAATGTAATAAAAAAGATTGCTACCTTGAAATGGAATTGAGCAGGTCACGTTGTCAGAATGATTGACGGAAGATGGACCGAGAAAATACTAGAATGGAGATTTCTCCAATAACATGAATTTATCACGAATAAAGAACGACTACCTTTAACAAGATAGACAGATGATTTAAAGCAAGCAAACAACAAACAAACTGAATGCAGGTAACATAAAATAGACTGGAGATTTATACGAGAAGTCTATGTCCAACAATGCAGCACTCAATAAGCTGATTGATAATGATAGTAGAGAAGAAAAAAAATCGCATACATAAGAAGCGAAAAATATTTAAATTTTAAAGTGTAGAAGAGATTTTTTTCCTTTTTTGAATAAATATTGCCTTATTTGTTTATCTAGTATATCTCGAGATGAAAAAGTTTTATTATATATTATGCATTTTAGCATGACAAAGTAATGTTTATGCTCCAATAGAGTTGCAAATAATGGAAAGATGTTTTGAGAGACGACAACTCAGTGAACTTATATTTATAAAAGTTATTTTAAAAAGTATACCATATTTTATATTTCTTCCGTCGAAATGTAATTCAAAGCAATCGAACGAGAAAGCTCGGCAATGATAATACAATTCCATGATCTTTAAGATAACTTTTGTGCATCAAGCGTAATTGAACTTTGATGTAACAGAGCTTAAGTCTTGTGTCGTCTATGAATTTCATCGAACTTTGTCATTTCCCTTATTAAAGGGTCAACTACAACTAAGGACTCTGAAACTCGTTACGTTGTTCTCGTCGCGCGAACAAGTCTTTAATGTAGTATCTCATCACTAATACGAAGAAATTATAATAAATTCTTATACTAAAAATAAAAAAAAAAATGTAAAATATTTAAAATATAAAGGGAGTAAAAATTACTTCGTAATATATTCGAGATGGAATAATATTTCAATCGAAGTTCTTATCTTTGAATCATATAAAAATGTTACATGTTATTGTAAACGTGTACGATTATTTTATATTACTTAAAATTATTTTTGCTTGACGCTTCATTTTAAAAAAGGCGCCAACACATTTTGATTATACTTCGATAACGAGAACTCGTCTTGCTGCGTGAGTGAAGGAAGACAATAAACGTTTCGAAATTTTAATTGTATGTGGCACAAATCGAACGTGTTTCTTATCAGCGAGACATCAGCAAATTAAAGGGAATTAAATTCTTAAAATTTATCACAGTAATAAGCTTTATTTCATAGAGCAGAAACGTGATTATTGAGAAAAATATATAAATTTCGGAGTATCAGAGAAAGGATTTCTCGGATTATCATGATAGAGAAAAGGACGTAAAAAGATAGACGAAGAGCAAGAGAATTTCAGAACAAGGATAGATAATTCTGCAGGTTCCGATGATACTAAAGACTTGAGCTGAGCGAGCTATCGTGCAAGAAGATGCTCAGCATCTTCTCATAATTATATTCACCTTTTTCGCTAATCTCGCAATTTGGTCTTGCACGACAATTTATTAACTTAATATTCAACAGAGAAGCAAGAGTTCATTCAGGGAGAGAAATATGTAGTCGTCTTTATCTTGATGCTGTTTATTCTCTAATAGAACTACAAATATAATGAAAAATTGTTTAAAAAAATGACAACCTAGTGAATTTATTCTTAAAAAATTATTTTTTTGAAAAGCACGCGAAAAAATATCATTATCTTTAATTATATGAAGAGTCATTCTTTTTATAATTGCCTTTTGAGTCATCATTCTTCCCTTGACTTTCTTTATTATATATTGCAAATTCAGCAAGTAACACAACAAATACATAGCGTTCTTGTATATGTATAACGAACATCGTGTATACGCGGCAATGGACAAGGATGCTTTTGCAGTTTAACTGATCAAAGGGCGCCAGTGAACGCTAGAAATGCTCGTTAGGCTCTCCTTATCGTAAGGCTCTTTGATGTGATCGTACAAGCATACGAAAGGAAACAACGGATTCTTCCTCGCTTCCGTTTCTATTAATATTTTATCTCTGATAATTGCCAAATAATATATCGTCTAATGAAGGCAATTAAAATTAATCTCGAGTTTGGCGCAGGACCCATTGACATGTACGAAAATATTTTATTGTATGTGCGTGTGTATTCGACAATATAAAGAGAGCGCGATTTATTGCTTACGACGCCACTAGCCAATTGTTCTTTTGCCAACGTCAAACATGACGCTGTTTCGCATCTAGCAACAAGTCCATCGATATTCAGACATTTGCCTTGCCATGCGTATTTCGAACATTTTGAATCAAGACCAACGACGCAGAGGATATACCTTTTATATCACTCGATATAAAATTATTATTTTCTCGCTCATGAAATGAAATTTGATTTATAAAACTTCTTTTGTTGATAACAGCAGTTTTATCAAAAAAAAATTCAAATATCTTTTTATATTTAGATCATTTCATTAATATATATATATATATATATATATATATATGTACTTTTTGTTGTTTTATCTTTTCTATTATTAATTGCATATTTATTACATTTTATCTTAATTTTTCATTATATACAGTTGCAGATTTCTCGATATGAATGGCCGGCATTTGTTTATGCATCCTAGAGATTAGAATCACAAATAAATATTTTTGTTAAGTGTTGTAATTTAATTTTGAAGTATATTTTGAAGCATAGAAAGAGAAGTGTGTGTGTGTGTGTGTGTGTGTAAGGATGTGTAATTTCAAAATATATACAGGGTGTATCAGAATTCATATTAGTAAAACACATTTTTAAAACGTTGGAACAATAATTTTGGATCAAAATTATTTACAGCTAATTTAATTTTATGATACTTTCAGTTGTTGCTTGGAGGTATCTATTATAAAATCTTCTCTTGTTATGTAAATTGTATTGAAAATAGCGACAAGAGGTTATTGTATATGGTGTCCGAAAATTAAGTTCCATTTATAAAAATTTCTTTTGTTATTAACTTTTTAATAAACAACGAGCGACGGCTAAAATCTCCTCCACATTACTCAGGACAGTGACCTTGACAACATATGTCAAAATCAAGATCATTGGGGCTGGGTCCCCTAAACAGCAGTTTTTCCTGACATTTCTATGATTGAAATTAAGTGTCCGATAAAAGTTAACTGAGAGGAGAAATTTATAATTACGGATGATAATGTTTAATTCGCCATTAAACTTATTACAATTCAATTGTTCTATACTCTCTCATATTTTTTTTCATCTTTAATTATTGTGTAACTTTATGATATATTGATTTTGTGTCTGAATTGCATATTTCAATGAAAAATATTTAAATGCCTTAAATAACAATAATTTTCTTTTTACGTAAATTATTTTAATTCGTGAAAATATATTTTTTAATTAATTTATTTTTTAAATTATTTATTTAGATTAATACTAATTAAATTATTGATTAAATTCTTGATTCATATACATATTTTTTGATATAGTGTATATTAAATTGCACATTTCTTTGCGAGAGGGGAAAATGCTTCATGTATATCTCCGTTGACCGATCTGACAGGATAATGTTGAACTCCCCAGCTGGTGCAAGGCTGGGTTTATCAACTAAATATCCTTTTCTTATAGATTCTCCTTCACCCTCCCTTCTTACTCCCTCTTACATTTATATTCAAAATTCCTCCTTATTAACTGCGTACCTGTCAAGTACATTTGGATTAGCTGCTTAGAGTAATGAAACGAACATTTTTTGACTCGAAATGGCGACGGTCGGAGATCGCGGAAACGTAATCCAATGTGCGCAAAAATCTAGGCAAAAGATGATAAAGATTTTTGCGGGTATATTTGATGAAGGTAAAGAGATTGCAACGTCGGCAACTGCACCGGATGCATTTTCGCAATGGGGCAACAGCGTGATGCTAATTTCTTAGCTAAAAACCCGTCACAGAGAAAACCGGTACCTTCCGGTACAGGCGCGTGTCAGTCCCATCGCCGAAAATTATACGGTTGGTCTTTTTCTTTTTTACTCTTTCTCTCTCTCTCTCTCTCTCACGCAATTAACTCTTCGCTGACTTTGCCTATAATTATTTTCGAATCGTCGAACTTAGTAAATTGCCAAAAGCATCGTCCATTTTCGCTTTAGGCAAGTCATTATAAATATTTCGATATTCATGAACTCTCGAGGACCATCAGAACGATTTTTGATATGCAATTAACGAAGTTATATCCATGAAAGTACTGCGACTAATATGATGATTAAAAATTCTAAGAAAATATCGTATATAATTATAAAATATAATATAATTATATAATGTATAATTAAAATATTATATATATAGTAATATAAACAGTTATATGTAGTTATATAACATTAAATTAAGTCAGTAATATTATTTATAATAATTTCAAATTACCACGATGCATAGATTTAAAAAAGTTCATTTGGACATTTCTAATTTAGTTAAGAAAACATATAGATACTAATTAATTGACTTTTAATGCATATAGCATAAAAAAATCTAAATTACAGCAAATGATGACCTTCAAATTCTATCTAAAATCATTAGAATAGGAAAAGCAACCATGACCAAAATAGTTTGCAAAGTGAGAATTCAAGATGAGCTACTAGAACCCTTTGAAATAATTAAAAGGATAAGGCAGCAGGATGACCTGCCCTAAGATTAATAATAAAAGTACAATCCTCTTTAAATCAAACTGGCAGACTATATGAATATTATTGCAAAATCAATTGCTGCTTATAAGAGAATTCTAGCAATATTAGGAAATAAAACTGAAGAGAAGACAATAAAAAAATGAAGATTTTCTAATAAATAATATTAAGAGTGAAAATGCATAGCTATCATTTGATGAGGTTTTTTGGTCAAAACCCGATCAAAACCAATAAAAACCTATAATTTCGAAGTAATTAATAGCTCTAAATACCTCGGAACAAATATTAATAATGAAAATTATATTAGTATAGAAATAAAGTAGAAAATCATGGGACTTGCAAATGCACGTATGGACTTAACAAACATCTAACAATAAGAAAAATCACTTCCTCAGGGAAACAAAAACTAAAAAATACAACATTAATAAAATCTCAATTTTAATATACACCTAGGAGATATGGCTGAGTAAACATTTTTATGCATTTCTAAGAAAAAGATTTCTCTTAAATATTTTCGTGCAGTCAACATTATCGAAAATATAACAATGAGCTATATTAATTATATAATTGTGTCATGGCCCATAAGGGATTGTTTCGCTAATGATAAAAATAATTAAATATTGTAAAAAACAATTTATGTTACTATCATTAATGCAGAACATATTTCAATTGATGATTTACTAGCGTAGATTGGAATCGCGTATACACGATTAGCAGAAGTGCTGTGTTCGATCGCCTCGAGTCTCAGATCTTCAAAAACATTTCCGGAAACGAGTGTGCGTGATCCCGCGTAACCGCCCGTTTGTTCCACCATCCGTAAAATTCTCGAGAATTCTCGCTTCTTAAGGCGCTTCTTGCGAGGGATAGTCCCCTATGGGAAGTGCCACATAAACGTGTTAACTTCCGTTCTACCTAACCTACGCGTTTTGTGTGCGGACCACCTTATGCCGTCATGCGACCGGAAGAGAGAACAGGACTCTATCTTGCATTAGTGATCACCGGACGTTCCACGTTTTTGTTTTTTATTAATATATGTAAATATATGAAGACAATGCTGCGAGATACATTTTAATGAAAATATCGAAAAATCTAGTTTTATTTCTTCGAGGAAGAAAAGGATTATTTGATTCACGTTTGAGTCACGTTATTTATTTCTTTATTCTGTGTACGTCCTAAAGTATTATTAGTTTTAGTAGTTTATTTATAACACATCGGACTGTTTTGTGAATTCCATTAATAGTGTATACATTTTTAAAATTGTTACGAAAATTTCATCCCACATAGTAGTGTTCCATTATTTCTTGTAAACATGTTAATTATAATAATCAAATTACATATGCATTGTGTATGAGAATGTTCGATAATAATTACATATTTTTTTATTAATAAATGAAATGAAACGCGATATTAATGAAAAGTGATACAATACGTAAGTTTTATAAATTTCATATATTTTTATCAGCAAAATTCTTCCATCGGATATATTTTGAAATTTTTAAAGTTATTGCGATTATATAACTGTGAGGATTATATATATAACTGTGAGGATTATATATATAACTGCATCGAGGATTATAAAAGAATTTAATAGAGCGAAAATTCTCGATAAAAAAATAATATTAAAAACACTCCATTAACGATTTATCTTCTAAAAGATAATAAACAACTCTAGTTAATAAAAGATGATAAACAACTCAGTCTCTTCTACAGGTAAACTTAAACGAAAATATTTATTTCGTGGGAAAATGCGACTGGCAGAGTGACTGCTTTCAGATTGAAATTTAAAATGGTCTGTAAGTTAACACTTACGTCTCATTTCTTCCTTGTAATAATCTCGCAAAACAGGTGAAGAGACGAATATAGCTTTCGTGATTTTTATAAATCTTGGAAGGAAGAGCTTGCCAAGCTTTAAGCTGAAAGTCTCGAAGTTTACGTAAGGCTTTTGAGAATTGACAATGCCCGAGAGGAGTTTTCAGGGCCTCTCACAAGTCTGGCCAGTATTTTTCTTTCGAAGATGGATTTTTATCCGGAAAAAGATACGTTATACTTTATAATTCATCAAAGTTAAAAGTTAACGGTTGATATACCTCGAATATATAACATGCATAAGCTGTGACATTTAAATTATACAGAATATTTGTTTGTGTAAATTATATTTTTCGACACTATTTTTCTCTTGAATTAATGATCGAACCATATAAGTTATCATAAAATTATAGTTTTTATGCTTTACAATAATTTAACTAATAATTATTTATAAAATTATTTTTGCCTTCATATTGCAAAAATAATATAATTATAGCGCAGAAAATTTCATTGCTTTAATGAAGATATTTCTCATAATTTATTGCAATGTCAATACTTTGCTGGCAGATAAATTTAATTATTTTTGCGAGAACCTATGCGCGGTGGAAGTGAAAATCTCTTCAAAGTTTAAAGCACCGACAGAACGCGGATATTGGAAAACTAGAAGCGAACGGCTGAAAATCATAAGAAAATGTATTGAAAGCGAAAACAGAGTTTTCCATTGCCTGGAACTACTTAATGAAAAGAAAGGAAATTAATTGCTATGAATCTGAGAGAGAAGTTTGAGTGTTCTGTCAAATCATAGGAACACAATAAATGTAAACTTTCTATTATTATAAAATATATCTACTGAATTACATAAATTACTAGTAGTAAATTAAATTCTTTAAGTTTTAATAAAAATATTCTACATCTTGTAAAAATATGTTGAAATATATGAATATTCGATAGTTTATGCGCGCGAAAGCGTAAGAAATTAACTAAAAACTCTCTTTCAGTCACTCTTGCTTTTTTACAGAATAATAATTCAAGATCACGCTTGCATGAGCCGCAATGCGTTTTAATACGTATACAAGTTCAGTTTTGAAATCGAGGACGCGTCGCATAACGATGGAATTATCGATTCGTTTTCTTGCTGCCGTCATACGTGGCATTGTTGTCTGTGTGGCTCCGTTTAAAAACGCCAGGAAAGAATTATGCTTTTACGTCGCGTTCTTCCTTTGCAGATTTATTCGTCAGAAACGACTGCATCGCATGCACATGTATTGTCATAATAAATTGCATCGGTATAACTCGACAATGAATGATGCTCTTGAATAAAAAAATCAGATTAACACAGCGTTTTATTTACGCTTGCAATTACGCTACTCAAATATATAGTAATTATTAAGAGAAAATAAATAACGCGACATATTCGCATTTGACGTTCTGAATCTGGATGTTCGTCGCTTTATTCAATAGAGTCGTGCGGTAGAAGGAGTGAACCATCCACTCTTCTTCATCTTAATTTACACCGTTGCAAGTGTAATTAAAGCACCGTAGATATTGTACTCTTAGTCATCGAGATAACAATTCGTGGAAATATTAGATACTCTGAAGAGTGGCCAGTAATAGCAGCAAAGGTACAAGTGAGGGTGTTACGTGGAAGCGTCAGATGGAAAATAACATAAATAAAATTGTAAACTTGTCGTTTTTAATATATATAAAAAATATTTTCATGAAATGTAAAATATAATATCACTTTAAACAAAAAGTATATAAAGCAAAATGATATTTCGTTAAAAACGTTTTTTTAAATTAAACAATTATCATTTTTTTACTCTGTGATCATTTTCATTGCGCAGGTACATGCAAATATGATAATTTCTATTCAGCACAATGTTCAGCACAACAAATATTTGCTAAAGTTAAAGTCAAAATTCTAAAAAAAAATTCAAATTGATAATGAAAAATCGAGAAACATTATATTATGCAATCTTGATGTGGTGCATTATCCCGATTACGTAATGCGTCATCCATCTCTTTAGATGAATTGGAGATACATAAATCCAACCGCAAGCACTGCGTAGATGTTGAAACACAAGCTGTAACTTAAGTGCTTGCATATGTCGCTGACTTTACCATATTGCATATATACCACAAACGAGTAAAATATTATACAATCCTGTGCATAACCATGTTGTAAATCTCATCGGAAAATCGCAAAAGCTATGTTTGACATATTTCTAGAAACGAATATATGTATATATAAAATATGCTTTCATATATAAATAATATTAGTAGATCAATTAAAAACACACTGACACAACATGTATTTATATTTTATACATGTATAACTTATTTTTCAAAACGGGAATAAAAATATATGTATCCTTCAAGTACAAATCTACATGTCAAGATGAATCAAAATAATTGTATATATTTCTTCTTCAATCTTTATATAATTTTTATTTTCCTTACTCTTTTTATTTTCAAATTATTTTCATATTATTCTTGAAAGCTTTATCTTTCAAATTGTGGAAATTTCTGAATATCCGAAATGCTTTCTGACCGACGTCGCATCTGCAGAATTCAGTGAGCTATAAATGTAGTTCCACGTGTGCGCGAAACTGCTGCTAAATTCGAAGGTAGTACGAGGCCGGAGGATAATGGAACTTCGGAAACTGCAGCGCACAGTCTACTGGTCTACTCCTTCGAAAAGAGACATTGACCATAAACGCGTACGTGTTATACCATGACATGGTTATAAAGCTTTTATTAGCAATATACCAAAACAGCACATATTATTGATGATTTACACACGCAAATATCCATCGGATATTTTATTCAATGCTTACAAAATATAATATTAATAGTAATATCATTTATATTAACGAATATAATATCTGCGTGAAAATTTTGCAGCATGAAATACATAGCGCTTTCAATGAATTATATGTATTAATATTCTATGCCGTACCGAATTACACGTAAATCCAAAAGAGAAATATATGTTTAAAAAAAATATAATAGTATGATTAATATATATTTAATATAAAAGATTAATATAAATTTTAAATAAGGATATTACATAATTTGTATAATATTAATATTTATATGTGTCTGAATTAATATTCATTAATAGTTATATGTCTGAATTAATATTCATTAATAGTTATATGTGTCTGAATTAATAATCATTTTTTATCTATTAAGTACTCTTCATTAATTATTCATTTTTATCAAAATTGTAATTTGTTGCTAATATTCACGAGCATCTATCTGCATTGCAATTGTAATTTGTTGCTAATATTCACAAGCATTTATCTGTGTTAGTTAGAGGCAATCTATTGATCTGTAAATAGAAGCTATTGGGCGATTTGCATGTCTATGTATCATATGTAACATATGTGATGCAACACTGCAAGTTATAGAATCGCACGAAACAAGGCTCGCGAGAGGCAATGAGAGAAATTCGAGGATCAAGGAATCAGGAAATTTGAGGATCAAGGAATCAGGAAATCCGAGAATCAAGGAATTATTCCTTGCTGTTACGAATCACGTCCCTGAAACCGTAGTTATCCCCTTCAAGCTGTGCAAAACTAGAATATGCGCAAGTCGTAAAAGTTCTTTGACACGCCTGCTTCCATTTCGCTCGGTTAATTTGAATTAAACTCCCAACTTCTACATGATTAGAAAAACGAATTTACGTCGCGACCGAGAGAAAATGTTCGTTTTCCCGAATAATCACAGGAAATAATCCGAGCGACCTGTCGAACAGCGTAAAGATTCAAATCGCGTTTTCCTCTTTTCGTATGCGAAAAGAGAGAGAAAGAGAGAGAAAGAAAGAGGAAGGGGGACAAGGAGAAGGGGAAGAGAAATGTGAACACGCTTTTCTGCGAGTGAGAAAGTTCCGACGAAGAATAAAGTAGAAGTAAAATGTATCCGTCGTTGGAGATTCGAGCGCGAAACTTTATGCATCGAAGTGAATTTCAGATACCGATCCGACCGCGACGAACTGGTATTTACGAGGACGTTGATGGCATCCGTCGCGTATTTTATTTCGTAGCTAATATTATTGTTTGCGTAACGCAATATCTGAACATTTTAATATACAATGTATGATGACCGTGAATATATAATTTACGGATGAGCCATGTTCGGGAATTTAATGGATAACTCTATTTTCAAAGGCAAACTTTATTTGCATTAAGATATCACGATAATCCTATTTTGACAATTTCATGAAATATTACGATAAATTAATTTTCTCTTAAATCAATTGTATAATTATATCTATCCTGCAGAGTATTTACTGTCAATTCAGTTCATCGAAAATATCTAAAATCTTGAATTTCGTTAATAAATTCAAATAATAGCACAGGTAATATAATATGAAGTAATTTGTAACCGTAGAATCGATCCTTTCAAAGTGATACCTATTTTATAAAATATGTGTGATGCGATCTTTCAGATTTAATTTCACTGTAACATTAAAAGTTAAAATAACGTCTTCGTGCATTAAATGTTATAGTAATGTGATATATTATGTTACATATACTTCGCTGATTTAAGTACATTTTAGTTATTTTCTCTTAAAATTTTCTTTTCAAATGTGCGAAATGCGAACTATAAATAAAGACTACTGTTTGGCGAAGAATCGATCCTATTTACCACTGGGAAAAGTTTTTCTTTCTTTTATCATTACTCTATTTTCTCGCAAATGCGGTTGTCTCCTTGTCAATTGCTATATATTTGTAAGCGTCATCTTAGCCGTTTTTCTCCAAAAATTCGCATGTTCTATAACCAACAGATAGCTCGATCTTGCATTTTGCGAAAATAAAAAAAAATTATTATTTATCATCCAACAGATAAATCATTTTGCGCTCGGTTTTTCCATATTTTATCATATTATCGGTATTCGGCATCAGATATTATCCGATATTATCGAGAAACAGATTGCACGTAATCTTAAAACTTATACGCAAATTTTATTGAATAAGAGCAGTTTTTCTAAAGATTAATAAAAAATTGTGTAAAATATCTTTCCAAAATTTCTCATCTTAGAATGCAAAGATAGAAATAGAAGAAAACATTAGTACATTTGACACATACAAATAAATAAATGTTAAAAAAATTGATATTCGCTAGAGTTATCATGAATTTCCCCCTGATTTGAGACCGGTGATGATTTCGCCGAAGAAGAGAGAGATCTGTCGGCGCAGATTAAACTTCACGAGGCATGAAGTCAAATCTTAGCACTGGAACGCGTTAAGATTCTCTTATTGTTCGCAATTGTGGCTTACCTTTTGTTCGCAAATCGAGCTAGACGGGTAAATGTTAGAAATGAGCACGCGGGAACAAGTCGAGGAAAGAAGCCGTGATTCGAGCGCGAAAGATGAGGTACCGGTGTATTATACATCTTCCCGCTCTCTTCTTGCTAGACAAATAATTATAATAGTCCGACGAACACAAAAGACACATTCCCGTTGCTCTCGCGCACATCAACTGCATATTAATCGTCCCGAGATTCGTCTACTTTGCGGTACACGCCCTGCCATTAACCGCGTTAACTACTTTTGCAGGTTCGCTTTGGGACGAACTGACTGTTTCAAATGCCGGTAACTTTCCTCTGGTGCGGGCAATTAATTCTCCGTTCCTTAATAACCACGTTTAACGCTCGTTATTCCTCGAAAATTTCGAGGCAAGTAACAATAACTCCGCACCTCTCTTTATTTCTGTCTAGTTTGATTTGAGATTTATTCAAGATTGATTCACTCAATTGAATTACTCAATCTAACTCATATAAAAATGAGTTCATTGTGTGCGTTGTCCTAATTTATTACGACGATAAATATTGAGGCATGCATTGTAGCCATCATAGAGCATTAAAAAAAACGGAATGCCTGGGGTGAAGTAATGTATGATTACAATCGATAGTTATCTCGACATAGTCATGAGTTTATCATCGTAAATAAATAAATGATTTATCATGCAATTGTAATAAATGGCTATAGAAAATAACAAATGGTTTTATGTATCAATCGATGTACCATACAGTCTGCTTTATTTTACTCTTGATACTTGTTTGGCTGTATCAGCCGTAGTTATTTAATACACATGAATATATCGAAAAAAAGCTAATTAATATCATATGCTAATGATTATTACGTATCGATCGGCTGATATTTCATTCTACATGTTTCCATTCTACTATGTATTGTAAGATCGACGCATGCTCGTAGCATTAGCGCTTTAGTCTCGTTCTATAAACCTATATAACGTATGACGTCATCTCATCTGTGCTAAAGCAAATAATTTTACGTTACTGCCAGAACTAGTTTGTATAAAATTTGCAATATGTAAAAAATTCTTGCATGCTTTATTTTGGTTCAATATATTTTTTATACGCGTTTTTAAAATCGTATACGTTGCATGTTTTGTTCTATGATCGCGATAATTTTATTTATTTGTGTTATACATATTCAGGATTGTTACTTATTTGATGAAGTTAAATTAACTCAAATTTTATTTAATGTATTGTTTCACAAAAATAAATCAAATGCAAATCAAATGCAATTATTCCAAATGCAATTTATCTCTCTCATAGCACATATTAATACATTTTATATCGAACAATAACGTTCGTTTTATTTGTTGCTATGCTAAATTTAATGTAATTTTAAAGATCACAGAAACAAGTAATTCATGATAAAGAAAACAAATGAATATAAATTTGAATGGTTCTTTGCACAAATAAATTTAAATAAAATTACCAAACTTGGAAATTTGCAGTAAACTATCGCATCATTTTATTCTTCGTATTGACTTGTCGGCGCGTAATGAAATTGCTCGCAAGAACAAAACCCGGAGAAAGACGCATGCAAATAAAACGTTCGACAGGTGCCGAGCATGTTGGACGAGACCCCGACAGCGTCGATCCGGACCTGGGATAAATCCGGGGGTAAATAGCGATGCACGCTCCGAAAGGTCGGTCGAGGGTAGGGGGATGGTGGCTGCGACGGCGCGGGTGAAACAGGGACAAGGATAGTGTCGGTACCTGCTCTTGAAGCGGCGGTTCGGTCGGTCTCGTCGGTTGAAAAGGGGCGGTCGGGTGAGTTTGCGTTGGCGCGCGGCTCGCCAGTTCTTCGCGAGCCACGAGCCGTGTCGCACCGCGCCAGGTGCGAATGCGCTCAGCTCGTTCATTCGTCTCTCGATCGTCTATCCCCCTGCATTTCTCGCGTCTATCACACCTGACTTGACTCTGGTGTTCTGGCCGAAAAGACTGCGGTCTCTCGTGTACGCGCGTTCCTTCGTGAATTAATGTTAACCTTGTGTTGCTCCGAAAAAAAATACATATAAATCGCGAGAATGTTGCTCCTGACGCATTCACTTGATCGATGTTGAAATGAATAAGGTGAACGTCAACGATTTTCATTCATGATTGTTCGAAAGTGGTAGCGCGCGAGATAACACAACAGTGTGTAATAATTAAGGCGAGTATCTTGCTAAGATGATCGCGAAAGTCTCATAGAAGTGCATACGCGCCTGTGTTTTCTCTTTGACGCATTGGTCCGACTGCTTAAAAAATCAATCGCGACGATCTCTGCGGATATCACTTGTGATGCTTTGAAAGTAGTTTAGTTCTCCGTTGGAGAATTAAAAAAGTGTAAAAATCAAGGTGAATTTATAAAAAATAGTGTCGATATTCTTTATGAAATCAGAATAATTAATTCTCAATAACTCGTGCACGTGTCTTTTTCTTTGATATACTCATCAAGTTATTAAAAAAATACCAATAACAATAATAATGATTTTATTGATGTTATTTTAAAGTAACCTTTCACAAAGAATAATTAAAACAAAATTTTCTAAAGGAAATGTTGAAATATATTCTATTAGTCATTTGATAAGAACTCATTAGCAACTATTAATGTTTTCTCTTTTTCTTATATTCTTTTTTTCCTTAATAATCTTAATGTAAAAATACTTTTGCTTCAACCAATATAAGTGAACGGAAATGAGTGCACAGAATAAAATTTACGAAGAATCAATGCATTTCACAGATGCACTTTTAGATCGATCAATCTTAAATATACTCGTATAAACTTGTATTAACCTCGTTGACCAAAGAATTTGAAAATTTTTTCGAGAACAAAAGCCACCTTTCGACCAATGGTCTTCTTCTAACAATCTTTGTGCATTTCAGTCTCTACAATATATGATTCGGAAAATTGCTGACTCGCTACGAACTTCGTTTGTGAAAGTGAACCGAAATCGAATTCCGAGTTTTAACTGCTGCTAAATTCGAAAGGAACGAGACAATAGGCTGCAAACACAGCGGAAGTGCAACGTGTCGGCTGCCAGGGTATAGCCAAAGTGCATCAGCCGGCTGTTAAATCATTCGAATTGTTGCGAACCGCCGCGCGAAAAAATCGTAAGTAATAAAAATATTAGATTTATCATTTATTTATTTTTTGTTGTAATATTTAAGTAAATCGTGAGATTCAAGCTATCTCACGATAATATTATTCGATATATTCCTTCAAATGATTAAATAATTATTTGTTATTTTAGTATCAAATTTAATTTATTCGTAAACCTTTTTATAAATATGTATATTTTTATAAATATGTATATCTTTTTATAAATAACTATATTAACTTATACTATTATAAAATACGACACTAAAGATTTTTCAATTTTACAAAAATAACGGATTTCTAACGGAGTTTTTACAAAGAAATTTTCGTTTCGTGACGATGCATAAAGAAACAACTTATAAAAATACAATGGAATTGTCTCTTATTTATGGGATAACCTTGACAGAAAAGAAAAAGAATGGTGAAATATTGACGCTCCTATATTAGGATACCATGTAGTGTTTTGTTAGAAGTTGTTCAGAACAAATGAAAGAATTATTAATAACTTTTACAAAAAACATTTCGTCTGCACAATATAACAATAAAAGCAAACTTTAAAAATTGTATTAATTTTACGAGTTTTGATACAAGAATAAATAAAATAAATTTATTATTATTAAAGATAAATAATTCTGAGCACAGTTCTGCTGTTCGTTTGAATAATTAGGTTTCTTTATAAAGAATACTTTTTTACAAGAATTTTGCGGACCTAATTTAAAATTTAAAAAACTTACTTCTAATATCAAATATATTTTAAAAAACTTAATATTGGAATTCTGAATTACACTCAATGAGACAAGTAATCAATAAATAAATTTAAATTATTAATCGCGGAAACTGCATTGCTCTAGTTATTATAATTTCTGAAAAATATCAAACTTTTAAAATTAATATACTTTTACTGAATAATACATAATAAGAATATATATATATTAAAAATCAGTTTCATTTTAAATGCTATGAACCAATGTGAGCCTGGTGCTTGACTTAATAAAAATAAAATAATATATATATATATATATATATATATATATATATATATATATAAAATCTCTCTCTTTCTTTGTAGCTCATTTCTATCTGTTTGTATTGCACTTTATTTCATTTGTACCTCAAAAAGTTAAAAAATGACCAACATGCGACTTTAAGAATTTCAATTTCATTAATATTATATTCGACAGAGAATGTGTGTTTTTTATTCCCATCTTTATTTTATTACATTTATTCTGTTTATATCTTAAATGATGACGGAAATACAATATTTTTTTTTTATTTTTAAATACTTTTTATAAAGGATAACTTGGCAATTTTGATATCGGTCAACGGGATTCGACATAAAATTGCGTATTCGTTTGTACTTTTTATATCATTTGTGTCATCACAGAATATTTTTTAATTAAAATTTTTTTTATTTTTAATTATTTCTTCTAATATAAATTACTTGGCCATTTTTTAAGATATCGATAAACAGTCAATGAAATTGAACAGAAAGTCATTTCCAATCATCTGTATCACTTTCCGTCTTGTTTTTGTGTTAAAAAGTTATAAAATTATAACTTTTTGATGTTTAACTATTTCTTATAAAGAATAATTGAGTAATTTTTTTATTATTAAAAAAAGAGTAGTTCACAGCTGTTAACTACTAAACAGCTGTTAATTAGTTATTAACTATTTATCCTCTGTTGCATCTTAGAATTCAGCAGAGAATTGTTTGTTACTGTCCGTAGCATTTTTTACCACGTTCTTTTTTCGTTTCACAAAATATTTTTTTTTTATTTTTAAGTATTTTTTATAAGGGATACTTTAGCCGTCTTTGCAGACATCGTCGAACAGCCAACGGGATTCAATAAAGTCGCTTACACGCAGTTGTACTTTTTATTCTTTTTGTTTGTACCTGAAGTACAATATTTGTACAGACATACAATGATAACGAATCATTTGTACTTCTTTGTACGTTCTATTTCATTTATACCTCGAAAGGTACAAAAATACATTTTTTTTAATTTTTAAGTATTTCTTATAAAGGGCAATTGCCTTTCTAAAGATAACACTTAATAGCCGATGAGGATTCAATAAAGAATCCCTTATCTCACTTTTTATATTATTTGTATTGTAAAAACAGATCTGTTAGATTTTTTAATTTTTAAGCATCCTTTATAAGAAGTAATTTAGCTGTTTTATAGATATTTTAAAATGACCAACGAAAAATTGTACCCATTTATGTTTTTTTATTTTGTCTGTATTTCAAAGGGTACAGAAGTCCAATATTTTTAAAATTTTTAAATATCCTTTATCAAAAGTAATATGATTGTTTGATAAAGATATTTGTATCCGCATTATATGTATCAGTTTCGTTTGTACTTCCAAGAATATTTTATAAAAATAGATAATTTAACATTTTAGCATTCATCAAAAATTGAAAAATGCTGTAGTTTCGAATCCTTTGAAGTATAAACGAAATAAAAAGTAATACAAACGGATACAAATGATTTCCGCATTAAATGACATTAACAAAATTAAAATATCTTAATACATTGCATATCGGAAATATGAATTGATATTTTCGGTTTTTGAAATGTTCGAAAATGTCAATTAACCTTTTCATTCTCGTGTGACATATTGAACAAACTTACAATTATTTTAATTAATGCATGTACAGTTTGATACGCACGAGAACAGGACTTTGCTCAAAATTCAGCTTATACGATTTGCAATGTGTTAAAGTCGAAAGTTGGTTTTGACTATTTTTTTAACTATTTTGTATTTTGTAATTCTTTGAAATATCAATAAAATAAAGTGCGATACAAAATATGAACGAATTATATTATTAATTTTTAATATATTTTTAATTTTTATATAGTCAGGCATCAAGTCTCCATATCGATATAAATTTATTTATCATAAAAATATATAAATTTGTAATCTAAATTAATGCAAAATAACAATTTATCTTGAATTGGATACATAGTGAGCGAATAGCGAATATAATAATGAACGGAAAGCGAAAATGAGTGTTCAAACATTCGCGTTGGATTGTACTCTCATCCATATTGGGCATTTGCAAATTTTCCTTGATGTACTGCTTCAAGAGCGAGTCGGCCCAAACGCGAATCAATTGGTTACATGAACACACAATCATTACAATGCATACATGAATCCGTTAATAGTTAACATTCGCTGTTCGTTCTCTTGTTGTTCGTTCGCTCAATTTATATCCACTTTCAGAAATATTTAACGAGGAATTTTCAAAATTAATCTTTAATAAAATTAATCTTAAAAATTTTGACATTTAGAAATTATAATAATAATATAAGTAATGTGATTTTCGCGATTATAACTATCGAGTGTAAGTCAAAATTTCAACGTATGTTTGATATTCTCTCAAAGTAAATTTTTTAAATTAAAAACCGCAAAATGCTTGTAAAAAAATATCAAAAACTATGTAAGTATTCAAAAAAACATCAAAACTCTCAGTACTCAAAACTATTTCATCTTAATGTATCAAAAATCGTGAAGTTGGTGACCTCATTTTTCAAAGTCTATTTTCAATGTTTTAATGGAGATAAGAGATTATTTTTAAAAATGATCAAAGACTCTTCTTTTTGTTCTGAATGACTCCGAACTATATCATAATAAAGGTGCCAACTTCACACACCTAAAGAAGAATACATCGTTACTGTTTTTTCGAAAGGTTAGCGTAAAAACAACGCCATCGACGGACGAATAAAAGAGATCGCGTTGATGAAAATTAATAGATGTCAGGTACATAAGGTTTAATGTTGCTGTAAACTCCAACATTAAAAAGGAAAAAATCCTGACATCTAAATAGCAATTAGTAGAGAATGACTCTAAAACATTAGTAGAGAAACGACTCTAAAACATTTCTTCAAAGTGAAATGGCATATCACCGGTTAAATCGCAAAGTTTAATTTATTTTTAACGATGTCGTAGTCTTACAAAGAAACATTAGAATACTTTTATTAAAAGCGGGATTGAAAAGATTTGTCTAAAATCAAAGTGTGATCAAATTCGTGTTGAATCTATTTTCGGTCTGTCCATTGCAACAACGCAAGTGGCGTAGTCAGTTGATTTAAATAGTACATATATTTATTAATATACATATTTATAATATACATGTTTTAAACCATTTTTACATTCTCTTATGCTTAAAAGATTCTGTGAAGCAAAAGAATTTTTTAATCCTCAAAAATTATTTTTTTAAATTATCAATTTCTATGTAAACTTTCTATTGTAAAACTGCAAACTAACATAAAATTAAGATAATTCCGGATTTTACTTGGCTATATGAAACACAGTTACATTACGCTTTATGCACTTTAATCGCTTCGTTAGCATAAAATATATTGAAATTTTGCGGTTATTTGCTCGAAGTAACGATTAATGAAACATATTTAACATGTGTTTTTTACGCTGATCGATCTAAAAGTTAAATTTTCCATTCAAACATCTGTGACTCACATCGAGCTTAAATCTTTTCCGATCACGTATAAATGTTATATTTTACATTTCAAAACTGTACAAGATGTGATATGTCACATACATTGTTCAAATAATCAGGAAATAACAGAAATATAACAATTAAATATATATTGTCAATAAATAAATATATGAAACTAGATAATTTTATATTACCAATAAATATATGAATGATTTCATTATCAATATGGCTAATCATTATAAAAAGATTTGATTTAGAAAAATAATTAGAAATACACATGTTTCAAATCAAAGAATTAAATCCTTCTACGACTAAAAAATAATACTGATCGATACAATGGTAACAGCCATTGGTAACACTCGCTGTGCAGTTTCTTTAAAAGCTTTACAAATTCTACACATGTTCGATGTCCCAATCATTTAAAATTAAGACGCGTGACCAAACGAAACGTGAAGCGCATGAAAAGTTGCTCACATGCACATACGATTACAAGTATTATAGACGTCGTGTATGACAGACGCAACGACTAGAGATAGCAAGTGTACACATTTATTATAGGGTATACATATAAGCTAGCAGAAAATTGTGTTTCTTGTTTGCGCGCGTGGATTATTCTACGTGGCTTAAATATTTGATGCATTTTCTTTCGTTCTGTTTTTCTCTATCTCCCGAATAAATAGAATTATATGAATTAAAGGGAACTAATTGTAAAAGTTTGAAAAAAAAAAGAAGACAAAATCTGTATTAGAATTAATTAACAAAGTATATAGAAGATCGAAATTAAAAGACTGTTTGCATTAATCTGTACAATTACGTTTTAAGCAGTACACGAATATAAAGCCATATAATAAGCATAAATCATTGCATATATAATTCTGAAGTAAAACGATTATCGATTTTTTTCTGTATTGGATTGGAAATATTTTGCCATACAATTTTTAATTTGAAAATATCCTTGACACTATTCGTTCGTCTTCGAATATAATCCATAAATGCTTCTAAACGATATTTCGAAACATTTAGCACACGAAAGCTCCTATGAGACTTCCACGCGAGAATCGATTTTAAAATCGCACGATTAGAGTATAGCACAACCTTGACGTCGTTTAGTTCTTTCTATTTAGACTGCCCATGTCTGGTTTATCCCAGCGGGCCGAGCTGCTATCTAATCCGAGTTTTTTTCCGTGAAAGCAGCCTAGGGGATACATTCAATAAAGCGTCGCCAGCATTTTTCGGTAGCTGGCGATACTTCGTTATGCATTATAACGGTTTTCGGAAGAATCCGGAAAAGCTATCGCGCATAGTCAAGAATGGGAAGAATGAGGAACGGAGACGGAGGGAGGTGGAAGTCTCGACCGCGAGAGAGGAGCCAAGAAAGGAGAGTCGAATAAAGGGAACGCTGACCTAGATCTCGTGTTCCTCCCCTAATCTCGTCCTCTCGACCGACCTTGCGATCCTCACGAGGATTTCGGCGAGAAGTCCGGCCGGAGTTGCGTGAGAAACTCGGGCATGGTGACGCGCAAATTGACGTAATCAAGACTCGGATTGGACGTAACTTCGAATGTAAGGGTTTGTCGAGCGGGCGAACGACAAATAAAGTTAACAAATTGTACATAATAAATCGTTCGGTCTTAATATTTTCGCTTCACGTAATAGAAAGTAACGGCTAAAAGAAAAAATATATTTTATTCTTTCTTGAAAATTAATTCTTTATTAAACTAACAATTATAATTTGTCGTTTATTTTTATGCGTTAAACGAATTGCGATATATGAAACATATTGACAACTGCTAAATGAGTGAATTAATGATGTTCAAATATATAGATAATGTATTTTAACAAAAGGCTAATGAAGCAGTGACAAAATTGGAATGCCACGCATGCCTGTTCGTGCCAAAGCTACATTAAACGTTATAACGAAAATTAGCTCGACAGGTTGAAATTATCGTATGCTTTGCATCGCGGCAAAAACTCTATCGATTTACCGCGATTAAAACTCGAGTGAGCATCTCGACAACCATTCATTTATGGCGCAAATGCGCATTCACATGACAAAGGATGATGAGCTTAACGAGATTTATGACAGATTTTATCGAAATGACACCGTAATATATTTCGGCATGATTTGATAAATCGTGGCTTAACACGATTAAACCTGTTGTTAAGAGAACAAATCTCTATGCTTTGATCTCACAAAAGCCAATATCAATTTTTGAACAAACAACATTTGAACAGATAATTACTTAATAGAATTTAATTTATACAAAAGGATTTGTATAAAAAAGAGAAAAAAAGAAAAAGAAAAAAATATATATATGTAACTTGACGTTGAACTTTTTTAGAACAAAGTCGTGTATAACAAAAATATAGATAAGTATAAGTAACAAAAATATAGATTAATATTCTACTCTAGTTATTCTATTCTATAATTTCTTTGTTGCAAACTGCTCTTATCCAATTAATCTTTTAACTGCGAATGTCATATATACAGCATTGAAAATATGGACCATGAGTTACGAAGCCTGTATATATACATTTATAGTCGAGATAAGAAGTTACTAATTAACAGTTATTTATTATTTATTTAATTAATTTAATTTACTCCTAGTCCTACTTTTACTTTTCACTCGCACTTCTTGTCTTAGCGGCGAATATGCGACTATCATTATATATAATGGTCGCTGTTTTAATGTAACGTGTTGCAGTTAAAAGCTTGATAGTCAGTGTGAGAACTATCTCTTAGATATTTACAGCTGAATTATTATAGTACACAACGACCAAGTTACACCAAGAATATATTACTGCAACAATACCTGTGCTTTTAGCGTTAAGTAGAAATGGCATGTATATATCTCTCTCGTGAATAAAGAATGAAATTAGTGAGATGTGAAATATCTCTCATCACATATATTATCGCAAGCATATCTAGTCTGTATTTATATATCGAACAAACTATTACAAGTTACAAACATATATGAAGACACACGTTTATTAATTATATCAATCTCGAGATAGTAATAGCATTCAAATGCTTTTGTTTTCATGTCAAGGTATCTTAAAGTCACTAAAACTTTTTAATTTTTATTATAAATTATTATTTATATATTACAAAAATTTATTATTATTAAATTTTCTAATCCTTTTTTTTTACGCTTTGAAGGAGTTGTATTGAAATTTCGACTGTTCACGTTCACTTAATCAATTATCATTTCTGAAATAATATTCTGTATTTTCCTCGAATATAATTCTAATAATAAACAGCGGATAATCGTGCGGAAAAGAAAATATCCGGAAGTCGTATCGCGAATATAGTTTAAAGTGGAGAAACGAGAGGTTTGCTCTCTCGCGTAAATACAAAGCCCACTTTGAAGACACTCTCGTACTCGTTCGATCAAAGAGTAGAAGCTAAAGGAGACGACGGATGAGATTAGCTACGTTCGTTGCTGCACGCGATCTTGCACGTAATCGCTTCCCTATTCTCGCTCCCAGAACGTAAAGCAGACATGTATTATCCATTGTAATCGCATTTCGTGAATTTCCACCCTCGAATCCGACGTCGGGCATCGGGGATAGGACGGACCGCCGAGAGAAACGGCAATTTATTTAGAGCAGATAAGAGAAGTGTCTGATACCGCGCACGGTAGATTTACCGCAGTCCTTCTCAACATCGTCTTACACGCGTAAAGCGTGGTTTACACTTTTTTGCTAGCATGCTAATGCGCTAGCAGGTAGTAAAGTTGAAATATTTTAACTTGACTTACATACTAGTGAGAAAAAAAACATGTTAATTTACTAGCGTTTTAAACTACACGATGCTTTTTATACTAGCAAATTAGCATGTTAGTAGCTAGTAAAGAAACATTGTGTGAAGCACACTTAACGGTGTTGAACGTACCGTATTTACGGAAAATAGATTCACCTATCGAACTACTTTAGTAAGTTAAGTTCTTGATTGGTTTGCTTTTGTTGTTGTAAACGTGCATAATCTGTTTCTCATATATTTATGTCGGATAATTTAGATGCTATTTAATCACATCAATGCATATATAAACACATCTTTTCTATTCACACAATGTATAATTGATGTCAGATTACATTTAAAATTTCATTTACGGTTCTATCATGTTAATATGCAAATAATATAATTATTAATTAGAATATTGAAATTTTCAACTTATAAATAATAGAAAATAAAAGATTTAGTTAAAAAAGCCAAAAAACTATTAAGTATATTTAAAATAGATTCTATAAATCAGAAATTTATCTCAAACTTGTGTCAAAATGTAAGATGCAATCAACATTTTTCTGTCTTCAAAGATCAATTTTTTTATCTTTAAATCAATGCAAGATCGAGTCACTGCATGCGCATCAACTCGTCGCGGCTGAGAATAACATCGAGACGATAATCGGGCCGATATAGCCATGAAATGTTATTCATCGCGCTGACGTAACTGCCGGTGTCAAGGCAACACTCGTTGTGATTGAAGGACCTGTGCGGTCTGTGCTAATATAAATGAACTATACATATACATAGATATATACATATAATGTTACGCGATGCTGTGCAATCGTGAATTTTTGCGGTGCTTACAAATATATAAATATTCATATAAATATTCTATGTGAAGAAAAGTGCATGCAATGCGTATCAAGATTATTATCTTCTCTATTTTAATGGCCTTTAAATTACTGCAAATAATTTATTTTTTTATATAGAATTGCGTAATATCTTTCAATATATGTACTATACTCATTTGTAAAATTTAGATCGCATGCCAAATTTGAAGATTTCTTGCACGAGTTCCACGTAATTGACGCAAGGAGCATGGATTTCGAATTAACATTTCAGATAAGGAGTGGTGGAGATGGATAGGAGCTCGCTCTTTCTCCCTTGACAACTTTCAAGTCGGAAGCACATAATATATTATTAAATATTAAAGAAGTAATATTAATTATGAAGAGTATTAAAGAAGCGATATTAATTATGAACTATTATTTGTTATGAATAAGAATGAATTATTATTCTGCACTCGCTTCTCTCTTTTGACTATTATCCTATTATTCAATCGAAATCAGTCGTTCCATGCTTGTACGTTGAAGCTTGAGAGATTTCTAATATTTTATGTATTTTAAGTATATAACATCGAATACCTATAAATATATTTTATGGTGCATATATTACGTATTACATATCGGAATATGAATATATTTTATGTAGCTTATGGATCGGAAAACATATTCTTTCTAGCAGTAAACTTTAATAGAACAGAGATAAAGTGAACGAATATCGCAAGTCAATGACGAGGAAACCAAATTTTCTGATTTAGAGAGTTTTATATATGTATATATTTTTTATTTTAATCTATATTTTATGGATGTGTGCTCTTAGATTTCAAGAATATTTGTTTAATATTATAGACAAATCCAGTTGACTTATTCAAGCATGTTATAGTGTTTATTTGATATCTTTTATTTGCAATGTTATTTTGCACCCCGAGAAAAAATTTAATCAGCATTTGTAGTTGGAGCCAAAAGTATCTTTAGATTTATACTAGGATTTTTCTATTTAATTTTACAGCGAGTAGGACATATCCTTAGCACTATTGAAAATTCGGGGTAAATAAAAATTTCGTTCCAATTCTCAAGAGAAAAAGAATATTCTATTTAAAAAATTAGAAACTGAATAATAGTTCAGTGTTTTGCATATCAATAATATTTATGAAGAACAAAGTCATCATATTAAAGGTTTAATCCCTTTTTAAGCAAGTAAAAGGGATATTGAGTTTATTTTCATTCATAAATTATTAAATAAAAATATATGTATTTAACACAATTATGTATAATGACGACCGGTAATAGGATTTTCATTTTTCACACAGATTTTATCATGTTTCGCGCGCTCGTGCATGAATTATATTATTGCTTCACGGCAATTAGCGTAGACAAAAAACATGCACTTATGTATACACCAATATAGAATGCCAATTTTAGCGATAGTAGATTCGGTATTGGTAGCTACCGATATAAAATAGCGCGTAATAAATATAGCCAATTGTTCAAATCGTCGATCCAGAAACAGATGGATCTCGATGTTAACTCGATACAATGTACGGATACATGGATCGTTGCTCGGGAATGATGTAATTGCACCGACAAATGGAACATACTCGTGCGCAATGCATCGTGGTACTTTCAGATTGAAAAGCGTACCTTTCACGTTTGCATTTATATTTTTAAAGCGAGTCGTCATTAATTATCCTATCGTATTCAGTGATAAAAAAAAGAACATATCCTGACATACATCAACAGAAATTTTTAAAATTAAAATTAAAGAAGAACATGCAAAATTTAATATATAATACGTATATACCACGAAGAGATGTAAAATGATACAGACTGAATTTTGATTTAATTTAATGGAGAATATGCTTGAATCTCTGCTCCTCGAAAAAGCATATGACGTGTCATATAAAAATTTAAATTTTTGATGCGTAATGCACATGGTCTTTTCATAAAAATAAATTAGAGAAAAGATAAGAGGTGCTAGCACGGTAGGTAAAGCGCATATTTTATTAAAATTCAAGCTTTTTTAATCATATTCGGTTCTTTCTTTAGACATCTTTAGCTCCATTTTAAAAACTTTAATAATGAATATAAATAAAGTGACGTAACGTAAAGTCAAATAAGATTAATAATAGTTTAATAATGTTAAACTAGAAAAATCTTAACGATGAATTAACAAGTTGAAATCTGTCTACAGTTTTCGTGCGCGATTATATATTTGTTGAGAATTCAAATAAATACCTACTAATAGATAGTATTAGTAGATAGTAATAAAAATTCCAGTGCCGGAAATACTACGCATTTAGAATTTTTACCTTTTGCGATAGTCCGTGACTCAACAGAATGGTATGGAAACGAAAAACTCTTAGGCGACACAGATAAACAGGCAGAGATCGTTGTGGGATCTTGCACGCGCGTCTTTCTTTCTACGCGTGTTGGATGGATTACAAAATCTGTTTAGACATGTTGAGAATTCTTAACGATTGGAATAGAAAATACTGACGCATTTTCTCCAAAATTTTTGTTCGTTCTTTACATCGCGTTCTATTACATCCAGGATTTATTACGAAAAATAGCAAAATTTCACAGTAAAAGTCAACTGACACGCACAGTCTGATGGAGAAAGTTCGCTAAATAATTGTAGCGTGTTAAAAATCCCGTATGTCCCACAGCAGAGCTTTGTTTCCGTTTTTTTTTCGTCACCCTCTTTGTCCGTTGCATCTGTGAATCGCATTTCAAGCATTTCGAGTGAAAGAAACTCTATGCACTTGGTAATATTTTACTGCATTCTTTCGATAGACCGACAACTTTATATAGGGTTTATTATAATTATTAACGATAACGTAGATGTTTCTATGTAATATAATTACAAAAAAAAAGAATTTTAATCAATCAGGAATTTTAATTAATCTTAAATTTCGATAATATTTTAATTTCATTTTATTTAGATTATTTTAAGTAATTTATAAATTATTTATAATTTAAGGAAGCAATTTATAAGTTAATTATTAATAATTTAGGAGGTAATTTATGTTGAAAAATATTAAATAGCAGAAAAAAGAGCTTCATTATGCGATATTTAATAATATTAATATTCTTCTCATAAAGTTTAATCGTAAATTGCGACGTAATGTTACGGTATAAGAAATCGCGTGCGCGAATTTAAGTCTAGACATTAATATCCAAGTTCGTTGTTATTTCATCATTGATTTTAATCTTACATGAGCGCGTGCTAACGGAAAGATCCAATTCACTTTCAAAATGTGTGAAACTTTATCTCGTTAACCCGAAAAACCGTTGTATCACGTTGTATATTGTTTGATCAATGAAGGGGCATTGCACGCTTAACTTGCGTAGCGAAACTAAACGTTTCTCGTGATCGATAACGTTTGTTTTGACGTTTCTGTAACGTAGCAACGTAGAAACACAGACGATTCTTAAAGTCATTGGACTTAAAATATTTCTTAAGATAAAGACGCGCATTTCAATTTTATGTTAGGAATTGAATGCAATAATAATTAAATCTCAGCGGATTTTCGTTAAATAAACAAAAAAAATATGGACGTCAAGAAAATACATGAAAACGAGTAGAGAAATTAATACAAAAACATTTGTTTTATATATATAAAACAGGTGTTTTTGCGTAAATTATTGAAAAGTAATTAAATAAATTATACGGCAAAAAGGTTTTTGTAAAATTAAATCTAAAAAATTTTCCATTACAAATTTCTTTCCTTCTAAAATATATGAAATATATATTTCGCAAATTATCAAAGCGATTTTAAAAACGAATAGATACTATAATATTTTATAAATACATTACACAGACCTGTAAAATTATAGCTGAAAAATCTACTGAGATTTTATAATTTTTATACGTACAGCTAATAATTATTTCATACGGAACTTTTGCTGCACATTTACAAAAATTGAAAAATATGTCGCGAAGGCCAATTGCGTGTAGAGACGGTATCTCAGTTCGGTATTTTACCACGAGTATGCATTTCACATATCATTTAGCGGACCAATTGAAAGTCGAGTACACACAGTGCAAGCCTTGTCTCTCCGATCCCTCTTTTGCCCTCTGCATTATTCTCTCGTTGCCCTCGAGAAACGTAACGCCGTCGAGACGCACGGTGAGACGAATTCCTGCGAAGTATCTGGCGTGTCGCCCCGCTGACCTGGCTAATGTCACGGGAGTCAAAAGAACGATAAAAAAGGGTTCCTTGTATGAGAGAAGCCGAGTCGCACTGTCGGCTGCAGGCAAACGTTAAACTGTAAATTACCGATAACGCGGTTGCGGCGTCGAGGTCCGATGCGTCTCGAGCGCGGAAATACACGCATTCGAGAATTCATTCGCGAATTATCCGCGCTTCGCGCGCGAAGAGAGCGGGACTCGCGCGCATTTTTAAGGTCGTCGGTTCCCAGCAGCCTCGCGATAAATCACTACGACGAGAGACGCGTCGTCAGCATTTCAGCGCGAGGTAAGCGAGCGAATCGCGCATCCATCATCGTCGCGAACGACAACGACGACAACGACGGAGATCGAAAGCACGAATTTGCCGGCGACACTCGACTACTACCGTACGAAATCGACGATCGCCTAAGCGATTACCTGTATAAATTGCACATCTGCGTAGTAGACAAATTTATTCTACTAGATATATTACAAAAGCTAATGCGCGAATATATATTTACGAATAGATTTTATGGTGGAAATATGTTCTGCATAAAATTCGGAGTCGATTCTTTTTCTACGAAAATTTAATTAAACATTTTAGATTTTTCCTCAGCATTTTAATTTCCAATGTAAAATATCTTAGTATATAATTAATATAGCTCATTAGTCGTAGATTCAACAAAAATTCAGTAGAAGCCTAGTACTAAATTTCTTCTTACAATCAAGATCAAATACCACATATTAATTAAGGAATAATATGGAGTCCAAGACATAGATGAATATCGGGAAAAAGAAGATGGACAAGGAATCATATAGATAGAATAAAGCAAAGGCGCCAAATGGGTCAAAATACAAGAAGATAACCAGAGAGACCACTTAAGCTTTGGGAAGAAAGTTATACTTCTTTATCTTTCAGGAAAAGAAAACGATCGATAGCAAAGCAGAAAAAGTATTGAAAGACAAAACGTTCTACAGTAAAAAGAACACATTAAAAAATCGCTTATGAGAAAAAAAATCTTAATGGTGAACTTCTGACTATGTATTCTCCTATTGAATTGCCGTCATCTCACGATTTTATAATTACAAAATAGTTTTTATTATTACACGAGCAATTATAAAATATTTATAGAAACATGCATTAAAAATATATTTAGAAGATATAACATTTTTATAAAACTATTTATCATTCTCGGCATATATTCATATCTCGTAAATTTTCACGAAAAATATCGCATTGTCACCCGAAGCATGGAATAAAAAGTGCACCTGCGTCTTTGCACGCAAACACATGACACATAAGATTATGCTTGTTTCAGAACGCAACTAAAATATAGTACAAATAAATGCTGCTTTTGTACGTATATGTAAAGTTTTGAAAATGTTTACCATTTGGAAAACATTTTGCATGTTTTCATATAGAATTGGTCGAGCATTTGCATTTTAGCGCTACATTACATTATCAAGAATTTTCTTTTTTTTATTATTCGTTTCTAAAGGAAAAAAAGAAAAAACGAAAGAGAATAGAAATGTGGCCAAATAGCACGACGCGATTATGTAACTACAAGCTTGCAGAAATTACTTTCTAAAAATGTAAATTTTGTTGCGATTTTTAAATGCATATTACGCGTTGGATCAAAAAATAACATTGGAAAAAATAAATATGATTTAAAACCAAATATTTGAATTGCAGAAAAGGTTGTTTTTCACTTTGAAAAAAATATTTTTATATAGATGTAAATAAATCTGTAATGAAGAATTTTTATCTTCATTTCTTTAATACATTAAAATATTAAACAAAATATTAAATTACACTTTCCCTTCAAAATATAGTGTATTTGATACATTTGCGATTCTTTTATATTTCGAAATAGTTTTATTGAGGATTTTTCAAAGCGAATACCTATCATTGCAAAAATTCTCTAGCGAATTTATGTGCATCAGACTAGGAAGAAATCCTCACGAAGTTTTAATTTGCGTAAGGTAAAAAGTTGTAAGTGTTTAAACTCTAGTCGCGTAATATCGATGTTAATGTCATCGCCATGTGTTCGCGATAAAACTTTCAAGTACTTGAGGATTCAACACACATAAAAGCAATCGTTATAAATCGTAAATGACGATTACTGAATTTTTCAGATCACTGTGGAATTGATGTTATAATTACTTTTTGTGGTATATGTATATTTTTTTGATCGCAAGATTATTAAATTTTAAGAAATTCATATCAGAATTACGAATTTATCTCAATAAGTAAGTAAATTTAAAAAAAAGTCAGTTTATATTGTTAATATTCATTTTTTATTTATAGATAATCTATAGACTGTAATAAAATTGTCTAAATTAAAAAAAAAAGAAATTAAAAAATATTTACTGCTAAAAGATAAATTTTTAAATATTATATAATGCGTCAAAATTTTTTTGACAATATTAATTGCGCTGTGAAATAAATCTTTGTAGATATAATCATGTGTACCAAATGAACAAACATAAGTATGTATATTCAATCCATTTTAAAATTTTTATTTCGAAAGGAAAATTGAAGTCATATAATTTATTTTGATGGTAAACAATTGAGCGTGTTTGCAAAACTATGAAAATATTGTTTTGGGTTTCATTCGAAAAATTGTTGTACAATTTTTCATTTTTGGTATAGGAGTTCCCAATAATTCTGCGACAATAATTAACAAAATTTAAACTTGACTGGTGAAGATCAGAAAATTGTGGCGATAAAAATTATGCTACTACACAATACATAGCTCAATAGATTACATCTGACAAGATGCATATATGCATGAATGGCACACGATTCGGCATCATCGACAATGTATTGATGATCGTCGAATGTAACTACATAGATCGGAATGCGATTGTTCGGCATGGCTATATGGAAATACGGAGATCATCCATTTTAAAACTCTATTGAAAATAGTATAATATAAGATTATAATAACTCAAGTATATGTATATTAGAAATGCAAAAGAAACAGCTAAAGTTGATATGAATTATATGAGAAAGACAGTAATTAATTTCAAAAAATATTCTTATAAATTTTCTCTCTCTTTTCTCGCAGGTTGATTAGGTGAATTTTATATTACATGCGTATCGGAAAAATTCTGGATGTGTAAAAAGTTCGAAGAAAAAAATTTCTTAGAACCAAACTGAGGAAAAATTCTGGCAGCGGCAATAACCAGATTGATAGGTGAACGTTATGAATACAAATTCGAATACAAATACGAAGACTGTATAGCCGAACGGATATAGCAGCGACGACTTCCTGCAGCAGAAACGCGGCTCTCCCATCCGCCCACGGAAGGAAGAGCTTCCCATCGAACTCGTTAGCGTGCCAATGATGAACAATGACATCGTATTATCTGTATTATGCGACAACGCAGCTAATTCTCTTCGTTGTTTTTTGAAAAAGATTTTATTAGTTCATAGCATCGCAAATCATCAATAGATTGTCAGAATCAATGAATCATTTGAGAGAGGTGAATTAATTGTATTTTTTCGAACGGAATTTTTTCATCTGGGTTTTGTATCCAAATAACAAGATATAAAAATAATAAGTATAAAAATAAGTATAAAAATTCATCTCTATAATAAAAAATATTAAATTATAAATTAAAAAAAAAAAGATATCGTTTTATATTATTATTTCGTGTATAATATTTTATCTACGTATCTAATTCTTCACGTAAATACGAGATTGCACATCGATTTTGTGCAGTTGATTGAGAATCATTTCTCTTAATTGCCTCACTGTTCACGATAATTCAACAAACGGCAAACAAACAAAATTATTACTAAAATTTATCCTGCCTTAAGCGACAGAAAATTCAAACGAACATTTTAACAAACGTGTGCCGTATATGTGTGTGTTGGCATGCGATAAAAGCGACAGCTCGCACCGTACTTGTCCACTAATTGCATTCCGTTATGTACATCGTGGCGGCCTTAATGCGACGCCGGTTCCGGTTTCCGATACGACGGCAGTTTTTGCCGCATGTGAAATTTCGACAACGCCTCCCGGACGCGGATGCAATTTATCAGTGCACACGCACGATATATCATATGTACACATACACACCCGCTCTCTAACAAGTTCATTTAGCTTTCTAGATGAGAGAGAAGCGTGACCGTGCGGTCACAGCAACGACAGAAGATGGCACACGTGCAAAATTTAATTATAAGCGCGAACCGTTGCGCGTAGCCTGATATACATGTATACATGCTTCCATCAAAATGAAATTTTGGTTAGCGACGGATCAGTCGTGCGATAATCTACTGTCACGTTTATTGAGTTCCCGCAGTCCGCTCAATATGATTTCTGTCCGCCTGTTCAAATTTTATAACGTTCGATGTCCTAAAAGCTCTTCAATCTTAATCATATAAGTTTCTTTAAACGAGAAAATAAAGTGATCACAAATTTTGTGAAATGATTTTCAAATAGCGTAAAAGCAATAAGAAGAAATTATAGACTCGAAGATGAAAAGATAAAAATATTGTGCGGACACATGCGGATGACATTCTGATAGCTAAGAATGAAATAATCTAGCGACTTTTTTATAGATTCAATCAAAGAGTTAGTGAAGTCAACACATAAATATTAAAAGTCAATGACAATCGAAAAAGCCTATCCGATGCAAGCCAGCAGTCAAGGCGATCACAATAAAACAAATATCTTTTTTCAATTACCTTGACGTTAATAGGCAAACAGCTGACAATCAGAGAAGCTCGCACCAATAAAAATGTTTTAGTATGAGGTCATTTAGTTATATGTGTGAAATATCATGTGAAGTTTATATCAACAGAAAACAATATTCGTATATATGAACCGCTTAATTATAATTTAATTTAATTATAATTTAATTACACAGCAGAAACAAGAATGAAAACATCCAAAAATAAATATTAAGAACAGAAATAAGAATTTTTAAGATGGATTACGATGTTACTCTGGACAACAGAGTGATAAATGATGAAATTAAACAGAAATGTAAAGTATGTAATGTACTCGATAAGAGGAAGAAAACGCGAATGGAATGTAGATAGAATGAGTGAGGAGCATTTAACGAAAATTGTAAAAGACAAAATTCACAAAACAGAAGATCGTCAGTAAATCACCTAAACGAATATTTGGAAATTAATTTCTCAAAAAGCAGATTAGGCATGAAATTAGAAAATTACAAGGTTCATCTAACGTGGAAAAAAGAGAAAGATTTCAAATAAATACTTCTCTTTCACGCATTTCACACATTTACATAAATATTTCTTCTGTCTCTTTTTCTGTCATAAGATTAAGCCATTTCTTTAAAAAAATTAGATTTGTTATATTAAAAAATAAATTTATAAAAACATCTGCAAAGAATTCAGAAATGTATGGCTATATTTTTTTCTTTATTTAATATAAAGAAATGAATGAGAGAAAATGAAAGAATTTGTTTTATTAATATAATAAAAATATAGAAAATAATTTTACAATTATTTTGTGAATTTTTCATTTATATAGTTTTCAAAGTGTTGTTTATTAAATAAGATTGTTTTTTTGTGCAACTGACACTATGAGATGAAAATGCAAAAGCGCATAATGCATTTCTATTTAATTTTTGCGTTTTTGCTAGAATAAAAAAGTCGAGTCTAACGACCTTCAATTTAACTACTAATTGTTAGGTTACTCTAAAGCCTCGGAGCGCATTTAAATGCATGAAGTTGTCTTTCATTATATACACGTCCTCACTTTATTTCCCGTACGCTAGCATACCTCTAGCAAAAGGACCCAATATATTCCCTGAGAAGCACAAATTATCATCGTATTTCGCACTTTTTCACGTATAAATCTGTACAGGGAGAAAATGAATGTCGTAACGCTACGACTCAAATTACTTCGAGGCCAAATTACAGAAGAAAATAAAGAATATATAATAAAACTTCCACAATATTTTTTGTCAAATAAAAATAACGTATAAATGACAAATGTTATATCTACATTATATTTAGTATAAATTTCCTGCATTTTTCTTCATTGATTTCACTACAATTAATTTTAATATAACTTAAAAAATATTTTATATTAGATAAAAGATTGATTCTGTTTTTTATTTGCATGCACTTCTGTTCTAAAAGTACAATATTTTGTCCAAAACTAGAATAACAAATGTTTTATGTTCTTGGGATATCACAGTATATAACAGAAAACATTTGTTAATACCTCGTTTTTATTCGTTAAAATATCGTAAAACTTTTAAAGCAGGACCGCATACAAATAAAAATCAACTAATAAATATGTATTTAAATTATATTAAAATTAACTATAACTAAAATAAAATCAATAAAAAAAAATTTCAAAATTCAAAAAATTTAGAATAAATATAGTTTTGAGATGCACGCAGAATTGAAAAATAAAATAATGATAATGTTATAATAATAACAAAATAATCAGTATATGTTATATATTTTTCTGTTTTATTTAAACTAAAAAAATGTTTTAAAATCTTTTTTTAAATAAAATAATTGTGTAACAAACTCTATAAAAAATTTAAAGCACATTCCGGAAATACATTTTTCAAATAATTTTTAAATTTTAAATTCTCAAAATTTTAATGCGGTACGATGGTTTCAAATTATTCCGCGATCAAACTATCATGATTAAACTATCGCCGATCAATGTTGCATCTAGTTGTATAAATAGATACGATAGGCGAAGTTGATACTTCTCGGAAAATCTCGAACATTAACTTTTGATCGATAACCATTCGCGTGTCGATACTGGGTTACTCACGGGCACGACCTCAGCGGGTATAAGCGTGTAAAACGCATAAGCGTCTGGCTATTAAGGTCAATCCTCTCCAGCGCCAACGTCTCGCATGTGATTAAACTCATTCTGCGACGCAACGTCAATATGTTTGCATACTACATGTTCAAAAAAGGAACATTCAGATTATACATACTATATTGATTTAAACTTTGAAAATGCAATTTACTATAAATACAATCTTGGAATAAAATATAGTTTTCATAAATATATACATATCATTATGTCCTCTTGAAAAAACAATACATTTATAAACATATAATATATATATATATATATATATATATATATATATATTAATATATATATATATATATATATATATATATATTAATTAGTCACTTTGTTATATGTTAAGTGAATTAGTTTAGTGATCTTTTTTAAATATGGATTACTTATTAAAAACTACTATTTATTAAGAACTTTTTAATATAAAAAATGATAATTTTAAAAAAATTTTATATAAAATTTTTAAGAAGATAAAATAAAGAGATATTAGCAAATTATAACTATTTATTTAATAATATAACTTCTTACGGCCAACTCTTTATTCAAATTATACATAGATTAATTTTTATAAAAACTTAAATGAAAAACTATTAAATTATATTATTAAAGTTTTAATCTTTTGAATTTTTAAATTGTATATTTTTTATAAATCTGAAAAAAATATTTCCAAATCTTTTTTACTGTTTCAACGTGATAACGCGGCTGACTTTTAAATTTAAAAGCGCAATTTTTTAATTAAATTAAATAAAAATATTCCTTCAGTCACTTAAACAATGCCACCAGTTAGTTAATTCTTTTTATATTTTATAGAAACATATTTTTTATTATTATATAGATAAAAGAAAAATATAAAATATTCTTCAATTTATCTCATAAAATTAAATATTTTTCAATTCCATCGTATTTTATAAATAATCTCTCATGCTTATAATTGTGCTATCATGTATTTTTCCACAACACGTTCATCAAAAGCAGATTTAAGTTGTCTCGCTGATATTTCGATTGAGATACAGTTCCATGATTTGATACAGAATATTTTGAAATATATATCATATAGAAACTAATCTTAAAAGTTCGATAGAAAATTTGGATAAAGACGCTGTTCTGTTATCTCAAAGCTCTTACTATCAAAGAGCTTAGCTCTATAAAAAATAAAGCAAAGGATCAAGAAAATCGACTGCTGCTTCTGTTGGTAAAGTGTATTCCTTATCCAACAATCTACTATGAAACGCTAGCTTAAGCTTTTTGATATCAAAGACATATACGCACAGTAAAAAGTCGATGTACATAACAGTGATCCATTGCAATCTAGTATCGCTGTAAGAAGATGAGAGCAAGAGAGGATTTGTAAAATCTGCTAACGAGAAAACGTGTTATTCATTTTAGTTTCGACATTGATTCTTTTCATTTTTATATCATATTTATTCATAAAATAAAGTATAGAACAAAAAATACTTTTTTTGGAAAAAAATTCGTAATAAAAATGAAATTCTGCTAAATCGTATATATTAAAAAAAAATTAGGCATGACATTTAATCCAATTTTCTTTACGGAGTTTTCTTACAAGACACACAAATAAAATTGAAGAAATTATAAAATTCTATTCACATGAACTTAATCGACAGCAAGACTTATAATGAACAAAATTAGTCATATTGTTCGAATTTTTTTAGAAAGAGATTGAACGTCGTATAACTTCTTGGCATATATGCATGTACGCGATTACCTCCGTCGCCATCTCGCCGCAATTTCATTTTATCATTAGCCGAGAAACTTCGAGGTAACACTAGCAAATCAAGAAGCTTGCTATTCAACGCAGAAAATGTTCTTATACGCAACAACTTGCATTTGCTCTTCTCTGATTAACTCTAATCGCACAAAAGAAAAGAAAACGACTCCCCCACGATATGCTCCTAATGAGAAAAATTCTTTTTCTTGTCACTCATCTACATCTACATAAAAATTGTAGAACACATATTATTTAAAAAAAAATTTATTAATATTAAATAAAATTAAATTATACTTAAAACATAAAAACATTGTATTTAAAAAAAGATGCAAATAAAAAACCAAAATAAATCTCGAATACACATAATTAAAGTTACACGAGATAATTAAAATTGCTATACCTGCGAGTGATAATTATTTCGTACATTGCATTATGATTCTCATCTAATTCTACATCTAATTAATAAATTCTTTCAACCTATTAAACTTCAAACTATTGAAGATATTTTTTCACTATAGGAAAGCAATAATGTGATATTAATTATGATTTATTTCATAACGAGTTTTATATTTTAATTATTTTATATTTAAATATAAATTAATATGAAAAGTTTTCAATTCAAAAACACGAGTAATATTGTAATTAGTACTTTTTAAATTTTGTATATTTTTTAATTTAATAAATTTAATTATGCTAATATAATCGAAGAATAAATTTTCAAAAAATAATTTTTAAGAGAATGTAAGTGCAGATTATGAGAAGAGACTCGTACATGGATCAATCACGTTTCAGAATAACTCAATTTAACCCTTTTACGGATATGCATTCGTAAGATAAATAAAATAAATGAAGTGAATTGGTGAATTAATAAAAGAAACCATAAAATTGTCAATAAGCAATCTCCGCATCACAGCACAAAATTATTAACGACAGCAGTGTTTCGCAAAATTTACGTTTGGTCGTCTATTAACCAGCCAGTTAAAAAAATTAAAATTTAACTTGAAACTTAGAAAGGAACAAACGAGCATCGGATGACTGCTGCTTATATATATTAGTGAAAATACAACTAAACTTTCCGAATGCAGCCAAGTGTGCGAGAGCATGTTTCGATATCTATCACAAAAAAATAAATATATGAACATGATAAACCGAACCAATATTTTATACATGATTTTAACGGATATTTTGCTATGAAAAAAATTTACTTACAATAGAATATTAAATAAAATTATTGAAAACAAATTATTTTATTTAACGAACAAATGCATGATGTTTAAATTATTAACGTCTGCGTCAGAATGTTAAAAATGTGCTATTTTTTATATTTTTATTTTTAAAAAAACTTAAGTTTGATATATATATATAACGCATTCTACGAAAAAATACAAAAATCCTGACAACGGTTGTACTTTCGATATATTTTAAAATATATGCTTAGCATCGAGAGACATGATATTGCGCCCAACTCAATTTTCCACGAGTCGAGCGAGATTTAAATCAAAGGTAGAATCGTCTTAGGAATTGACGCACCCAACTTGCAGGTACTTCTCTCTTCGAATCAGAAGGGACATGTGAAAGCTTAAACTGCGTCTGTGAATGACTTTATATCGATTGAAGCAGACATTTGAAAGATTTCATGATTTGGCGGAAGCGATCGTCGATAAATGCACACGTTCTTTCTGTTTTTTCTTATTATATGATATAAAGTTCAATCGAGATTTATATGTAAAATGATTAAATGCATTGTTTTTCTCTATTAGAATTTTAATTAATTTTTAGAGAAGGCATTAGCAAACATTAGATTTGTAACGTAAATTATTTAAAATACTTTTTTCAAGTTTCGTTTATGCTCGAGACTCAAACACATCTCATCGTGTTATTCAATGATATAGATAGGTGCACAAAGTTATAAATGTGCGCGACGCGTCTCTTCCTCTCTCTTATGGACCGTGAGAAGAGTTATAAGTAGGACTGAAAAAGTCATAAATGAGAGCGGAACCAAACTCTCGAATATGGCCTTCATTGCATAGCCAATGCCCTCCAGGTGGAAACAGTCGTGGTTGCAATGAGATGGTAGAGAGTGCATCATTGATCATATGTTTAAGTCCCGTGTGATCACAGACACTGAGAGAAGAATCGACCGACTTATAATCATTTAAATACAAAGCTGCATTCATAAAATCAACCTAGATTAAAACACTAGATTAAAACACTACATTGTTTCTTTCTGATATGGAGAAAGCGTGTGTTAGATGAAAACTTATTTATGTATAAAGATCACATTTTCTACTAAAATATTCTTATATAAATAATAAATTAAACTTTGTTATATCTACAGTATATATATCTCAGAATTTTAATTCTATAAAATCCAATCGCTTCCAATCAAAATATATTAAATCTACACTGAAATAATCGTAGTTTTTTAGATCGTTTTTTATAAATAAATATAAATTTTTTATAAATAAATATAAATTTTTCAAATCATAAATTTGAAAATTAGATTCAGACAAAAATTATTCCTTTCATTTCCAGAAAATTGATCAAACAATCGCTGAGCCAGTGGATCTAAAGAGATCCATGTTAAAATGCTGAAGATTAATTTAGAAGAATTATTTAGCGTGGTAATCAAAATAATTAATTCATATTTTAATGATCAAGTTTTCTAGCAATGGGAAATAGCTTATATCGCAATTCACAAAAAAGGCAATTCTAATTGTAAATAAGTATAATACTAATTGTAATTGTTACGGAAGAATATCGGTGATTAATACGTTGAATAGATTATATGAAAGGATATGATTTAATTGAAAAGGATAATATTATCAGCATGAAGAAGAAAAATAAAATAAATTCAGATAGATCCATTATGTGTATTCTGTCTAAAATAGCTAATTGAAAAAAAAGATCGCAATTACAAAGAAGAGTTGGAAGGAAATAATAAAAGGAAGGCAACGAGTTCAAGGAACTTGAGATAACATCAGTGGATAATAAAAAGAATGAAAATTATATAGACATCGGATATAAGTTGGAAGTTGTGAGATATTCTAAACCGATTACATACATATATAATATGGAAATTAAACCGCAACATTTTTTGCGTTACAAATTTCTATTCATAATTTTTTTTTGTATTGGAAAATTTATAGTTTGGTTATAAAATACATAAAATCAATGTAAAATATATTTGGATTATTTCATTGATTTATGATGCCCTAGTTTTTCATCGTAGAATATTTTGCGATTAAGAAATTTGTGACAATATAATTTATATGTATATGTAATTTGTACAATATATATTTTATACGTAATTTAATTCAAAAAGAGCATCAAGTAAGTAGCACCGAAGCAAGTAATCGACCTTGCTGACGCGTTATACAAGGACATGGACATGGTTATTGCGCGTGTTCTAGATACGCTAAAGGATCTCGAGTTCTACAACAGAACTTCAATCTATCGCGCCTATCATCCATCGTGTTTGACCGCATAACACGTGACCAATTGCCACATTAGCTTGATTACTATGAAATTCTCTCGAATATTATTAATCACTTCAGATAATTAAAAAATATAATAATATATAATATATATAATAATATATAATAATCTCCATATACGTATACTCGTTTTTACGTAAAAGATAAAGAATAATTATTTATTTAAATTTTGCAATATATATAAATTATTCGTGAAATATATGTTTTACTTAACTATATTTATAATTAACTAAATAATTTTATATATTTTTTTGCGACATATGTAAATATAAATAGTAAAGAGTCAATGAAAAAAATATCTAAGGAAAGTTATTCTGTGTCACTGTAATGAACTGTGTCATTGATAATGTGACAAGTAAAATTTCTGTATGTAATTACTGCTCTCTTTTCTTTATATGTGTACTTACACTTTACAGTTATAAAATTTTTAAAATAAGAAATTAAAATTGTAAAAAATTATCGTTCGAATAACTTCATTATAATCCTTTCATCAATCTATTCATCAATCATTATTACATATTTCCTAAGAAACATGTCATGCTCTTCAAGAAACTTTTAAAATTGATTGCACGATCGAATTTGCGCAATATCAAAAGGAATATTGCACCATGGTCATACAAAAATTCAAGCGCAGTAAATCTTTTCAAAGAAGACTAAAACAGCAAGCGAAACGATTTATTTTAGCCATAAATCTGACACTTTATCAGGTCTTGCGTTCCACGTGTTACAAAGAATATATGACATAATTCATCGAGATCTTGTAATAAACCGCGTAATATAATAAAGTAAAGCTTCATTTTTCTAAATCTGAAGACATCGTTTATTCGATTTTTAACGTTATTAAATACAGAAATTTCTCATATTTTTCCTTCTCTTTTCAACCCTACAGTTCATAGAAATATAGATACGTTATATATGTATATCTAAATATTTAGAATATGTGCTTCGATTATTTAGATTATATCGTAATAAACATTAATGAAAAAAGAATTGTTAATTTTCTCTGTGAAACATTCCAACGTCCGTTTAAATTCATGCATTATTCCCATAAATTACATGCCATAATGAATTGGATCGACATTTAATGACGAAAACGATGCATTAATTGATTTTAACAAGATAATTATTTATCATGTATTGACTAGACTGATCGATTTTTATCGATTTATAATTAAATATCCTGATAGAGCTTCTGAAAAGGCGTTTTACCATGACGAAGTTCACGGCCGTACACCTGTTAAGAATGTATAGCAATTTGCGACCTATCTCTCGCTGTGAATCAGGATGGCGCACCCTATTTCGTTTTAATTTTAATCTCGACATCTCGTGAGATCGTACACTGCATTAAGTATGACGATGCATGATCCATGACAAAATTAATGATAGCGTTACTTGCTATTAATTCTCTCTGTAGAAATTCTTCTATTTGCTTTTATTACAAGTTTTACAACGAGTTTGGTCGATGGAATGAAGGAAAAATAACTATCGCATTAACGATAAAATGTAACAAATCTTAGTCATTACAACTATTTACGCACTTCAAATATGTGTGCTGTTTTACGAGTTTTAATTAAAAATAATGTCATTAATGTTTTCGATATCAGTTTCACACTGTGGCGTTAATTTTTCTATGTAGGTACTTTTTTGTTTTTTTCTATTCTTATATTTTTTTATTTAGAAGAGATTTTTCCATAAAAAAGTACGGACATTATTTAGAAATGTTAACTCATTAATCTTAATAAAATTAATTTTAAAATAAATTTTATCTTCATAGAGAATGATTAATTATATCTTTACTGCCAAAATTATAACTTTTTTCACTTTTAATGTGTTATATGATAAACGTTTAAATACAAAAACTAAATACAAAATAACATTTTCATAAGCGTAAATTAATTGCATAAAAAACTTCGGCGATACTTCGAATTTCTGATAGACGGTTTAAATGCTAAGGTTGATAGTAATAACGACAAGCTTAATTTTCATGAAAACACATGGTTTGAAAGAAAAATAAACGTGGGAAATTTCTGATTGAATTTGATCGAAAAAACAATGTTGTCATCAATAATACTCTTTTTCCACACAAAAACAGTCGCAATGTTATACGGATATCACCCAATCACGTTACTCAAAATCAGATAGATTATGTAGCAATCTTCAAATGAAGATCTATTAAACGTTCACAAGTGCAATGTATTAATGTTGCTCTTGATTATCATTTTTAGATGGAGAAATCAGTGTCAAGCTTAATACAGCTGTCGCGAAGAGGGAAAAGTTCAATTTAGACAGATTAGAAGCTGACATCAAGAAAATATTTCGCAAACACCTGGATGCAAAATTTATGCAATTAACTTTTACATCTACACAATATCGAAAACAACTTCTGCTCTTACATTAGCAAAACCATATTGTTAAGAACATCTGGCCTTAAACAATCATACGGAAGGAATTTCAAAAAATATCTGGATAGATAAGAGAAATGGCAATTAAGCTTAAGAAAAATTCTTGGTGAATTTCAATGCGCGATCAGCTAAGTGCAAAACTTTAGTGTGATGATAATGGTATCTAAGTTGCCGATAAAATATACGAGCGCTCTTTTGCCAGTCCGCACAATGATGTAATTTAATCGGGAGAAGTCGGCTGATATCTTTTTCTCCTTTTCTCTTTTTCTCTCGCGGTATAATCCAAACTTTCCTAAAATTATGGCCGACCACCGGCATTGGCAATCGCGTGCGATTGTGTGCAAGAATTATCTAGATCTAGCTCGAGGATGAGAAAACGTTGCATCGATAACAAATATAAATCATTCGGAAGTTGCACGATCCGCTTTTTCGCAGAGAGATACTCGCGATAGGTATCTATCATAGGATTAAGCTTCAATTATAAAAAATTTCCATTTAAAATATTTTTCTTATATATTAATAATAGCAGTAAATATATCTTTCTCATTATACATATAATATCTTTCTCATATTCTCTCTACATATCTCACACGCAATATAATATCTTTTAATACATATAAAAATACAAATGTTAAAATATTAATATATTTGCAATATTTGAACATGATATGCCGATATATGAATATGCAAAATAAAATATACCTCATGAAATTCATTTTGTCTTTCATAGCTCTGTCACCACGCTCCCTGGGTTATAAATATACAAATAATTGTATACGTGAACATAAATTAAAATCGACGACATAGTTGTTTAGAAGATGAAAGACCGGTGACCATCTTCGAGCCATTTTACGAGCTGCAAAATATGCATCTCAGAGATAAATTCTCGGCATAATAGGGTACAGGAAAAGCGAATAAAAGTTGAGGCAAGTAGCGGCGCCACCAAGTCGAGGAGTTCGCTTGAAATGAATATGTATTACAAGACTTATTTGATATCATTTATCTCCGGGCAAATCCAGCTTCCGGACGTTTGAGTCAACGCGAATCAAAATTCATCGCGATGACAAAGATGAATAATTTCTGTGAAAATAATATTGAAAAGCTGCTGGCTTTGACACCAGTGTTGGCAGGAATCTGTATATTTCACCCTTTGCATTTTAACTCGAAATGTGAAATTATCGTAATTAAAAAGCGGAAAAAAGTAATATAATTATGACTACGGGATTCCATGAGAGCGAAATCTTAATCTAACTCTAATGAAACTTTAAACTTGCGACTTAATTTAGGAAATATTATAAGAGAGGAGAATAATTGCTGAATACGAATAAATCCAATTTTTAAACTTTTCCAATCACTTGAAAATGTGATTATTAAACGAAATATCTTTGATTATTGTCCTCAATATATTGTATATATGATATCGATATTTGATATTTATATATATGCAAACTCTCTCTATTTTAATATGTCTAGTTTAATATGTATACTCTATTTTAATATGTTACATTGTAATATAATATACAAAATGCCACGTTAATAATTATATTAATAATTATCAAACTTAGTTAAGCCACGAATGATTTAAACATTGTTTCATATATATTTATAATGTTAATATTAAGATATAATAGATTTTTTGGTTTTAACCAAAAATTTTGGGTTTAACCAAAATAAATGAAGTAGTATTGAATAATTTCCGATATTTTGTTAAATATATCATTCCATGATGGCAATCATACATGCGATCACGTTAGTTTCAATGTGTAACAAGCGTTGAATAATTCTGTATCGGATAGCTACATGTGCTATTACAGTATCTATTATTCGCTTCAATACGATCAAACTATAATACGCTATGAATATGCACACTGTAGGAATAGTATTTCTATTATTATTCAAACAGTTTGCATCTCAGGTTAAATAATTTAACCTCCAAACAGATAGAATTATTAATAGTTATCAATGTTAAGGGATACATAAATTGCATATTTAATTGTAATTATTATAAAAAATTACCGCTTTTATATCAAAATTTTTATAAAAATATAAATTAGAAGAATTTATAGAGAAAGAGATAGGACATATAATACATTTTTTTCTTACTGGATCTCTTTCAAAGAATTTCAAAGTATATCTTTTTAACATAACTATTTTTACAAATATAAATGTATTTTCGATACAGATTCTTATTAAAATTTTAAAAATATAAAAAATATATTAGTAAAAATATTTTTATATACCTGAGATTCGATTTCGAAACATGTAAAATTATTTATTTTTTAAAATTAATCTGTAATATGACACAATGCTACTTGCTAGCATTAAAGAAGAAATAGTTGAGATGCTATCTAAATATGAATGATTAACAAAAAAGTATATTTAAAAATTAACATTACGAAAACAAAGACGGTAATCGAACATTGAAGAAAAATTTTTCACTCAGTAATGTAGGTGAAATTGAAATAATCTAGGAGTACATTTAAATATATTATACATTTAAATCGATCTGTTCGAAATCTCATCTATTGATGAATGTCAGAAAAAAATAACAAAAAGGATAATAATGGGGAAACAATTGCAAAATTATCACATATCTGAAAAGATCATAGAATAATTCGCAAGATGTATATATGTTGATGAGAACACACTCATATTCCTATATCATAACATATATCGATGAGACCTGAATAATAAAAATAGTCAAAAAACGAATAGATACATTTGAAATGCTGGAGACGTATGCTGAGAATTCTATAGACCAAATGATGAACAAATAAACCGATTGAGAGAACTGAATATCACAGAAAAGACTAAGAATATTCGGAATTTTTTAAAACTATTTCACGTCATGAGAAAAGCCGACAACTCTTTGAGAAAACCAGTGAATCGAGGAAAAATAGGAGGAAAATGAGAATGTTCACCTCGATATGTAGACCAAATTGCAAAAATGACAAGAACCTCAGTATATGATTGCATTCAAACGATAGAAAATAGAGAAGCATGGAGGCAACGAGTTCAAGAACTGTGATTTGCCAAGACCTATATCATTTTTGTTATGATGAAGAGCGAAACAAATACGAAGAGAAACATAAATAAAATATGTGAATATCTGATTGAAGTATAATAACCGATAACCGAAGTAAGGTCCGAGCAGAGGACGCTGTCAATGACTTTGGCGTGCCGGAGAAAAGTAAATATAGCACAGCTACCAAACCAGTTCTCTTAAAATAACTTGCGGTCCTAAGGAGCGCATTCTCCATTGCATCCACGGCTTTTTGGTATCAAAGAACATACGTGATCGACTGCTGGATGCCAATGTCGTGACATTTTGCCAAATAACTCAAATTTATTTTAAAAAAATATATAATAATTTGTATACGTCTGTATATTACATATACAGACAAATACAAGACAGCAATTATTAAACAATTATAAGATATATAATGTGACGGAGGAGAACAAATCGATGTTCTCTATACTTAAGTATTAATTATTTTATTGCAATTTTAATCGTGAATTTAATCGTGAAGTATTGTAATATAATCACTTTCTCCATTTACGAGTCAAATAATTAACTATTCAATTAATTAATTATCTGGAGCGTTAATTATAAAAGAGACATGATTAGAAACGAAGTGCATTTATTCTCAGCTCTACAAGTTTGTTGTAAAAGTTCTTGATTTCATGAAATTTTATATAAAATATTTGTTTAATAATTATTATCTTGTATAATTAATGTTTACATGTAACAAAGACTAATATGATATATAGTGTACTAGTCGAGCTGAGAATGAATGCACTTGGTTTCTAATCGTGTCTCTCTTTTATAATTAACGCTCCAGATAATTAATTATTTGACTCGTAAATGGAGAAAGAGATTATATTATACTTCACGATTAAATTCACGATTAAAATTGCAATAAAATAATTAATACTTAAGTATAGAGAATATCGATTTGTTCTTCTCCGTTATATAATTGCGTGCACCGCTTATCGAGCAAAGTTACAGTTATAAACACTAATAATAATCCGTAAGTGTAATAATTGAATGTCAACGACTACACGAATGTGTGCGTGGAATATTTGCACATGTATGCGTTTTGCCTAGCGTGCCATTCCATCCATTCCGGGTCGCCGTCTTGTTCTCTCTTTCTCGCACTCTCAAGCTTTATCTTTTTCTCCCTTCTGTTTACGGTGACCTACGCCGTCGCTCTTTTTCCTCTTTGTGTGAATCCAGCTGCGCGGATAAATAAAATAAGACTCTCCTTCCTGGCTGCTAACGCATCCCGACGCACAAAGTGCGAGTCCAAAAAGCAAAAGAAAAAGCAACGATCAACGGGCGTCATGGCGGAGCCTGGCGGAATTACGTCGCGTCGTTTGAATCATTTATCTCGCGACGATCATGTCTGGTCCTACGTGACCTCGAAGAAACGACGGCTCGAGATAAACGACTATCAGAGATAAAGCGGTTTATTAAACGCGATCGAACTATAAAGTAGATTCGATTAAACTATGATATAAAAATATATAATAATCATAATTAATAAAAAACTTTTGATATTTTGAAAATTAATTTAAATGATATTAAGACTCTATTCGTGAACTGATTACGGTTTCTAATGAACTTGATATCAAGCTCGAAGAACGGTTTAATAATCGCAAAGTATTGAGTCTCATCGAAAGGGTGTTCGATCGTATCAAGGACTTTGACCGAATTAACGCAGAAATTAAAATCGTGATAAAAAGTATATCGTGATAAAAAAAACCAGCAGATCTATATATAACGGGGTGAAGCGGTATTAGCGAAATCAAGTTTCACCAAGAACTTTGTCGGTTCTTCCACGTTTATATTTATAACATTTCTAATGTAAAAGGTATAAAGATAGAAAGATAGAAATATAGAAATGTAGTAAGAAGAATCAGCGACTTAGGTTTTAGATGTAAAAGGTATGGACGAATATGTAGAATTTTTGTTATCAAGTACCTTCTTGGCACAAAAGCTAAAGAATAAAGTACTAACTATTTATAACATTTCTACGAAATCGGAAATCATTTGAGGGAACAATACTGGGGAAATAAAAAAATTAATTTTTTAAGCAGCAAAGCTGTGCGCTATTTTTGAGTGCTCGCTTTACAAATATATCCTGAGGAAAGTATAACAGTGCAATGCCGCAGAGAGAGAAAAAAGTACATCGTTGCGGAAAAGCAATCGAAAGTAATGATAGGCGAGTGCTAAGGATTTAACAGAGCGAGAACGAAAGTAAACACGCAAAGTCGAAAGAATGCTTCATTGCATCGCGGACAAAATTAACGACGGATAACGCGACATCGAATGCACTTGGCGGGGAAGAAAAAAACCTCACGAAAAAGAAGTATAAGCCGTATGTATATTAACGCAATTTATGACTGCAAAAAAAGTTGATGACAGAATTAAATGCAATTATATACGTCATAATGCATTTCTTTTTGATCTTTCTATGAACTTCATTAGATCCCGCGGGGAAATTCCGCGTAAATTCCACGCACACATTCGTGTTGTCGTTGACACTCAATTATTATATTTACGGATTATTATTAGTGTTTATAATTGTAACTTTGCTCGACAAGCGGTGCACGTAATTATATAACGGAGAAGAACAAATCGATGTTCTCTATACTTAAGTATTAATTATTTTATTGCAATTTTAATCGTGAATTATCAAGAAATTTGAGAAAAATTTGCAATTATATCTATGTAATAAAAGTAAGGTGCCGGTGCACACCTACACCTTATGGAGTCCAGTACGGTCGCCAAGTGGCCGAGAACTAACGACCGGTATACGCGATATATACCTACTTTATAACCGAGCTGAGATACAGCGAACGAACGAGCAAACATATGTGCGTGGTACAGGCGGGACTTAGCATTATATACGTGTGTGTGTGTGTGTATAACTTATGCAAGTTCATGCTCTCATGCACATATGTACGTGTATACGTAGACACCAAGGTGGCATGCGGCGAACGGACACCAGCGGAGAGGGAAAAGAGCAGTTTCATGCCGAACGAGTAGTCGGGCCTCAGAATCGCGCGGAGCTCCAGCTCGGCTCTCGGTCGCTCACGTCGTGACCAAAGAACCAGCCAGTCGGTTCAACTTCTCCGACACATTCCGACAGGCTGTCGTTGAGTTATCCAGGGGGACCACCCTCTCTTTCGAACCGGACTCCGAAATATATACCTGCTCGTGACCATTCGCGTCTCTCGCTCGTCTCGTGCCGCTGTTGCTCAAAAGCATGTGAAATTCGTGGAATTTCATCGTTTTAAATGCGCTGCGAGACTGAAACATTGCTGTTAAGACTACTAATCCAGATCGACCTGGAATCGGTCCAATACAAGCTGTTTCTGCAATAATTGTAGTCAGTCTTTTACGAAAATCACAGTGAACTCGGAAAATGTGCGTTATTCGAAAAATCTCGATATTTTAGTGCATTCACTAAACGGTACATGTTCAAAATATCGACAGTGAAATCGATACTCAATCTGGATCAACCTGGAAGAGATCCAATACGATCCGTTTCAAACTAGTGTTGTATTTGTTTTATTGTTCTCTACGAAAAAATGTCGAAACATGTTACTAACTGTGTGTTACAAAACGGTTCCTGTACGTCGATTAACCGTTATAATCTAAATCGACCTGGAACTGTTCCAGAAATACATATTTCAAAGCATATGTGTATTTTTATTATCTGTTGAACGAAAATGTTGTACTATGATTGCGCATTGGTAATAATGTCATCGTAATTCAGAAAACGCGTGTGCCACTCTAGAAACTTCGGATATTTTATCGTGTCGATTAGTAAGCTAATGCGATAATATTTCACTTCGATTTCGATGTCCTTTTGTATTCTATGAATGTATTTTATGACGTATATTAAATATGTACATTATTGTTTTAATAATAACTTCACACTTATTATTATTACACATACTTTTAAAAAAAAGTAGACTAAACTAGATTATCGTCCACGCTCCATTTTGTTATTTTTTTACTCATTATTATATTTTGTACTGCATATAATTTTTATATCATTGTACAATTTGTACAATTGTACAACTATGAAAACTAATATATCATTAATATATTAATTAATATAATTAACATTACATAAATAAATGTTATCAATATTATAATTTACATCTGTTACTACTATTATATTAAATTCTAAACAATTTAATGCCACAATCAAAACCAAGTTTTTATTAATTTTATAAATACAACAAAATCTTTTGTGATAAATGATTAGTTAGATAATTTTTTGATATAATTTAAATTATTTTATTCAATATCAAATTATTTATTTTTTGCGTCACAGTTATATAAATTGTTTATTATTCATATTCATATTTCATGTTAATTCATTAACTATGTGTTTAAAAATAACCAAGATGTTTCAAAATTATATTTAATAATTCAAAAGAATATCGCCTAATAATTCATTTGTAAAAGTCCTAACATTTCCAAAATTAAAATAATGAAAATTAATTTTCCTGAAAAAGTATTAATTCAAGCTTCATATATGAGTGATACATTTTCTTAAGAAAGATATATGTTACGCAAAGTTTTTGTATTACTATTAATAATTTCCATATAAAATTCTGAATTGCAATTTATCGTTTTAAAATTTAGAAACAATTTTAATATTTCGACTTATTATGATAAAATGAATATTTATTATATCATATATATATATATATATATATATATATATATATATACAGGGTCTACCAAAAGTGTGGAAACCCCTAAATATCTCGGAAAATATACGTTTTACAGAAAAGTGTTTCCAACAAAAGTTGTAGGGTTTAAGAAGATCTATATACTGATTCTATCAGTTTGACCTTGGATGGCGTCGTCAAGGTCAGGTCAAGGTCACATTGACTTTTTTAAATGACACCCCCTACATTTGATTGCATATTCTTATAGCTTAATTCAAGAGCTTTCCAAAACACTATAATAATGTTCATTTTTATTAAGTACTTTGCGAGTTATGAGGGTTGAAATAATTTCTTAATTTTACATAAACCATAAAATATCTAGTAAACCATTCATTTTTCGATTATCTTACCTTCATACTTTTATGTACAAATTAATGAGAGGAATCAATTGGTGTAAAGAAAACACATAGTTGTTTCTAAGAAAAAATATGTAATTTGCAATTAACAATTCCATATTTTTTCTTAAAAACAACTGTATGTTTTCTTTACACCAATTGATTCCTTTCATTATTTTGTACATAAAAGTATGAAGGTAAGATAATCGAAAAATGAATGGTTTACTAGATATTTTATGGTTTATGTAAAATTAAGAAATTATTTCAACCCTCATAACTCGCAAAGTACTTAATAAAAATGAACATTATTATAGTGTTTTGGAAAGCTCTTGAATTAAGCTATAAGAATATGCAATCAAATGTAGGGGTGTCATTTAAAAAAGTCAATGTGACCTTGACCTGACCTTGACGACGCCATCCAAGGTCAAACTGATAGAATCAGTATATAGATCTTCTTAAACCCTACAACTTTTGTTGGAAACACTTTTCTGTAAAACGTATATTTTCCGAGATATTTAGGGGTTTCCACACTTTTGGTAGACCCTGTATATATATATATATATATAAACTTTTAAAAATAAACTTTTTCATTTCGTATGATAAATGACATTATTATAGATCTTGTGTATCTTCAGAGTTATGCATATGGAATAATTCATTTCCAAAAAGCATTGTTCATCATAAGATACACTGTCATACAAATAAATTGAAAAAATAATATTATAAAATAATGAAACAAAATTATGTTTTTGCAATTATCTTAATCAAAACCAAGTTTTTATTAATTTTATAAATACAACAAAATCTTTTGTGATAAATGATTAGTTAGATAATATTTTGATATAATTTAATTTAAATTATTTTATTTAATATCAAATTATTTACTTTTTGCGTCACAGATATATAACTTGTTTATTATTCATATTCATATTTGATGTTAATTCATTAACTATGTGTTTAAAAATAACCAAGATGTTTCAAAATTATATTTAATAATTAAAAAGAATATCGCCTAATAATTCATTTGTCAAAGTCCTAACATTTCCAAAATTAAAATAATGAAAATTAATTTTCCTGAAAAAGTATTAATTCAAGCTTCATATATGCGTGATACATTTTCTTAAGAAAGATATATGTTCTGCAAAGTTTTTTTATTACTATTAATAATTTCCATATAAAATATTGAATTGCAATTTATCGTTTTAAAATTTAGAAACAATTTTAATATTTCGACTTATTATGATAAAATGAATATTTATTATACCATATATATATATATATATATATATATATATATATATATATAAACTTTTAAAAATAAACTTTTTCATTTTGTATGATGAATGACATTATTATAGATCTTGTGTATCTTCAGAGTTATGCATATGGAACAATTCATTTCCAAAAAGCATTGTTCATCACAAGATACACTGTCATACAAATAAACTGAAAAAATAATATTATAAAATATTGAAACAAAATTATGTTTTTGCAATTATCTTAAATATTTATATATTATTGTAAACTGTTCAACTAATGCAATGAAAAAATTTTTATTTTCTAGAATATATTGCGTTTTTCCAGAAGAAATTATATCTTTTTTAAGAAAATGTAAATATAAAAAAAATGTAAATGAAAATGCAGAAGCTTAATTTGTTTATTCAATGTTTTCAATGAAAAAAAAAAATAATTTTTTTTAAATAAATACTTTTAATAAGTTTTTAATATGTTTTTTTTAATAAGTTTAATAAATAATTGATCGTTTCAATTAGGCAGAGTGTATACACGTGAAATTTATTATTTTAAGTACGGCATGCTTTGCTGCTATATATATTGATTGTGTTTGATTGCAATCACGATTACCGGTCAATTTCAGCATTTCACTTAAAATTATACAAGGAGAATATAATAATATTATAATTTTATAAGAGGATGTCTTTAGTAAAAAATATTTCTTCATGTATTATAAAAAAAATTATTATTGCATAGTGTAAAAAAATATAACATGTAATGTGGAACACTTTAATTATTAATAGTGATGACACGATATTATTACTATGCAAATGCATTTCACTCGTAGTTTCATGAGCTACAAAATGTACGCGAAGGATACGTCAGATATATCTATTAAAAATTTACTTGCTGGTTTTGAGCATTTTCAAGCTTCGAGATCACCATCCACATAAGGTGAGACTAAAAACTAGAAACTATTAAAAGATATTGTAATAAAGATCGTCTGTTTTAATAATTTTACGCGTGTATTACTGAAATGTGGATCAACTTGAAATTATTTCAATTAGATTAACTGTAAAAAAATATGTTTGTATTAGTGCATGCCCCATGTTACGAAAAGATTAATCGTTTAAACATATATCATTCCCTAAATCGTGCACTTTATCGTTTGGATTAAACTACGCCAATTCTGCGGATAGATTAGCCCCTGGCTGGACTGAAAGCTGATGGGTGAGCTTCAGTACATTCGTTTCGAATAAACGCTAGATTTGTACTATCGACTGTAATGCCGCAGGCATTCTCTTATCGCGAGAGCATCAAATGTTCCATCAATTTTGCGCTTTATTAAAAGATACTCGCGAAACACGTACCGAAGAAGCTCAATTCGGTCAAGCAAAAATTTCGCGGTACTTCTGACGAAATAGAAAGCATACGCTGCATCGTTTGAAAAGGCGGACGTAGCAATATCTTGATTGAACGGATCGCTGATTCCTTGCACGTGAATATAAAGAACTTCATCGTGAGATCGTTTCGGAGAAATACGCCTATTAAAAAAATTAAATTGTATTCTGGCGTATTTCAATGATTTCAATAATAAATAATTATTTACTTCCACATCTTTAATTCGCTATGCAACTTCAAAATTCGACATGAATTTAGATCTGCTTGAAATTGTGCTAAAATAGGAAATGAAGATTCGTGTCATTACAATAAATAAATAAATACAATCAATAAATATGTACGTCATAAAATACAAAACATTCATAGAATAGAAAAGGAGACATCTATATACAAAATATTACCAAATGTGACAGATAAGAAGTTTTTGTGGAAAGACTGAAGAATACAATTTAGATTACATGCACAATCGCCGATAGAATTGTCCGGCTACTGCATCGTAAACGACAGAAACATGCGTGAGTAATTATACATAATAAATCATACATAATAAAATATTGAAAAACCTGAAATGTATAAACATATCAAACATAAAAGAGATTAAAAAAAAAGACGTCGCAATCATAGATGCAAATAGAAAAATAAATCAAATTATAATGCATCTTAATAATTAACGTAACAACTCCTTTAAATTTTTAAAAAACTTCCCAAAAGTATTTATATCTTAATAATTTAAGAGAAGCTTGCTTTTTCATGAGAAATTTTAAAACAATGTCAAACTCTGTATGATAGATATAAATTTATTATTTGTTTATGATTATCACCAAATAAGTATTTAAATAAGATTAATTCTTTTATTCAACCATCTATTTCCTTTAAGAATGCATTAATATGATATCTTAATTAAGTTTAAACAAACTGAATAATTAAAGGCTATCATTATACACTTTCCTTTACGTTCCACTTTTCTTTTTTTAATGTGTGTGTATAATTTTACTATTATTAAACAAGAAAATTTCTCGTAAATAAAATTTATTATTATTTCACATTAATAATTAAACTTTACTCCATATACAATCATTTTTTACTCGAATAATACTTTCATAGCGATATTGAACATTTCGCTTCATATATTTGCAATAAAAATGTATTAAAACAAATTATTTTGCAAATTTATTATTCTAGTCTTTATTTAGGAGAATTAAAGAAAACGTATATATTCTTTAAGATTTTTTTTAACATTCTTATCTTTTAAAAAAGTTTCTTTTGTGTAAGAGATTCGATTCCATTCGATAATATTAAAAACTGATGTGCAAAAGATGACACCGAACTTTGTTATCGAGAATAGCGATAAGAACCGAAGCTCGGTGAAACGCATACTCCCTCAGCCTTTTACCAACCATAGGTTGGTCAGTAGTCGGAAATAAAAACTGAGAGTTTTAGCGATAATTTATTTTTAAGTGCCATTTTTATAATATGCGAAAATTTGTATATAACTGTCTATTTCTAATATAATAGAGAATTTAATTTTTTACACATTTCCACTTGTATCTATGGCTCTTTATTTCCTTTTAACAAATTTTTTAAGTATATTTTTTAATTACCCAATATTAATATTTTCTAAAAGTCTCAAATATATTTTAATATCACATGTGACGAGTCAAAAATGTCGAATCTAGAAATAAACGATCGTTAGATCCACCCATTGGATCGCGATCGCATATTTCGGTCATTCCCAACCGACGTCAATCGTCTCACGTTCCAATGTTCGTCGCGAAACATAGTTCTCCGAACACGTGCGTCGCGTAACTCGCTCATCTATGATAATGTTCCATTCAACATCTAAAGCACGAGGAACGTCGAGGGAAACTGCAACAAATTAAGATGCAAGTAATCTTGCCCTACAAGTCTCGCACAGAAATCACGTTAACATCCGCTGGATGTTGACAATTACATCCCTAACATTTAAAGGTGTCACACGTGACACGTGAAATGAGAACGTCAAACGCGATAAATGCTAAATTATTTTAAATTAAGAATAAATATGTTAAAGAATAAATATGTTAAGAATAAATATGTAAATATGTTAAATTATCCAGTTACAGTTATTTTTAATTTAAGCTGCAACGCAAATCATAACATGATATATTTCCGATCGTAAATCGCAAAATGCAAAAAAATGATCTTTTTTTTTTATTTTTTTAGCATAGCTTGTGCGTTGCGAACCGGCTTAAAATGCACTCGCACGAAGTGACGGACGGCGATTATAACCGCGGTAGACGCGTCCGCGTAATCCAAGGGGGAGATCGAGGCGATCGTCCATCACAAGATTCGGCACCGCGACCGGGAATAAAAGAGACATGAGATATTGGCTTACGCCTGCACAAAACACGTGTTGGAGAACGGTATCTCGCGACAAACACCACTGACACTCGCGAAGCGATGGGCCGGTGAATAACCGCGGTAGACGCGTCCGCGTAATCCAGGGAATAGGTCGAGACGATCATCCGTCACAAGATTCGGTACTCGCGATATATCATGTAAACCACATACTTGGACAGATACTTTACGAAAAATATTCGAACGCGCGAAACGACGGATTCCGATTTAAAATAATCGCGGTAGACGCGGACGCGTAATCCAATGGGTAGAGAACGGAACGATCATCCGTCGTTGAATTCGACACTCCCGATCGCGACTCGCGGCACTTCTTAAACGGATTCAATTGACGCAACCGTATTTATTTTAGACTCGGCTCGAAATGCATGTTTAGAGATTGATCTCACAAATACATACTTGGACAAAGACATTTTACGAAAAATACTCGAACGCGCGAAACGACAGACGCCGATTAAAAATAATCGCGGTAGACGCGGACGCGTAATCCAATGGGTAGAGAGCGGAACGTTCGTCTATCGTTAAATTCGGCACTCTCGATCGCGACTCGCGGCACTTCTTAAACGGATTCAATTGCCGCAACCGTATTTATTTTAGAATCGGCTTGAAATGCATGTTTAGAGATTGATCTCACAAATATATACTTGGACATAAACATTTTACGAAAAATACTCGAACGCGCGAAACGACAGACGCCGATTTAAAATAATCGCGGTAGACGCGGACGCGTAATCCAATGGGTAAAGAGCGGAACGTTCGTCTATCGTTAAATTCGGCACTCTCGATCGCGACTCGCGGCACTTCTTAAGCCGATTCTACAATGGACGCAACGAAAAGACTCGATCACGTTTATTTCGCCCGACTTAAAATGCGTGTTTGGAGATTCACGTCTCACGACAAACACACGCGCGAAGTGACGGATGACGATTATAACCGTGGTAGACGCGTAATCCAAACGATAGATCTAGGCGATCGGCCCATCGCTAAATTCGAGGCACTCACGATTCCCGATCTACCACACACTGCGCGAAATGCGTGTTTGGAGATTCACGTCTCACGACAAACACTCGCACGAAGTGACGGACGGCGATTATAACCGCGGTAGACGCGTCCGCGTAATCCAGGGGATAAATCGGAGCGATCGTCCGTCACAAGATTCGGCACCCCGACCGGGAATAAAAGAGACAGAGATATTGGCTTACGCCTGCACAAAACACCACTCGCGAAGCGATGGACGGCGAATATATAATCGCGGTAGACACGTCCGCGTAATCCAAGGGGGGTGAGATCGAGACGATCGTCCATCGCTAGATTCGGCACAATTCGCGATATGCGAAGAACATACTTGGACATAGACACTTTACGAAAAATACTCGGACGCGCGAAACGACGGACTCCGATTTAAAATAATCGCGGTAGACGCGGACGCGTAATCCAATGGGTAGAGAGCGGAACGATCATCCATCGTTAAATTCGGCACTCTCGACCGCGATCACGACACTACTTGAACTGAATCTACAATGAACGCAACGCACAAAATGCAACCGCAAAACGCACAGATCGCTGATTCTAAAAAATTTTTTCAATCTGATTAGCTGAACGACGAAAATGTTATGAATTGCGTTGTGATTTGCGCCTTAGATCCATTATAGAGCCCAACTTTATACGCTGCGCGAAATATGTTTGGAGATGGATGTCTGAACACGAATGCGCGAAATGACGAACAACGAATGTAAGGATAGACGTCTACGTAATGCAGGGGATAGATCGAAGCGATCGAGCGTCACAAAATTCCGCACTCGCGATTCGCGACATTTATAATGGTCACTCAGCATTTTTTCGACGCTCCCTCGACGTTCCCTCGATGCTCTCTTGATGTTCTTTCGACGATTCTTCAACAAATTCCTGGATGGATCCCTCGATGTTCCTTCGATGATTCTTCGATAGATTCGTGGATAAGTTCCTCGATGTTCCAACGATATTCCCTCGACAGATTCCTGGAAATGATCCTCGATGATTCTTCGACAAATTCCTGGAAATCGATTGTGAATCTTTTTCCCTAGGGTGAACTCGTAAAAAATGAAATTTTATTGACAAATATTGAATTCGTCAATGAAACTATTCATTTTTCACGATTTCACACTAGGGAAAATGATTCATAATCGATTACTTCGATAGATTCCTGGATATTCCCCTCTTGATGTTCTCTCAATGATTCTTCAACAAATTCCTAGATGGGTCCCTCGACGATTCTTCGATAAAATCTTGGATAGGTCCCTCGATGTTTCTTCGACAGATTTCTGGATAAGTCCCTCGATGTTCCCTCGATGAGTCTTCGATAGATCTTCTCATAGAAGTTCCTCGACGTTCCCTCGACGATTCTTCGGCAGATTCCTGGAAATCAATCATGAAACTTTTTCTCTAGCATGAACTGGTGAAAAATAAAGTTTCATTGACGAATATTGAATTCGTCAATAAACTTTTCATTTCCACGAGTTCACGTTAAGGAAAAAGATTCATGACCAATTCCCTGGATAAGTCCTTCAACATTTCCTCGATATTCTCTGGACAGATCCCTCGATGTTCTCTTGATGTTTTCTCGACGATTCTTCAACATATTTCTGGATAGGTCCCTCGATGTTCCCTAGATGATTCTTCAATAGATCTTCTCATAGAGGTCCCTTGACGTACCCTCGACGATTCTTCGGCAGATTCCTAGAAATCGATCATGAATCTTTTTCTCTAGCATGAACTCGTGAAAAATGGAGTTTCATTCACGAATATTGAATTCGTCAATAAATCTTTCATTTCCACAAGTTCACGTTAAGGAAACAGATTCATGACCGATTCCCTGGATAAGTCCCTCAACATTCCCTCGATGTTCTCTCGACAGATTCCTGAATAAGTCCCTCGACGTTCCTTCGACAGATTTCTGGATAGGTCCCTCGATGTTCTTTTGATGTTCCCTCGATGTTCTTTTGATGTTCCCTCGATGTTCTCTTGATGTTCCCTCGATGTTCTCTTGATGTTCCCTCGATGTTCTCTTGATGTTCCCTCGACGATTCTTCGATAGATCTTCTCATAGAAGTCCCTTGATGTTCCCTTAACGATTCTTCAGCAGATTCCTAGAAATCGATCATGAATCTTTTTCTCTAGCATGAACTCGTGAAAAATGGAGTTTCATTCACGAATATTGAATTCGTCAATAAATCTTTCATTTCCACAAGTTCACGTTAAGGAAACAGATTCATGACCGATTCCCTGGATAAGTCCCTCAACATTCCCTCGATGTTCTCTCGACAGATTCCTGAATAAGTCCCTCGACGTTCCTTCGACAGATTTCTGGATAGGTCCCTCGATGTTCTTTTGATGTTCTCTCGATGTTCTCTTGATGTTCCCTCGACGATTCTTCGATAGATCTTCTCATAGAAGTCCCTTGATGTTCCCTCGACGATTCTTCAGCAGATTCCTAGAGAAATCGATCATGAATCTTTTTCTCTAGCATGAACTCGTGAAAAATGGAGTTTCATTCACGAATATTGAATTCGTCAATAAATCTTTCATTTCCACAAGTTCACGTTAAGGAAACAGATTCATGACCGATTCCCTGGATAAGTCCCTCAACATTCTCTCGATGTTCTCTCGACAGATTCCTGAATAAGTCCCTCGACGTTCCTTCGACAGATTTCTGGATAGGTCCCTCGATGTTCTTTTGATGTTCTCTCGATGTTCTCTTGATGTTCCCTCGACGATTCTTCGATAGATCTTCTCATAGAAGTCCCTTGATGTTCCCTCGACGATTCTTCAGCAGATTCCTAGAGAAATCGATCATGAATCTTTTTCTCTAGCATGAACTCGTGAAAAATGGAGTTTCATTCACGAATATTGAATTCGTCAATAAATCTTTCATTTCCACAAGTTCACGTTAAGGAAACAGATTCATGACCGATTCCCTGGATAAGTCCCTCAACATTCCCTCGATGTTCTCTCGACAGATTCCTGAATAAGTCCCTCGACGTTCCTTCGACAGATTTCTGGATAGGTCCCTCGATGTTCTTTTGATGTTCTCTCGATGTTCTCTTGATGTTCCCTCGACGATTCTTCGATAGATCTTCTCATAGAAGTCCCTTGATGTTCCCTCGACGATTCTTCAGCAGATTCCTAGAGAAATCGATCATGAATCTTTTTCTCTAGCATGAACTCGTGAAAAATGGAGTTTCATTCACGAATATTGAATTCGTCAATAAATCTTTCATTTCCACAAGTTCACGTTAAGGAAACAGATTCATGACCGATTCCCTGGATAAGTCCCTCAACATTCCCTCGATGTTCTCTCGACAGATTCCTGAATAAGTCCCTCGACGTTCCTTCGACAGATTTCTGGATAGGTCCCTCGATGTTCTTTTGATGTTCTCTCGATGTTCTCTTGATGTTCCCTCGACGATTCTTCGATAGATCTTCTCATAGAAGTCCCTTGATGTTCCCTCGACGATTCTTCAGCAGATTCCTAGAGAAATCGATCATGAATCTTTTTCTCTAGCATGAACTCGTGAAAAATGGAGTTTCATTCACGAATATTGAATTCGTCAATAAATCTTTCATTTCCACAAGTTCACGTTAAGGAAACAGATTCATGACCGATTCCCTGGATAAGTCCCTCAACATTCTCTCGATGTTCTCTCGACAGATTCCTGAATAAGTCCCTCGACGTTCCTTCGACAGATTTCTGGATAGGTCCCTCGATGTTCTTTTGATGTTCTCTCGATGTTCTCTTGATGTTCCCTCGACGATTCTTCGATAGATCTTCTCATAGAAGTCCCTTGATGTTCCCTCGACGATTCTTCAGCAGATTCCTAGAGAAATCGATCATGAATCTTTTTCTCTAGCATGAACTCGTGAAAAATGGAGTTTCATTCACGAATATTGAATTCGTCAATAAATCTTTCATTTCCACAAGTTCACGTTAAGGAAACAGATTCATGACCGATTCCCTGGATAAGTCCCTCAACATTCCCTCGATGTTCTCTCGACAGATTCCTGAATAAGTCCCTCGACGTTCCTTCGACAGATTTCTGGATAGGTCCCTCGATGTTCTTTTGATGTTCTCTCGATGTTCTCTTGATGTTCCCTCGACGATTCTTCGATAGATCTTCTCATAGAAGTCCCTTGATGTTCCCTCGACGATTCTTCAGCAGATTCCTAGAGAAATCGATCATGAATCTTTTTCTCTAGCATGAACTCGTGAAAAATGGAGTTTCATTCACGAATATTGAATTCGTCAATAAATCTTTCATTTCCACAAGTTCACGTTAAGGAAACAGATTCATGACCGATTCCCTGGATAAGTCCCTCAACATTCCCTCGATGTTCTCTCGACAGATTCCTGAATAAGTCCCTCGACGTTCCTTCGACAGATTTCTGGATAGGTCCCTCGATGTTCTTTTGATGTTCTCTCGATGTTCTCTTGATGTTCCCTCGACGATTCTTCGATAGATCTTCTCATAGAAGTCCCTTGATGTTCCCTCGACGATTCTTCAGCAGATTCCTAGAGAAATCGATCATGAATCTTTTTCTCTAGCATGAACTCGTGAAAAATGGAGTTTCATTCACGAATATTGAATTCGTCAATAAATCTTTCATTTCCACAAGTTCACGTTAAGGAAACAGATTCATGACCGATTCCCTGGATAAGTCCCTCAACATTCCCTCGATGTTCTCTCGACAGATTCCTGGGTAAGTCCATCGACTTTCCTTCGACAGATTTCTGGATAGGTCTCTCGATGCTATCTTGATGTTTCTTCGATGATTTTTCAACATATTTCTGGATAGATCCCTAGATGTTCCCTCGACGATTCTTCGGTAGATCTTCTCATAGAGGTCCCTTCACGTTCCCTCGACGATTCTTCGGCAGATTCCTAGAAATCGATCATGAATCTTTTTCTCTAGCATGAACTCGTGAAAAATGAAGTTTCATTCACGAATATTGAATTCGTTAATAAACTTTTCATTTTTCACGAGTGTACGCTAGGAAAAAAGATTCATGACCGATTCCCTGGATAAGTTCCTCAAAATTCCCTCGATGTTCCTTCGACAAATTTCTAGATAGATCTCTTGATGTTCTCTTGACGATTCCTCGATAGATTTCTCGATAAATCTCTCGATGTTCCCTTGACGATTCTTCGACATATTCCTGGAAATCGATTATAAATCTTTTTCCTTATCGTGAACTCATGAAAAATGAAGTTTCACTGACGAATATTGAATTCATCAATAAACTTTTCATTTCCACGAGTTCACGTCAAGAAAAAAGATTCATGACCAATTCCCTAGATAAGTTCCTCAACATTTCCTCGATGTTCCTTCGACAGATTTCTGGATAGATCCCTCGACGTTCCCTCGACGATTTTTTAACAGATTCCTGGATAAGTCCCTCGATGATTCTTCGACAGATTTCTGGATGAATCTCTTCTCTTGATGTTCCCTCGACGATTCTTTGACAGATTTCTGCATAGGTCCCTCGATGTTCCCTCGACGATTCTTCGATAGATTTCTGAATAGATCTCTTCATGTTCCTTCGATGATTGTTCGACAGATTTCTGGATAGGTCTCTCGATGTTTCCTCGACGATTCTTCGACATATTCCTGGAAATCGATCGTGAATCTTTTTCCCTAACGCGAACTCGTGAAAAATGAAGTTTCATTCATGAATATTGAATTCGTTAATAAACTTTCCATTCTGTCTTTGTTCAACTTCTAATAACAAAAATTTTTAAAAGCTTTTAAAAATAAAGAAAGATGCTTTGAACACGTAAAACAACTTCTCGAACGCAGTCCTCATTACACCAGTCACGCATGACGCGTTTAAATGCCAGGAACGCGATTGTCAATACAGCGGATGCGAAACGCAAGCTCTATGCGAGAATCGTAGAGCGAGATCACTTTTATCTTAATTTATTGCAGCGATCCCTCGAAGCTCCATTCGATACTTCAGATATGAATGAAACATGTATCACAAATGAACGAATTATGCGAAACATGTATTCGAAGGACGATGTCTCGCGACAAATACTGGAGCGCGATACGGTAGACGTCAGTTGAGAATAACTGAAATATCCGATCACGTAATCCAACGAGTGGAACAAAACGATCATTCATCTCTAGATTCGACACTTACGACTCATCACATGCGATATTAAATGATATTTGAGACTTTTAGAAAATATTAATCCTTTAGGGAAATATCAACATTGAGAAGCTAATATTGTATAATATATAACTATAATGCTTTGAATCTGTAAAACAATTTGGTATGACATAAATGTTATGTGTTTACATATAAGTTTCTAAACAAACATACAAACATACAAAATAAGACATATAAAATATATACATTTTCATATTATTAATTTATATTATTTATTATTTTACATTATTTTAGGTAATTCATTTATTCATAGATATATGTGCTTCCTGAGATCACTTTGCAGAAACATGTCTATTAAAATAAAAATTAAATTGTATTTATATCTTAATAATTTAACAAAAGCTTGCTTTCTCATGAGAAGTTTTATCAAATTCTGTATGATAGATATAGATCTATTATTCGTTTATGTTTATCAGCAAATAAGAATTTAAATAAAATTGATTCTTTTATTCTATCATCTAAGGAAACTTCTCGTAAATAAATTTATCTCTATTTCATGTTAATAATTAAGCTCCGTATACAAATAAATTAAGATAAATTTTAATTACGAGAAATTTTCTTTTTTAATAATAGCATTACACACAAAAAAAAGTGGAAATATATATACAGGAAAGTGTAATGATAATCTTTAATTATTCAGTTTGATTAAACGTAAGTAATGGTAAGATATCATATTAGCAACAATTCAAAAATGGACAGTAAGTTTTTCCCATATACGATACAAATTGCATCAAGTGCTATTGGGTTTTCATGCACAGATTACAAAAATGCATCTTGCTAAAAGTCCTAACATTTCCAAAATTAAAATAATTTAAATTAATTTTCCTGAAAAAGTATTAATTTAAGCTTCATATTTGTGTAATACATTTTCTTAAGAAAGATATATGTTACGCAAAGTTTTTTTATTACTATTAATAATTTCCATATAAAATATTGAATTGCAATTTATCGTTTTAAAATTTAGAAACAATTTTAATATTTCGACTTATTATGATAAAATGAATATTTATTATATGAAAAGTTTATATATATACATAAACTTTTAAAAATAAACTTTTTCATTTCATGAATGAATTTTTCATATGATGAATGACATTATTAGAGATCTTGTGTATCTTCAGAATTATGTATATGGAATAATTCATTTCCAAAAAGCATTGTTCATCACAAGATACACTGGTCATACAAATAAATTGAAAAAATAATATTATAAAATATTAAAACAAAATTATGTTTTTGCAATTATCTTAAATATTTACATATTATTGTAAACTGTTCAACTAATGCAATGTAAAAATTTTTATTTTCTAGAGTATATTGCATTTTTCTATAAAAAATTATATCTTTTTTAAGAAAATGTAAATATAAAAGGAATGTAAATGAAAATGCAGAAGCTTAATTTGTTTATTCAATGTTTTCAACAAAACAAACAAATTTTCTTATATAAATACTTTTAATAATAAATTTATAATAAATTTTTTAATAAGTTTAATAAATAATTGATCGTTTCAACATTTATATTTATGACGATTATATAATTAATATAAACTTATTATAGCATCTTTTAATTAACCAAAAATTAAATTGTATTTATATTTTAATAGTTTAACAAAAGCTTGCTTTCTCATGAGAAGTTTTATCAAATACTGTATGACAGATATACATCTATTATTCGTTTATGTTTATCAGCAAATTAGGTATTTAAATAAAATTGATTTTTTTATTCTATCATGTAAGGAAATTTCCCGTAAATAAATATATCTCTATTTTATGTTAATAATTAAGCTCCGTATACAAATAAATTAAGATAAATTTTAATTACCGGAAATTTTCTTTTTTAATAATAGCATTACACACACATTAAAAAAAGAAAAATGGAAATATACATACAGGAAAATGTAATGATAATCTTTAATTATTCAGTTTGTTTAAACTTAATTAATTGAAAGATATGATATTAGAAACAATTAAAAAATGGACAGTAAGTTTTTCCCATACGATACGAAATGCATCGAGTGCTATTGGGTTTTCATGTACAGATTACAAAAATGCATCTTGCTAAAAGTCCTAACATTTCCAAAATTAAAATAATTAAAATTAATTTTCTTGAAAAAGTATTAATTCAAGCTTCATATTTGCGTGATAAATTTTCTTAAAAAAGATATATGTTACGCAAAGTTTTTTTATTACTATTAATAAATTCCATATAAAATACTGAATTGCAATTTATCGTTTTAAAATTTAGAAACAATTTTAATATTTCGACTTATTATGATAAAATGAATATTTATTATATCATATATATATATATATATATATATATATATATATATATAAACTTTTAAAAATAAACTTTTTCATTTCGTATGATGAATAACATTATTATAGATCTTGTGTATCTTCAGAGTTATGCATATGGAACAATTCATTTCCAAAAGGCATTGTTCATCACAAGATACACTGTCATACAAATAAACTGAATAAATAATATTGTAAAATATTGAAACAAAATTATGTTTTTGCAATTATCTTAAATATTTATATATTATTGTAAACTGTTCAACTAATGCAATGTAAAAATTTTTATTTTCTAGAGTATATTGCGTTTTTCTATAAAAAATTATATCTTTTTTAAGAAAATGTAAATATAAAAGGAATGTAAATGAAAATGCAGAAACTTAATTTGTTTAGTCAATGTTTTCAATGAAAAAAAAAAATAATTTTCTTAAATAAATACTTTTAATAATAAGTTTTTAATAAGTTTTTTTAATAAGTTTAATGAATAATTGATCGTTTCAATTAGACAGATTATATGTATAAACGTGAAATTTATTATTTTAAGTACGGTACGCTTTCCTGCTATATATATTGATTGTGTTTGATTGCAATCACGATTACCGGTCAATTTAAGCATTTCACTTAATATTATAAAAGGAGAATATAATAATATTATAATTTTATAAGAGGATGTCTTTAGTAAAAAATATTTCTTCATGTATCATAAAAAAAATTATTATTGCATAGTGTAAAAAAATATAACATGTAATGTGGAACACTTTAATTATTAATACTGATGACACGATATTATTACTATGCAAATGCATTTCACTCGTAGTTTCATGAGTTACAAAATGTACGCGAAGGATACGTCAGATAAATCTATTAAAAATTTACTTACTGGTTCTGAGCATTTTCAAGCTTCGAGATCATGCCATCCACTTAAGATGAGACTAAAAACTAGAAACTATTAAAAGATATTGTAATAAAGATCGCCTGTTTTAATAATTTTACGCATGTATTACTGAAATGTGAATCAACTTGAAATTATTTCAATAGATTCCCTAAAAGAAATATGTTCGTATTAGTGCATGCTCCATGTTACGAAAAGATTAATTGTTTAAACATATATCATTCCCTAAATCGTGCACTTTATCGTTTGGATTAAACTAATTCTGCCAATTCTGCGGATAGATTAGCGCTTGGCTGAACTGAAAGCTGATGGGCGAGCTTCAGTACATTCGTTTCGAATAAATGCTAGATTTGTGCTATCGACTGTAATGCTGCAGGCATTCTCTTATCGCGAGAGCATCAAATGTTCCATCAATTTTGCGCTTTATTAAAAAATATTCGCGAAACACGTACCGGAGAAGCTCAATTCGGTCAAGCAAAAATTTCGCGGTACTTCTTACAAAATAGAAAGCATACGCTGTATCGTTTGAGAAGGCGGACATAGCAATATTTTGATTGAACGGATCGCTGATTCCTTGCACGTGAATATAAAGAACTTCATCGTGAGATCGTTTCGGAGAAATACGCCTATTAAAAAACTTAAATTGTATTCTGGCGTATTTCAATAATTTCAATAATAAATAATTATTTATTTCCACATCTTTAATTCGCTATACAACTTCAAAATTCGACATGAATTTAGATCTGCTTGAAATTGTGGCAAAATAGGAAATGAAGATTTGTGTCATTACAATAAATAATAAATACAATTAATAAATATGTACGTCATAAAATATGAAATATTCATAGAATAGAAAAGGAGACATCTATATACGAAATATTATCGAATGTGACAGATAAGAAGTTTTTGTGGAAAGATAGAAAAATTCAATTTAGATTACATGCACAATCGCCGATACAGTGGTCCGGCTACTGCATCGTAAATGACAGAAACATGCGTGAGTAATTATACATAATAAATTATACATAATAAAAATATTGAAAAACCTGAAATGTATAAACATATCAAACATAAAAGAGATTAAAAAAAGGAACGTCGCAACCGTTAGATGCAAATAGAAAAATAAATCAAATTATAATGCATCTTAATAATTAATGTAACAACTCCTTTAAATTTCTAAAAAACTTCCCAAAAGTATTTATATCTTAATAATATAAGAGAAGCTTGTTTTTTCATGAGAAATTTTAAAACAATGTCAAACTCTGTATGATAGATATAAATTTATTATTTGTTTGTTTATCACCAAATAAGTATTTAAATAAGATTAATTCTTTTATTCAACCATCTATTTCCTTTAAGAATGCGTTAATATGATATATTATTTAAGTTTAAACAAACTGAATAATTAAAGGCTATTATTATACACTTTCCTTTACGTTCAACATTTCTCTTTTTAATGTGTGTGTATAATTTTACTATTATTAAACAAGATAATTTCTCGTAAATAAAATTTATTATTATTTCATCTTAATAATTAAACTTTACTCCATATGCAATCATTTTTTACTCGAATAATACTTTCATAGCGATATTAAGCATTTCGTTTCATATATTTGCAATAAAAATGTATTAAAACAAATTATTTTGCAATTTATTATTCTAGTCTTTATTTAAGAAAATCAAAAAAAACGTATATATTTTTTAAGATTTTTTTTAACATTCTTATTTTTTAAAAAAGTTTCTTTTGTGTAAGAGATTCGATTCCATTCGATAATATTAAAAACTGATGTGTAAAAGATGACATCGAACTTTGTCATCAAGAAGAACGATAAGAACTGATAGAAGCTCGGTGAAACGCATATTCTCTCCGCCTTTTACCAACCATAGGTTGGTCAGCAGTCGGAAATAAAAACTGAAAGAGTTTTAGCGATAATTTATTTATAAGTGACATTTTTATAATATGCGAAAATTTGTACATAACTGTCTATTTCTAATACAACATAGAATTTAATTTTTTACACATTTCCACCTGTAACTATGGCTCTTTATTTCCTTTTAACAAATTTTTTAAGTATATTTTTTAATTACCCAATATTAATATTTTCTAAAAGTCTCAAATATATTTTAATATCACATGTGACGAGTCAAAAATGTCGAATCTAGAAATAAACGATCGTTAGATCCACCCATTGGATCGCGATCGCATATTTCGGTCATTCCCAACCGACGTCAATCGTCTCACGTTCCAATGTTCGTCGCGAAACATAGTTCTCCGAACACGTGCGTCGCGTAACTCGCTCATCTGTGATAATGTTCCACTCAACATCTAAAGCACGAAGAACGTCGAGGGAAACTGCAACAAATTAAGATGCAAGTAATCTTGCCCTACAAGTCTCGCACAGAAATCACGTTAACATCCGCTGGATGTTGACAATTACATCCTTAACATTTAAAGGTGTCACACGTGACACGTGAAATGAGAACGTCAAACGCGATAAATGCTAGATTATTTTAAATTAAGAATAAATATGTTAAAGAATAAATATGTTAAGAATAAATATGTAAATATGTAAATATGTAAATATGTTAAATTATCCAGTTACAGTTATTTTTAATTTAAGCTGCAACGCAAATCATAACATGATATATTTCCGATCGTAAATCGCAAAATGCAAAAAAATGATCTTTTTTTTTTATTTTTTTAGCATAGCTTGTACGTTGCGAACCGGCTTAAAATGCACTCGCACGAAGTGACGGACGGCGATTATAACCGCGGTAGACGCGTCCGCGTAATCCAAGGGAAAGATCGAGGCGATCGTCCGTCACAAGATTCGGCACTCACGGGAATATGATGATAAAAGAAACACTAAAGATATTGGCTCATGCCTGCACAATACACGTGTTTGGAGAACGGTATCTCGCGACAAACACCACTCGCGGAGCGATGGACGGCGAATATAATCGCGGTAGACGCGTCCGCGTAATCCAAGGGGGTGATCGAGACGATCGTCCATCGCTAGATTCGCCACACATCACACTGCGCGATTCCCGATACATCACACACTGCGCGAAATGCGTGTTTGGAGATTCGTCTCACGACAAACACTCGCACGAAGTGATGGACGGCGATTATAACCGCGGTAGACGCGTCCGCGTAATCCAAGGGGGAGATCGAGGCGATCGTCCATCACAAGATTCGGCACCGCGACCGGGAATAAAAGAGACATGAGATATTGGCTTACGCCTGCACAAAACACGTGTTGGAGAACGGTATCTCGCGACAAACACCACTGACACTCGCGAAGCGATCGGGAAACCGTAGAAATAAAAAAAAAAAAAAAAAAAAAAAAAAAAAAAAAATAACCGAAACGAAAAAAACCGGTACCGACCGTATCCGGAAGGCGATCCGTCGTGAATCACTCGCGATAGCGACCGGGCCGGTAAAGGAATTAAGCCGCCGGTTAGATCGCGTTGGAAGCGATGGGCGGTGAATACGCGGTAGACGCGTCCGCGTAATCCAGGGAATAGGTCGAGACGATCACAAGATCCGTCACAAGATTCGGTACTCGCGATATATCATGTAAACCACATACTTGGACAGATACTTTACGAAAAATATTCGAACGCGCGAAACGACGGATTCCGATTTAAAATAATCGCGGTAGACGCGGACGCGTAATCCAATGGGTAGAGAACGGAACGATCATCCGTCGTTGAATTCGACACTCCCGATCGCGACTCGCGGCACTTCTTAAACGGATTCAATTGCCGCAACCGTATTTATTTTAGAATCGGCTTGAAATGCATGTTTAGAGATTGATCTCACAAATACATACTTGGACATAAACATTTTACGAAAAATACTCGAACGCGCGAAACGACAGACGCCGATTAAAAATAATCGCGGTAGACGCGGACGCGTAATCCAATGGGTAAAGAGCGAAACGTTCGTCTATCGTTAAATTCGGCACTCTCGATCGCGACTCGCGGCACTTCTTAAGCCGATTCTACAATGGACGCAACAAAAAGACTCGATCACGTTTATTTCGACCGACTTAAAATGCGTGTTTGGAGATTCACGTCTCACGACAAACACACGCGCGAAGTGACGGATGACGATTATAACCGCGGTAGACGCGTAATCCAAACGATAGATCTAGGCGATCGGCCCATCGCTAAATTCGAGGCACTCACGATTCCCGATCTACCACACACTGCGCGAAATGCGTGTTTGGAGATTCACGTCTCACGACAAACACTCGCACGAAGTGACGGACGGCGATTATAACCGCGGTAGACGCGTTCGCGTAATCCAGGGGATAAATCGAAGCGATTGTCCGTCACAAGATTCAGCACCCCGACCGGGAATAAAAGAGACAGAGATATTGGCTTACGCCTGCACAAAACACCACTCGCGAAGCGATGGACGGCGAATATATAATCGCGGTAGACACGTCCGCGTAATCCAAGGGGGGTGAGATCGAGACGATCGTCCATCGCTAGATTCGGCACAATTCGCGATATGCGAAGAACATACTTGGACATAGACACTTTACGAAAAATACTCGGACGCGCGAAACGACGGACTCCGATTTAAAATAATCGCGGTAGACGCGGACGCGTAATCCAATGGGTAGGGAGCGGAACGATCATCCATCGTTAAATTCGGCACTCACGAACGCGATCGCGACACTACTTGAACTGAATCTACAATGAACGCAACGCACAAGATGCAACCGCAAAACGCACAGATCGCTGATTCTAAAAAACTTTTTCAATCTGATTAGCTGAACGACGAAAATGTTATGAATTGCGTTGTGATTTGCGCCTTAGATCCATTATAGAGCCCAGCTTTATACGCTGCGCGAAATATGTTTGGAGATGGATGTCTGAACACGAATGCGCGAAATGACGAACAACGAATGTAAGGATAGACGTCTACGTAATGCAGGGGATAGATCGAAGCGATCGAGCGTCACAAAATTCCGCACTCGCGATTCGCGACATATATGGTATAATGGTCACTCAGCATTTTTTCGACGCTCCCTCGACGTTCCCTCGATGCTCTCTTGATGTTCTTTCGATGATTCTTCAACAAATTCCTGGATAGGTCCCTCGATGTTCCCTCGATGATTCTTCGATAGATTCCTGGATAGGTCCCTCGACGTTCCCTCGACGTTCCATCGACGATTCTTCGATAGATTCCTGGATAAGTTCCTCGATGTTCCAACGATATTCCCTCGACAGATTCCTGGAAATGTTCCTCGATGATTCTTCGACAAATTCCTGGAAATTGATTGTGAATCTTTTTCCCTAGCGTGAACTCGTAAAAAATGAAGTTTTATTGACAAATATTGAATTCGTCAATGAAACTATTCATTTTTCACGATTTCACACTAGGGAAAAAGATTCATAATCGATTACTTCGATAGATTCCTGGATAAGTCTCTTGATGTTCTCTCAATGATTCTTCAACAAATTCCTAGATGGGTCCCTCGACGATTTTTCGATAAAATCTTGGATAGGTCCCTCGATGTTTCTTCGACAGATTTCTGGATAAGTCCCTCGATGTTCCCTTGACGATTCTTCGATAGATCTTCTCATAGAGGTTTCCTGACGTTCCCTCGACGATTCTTCATTTTTCACGAGTTCACGCTAGGGAAAAAAATTCATGACCGATCCCCTGGATAAGTCCTTCAACATTTCCTCGATGTTCTCTGGACAAATTCATGGATAAGTCCCTCGACGTTCCTTCGATAGATTTCTGGATAGGTCCCTCGATGTTCTCTTGATGTTTCCTTGACGATTCTTCAACATATTTCTGGATAGATCCTTCGATGTTCCCTCGATGATTCTTCGATAGATCTTCTCATAGAGGTCCCTTGACGTTCCCTCGAGGATTCTTCGGCAGATTCCTAGAAATTGATCATGAATCTTTTTCTCTAACATGAACTCGTGATAAATGAAATTTCATTCACGAATATTGAATTCGTCAATAAACTTTTCATTTCTCACGAATGTACGCTAGAAAAAAAAATTCATGACCGATTCCCTGGATAAGTTCCTCAAAATTCCTTCGATGTTCCTTCGACAAATTTCCAGATAGGTCTCTTGACGTTCCCTCGACGATTCTTCGGCAGATTCCCGGAAATCGATCATGAATCTTTTTCCTTAGCGTGAACTCGTGAAAAATAAAGTTTCATTGACAAATATTGAATTCGTCAATAAACTTTTCATTTTTCACGAGTTCACGCTAGGGAAAAAAATTCATGATCGATTCCCTGGATAAGTCCCTCAAGATTCCCTCGATGTTCTCTCGACAGATTCCTGGTTAAGTCCATTGACTTTCCTTCGACAGATTTCTGGATAGGTCCCTCGATGTTCTCTTGATGTTTCCTTGACGATTCTTCAACATATTTCTGGATAGATCCTTCGATGTTCCCTCGATAATTCTTCGATAGATCTTCTCATAGAGGTCCCTTGACGTTCCCTCGAGGATTCTTCGGCAGATTCCTAGAAATTGATCATGAATCTTTTTCTCTAACATGAACTCGTGATAAATGAAATTTCATTCACGAATATTGAATTCGTCAATAAACTTTTCATTTCTCACGAATGTACGCTAGAAAAAAAAATTCATGACCGATTCCCTGGATAAGTTCCTCAAAATTCCTTCGATGTTCCTTCGACAAATTTCCAGATAGATCTCTTGATGTTCTCTTGACGATTCTTCGATAGATCTTCTCATAGAGGTCCCTTGACGTTCCCTCGACGATTCTTCGGCAGATTCCTAGAAATCGATCATGAAACTTTTTCTCTAGCATGAACTCGTGAAAAATGAAGATTCATTGACAAATATTGAATTCGTCAATAAATTTTTCATTTCCATGAGTTCACGTTAAAGAAAAAGATTCATGACCGATTCCCTGGATAAGTTCCTCAAGATTCCCTCGATGTTCTCTCGACAGATTCCTGGGTAAGTCCATCGACTTTCCTTCGACAGATTTCTGGATAGATCCCTCGATGTTCCCTCGATGATTCTTCGATAGATCTTCTCATAGAAGTCCCTTGACGTTCCCTCGACGATTCTTCGGCAGATTCCTAGAAATCGATCATGAAACTTTTTCTCTAGCATGAACTCGTGAAAAATGAAGATTCATTGACAAATATTGAATTCGTCAATAAACTTTTCATTTCCATGAGTTCACGTTAAAGAAAAAGATTCATGACCGATTCCCTGGATAAGTCCCTCAACATTCCCTCGATGTTCTCTCGACAGATTCCTGGGTAAGTCCATCGACTTTCCTTCGACAGATTTCTGGATAGATCCCTCGATGTTCTCTTGATGTTTCCTTGACGATTCTTCAACATATTTCTGGATAGATCCCTCGATGTTCCCTCGATGATTCTTCGATAGATCTTCTCATAGAGGTCCTTTGACATTCCTTCGACGATTCTTCGGCAGATTCCTAGAGAAATCGATCGTGAAACTTTTTCTCTAGCATGAACTCGTGAAAAATGAAGTTTTATTCACAAATATTGAATTCGTCAATAAACTTTTCATTTTTCACGAATGTACGCTAGGAAAAAAGATTCATGACCGATTCCCTGGATAAGTTCCCCAAATTCCCTCGATGTTCCTTCGACAAATTTCCAGATAGGTCTCTTGATATTCTCTTGACGATTCTTCGACATATTCCTGGAAATCGATTATGAATCTTTTTCCTTATCGTGAACTCATGAAAAATGAAGTTTCATTGACGAATATTGAATTCGTCAATAAATTTTTCATTTCCACAAGTTCACGTTAAGGAAAAAGATTCATGACCAATTCCCTAGATAAGTTCCTCAACATTCCCTCGATGTTCCTTCGACAGATTTCTGGATAGATCCCTTGACGTTCCCTCGACGATTTTTTAACAGATTCCTGGATAAGTCCTCGATGATTCTTCGACAGATTTCTGGATGGATCTCTTCTCTTGATGTTCCCTCGACGATTCTTTGACAGATTTCTGCATAGGTCCCTCGATGTTCCCTCGACGATTCTTCGCTAGATTTCTGAATAGATCTCTTCATGTTCCTTCGATGATTCTTCGACAGATTTCTGGATAGGTCTCTCGATGTTTCCTCGATGATTCTTCGGCATATTTCTGGAAATCGATCGTGAATCTTTTTCCCTAACGCGAACTCGTGAAAAATGAAGTTTCATTCATAAATATTGAATTCGTTAATAAACTTTTCATTCTGTCTTTGTTCAACTTCTAATAACAAAAATTTTTAAAAGCTTTTAAAAATAAAGAAAGATGCTTTGAACACGTAAAACAACTTCTCGAACGCAGTCCTCATTACACTAGTCATGCATGACGCGTTTAAATGCCAGGAACGCGATTGTCAATACAGCGGATGCGAAACGCAAGCTCTATGCGAGAATCGTAGAGCGAGATCACTTTTATCTTAATTTATTGCAGCGATCCCTCGATGCTCCATTCGATACTTCAGATATGAATGAAACATGTATCACAAATGAACGAATTATGCGAAACATGTATTCGAAGGACGATGTCTCGCGACAAATACTGGAGCGCGAAACGGTAGACGTCAGTTGAGAATAACTGAAATATCCGATCACGTAATCCAACGAGTGGAACAAAACGATCATTCATCTCTAGATTCGACACTTACAACTCATCACATGCGATATTAAATGATATTTGAGACTTTTAGAAAATATTAATCCTTTAGGGAAATATCAACTTTGAGAACCATTGAGAAGCTAATATTGTATAATATATAACTATAATGCTTTGAACCTGTAAAACAATTTGGTATGACATAAATGTTATGTGTTTTTATATAAGTTCCTAAACGAACATACAAACATACAAAATGAGACATACAAAATTTATATACGTTTTCATATTATTCATTTATATTATTCATTATTTTATATTAATTTATGTAATTCATTTATTCATAGATATATGTGCTTCATTGTGAGATCATTTTGCAGAAACATGTCTATTAAAATAAAAATTAAATTGTATTTATATCTTAATAATTTAACAAAAGCTTTGTCATGAGAAGTTTTATCAAATTCTGTATGATAGATATAGATCTATTATTCGTTTATGTTTATCAGCAAATAAGAATTTAAATAAAATTGATTCTTTTATTCTATCATCTAAGGAAATTTCGCGTAAATAAATTTATCTCTATTTCATCTTAATAATTAAGCTCCGTATACAAATAAATTAAAATAAATTTTAATTACGGGAAATTTTTTTTTAATAATTGCATTACACACACATTAAAAAAAGAAAAGTGGAAATATACATACAGGAAAATGTAATGATAATCTTTATTTATTCAGTTTGTTTAAACTTAATTAATTGTAAGACATCATATTAGAAACAATTAAAAAATGACCAGTAAGTTTTTCCCATATACGATACGAATTGCATCGAGTGCTATTGGGTTTTCATGCACAGATTACAAAAATGCATCTTGCTAAAAGTCCTAACATTACTAAAATTAAAATAATAAAAATTAATTTTCCTGAATAAGTATTAATTCAAGCTTCATATTTGAGTGATACATTTTCTTAAGAAAGATATATGTTACGCAAAGTTTTTTTATTACAATTAATAATTTCCATATAAAATATTGAATTGCAATTCATCGTTTTAAAATTTAGAAACAATTTTAATATTTCTTATTATGATAAAATGACTTATTATGATAAAATGAATATTTATTATATCATATATATATATATATATATATATATATATAAACTTTTAAATATATATATATATATAAACTTTAAATATATATATACTACTATAACTTTATATACTACTATATATACTACTATAACTTTAGTACTACTATAACTTTACTACTACTATATATACTACTATAACTTTAGTACTACTATAACTTTACTACTACTATATATACTACTATAACTTTAAATATATATATATATATATATATAAACTTTTAAAAATAAACTTTTTCATTTCGTATGATGAATGACATTATTATAGATCTTGTGTATCTTCAGAGTTATACATATGGAATAATTCATTTCCAAAAAGCATTGTTCATCACAAGATACACTGTCATACAAATAAACTGAATAAATAATATTGTAAAATATTGAAACAAAATTATGTTTTTAGTACTACTACTATATATACTACTATAACTTTAGTATTACTATAACTTTACTACTACTATATATACTACTATAACTTTAGTACTACTATAACTTTAGTACTACTATAACTTTACTACTACTATAACTTTAGTACTACTATAACTTTACTACTACTATATATACTACTATAACTTTAGTACTACTACTATATATACTACTATAACTTTAAATATATATATATATATATAAACTTTTAAAAATAAACTTTTTCATTTCGTATGATGAATGACATTATTATAGATCTTGTGTATCTTCAGAGTTATACATATGGAATAATTCATTTCCAAAAAGCATTGTTCATCACAAGATACACTGTCATACAAATAAACTGAATAAATAATATTGTAAAATATTGAAATAAAATTATGTTTTTGCAATTATCTTAAATATTTATATATTATTGTAAACTGTTCAACTAATGCAATGTAAAAATTTTTATTTTCTAGAGTATATTGCGTTTTTCTATAAAAAATTATATCTTTTTTAAGAAAATGTAAATATAAAAGGAATGTAAATGAAAATGCAGAAGCTTAATTTGTTTATTCAATGTTTTCAATGAAAAAAAAAATAATTTTATTAAATAAATACTTCTAATAATAAGTTTTTAATAAGTTTTTTAAATAAGTTTAATGAATAATTGATCGTTTCAATTAGACAGAGTGTATAAACGTGAAATTTATTATTTTAAGTACGGTACGCTTTCCTGCTATATATATTGATTGTGTTTGATTGCAATCACGATTACCGGTCAATTTAAGCATTTCACTTAATATTATAAAAGGAGAATATAATAATATTATAATTTTATAAGAGGATGTCTTTAGTAAAAAATATTTCTTCATGTATCATAAAAAAAATTATTATTGCATAGTGCAAAAAAATATAACATGTAATGTGGAACACTTTAATTATTAATACTGATGACACGATATTATTACTATGCAAATGCATTTCACTCGTAGTTTTATGAGCTACAAAATGTACGCGAAGGATACGTCAGATAAATCTATTAAAAATTTACTTACTGGTTTTGAGCATTTTCAAGCTTCGAGATCATGCCATCCACATAAGGTGAGACTAAAAACTAGAAACTATTAAAAGATATTGTAATAAAGATCGCCTGTTTTAATAATTTTACGCGTGTGTTACTGAAATGTGGATCAACTTGAAATTATTTTAATTAAATTCCCTAAAAGAAATATGTTCGTATTAGTGCATGCTCCATGTTACGAAAAGATTAATCGTTTAAACATATATCATTCCCTAAATCGTGCACTTGATCGTTTGGATTAAACTACGCCAATTCTGCGGATAGATTAGCACTTGGCTGGACTGAAAGCTGATGGGCGAGCTTCAGTACATTCGTTTCGAATAAACGCTAGATTTGTGCTATCGACTGTAATGCCGCAGGCATTCTCTTATCGCGAGAGCATCAAATGTTCCATCAATTTTGCGCTTTATTAAAAAATATTCGCGAAACACGTACCGGAGAAGCTCAATTCGGTCAAGCAAAAATTTCGCGGTACTTCTTACAAAATAGAAAGCATACGCTGTATCGTTTGAGAAGGTGAACATAGCAATATTTTGATGGAACGGGTCGCTGATTCCTTGCACGTGAATATAAAGAACTTCATCGTGAGATCGTTTCGGAGAAATACGCCTATTAAAAAAATTAAATTGTATTCTGGCGTATTTCAATGATTTCAATAATAAATAATTATTTACTTCCACATCTTTAATTCGCTATACAACTTCAAAATTCGACATGAATTTAGATCTGCTTGAAATTGTAGCAAAATAGGAAATGAAGATTTGTGTCATTACAATAAATAAATAAATACAATTAATAAATATGTACGTCATAAAATACAAAACATTCATAGAATAGAAAAGGAAACATCTATATACAAAATATTATCGAATGTGACAGATAAGAAGTTTTTGTGGAAAGATTGAAGAATTCAATCTAGATTACAAGCACAATCGCCGATACAGTTGTCTGGCTACTGCATCGTAAACGACAGAAACATGCGTGAGTAATTATACATAATAAATCATACATAATAAAAATATGAAAAACCTGAAAAACCTGAAATGTATAAACATATCAAACATAAAAGAGATTAAAAAAAGAAACGTCGCAAGCGTTAGATGCAAATAGAAAAATAAATCAAATTCTAATGCATCTTAATAATTAACGTAACAACTCCTTTAAATTTCTAAAAAAACTTCCCAAAAGTATTCATATCTTAATAATTTAAGAGAGGCTTGCTTTTTCATCAGAAATTTTAAAACAATGTCAAACTCTGTATGATAAATATAAATTTATTATTTGTTTATGTTTATCACCAAATAAGTATTTAAATAAGATTAATTCTTTTATTCAACCATCTGTTTCCTTGAAGAATGCGTTAATATGATATCTTAATTAAGTTTAAACAAACTGAATAATTAAAGGCTATCATTATACACTTTCCTTTACATTCCATTTTTTTTAAATGTGTGTGTATAATTTTACTATTATTAAACAAAAAAATTTCTCATAAATAAAATTTATTATTATTTCATCTTAATAATTAAACTTTACTCCATATACAATCATTTTTTACTCGAATAATACTTTCATAGCGATATTTTCGTTTCATGTATTTGCAATAAAAATGTATTAAAACAAATTATTTTGCAATTTATTATTCTAGTCCTTATTTAGAAGAATCAAAGAAAATGTATATATTCTTTCAGATTTTTTTTTAACATTCTTATTTTCTAAAAAAGTTTCTTTTGTGTAAGAGATTCGATTCCATTCGATAATATTAAAAACTGATGTGCAAAAGATGACACCGAATTTTGTTATCGAGAATAACGATAAGAACCGATAGAAGCTCGGTGAAATGAATACTCCCTCCGCCTTTTATCAACCATAGGTTGGTCAGCAGTCGGAAATAAAAACTGAAAGAGTTTTAGCAATAATTTATTTTTAAGTAACATTTTTATAATATGCGAAAATTTGTACGTAACTGTCTATTTTTAATACAATATAGAATTTTATTTTTTATACATTTCCACCTGTATCTACGGCTCCTTATTTCCTTTTAACAAAAATTTTAAATATATTTTTTAATTACCCAATATTAATATTTTCTAAAAGTCTCAAATATATTTTAATATCACATGTGACGAGTCAAAAATGTCGAATCTAGAAATAAACGATCGTTAGATCCACCCATTGGATCGCGATCGCATATTTCGGTCATTCCCAACCGACGTCAATCGTCTCACGTTCCAATGTTCGTCGCGAAACATAGTTCTCCGAACACGTGCGTTGCGTAACTCGCTCATCTGTGATAATGTTCCATTCAACATCTAAAGCACGAGGAACGTCGAGGGAAACTGCAACAAATTAAGATGCAAGTAATCTTGCCCTACAAGTCTCGCACAGAAATCACGTTAACATCCGCTGGATGTTGACAATTACATCCTTAACATTTAAAGGTGTCACACGTGACACGTGAAATGAGAACGTCAAACGCGATAAATGCTAGATTATTTTAAATTAAGAATAAATATGTTAAAGAATAAATATGTTAAGAATAAATATGTAAATATGTTAAATTATCCAGTTACAGTTATTTTTAATTTAAGCTGCAACGCAAATCATAACATGATATATTTCCGATCGTAAATCGCAAAATGCAAAAAAATGATCTTTTTTTTTATTTTTTTAGCATAGCTTGTGCGTTGCGAACCGGCTTAAAATGCACTCGCACGAAGTGACGGACGGCGATTATAACCGCGGTAGACGCGTCCGCGTAATCCAAGGGAGAGATCGAGGCGATCGTCCGTCACAAGATTCGGCACTCACGGGAATATGATGATAAAAGAAACACTAAAGATATTGGCTCATGCCTGCACAATACATGTGTTTGGAGAACGGTATCTCGCGACAAACACCACTCGCGGAGCGATGGACGGCGAATATAATCGCGGTAGACGCGTCCGCGTAATCCAAGGGGGTGATCGAGACGATCGTCCATCGCTAGATTCGCCACACATCACACTGCGCGATTCCCGATACATCACACACTGCGCGAAATGCGTGTTTGGAGATTCGTCTCACGACAAACACTCGCACGAAGTGATGGACGGCGATTATAACCGCGGTAGACGCGTCCGCGTAATCCAAGGGGGAGGTCGAGGCGATCGTCCATCACAAGATTCGGCACCGCGACCGGGAATAAAAGAGACATGAGATATTGGCTTACGCCTGCACAAAACATGTGTTGGAGAACGGTATCTCGCGACAAACACCACTGACACTCGCGAAGCGATGGGCCGGTGAATAACCGCGGTAGACGCGTCCACGTAATCCAGGGAATAGGTCGAGACGATCATCCGTCACAAGATTCGGTACTCGCGATATATCATGTAAACCACATACTTGGACAGATACTTTACGAAAAATACTCGAACGCGCGAAACGACGGATTCCGATTTAAAATAATCGCGGTAGACGCGGACGCGTAATCCAATGGGTAGAGAACGGAACGATCATCCGTCGTTGAATTCGACACTCCCGATCGCGACTCGCGGCACTTCTTAAACGGATTCAATTGACGCAACCGTATTTATTTTAGACTCGGCTCGAAATGAATGTTTAGAGATTAATCTCACAAATACATACTTGGACATAGACATTTTACGAAAAATACTCGAACGCGCGAAACGACAGACGCCGATTAAAAATAATCGCGGTAGACGCGGACGCGTAATCCAATGGGTAGAGAGCGGAACGTTCGTCTATCGTTAAATTCGGCACTCTCGATCGCGACTCGCGGCACTTCTTAAACGGATTCAATTGCCGCAACCGTATTTATTTTAGAATCGGCTTGAAATGCATGTTTAGAGATTGATCTCACAAATACATACTTGGACATAGACATTTTACGAAAAATACTCGAACGCGCGAAACGACAGACGCCGATTAAAAATAATCGCGGTAGACGCGGACGCGTAATCCAATGGGTAGAGAGCGGAACGTTCATCTATCGTTAAATTCGGCACTCTCGATCACGACTCGCGGCACTTCTTAAGCCGATTCTACAATGGACGCAACGAAAAGAATCAACCACGTTTATTTCGACCGACTTAAAATGCGTGTTTGGAGATTCACGTCTCACGACAACACGCGCGAAGTGACGGATGACGATTATAACCGCGGTAAAGGCATAATCCAGAGGATAGATCTAGGCGATCGGCCCATCGCTAAATTCGAGGCACTCGCGATTCCCGATCCACCACACACTGCGCGAAATGCGTGTTTGGAGATTCACGTCTCGCGACAAACACTCGCACGAAGCGATGGACGGCGATTATAACCGCGGTAGACACGTCCGCGTAATCCAAGGGGGTGATCGAGACGATCGTCCATCGCTAGATTCGACACAATTCGCGATATGCGAAGAACATACTTGGACATAGACACTTTACGAAAAATACTCGGACGCGCGAAACGACGGACTCCGATTTAAAATAATCGCGGTAGACGCGGACGCGTAATCCAATGGGTAGAGAGCGGAACGATCATCCATCGTTAAATTCGGCACTCACGAACGCGATCGCGACAATACTTAAACTGAATCTACAATGAACGCAACGCACAAGATGCAACCGCAAAACGCACAGATCGCTGATTCTAAAAAACTTTTTCAATCTGATTAGCTGAACGACGAAAATGTTATGAATTGCGTTGTGACTTGCGCCTTAGATTTGCCATTATAGAGCCCAGCTTTATACGATGCGCGAAATATGTTTGGAGATTGATGTCTGAACACGAATGCGCGAAATGATGAACAACGAATGTAAGGGTAGACACGTCTACGTAATGCAGGGGATAGATCGAAGCGATCGAGCGTCACAAAATTCCGCACTTGCGATTCGCGACATTTATAATGGTCACTCAGCATTTTTTCGACGCTCCCTCGACGTTCCCTCCATGCTCTCTTGATGTTTTTTCGACGATTCTTCAACAAATTCCTGGATGGGTCCCTCGATGTTCCCTCGATGGTTCTTCGATAGATTCCTGGATAGGTCCCTCGACGTTCCCTCGACGTTCCATCGACGATTCTTCGATAGATTCCTGGATAAGTTCCTCGATGTTCCAACGATATTCCCTCGACGGATTCCTGGAAATGTTCCTCGATGATTCTTCGACAAATTCCTGGAAATCGATTGTGAATCTTTTTCCCAAGCGTGAACTCGTAAAAAATGAAGTTTTATTGACAAATATTGAATTCGTCAATGAAACTATTCATTTTTCACAATTTCACACTAGGGAAAAAGATTCATAATCGATTACCTCGATTCCTGGATATGTCTCTTGATGTTCTCTCATGATTCTTCAACAAATTCCTAGATGGATCCCTCGACGATTCTTTGATAAAATCTTGGACAGGTCCCTCGATGTTTCTTCAACAGATTCCTGGATGGGTCCCTCGATGTTCCCTCGACGATTCTTCGATAGATTCCTGGATAGGTCCCTCGACGTTCCCTCGACGTTCCCTCGACGTTCCATCGACGATTCTTCGATAGATTTCTGGATAAGTTCCTCGATGTTCCAACGATATTCCCTCGACAGATTCCTGGAAATGTTCCTCGATGATTCTTCAACAAATTCCTGGAAATCGATTGTGAATCTTTTTCCCAAGCGTGAACTCGTAAAAAATGAAATTTTATTGACAAATATTGAATTCGTCAACGAAACTATTCATTTTTCACAATTTCACACTAGGGAAAAAGATTCATAATCGATTACCTCGATTCCTGGATATGTCTCTTGATGTTCTCTCATGATTCTTCAACAAATTCCTAGATGGATCCCTCGACGATTCTTTGATAAAATCTTGGACAGGTCCCTCGATGTTTCTTCAACAGATTCCTGGATGGGTCCCTCGATGTTCCCTCGACGATTCTTCGATAGATTCCTGGATAGGTCCCTCGACGTTCCCTCGACGTTCCCTCGACGTTCCATCGACGATTCTTCGATAGATTTCTGGATAAGTTCCTCGATGTTCCAACGATATTCCCTCGACAGATTCCTGGAAATGTTCCTCGATGATTCTTCAACAAATTCCTGGAAATCGATTGTGAATCTTTTTCCCAAGCGTGAACTCGTAAAAAATGAAATTTTATTGACAAATATTGAATTCGTCAACGAAACTATTCATTTTTCACAATTTCACACTAGGGAAAAAGATTCATAATCGATTACCTCGATTCCTGGATATGTCTCTTGATGTTCTCTCATGATTCTTCAACAAATTCCTAGATGGATCCCTCGACGATTCTTTGATAAAATCTTGGACAGGTCCCTCGATGTTTCTTCAACAGATTCCTGGATGGGTCCCTCGATGTTCCCTCGACGATTCTTCGATAGATTCCTGGATAGGTCCCTCGACGTTCCCTCGACGTTCCCTCGACGTTCCATCGACGATTCTTCGATAGATTTCTGGATAAGTTCCTCGATGTTCCAACGATATTCCCTCGACGGATTCCTGGAAATGTTCCTCGATGATTCTTCAACAAATTCCTGGAAATCGATTGTGAATCTTTTTCCCAAGCGTGAACTCGTAAAAAATGAAATTTTATTGACAAATATTGAATTCGTCAACGAAACTATTCATTTTTCACAATTTCACACTAGGGAAAAAGATTCATAATCGATTACCTCGATTCCTGGATATGTCTCTTGATGTTCTCTCATGATTCTTCAACAAATTCCTAGATGGATCCCTCGACGATTCTTTGATAAAATCTTGGACAGGTCCCTCGATGTTTCTTCAACAGATTCCTGGATGGGTCCCTCGATGTTCCCTCGACGATTCTTCGATAGATTCCTGGATAGGTCCCTCGACGTTCCCTCGACGTTCCCTCGACGTTCCATCGACGATTCTTCGATAGATTTCTGGATAAGTTCCTCGATGTTCCAACGATATTCCCTCGACAGATTCCTGGAAATGTTCCTCGATGATTCTTCAACAAATTCCTGGAAATCGATTGTGAATCTTTTTCCCAAGCGTGAACTCGTAAAAAATGAAATTTTATTGACAAATATTGAATTCGTCAACGAAACTATTCATTTTTCACAATTTCACACTAGGGAAAAAGATTCATAATCGATTACCTCGATTCCTGGATATGTCTCTTGATGTTCTCTCATGATTCTTCAACAAATTCCTAGATGGATCCCTCGACGATTCTTTGATAAAATCTTGGACAGGTCCCTCGATGTTTCTTCAACAGATTCCTGGATGGGTCCCTCGATGTTCCCTCGACGATTCTTCGATAGATTCCTGGATAGGTCCCTCGACGTTCCCTCGACGTTCCATCGACGATTCTTCGATAGATTTCTGGATAAGTTCCTCGATGTTCCAACGATATTCCCTCGACAGATTCCTGGAAATGTTCCTCGATGATTCTTCAACAAATTCCTGGAAATCGATTGTGAATCTTTTTCCCAAGCGTGAACTCGTAAAAAATGAAATTTTATTGACAAATATTGAATTCGTCAACGAAACTATTCATTTTTCACAATTTCACACTAGGGAAAAAGATTCATAATCGATTACCTCGATTCCTGGATATGTCTCTTGATGTTCTCTCAATGATTCTTCAACAAATTCCTAGATGGATCCCTCGACGATTCTTCGATAAAATCTTGGACAGGTCCCTCGATGTTTCTTCGACAGATTTCTGGATAAGTCCCTCGATGTTCCCTCGACGATTCTTCGATAAATGTTCTCATACAGGTTCCTTGACGTTCCCTCGACGATTCTTCGGCAAATTCATAGAGAAATCTATCATGAAACTTTTTCTCTAGCATGAACTCGTGAAAAATGGAGTTTCATTCACGAATATTGAATTCGTCAATGAACTTTTCATTTTTCTCGAATGTACGCTAGGAAAAAAGATTCATGACCGATTCCCTGGATAAGTTCCTCAAAATTCCCTCGATGTTCCTTCGACAAATTTTTAGATAGATCTCTTCATGTTCTCTTGACGATTATTCGATAGATGTTCTCATAGAGGTTCCTTGACGTTCCCTCGACGATTCTTCGGCAGATTCATAGAGAAATCTATCATGAAACTTTTTCTCTAGCATGAACTCGTGAAAAATGGAGTTTCATTCACGAATATTGAATTCGTCAATGAACTTTTCATTTTTCTCGAATGTACGCTAGGAAAAAAGATTCATGACCGATTCCCTGGATAAGTTCCTCAAAATTCCCTCGATGTTCCTTCGATAAATTTCTAGATAGATCTCTTCATGTTCTCTTGACGATTATTCGATAGATGTTCTCATAGAGGTTCCTTGACGTTCCCTCGACGATTCTTCGGCAGATTCATAGAGAAATCTATCATGAAACTTTTTCTCTAGCATGAACTCGTGAAAAATGGAGTTTCATTCACGAATATTGAATTCGTCAATAAACTTTTCATTTTTCTCGAATGTACGCTAGGAAAAAAGATTCATGACCGATTCCCTGGATAAGTTCCTCAAAATTCCCTCGATGTTCCTTCGATAAATTTCTAGATAGATCTCTTCATGTTCTCTTGACGATTCTTCGATAGATTTCTCAATAGATCTCTCGATGTTCCCTCGACGATTCTTGGACATATTCCTGGAAATCGATTATGAATCTTTTTCCTTATCGTGAACTCATGAAAAATGAAGTTTCATTGACGAATATTGAATTCGACAATAAACTTTTCATTTCCACGAGTTCACGTTAAGGAAAAAGATTCATGACCAATTCTCTAGATAAGTTCCTCAACATTCCCTCGATGTTCCTTCGACAATTTCTGGATAGATCCCTCGACGTTCCCTCGATAATTTTTTAATAGATTCCTGGATAAGTCTCTCGATGATTCTTCGACAGATTTCTGGATGGATCTCTTCTCTTGATGTTCCCTCGACGATTCTTTGACAGATTTCTGCATAGGTCCCTCGATGTTCCCTCGACGATTCTTCGACAGATTTCTGAATAGATCTCTTCATGTTCCTTCGATGATTCTTCGACAGATTTCTGGATAGGTCTCTCGATGTTCCCTCCACGATTCTTCGGCATATTCCTGGAAATCGATTGTGAATCTTTTTCCCTAACGCGAACTCGTGAAAAATGAAGTTTCATTCATGAATATTGAATTCGTTAATAAATTTTTCATTCTGTCTTTGTTCAACTTCTAATAACAAAAATTTTTAAAAGCTTTTAAAAATAAAGAAAGATGCTTTCAACACGTAAAACAACTTCTCGAACGCAGTCCTCATTACACTAGTCACGCATGACGCGTTTAAATGCCAGGAACGCGATTGTCAATACAGCGGATGCGAAACGCAAGCTCTATGCGAGAATCGTAGAGCGAGATCACTTTTATCTTAATTTATTGCAGCGATCCCTCGATGCTCCATTCGATACTTCAGATATGAATGAAACATGTATCACAAATGAACGAATTATGCGAAACATGTATTCGAAGGACGATGTCTCGCGACAAATACTGGAGCGCGAAACGGTAGACGTCAGTTGAGAATAACTGAAATATCCGATCACGTAATCCAACGAGTGGAACAAAACGATCATTCATCTCTAGATTCGACACTTACGACTCATCACATGCGATATTAAATGATATTTGAGACTTTTAGAAAATATTAATCCTTTAGGGAAATATCAACTTTGAGAACCATTGAGAAGCTAATATTGTATAATATATAACTATAATGCTTTGAACCTGTAAAACAATTTGGTATGACATAAATGTTATGTGTTTACATATAAGTTTCTAAACGAACATACAAACATACAAAATAAGACATACAAAATATATACATTTTCATATTATTCATTTATATTATTTATTATTTTATATTATTTAATGTAATTCATTTATTCATAGATATATGTGCTTCATCGTGAGATCACTTTGCAGAAACATGTATATTAAAATAAAAATTAAATTGTATTTATATCTTAATAATTTAACAAAAGCTTGCTTTCTCATGAGAAGTTTTATCAAATTCTGTATGATAGATATAGATCTATTATTCGTTTATGTTTATCAGCAAATAAGAATTTAAATAAAATTGATTCTTTTATTCTATCATCTAAGGAAATTTCGCGTAAATAAATTTATCTCTATTTCATCTTAATAATTAAGCTCCGTATACAAATAAATTAAAATAAATTTTAATTACGGGAAATTTTTTTTTAATAATAGCATTACACACACATTTAAAAAAAAGTGGAAATATACATACAGGAAAATGTAATGATAATCTTTAATTATTCAGTTTGATTAAACGTAAATAATGGTAAGATATCATATTAGCAACAATTCAAAAATGGACAGTAAGTTTTTCCCATATACGATACAAATTGCATCAAGTGCTATTGGGTTTTCATGCACAGATTACAAAAATGCATCTTGCTAAAAGTCCTAACATTTCCAAAATTAAAATAATTTAAATTAATTTTCCTGAAAAAGTATTAATTTAAGCTTCATATTTGTGTAATACATTTTCTTAAGAAAGATATATGTTACGCAAAGTTTTTTTATTACTATTAATAATTTCCATATAAAATATTGAATTGCAATTTATCGTTTTAAAATTTAGAAACAATTTTAATATTTCGACTTATTATGATAAAATGAATATTTATTATATCAAAAGTTTATATATATACATAAACTTTTAAAAATAAACTTTTTCATTTCATGAATAAATATTTCATGTGATAAATGACATTATTATAGATCTTGTGTATCTTCAGAGTTATGCGTATGAAATAATTCATTTCCAAAAAGCATTGTTCATCACAAGATACACTGTCATACAAATAAATTGAAAAAATAATATTATAAAATATTGAAACAAAATTATGTTTTTGCAATTATCTTAAATATTTATATATTATTGTAAACTGTTCAACTAATGCAATGTAAAAATTTTTATTTTCTAGAGTATATTGCGTTTTTCTATAAAAAATTATATCTTTTTTAAGAAAATGTAAATATAAAAGGAATGTAAATGAAAATGCAGAAGCTTAATTTGTTTATTCAATGTTTTCAATGAAAAAAAACAAATTTTCTTAAATAAATACCTTTAATAATAAATTTTTAATAAGTTTTTTAATAAGTTTAATAAATAATTGATCGTTTCAACATTTATATTTATGACGATTATATAATTAATGTAAACTTATTATAACACCTTTTAATTAACCAAAAATTAAATTGTATTATACCTTTAATTGTATTATACCTTTTAATTAACCAAAAATTAAATTGTATTTATATCTTAATAGTTTAACAAAAGCTTGCTTTCTCATGAGAAGTTTTACCAAATTCTGTATGATAGATATAGATCTATTATTCGTTTATGTTTATCAGTAAATAAGTATTTAAATAAAATTGATTCTTTTATTCTATCATCTAAGGATATTTCCCGTAAATAAATATATCTCTATTTCATGTTAATAATTAAGCTCCGTATACAAATAAATTAAGATAAATTTTAATTACGAGAAATTTTCTTTTTTAATAATAGCATTACACACAAAAAAAAAAGTGGAAATATACGTACAGGAAAGTGTAATGATAATCTTTAATTATTCAGTTTGATTAAACTTAAGTAATTGTAAGATATCATATTAGCAACAATTCAAAAATGGACAATAAGTTTTTTCCATATACGATACAAATTGCATCGAGTGCTATTGGGTTTTCATGCACAGATTACAAAAATGGATCTTGCTAAAATGCTGATACTGTAATCAATTTTCTACTCTTGGAAAGATAACATACATTTAATATAGAACGTTACATGAAGATTTAAAAAACTTTCTTGTTTCTCTTATCAATGTGCAATAAAATTTATAAATTAAAAATTTGAAATTAAACATTTATATTTATGACGATTATATAATTAATATGAATTTATTATAGCATCTTTTAATTAACATATGAAAATTGTTGACATTTTGTGTACGTTTATGTATACACATATATTTGAATCGAAAGATACGAAATATAGGATTTAATAAAAAAATTTATATTTTCATAAATGACATAAATTGATTAATATATTTTCTACAATAAATCGTTTTGGATTTCTATTTAAACTACATTAGAGTCAAATCTTGTCTGGCAAATGGTAAATGAATTCTACTTCATTATTTTTAATAATTTTAATAGCACATATTCCAAAATTTTCTAATAAAAAAGAAATATATTTGAAAAGAGAAGAATGTAAACTGATATTGCTCATTTTCTTTTACTGCATTTTAGCCATAAGTAATTGATATTAGCATATTTTATTATGCTGATCTGATCAATAAATTTCAATGTTGAGTAATTTATATATATATAAATATATACATGAATATGGTACTATAGTTTTATTTATTTTAATCAAAATTCTTTTAATAGCTTTTCGTTGTTATATGAACAGGATTAATAGAATTTTGCTTTCTTATGAGAAGTTTTATCAAATTCTGTGATAGATATAGAGATATATTATTTGTTTATGTTTATCAGCAATTAAGTGTTTAAATAAAATTAATTCTTTTAGTCTACTATCTAAGGAAACTTCCCGTAAATAAAACTTATCTTTATTTCATCTTAATAATTAAACTTTACTGCATATACAAATAAATTAAGATAAATTTTAATTACGAGAAATTTTCTTTTTTAATAATAGCATTACATATACATTAAAAAAGAAAAAAGTGGAAATATACGTAAAGGAAAATGTAATGATAATCTTTAATTATTCAGTTTGTTTAAACTTAACTAATTGTAAAATATCATATTAGCAACAATTCAAAAATGGACAGTAAATTTTTTTCATATACGATACAAATTGCATCGAGTGCTATTGGGTTTTCATGCAGATTACAAAAATGCATCTTGCTAAAATGCTGATGCTGTAATCAATTTTCTACTCTTGGAAAGATAACATACATTTAATATACATGGACAATGTTACATGAAGATTTAAAAAACTTTCTTGTTTCTCTTATCAATGTGCAATAAAATTTATAAATTAAAAATTTGAAATTAAACATTTATATTTATGACGATTATATAATTAATATGAACTTATTATAGCATCTTTTAATTAACATATGAAAATTGTTGGCATATTGTATACATTTATGTATACATATATATGTATTTGAATTGAAAGATAAAATATAGGATTTAATAAGAAAAATTTATATTTTCATAATTGATATAAATTGTATAACATATTTTATACAATAAATCGTTTTGAATTTTTATTTGAACTACATTAGAGTCAAAACTTGTCTGGCAAATAATAAATGAATTCTTCTTCATTATTTTTAATAATTTTTATAACACATATCCCAACATTTTCTAATAAAAAAATATATATGAGAAGAGAAGAATGTACACAGATGTTGCTCATTTTCTTTTACTGCATTTTATGAGTCATAAGTAATTGATATTAGCTATATATTTTATTATTATTTTATCTGATCAATAAATTTCAATATTGAGTAATTTATATATATATATATATATATATATATATATACACATGAACATAGTACTACAGTTTTATCTATTATAATCAAAATCCTTTTAATAGCTTTTCGTTATTATATGAACAGGATTAATAGAATTTTAATCAAAGATTTAATTTTTTATATTCAATATTAAAAATTCAATATTATATAATTCAACATTAATAATTTCAATATTAAAAATTAAAAAGTTTCTATTGTGAAGAATTAATTTCAAATTTGCATGTATAAAGAAAAATAGCAACTTTGAACCGCTCAGTTCCCTTCTTCTCCCCTCGCAATACTTTGCAAAGCAAGAGAAACATATGCGAATCCGAAATTTATCAAGATATTTATTTATTACATACCTCTGTAATCTGCCGATGCTTTTCCTTCTCCATTACATATTTTGATGTATACCTTTTTCCACAATTCGCTTCCAAAGAAAAGTGCACGAACACCACAGATGCTTCTCGAAAGTAGAATGTACCAATCACACGGATGAAAAAAGTGACGCTGAAACAAGACAATGGTGAATGAGCACTTATTGTAGCAAATCGGTTGATAGCATTGTGCGCACTGATGTATATTAAGAATTGTCATATTCAAATTTATAATAACTAAAACTGTAAGACTAACTGTAAGACAATCGTTATTCGTATTAAAAATATTCCCGATATTTATAAAAATTGCGCGACTATGAAAAAAAGATTATGATAATTGTCGGAAATTTCACGCCGACTTGTGGAACCTCTCTCCCCTCTCCCCGACTACCTTGCGAAGCAAGAGAAATATATGCGAATCCGAGATTTATTAAGATATTTATTTATTACATACCACTGTATAATCTGACGATGCTTTCTCTTCTCCATTACATGTTTCGATCTATCTTTTTACATATGCAATTCACTCCCGAAAAAAAGCGCGCGCGAACACCATGGAAGCTTCCAGAAAGTAGGGCCGCCAATGGCGCGGATCAAAAGATGACTGAAACAAAAGACAAACAATGGCTGAGTGAACACTTGTCGTAGCAAATTCGATTGGTAGCATTGCGCGAACTGATACATATTAAGAACCGTCGTATTCAAATTTATAATAATAAGAACTGTAAAATAATCGTTATTCGTATTAAAGGTATTCTCGATATTTATGAAAATCTCGTGACTATGAAAAAAAAATGTGGCGCTCGAAATAAAATATGGCGGCATCGCGCTGATGTCTCGCGGAACCACTCCCTCCCCACCTCCTCCCTCCCCCCTTTCCCTACGCAACTACCTTGCAAAGCAAAAGAAATATACGCGAATCCGGGATTTATTAAGACATTTAATTATTACATACTTTTGCGTAATCTGACGATGTTCTTCCTTCTCGATTCCATGCTTCGAGCGAAATTTACGGAAGGACCATGTACTTGTCATGACAGGACACGACAGGACACGATAGAATGCACGATCGAAACGACGCTGATTATGAATATCAAAGCACAAGATAAATATTAAAATATATTTGAGCGCGACCGCGAACATTAATATATCCCGAACATTAATTATACACTTTGCTTTTTCAAACTATATTTTTTTACATACGCAATTTGCTCCCGAAGAAAAGTGCGCGCGAACACTATGGAAGCTTCCAGAAAGTAGGGCCGCCAATGGCGCGGATCAAAAGATGACTGAAACAGAAAACAAACATGGCTGAATGAACACTTGTCGTAGCGAATTCGGTTGGTAGCATTGCGGGCACTGATGCATATTAAAAATCTGTTATATTCAAATTTATAATAATTAAAACTGTAAAATAATCGTAATAATCTGTAATTATTCGTATTAAAGGCACTCCCGATATTTATGAAAATTTCGCGACTACGGAAAAAATGGCGCTCGACAGCTTCACGCTGATACGTCGCGGGACCCTCTCTCTCCCCCCTCCTCCTTCCTCCCTTGCCCTTCGTAGACTATCTTGCAAAGCAAAAGAAATATACGCGAATCCGGAATTTATTAAGATACATTTAATTATTACATACTTTTGCGTGATCTGACGATGTTCTTCCTTCTCGATTCCATGCTTCGAGCGAAATTTACGGAAGGCCCATGTACTTGTCACGACAGGACACGACAAGACACGATAGGATGCACGATCGAAACGACGCTGATTATGAATATCAAAGCACAAGATGAATGTTAAAATATATTTGAGCGCGACCGCGAACATTAATATATCCCGAACATTAACTATACACTTCGCTTTTTCAAACTATATTTTTTTACGTATGCAATTTGCTCCCGAAGAAAAGTGCGCGCGAACACCATGGAAGCTTCCAGAAAGTAGGGCCGCCAATGCCGCGGATCAAAAGATGACTGAAACAGAAAACAAACATGGCTGAATGAACACTTGTCGTAGCGAATTCGATTGGTAGCATTGCGAGCACTGATGCATATTAAAAATCTGTTATATTCAAATTTATAATAATTAAAACTGTAAAATAATCGTAATAATCTATAATTATTCGTTAAAGGCACTCCAGATATTTATGAAAATTTCGCGATTACGAAAAAAAATTCGCGCTCGACGGCTTCACGGTGATGCCTCGCGGACCCTCTCTCTCCCCCTCCTCTCCTCCCCCTCACAGCTACCTTGCAAAGCAAAAGAAATATACGCGAATCCGGGATTTATTAAGATATTTACTTATTATATACCTCAGTATAATCTGACGATGCTCTTTCTTCTCGATTTCATGTTTCGAGCGAGATTTACGGAAGGACCATGTACTTGTCACGACAAGACAAGAAAAGTGCGCGCGAACACCATGGAAGCTTCCAGAAAGTAGATCGTACCAATCACTCGTATCAAAAGATGACTGAAACAGAAAACAAACATGGCTGAGTGAACACGTCATAGTGAATTCGGTTGATAGGACTGCGCGCATTGTGCATATTAAAAACTGTCATATTCAAATTTATAATAATTAGAACTGTAAAATAATCGTAATAATCTGTAATTATTCGTATTAAAGGCACTCCCGATATTTATGAAAATTTCGCGACTACGGAAAAAATGGCGCTCGACAGCTTCACGCTGATACCTCGCGGGACCCTCTCTCTCCCCCCTCTTCCCTCCCCCTACACAACTACCTTGCAAAGCAAAAGAAATATACGCGAATCCGGAATTTATTAAGATACGTTTAATTATTACATACTTATGCGTAATCTGACGATGTTCTTCCTTCTCGATTCCATGCTTCGAGCGAAATTTACGGAAGGACCATGTACTTGTCACGACAAGACACGACAGGACACGATAGATGCATGATCGAAACGACGCTGACTATGAATATCAAAGCACAAGATGAATGTTCAAATATATTTGAGCGCGACCGCGAACATTAATATATCCCGAACATTAATACACTATACACTTCGCTTTTTCAAACTATATTTTTTTACGTATGCAATTTGCTCCCGAAGAAAAGTACGCGCGAACACCATGGAAGCTTCCAGAAAGTAGGGCCGCCAATGCCGCGGATCAAAAGATAACTGAAACAGAAAACAAACATGGCTGAATGAACACTTTGTCGTAGCGAATTCGGTTGGTTGCATTGCGCGAACTGATGCATATTAAAAACTGTCATATTCAAATTTATAATTAGAACTGTAAAATAATCGTAATAATCTGTAATTATTCGTATTAAAGACACTCCCGATATTTATGAAAATTTCGCGACTACGGAAAAAATGACGCTCGACGGCTTCACGGTGATGCCTCGCGGACCCTCCCTCTCCCCCTCCCGCCCTTCCCCTCACAGCTACCTTGCAAAGCAAAAGAAATATACGCGAATCCGGGATTTATTAAGATATTTACTTATTACATACCTCAGTATAATCTGACGATGCTCTTCCTTCTCGATTTCATGTTTCGAGCGAGATTTACGGAAGGACCATGTACTTGTCACGACAGGACAAGAAAAGTGCGCGCGAACACCATGGAAGCTTCCAGAAAGTAGGGCCGCCAATGCCGCGGATCAAAAGATGACTGAAACAGAAAACAAACATGGCTGAATGAACACTTGTAGCGAATTCGGTTGGTTGCATTGCGCGAACTGATGCATATTAAAAACTGTCATATTCAAATTTATAATAATTAGAACTGTAAAATAATCGTAATAATCTGTAATTATTCGTATTAAAGGCACTTCCGATATTTATGAAAATTTCGCGACTACGGAAAAAATGACGCTCGACGGCTTCACGGTGATGCCTCGCGGACCCTCCCTCTCCCCCTCCCGCCCTTCCCCTCACAGCTACCTTGCAAAGCAAAAGAAATATACGCGAATCCGGGATTTATTAAGATATTTACTTATTACATACCTCAGTATAATCTGACGATGCTCTTCCTTCTCGATTTCATGTTTCGAGCGAGATTTACGGAAGGACCATGTACTTGTCACGACAGGACAAGAAAAGTGCGCGCGAACATAATGGAAGCTTCCAGAAAGTAGGGCCGCCAATGGCGCGGATCAAAAGATGACTGAAACAAAAGACAAACAATGGCTGAGTGAACACTTGTCGTAGCGAATTCGGTTGGTAGCATTGCGCGCACTGATGCATATTAAAAATCTGTTATATTCAAATTTATGATAATTAGAACTGTAAAATAATCGTAATAATCTATAATTATTCGTATTAAAGGCACTCCCGATATTTATGAAAATTTCGCGACTACGGAAAAAATGACGCTCGACGGCTTCACGGTGATGCCTCGCGGACCCTCCCTCTCCCCCTCCCGCCCTCCCCCTCACAGCTACCTTGCAAAGCAAAAGAAATATACGCGAATCCGGGATTTATTAAGATATTTACTTATTACATACCTCTGTATAATCTGACGATGCTCTTCCTTCTCCATTACATGCTTCGAGCGAGATTTATGGAAGGACCATGTACTTGTCACGACAGTAGACGACAGGACACGATCGAAACGACCGACTCCGATCACGAATATCGAAGCAAATTTGAATGCGATCGCGAACGTTAATACATAGAGAACGTTAATCACACTTTGCTTTTTCGATCTTATATCTTTACACACGCAACTCGTTCGCGAAGAAAAGCGCGCGCGAACACCGTGGAAGCTCCTCGGAAGTAGGGTGTACCAATCGCGCAAATCAAAAAAGTGACGCTAAAACAAAAGACAAACAATGGCTCAGTAACTTAAGCCGTATCATAGTGAATTTGGTTGATTGCACTGATGCATATTAAGAACTGTCATATTCAAATTTATAGTAACTAACACAAAAAGATTATCATTATTTGTAGTAAATATAACGATATAATAATAACTCATAGTATTAATTATCTTGCTGTTTTAATTACGCTTGTAAATTTGTTGTACACGACAGTCTATGGCTGCGGTCGGGAAAACGCTCTGGATGCTTTAAAACATCATTCTATCTTTGTTCTACATTCCATAAGAATAAAGATAGAATAGATGTTTCGGTGCATTCATAATGCAGTCTTGACCGCAGCCTATGTAATATGCACGAATATGCACTAATGCGTCCAATCAAATTCGCTGTCAGTTTATGCATTAAAAATCGAGATTGAATATTGAAAATCAATCAGAAAAAAGAAATTTTTGTTCCTTTTATTTTAATTAGTCAAATTTCAATTTTCTTCAATGCATCGTCTAATACGAGCTATACTAAACTCAGTATTGTAATAAAACAAGTACATTTAGACATTTTAGTTCTTTATCTCTATTAAATTACTTGATACATTGTAGTTCTAATACAGATATGTAATGCTTCATGCGTGCAAAACACGAAAGCACGCGGGAAGATGCGACATTGTGCTGCTGGACCAATCATGTTAAAAAAATCTTTATTCCTTTTATCCTGATTGGTCGATTATAAAAAAATCTTTATTTCTTTTATCCTGATTGGTCGATTATGCGCTTCAAAGCATCCTTAGTGTCTTCTTGACCACAACCTTGATGAACAATCAACTTTTGACGAAAGAAAGAAGCTGATTGGCTGTCGCAGTGACATTACATTAATGTGACGGTAAAGTGCTGAAAGTGTTTGACCAATCAGGATAAAGAAATTTCTTCACTCTGATTGGTCGAATGCTTTCAGCATTTATAGGGTGAAGACGCGAAATGCATTTTTTAAATGCGTTTCTATATTGATTACATTATCGATGATTTCAATAGAGACAAAGCGTTTCTTCTAAAATATCGGTATAAATTGTTTTATTGAAACGCTGAGAATTCTGAGTAAGAATGCCGAGTGAGTATTTATTTTTTTCAATACGCACTTTTCGATATGCCACTTTTTCGTTTAATCTGTAGAATATTATGTTATTGTTCGCAAACTCGCGAATGCATCATTTACTTGTTTGGCCTAGTTTAGACCGATCGTTTGATATTCGTATCAAATAGTACATTTGAGCTGATCAGCCAATGATTAAACCAATTTACTATTTGATATACACGTATCAAACGATTTGTGTAAACTAGGCTATTAACTTTTAGTGAACAAGGAGAGAATAATTCCAGAAGGGTTGAATGAAGCATGCCTTACGTCACTTTGGTTTAGACAAAAGCTTGGTGTTCGCGCGCAATTATTCGTGGCGCGACGATGGGTTTACGCTGCAGATTTAAGCTCAATTTAGTATCATGAGGAAGGGACAAGATTTATCCACCGCTAATTAATATATTGTAATCGTTACAGCCTTAATTATGGTACGTATAATTATATTATCGTATGATGTTACGATCGTAACGATCATATTCAATTTACAATTTATACAAAAATATAAATAACAGAAACATATATCTGTATAATATAATATAATCTATACAATGCATGTTTCTGTATTATATAATTATTTAGATGCAATATTGCTATTATTTTTAATACAATATATACATATATGCATTATAATAATATTTTGGAAGACAAAGATTTATTGTTTTGTAAAACATTTTATATATATATATATATATATATAAAATTTGTTTTACGATGAATCTTTATGTCTTCTGAAATATTATTATTGTACAATGCAATAATGACATTATATTGCAGTTACTATAATAATTTTCATAATTATGATTTATCTCTATATGTAATCTATATATAAATTGCTGGATTATGATTTATATATACATATAAATCACTTAGAGAGATATATATTATTGGTGCTTTCATCAATACTCTATAAATATACTAAACATTTAACTAATTATTCTCTCGCTTTATAAATATTAATAAAATATACAATATATTAACATATTAAAATATTATGCATTACACTTTATTACAATTTTCATTTAACTAATTATTCTCTCGCTTTCTAAATATTAATAAAATATACAATATATTAACATATTAAAATATTATGCATTATACTTTATTACAATTTCCAGGACAAAATTTATATATATATTCAAAAATATAAGATAATGTATAATTATATATAAAATGTCCATATATTCTTTCTGTGATATAATTTCTATCTATAGAGAAAATAAAAAAAATAATTAAAAAATAATTGTTTTACTTTTTTTTTTGAAATAAACTTTGAAGAAATGAGAAAAAATCCCATATATATCTAGAGATAGATAAACTTTTTCTTTTTATATAAATATGTGTGATAAATTTTTGTTATTTCTCCAAGTTTTATTTTTTCTGGAAAGACATACAAAAATCTTTCTTCTAATTATTTATTATTAATTATTTATTATTTTTCTTATAGATATAGAAAGAGATTATAAAAGAAAAGAAAATATATATGGATGTTTTTGATACATAATTTTATATATATATAATTTATTATATAGAGATTTTTCCTGAGATTAGTAGAAGAATAAAAATTCAAAAAATTTTGCTTTCCAAATATTGAAATACATAAAAAATTGTCAACTTATAAATTGTACAACTTATAAATTCAAAATTGTACAACTTATAAATACTAGATATCCTTTATAAATAAAAAAAATAATGTGTTAGACATGGTAATAATGTATCAAAATTGCATAATTATATATTTAAATACAATTACTCAAAAAAATAAGCTAAAAATGACAATTTTTTTAGCAGATTTAATTTTTACATTTCAAAATATGTCAAATATAGAAGTCAATTTTGTGATATAACTTACATCAAATATTTATGAAATATAATGTACATATATGTTTTAATATAAAAAATATAATTATTAAAAAAAATTAAGTTAATTATAAAAAGATATTAAAGTGCTTATTATTAAAATGTTTTAATAAGTCTTTTGTAAAATCTTTTATAAATCGTTCTGTAAAGCATAGAAATGATAGGCACAGTTCACTCGCAAAGTTGCTAGCATTCGCGAAACTGCAAAAGAGCTTGGGCGGTATTAACTACTTTAAATTAGTTTGCGGCGAATTACTTGAGAGCCACTGAAATGTTATTAGTTCGCGGCAGTATAATGAGATTGCATGCACAATTGCACGCCGCTATTAGGTGCGTTACATATGATTTTCATGACAACTAAGGCTATTAAGAGGGAAATCCTTACTCTGAACTGAATTTACAAGCTTGAACTTCGATATAAACGAAGCATTCTCGCAAATTTGAATTGAACTATATACGATTTCAGTTCCAATGAAACTATGTGGAATTTGTATTTTGATAGCAATATTAAAGGTTCAATACAGCCGAAAAAATTCAATTACAAAAATTTGAAATTTTTCAAAGTAGCACAATAGTAATGTAAACACATAATATCATATATTAAAAATTTATGTATATTAATAATTCTATATCTTAAATTTAATAAATTAAATTATTTTTCTTTTAAGAAGATAATGTTTACATTAAAATTATTAAAATTATTATTTTGATTGTCAGCTTATTTAAACTTAATTAATAAACAAATAAGTTTGGCTCAATAGGTTTTTAATAATTCAGAAATACTTATTATTATAACAAAAGAAAGATAAAATTAATGATAAAATTAATGATAAAATTAATTAAGGGTTTTCTTAATTTCCGCAATGTTTTTTTATTTTTCGAGCCGAAATAAATCGTGCAACAAATAAACGGAGACACGAATTCATCTCTTTTCAGTTGAAGTAGCAAAAAGTGTTAGGATGCAAGTGGACATACGGATTCGATAAATTCCCTATTTCTGTCGATGAGATAAAGCACAGGGTATCTCGAACTGCTAAACTTCTGATCTCAAAAAACTTTAAACATCGTTATTCAGCTGAATCGAACTTCTAAAGCTGTAGTACTATTCCAGATTCTGTTCGTCACGTGAGAATGCAGGTCGCGATTAATACCTCGAAGCAATAATACATTGGATGCACAACTGAATGTATTCCTTCATCGATTTCAAAACTGAATAAAACATTGAAAAAATTCAAGTTATATTTCTACGGAAAGAAAAGCAGCGCTTTGCAAAACATTTTCGCGAGATTTTACTAACAATAACTCGTAAAAATAATAGATCCCTCAATGTAATAAAAAAATCACACGATAGATAAAACGTGGTCGCTATAAATAAAATTGTATTAAACGAAATAATATTGCTTGTAATAATAAGGAGAAAGTGTCCGTAAAAGCGAATTATGGTTGGATTTCTAGAAAATTCTGATATCTCAATTTTGCAAGTTTAAATAAATAGTATATAATAATGTAAACATGCACTATAAATCTTATAATAATAAATGTATTATATTAAAAAATTATTATAAAAGTATGCAAAATTATAAAAAAATATAATAGTACTTCATTAGATTTAAAGATTTTATGGTAATTTAATTTGTTTATCATATTCAAGAGCGCTTATAAATTATCTTAATCTTATCTTAATGAATTAATAGATTTTTTTTTTAAATAGGTGAAAGCATCGGAACAAGTGTAATTTCATTTTTCACGTCTACCGAATCTTTTTATCTTTCACCTGTACCAATGCAGGTGTGGGACCAATACGAATTGAAGTGGCTTTGTCTTATCAGTCATGTCACTAACGCACATTCTTTCGTTATCAACGGAGCTCGTGCGTTATCATATCAAGTTGATGAGTACATCGACCAACTATCGTGAGTTCAATATTGGTGATTTAAACAACGTGCCGCATCTTTGTTATACCTGTCAAATAGTTTTACGTCAGGTACGAGAAAATTTTACATATTTACATTCATCATCTATCTATCGCATTGCCTTGCATCAACTAATAATGAGAATGTAACATGAATATTCCATATACAATATTATTCACTTGATCAAGTAATTTTTGATTTTTTCATCTCTTGTATTTAATTTTTGCGAAATTATTGTCATAGATAATAGATGATAAGAAATGTTGTATGATAATTTTATCGCGAGAATTAACTTAGGGTAATCACATCAGTGCTGATTAAACTACGAAATTAATGCGAAAGCGCTATCACCGCGTCATTATGTCGTTCGATATTTGCATAATCCCCTTTTCCTTCAATCGTAATTACGTATAGCTGATATTCCCCAAGGCTTGCAAATAGTATTTTAATTAATTAGAATAACATCAATTTGCAATTGTATTGTAGGAAAAATCGCGTAGAATATATGACTAAAAAAGTAACTAATTTTATATATATTTTCTCGTAGAAAAATGTCGAAATTTAAAAGATCTAATCTCTTCTCATCGCGAATGCTGATGAAAATAGTTGTTAGGATTTTTGGAGTCGAATACTTTAGTCGAAAACTTTCTAGACTAAATTATGAATACTTCAATAGTAAAATCCTCTATGTATATAAATGCAGATTCAGTAAATGTTCAAATTTCGATTTGAAACTTGACTTTAATCCTTTGTATTTATGAAACTCTTGATTATCATAATTTTAGACTACTAAATAGATAAACGCTTGTGAAGATTATTATGAATACTAATTAAATTTGTTTCAATGTATTCCATCCTTGAAACATTTCGCTTATCTTTTTTTACATAACATTGAATATATGTAATTGTTATTGCTCGTGAAACCTTTACTTGATAATCTACAGTGAATAAGTACAATTTTGTTAACGTATAATAATATATTTGAAAAAATATCGAAAAAAAAGGAATCTCCGGAAATAATAAATCATATAAAATAATGGTAAAATTTATATTAAATTTATCAAGTCTTTAATATGCAAAAGAGAATTCTTTAATATGCAAAAGAGGATTTTTGAGAATTCTTCTAGAAATTACAGCAATTATGTATTTCTATTTTCTTATTAGAAAATATATTTGTTTTGGATCCAATTTAATTTATATTTTATTATTACGACTTCTCACACATTTTTTTTAATATCATTACAAGATGCGATTCTACGCGATTCTGTTTGCAGTTACTGGGTAGATCTTTGTCGACCTGCTAACCCGTCAGTCCAACACTATGCAATTGTTGAACGTTTACATATTTCATGCATAAATACAATGGCCTGACATTTCCCAAGACCTGCGAATGATGTTTCATTACTCAGAACATCGCGCACGAAGCGGCCACCTTGATCTTACAATAATAAATCCGGCGGTAGACGCAAGTTAATTGGCATATAAATAAATTTTTCAATGTAGCCCCGATTTGCTTCGCACGAGTACACACTCGTTGCTGCAGCAGCTGTTTTTACGTTTGCGATTGGTAAGCACGTACTCGGCGTAATGCGAATTAGTGCACGATTCCGGGCGACTATTCCGACTATTTACATACGCGATCTCCTTCCGTCCCGAACGGTCTCGAATCGTTTTTCACCGGCGGTTTCAGTCGATACGAAAATAACGGTAATTATACGACGTGGTGGATCGAGCATTTCAGTTCCGCTAGTGCGAAATCTTCTCTCGGAACTAATTACGGAGTAATTATAATGCCAGACTCGCGCTCTGTATATGTATATATATGTCGTAGTGCGGATATTTCTCCCCCTCTCTCTCTCTCTTTACATTGTAACAGCAGTACTAAATATTCTACAAGCGAAATAACGCTCGATTTATTTGCGAATAAACGCCGCTACGAAAATACGATAATATCCTCGATGTAAATTATCATTGACCTTAGGGAAAATGTATTTTAGATTAGGACCACTGCAAATTTCATTTTAGAAATTTATCGACATGTGACTAAAGAGAGATGTTTAGGAAAGTTGTTTCAAAATTACAAGACATTTTCTTTTTTGTATACGTTACTAATTCCTAGATAAATTTAAAGAATAAACTTTTGAAGTGAAGATTCGATAGAAAGTCATTTGTAGCAACTTTCCAACTTTCATTAAATATCCTGGTAATTAAGTCTTGAATTAAATTTTCTCTACAGCAAAGTAACAAACAAACTTTATTGGTCAACTTAATTTAGAAAAAGATTTTATTAAAAATTTAGCATCTACACTTTTACTTTTAAAACTACGTTTATCGAGATAATTCTTTTTACATTAAACGATTTCCTTATTTAAATGTATGTTTTAAATGTATTAGATATAAGTTTTGATATTTTTGCCCATATTGGATGCTATATCAATTATTTTTTTCTTACATTATATATAGCATGCGAAATTACGTGCTGTTGAACACGCAAGTCGAGCACGCATCAACATATTTTATCGACAAAAAAATCTCGATGCAATAAATTTCGAATCAGCGATCGACTCTTGACGCCGATAATCTTTCCAAGGATGACTATACGGTTTCTATCAATTTCCTGCGTTTACTTATCCTCTTGGATTCGCGACCGGAAGCCGCGTAAACGGAAGAGACAGGAATAATTGCTAGTGTGTCGATGGCACAAGCTATCTAAAACCGATCAACTAATGGCTGATTTTAGAATAAATCTATCGATTAAATCGAATGTACTGTTAGAGTAATCAGTTGATTATAAATAAATGGTAAAATGTTTCTATCTGAAATAAACAAAAACATCTGCTATTAAAGCATTTGTAATTATCTCTCTTTAATTTCGATGAATATCGATTATAGATGGAAAGTAGCAAAACATAAAAAAACATCTTGAGTTCGTTATTGCAGATCTAGAGATTGGAAAATAACTCTAAAGTTTTTAAGAGATACATTTTATTCATGTACATTTTATATATGTTGCAACAAATAATTATTAAAATTTTTGTGTATTTATATGTGTGCATATGTAAAAAAATATTTTATATAAAATTATCTTTTAATATTGATAGGAGTTTAAAATTATTCATACAAATTTCTTAAAAGAATTAAATTTAATTAAAATTTAAAATGTATCATAAATTTGTTTCTTTATCAGATCCAAATAGCAGTCAATACGATTAGACAATCGCTTTGTATATCTTTGAATGTTACAATAAATAATAATATTAATATATATAATATTATATATATTTATATAATATTTTACATAATATATTACATATATATATATATATATATATATATATATAATATATATAATAATATTAATATTAAATAATAATATTAACAATATTATCATTTTACAACTAATACAAAATAGTTCGATAGGTAGAAATCGTGTAACATGTATCGTAGAATGGACGCAGTTTTCACTAAAAGCTTCTCTTTGTTAAAATCTACTTATTCTGAAAGAAGTAACATAGTTCTTTTCCTAATATTTTTTCTACGAAATGCTATTTTTTTTGTATGGAAATGTGTTAAAGAATTTTTTTTTATCTTGGATACCATCGTGCCAGTTTGCATCTATATTTTCATCAAAACAGAACAATTTTTTTTGTTTTACATGTCTTTACGTGTCTTTTTTTCCTGAACGTTATTATAAACGCACGCGTTATAAAGGCGTCACGCACTGGTAAAATGCAATTACCAGTGCAACGGTGATTTCGCGTGCATGGTAGAGAACAAATTTTTTTACACACTGGCTTGCATGCGAGATAAACGATGTGCAACTGAGGACCACATATATGAGGCTAAATTAATCGTACGTTTCTTTCGTCGCCTTTCACTTGAAACTTTTTTTACCCTATAAAAGTCCCCGAAAGGGCAACTCTCTCGTATTCCAAGAGACGTAAATTTTACGCCTTCTTTTAAGTTCTTACAAAACTTTTTGTAGAAGCTAACATCTTTATTATAACTAATTTTCGACTTCTTTCCATTTTTCTCAGTTGCACCATAAAACGACGATTCCATCGGTTAACCCAATAGCAGTGGCAACATTATCTAAAATGGGTTATATATATATATATACATGGAACTGTTACGAATAATCCAAAGAAAATACACTTGTGCGAACAAGATGATAAGATAAAGGACGCGGACTTTACAAAGGTAAAACCAGATTAGAAATTTTTTTCTCTCGTAGAAAAATATTTCCCAAGCTGATTATTCTCATAAAAGAAATTGTTTTCTGAAGATATTTTTTTATAATGGAATTTTGACTATAAATATCTTTCGAAAAAATCTTAAAAAGTAAGTTGTTAGCAATATTCTTGAAATTTAGATATTTTTGTTGAATATTTATAATTATTAATTGAACAAAACTCTATATTTTAATACATTATTTCTTTCATAAATCGAGAAATGAATCTCTCGTCTTGAATGAGATTTATAAATTCTTTTTAATAAATATGTTCACCGGAAATTACAAATCTCTGTAAGCTAGTAGATTACCGTTAACAGTTGATTGTCCCGATTATCGCAGAATTGCTAACGTAATACTTTCTCGCATGAAATCAAGTACAAGCATGCGAAGTATGACTCCCAGGCATTTCCTCCTTATATGTGTTAATGACCGGCTCTTTCCTTGAATCATTATAACCTCTTGTAAGAACATTCTATATATCTCGTATTAAAATCAAAGATAATTTATTGTATATATTAATATAACAAATACACATCAAGATATACCTATGTAAAAGAAAGAGAAAAATAACACTTTTTTTTTAAGTCTTCTATAATTGAATTCTTGAATTTTATTTTTCCAATATTTCTCCCTTTTAATTTCTCGTTCCTTTAGAGTGAAAAAATCATTCTACATATTTAAAAAATTACATTTTACAATGCACATCGAATTGAAGAGCAACTTTGTTTTTGCCTAAACATATCAAAATATAAAAGAGAAAAACAATCTTTTTTATTTGAATCTTTGATTGTAATAGAAATATTCGATTTTAATTCTTTCAATATTTTTCTTTCGAATCATTCTTTTAGAATAAAAAAATCAATCTGCATATTTAAAAAATTACATTTACAATGCACATCGAACTGAAGAGTAATTTTGCTTTTGCCTAAATGAGTCGCCGTAATTTACAATTCACCGGTGAATTAATCGGACTCGCGTACAGCCGAGTATCGGTGCTCTCGTTCTTTCACGACGAACGCGTCGGCTGCTGCCGTCGATCCTCTCTCCCTCGTCGAATTAAAACTTTCCACTCGTAGACACAACAAGCGACCGCGATTCAAGCTTCGCGTTTCGATCCAGCATCCATTCGTTGGATGCATGGAGGAGCGCGATGCACGCATACCGGCCGCATTAATAATACAGTTATGCAACGAGCCTCGCGTACGACGATTATTATTAGGGACCTCGGATAGGCAGCAAGAATCGGATTCCGTTTAGACATAATATTAATAATAAGCTCATTGTGAAAGTGAATGCGTCTCGTGCTTTTTGCAACCATTACGAAAGCCAGAAAATTAAATACTAATTATTAAACTATGTTAATTATTTATAATCAGCGTATTGAAAGTGATAATCCACACGTATTAAAAATTTATACAAACTTTTTACTCTCGCCGGATAGAATTTTAAACAAATATTGTTTTGAAGAATTTCAAACAAATTTGAAAATTTTTGGCGAAAAGTACATTTTTCTTTTTCTTTTTCATAATTAAATTAAATTGTATACTTTATATACTAATTACAGTACTTCTATTATTCTATAAAATTATGCAGAAAGTTAAGATTGCCTAAGTCAACTATTACTAAATATACAACATACTCGCCACTTTGCAGACAGCTATGTGAATTGCAAAATCATGTAGATGCGCAGTGGCGATGCGAAATATCATCCTCAAAACTTAAGCACAAAAATTAAAATTTTATTTTTATATGCGCTATAAAATATTTCACTTTACGTTACGTTAGAAACTTAGTTCGATCAGTTTTGTTTAATCTATCTTTTATCGTTTTATAAAATTAGAACCAACAAAAAAGAAAGCTTTAATTTAGTTAGCGTTAAAGTATAATATATATCTTCTTGTAAAAGCAAGCATTCTGATGTCTTGCTTATTGATCTTTTAAGTAAATTTGTACTACCGGATATTGGTATATTTTGCTTATTAATCTTTGAAGTAAGTTTGTATCAAGATTTCACAAGTCTGCATTAAAAGCTTTTGCGTTTCTATTTCATATTTTATATATAGCGCTCTTTAACTTTGACTTATTACGAAAGTTCCATGAGGCAGATGTAAAATGAAACATAGTTATATAGGGACTTTGCGGATCAAACGTGTTCTGATGACACATTCTGCAAAAGTTACGTGTGAGCTGTAATCACGTTAGGATGCACGATATTATCTTTGAAGAACGACGTTCGTTTGAAACTCAAATAAACCCGCATGAAGATACATACACGACAGATAAAAATAAAATAAAACAGCCAGTTAATTAAAATCGCAATTTGTAGATCTGATCGTTTGCTAGAAGCTGCGAGCGTACAAAAAGAAAGATATGCAATTTCTCGGAACGAATCATTGGTATCTCTTTAACAATATCACTTCTCGATTACAGGTGAAGAAGTGGTGACTGTACCGTCCACCAGCAACGATCAGGAGGGCTGGAAAGTGCAGAGGATATCCGTAAACGGTGAATTGCCGCAATCGAGCAATCGTCGCCGCGGCTACAGTCGATCGCAATTGCAACCGGTCGTTTCCGGCGGCAAGAGGAATCGGCCAGCACCATCCCCACCGACGCAGCCTATATCCTACAGAATCAATGCTAAGGAACAGCTCGACAAATATTTCGACTGGCGGAATAAGGAAAACACACCCGGAAATGCCGTAAACCGCCGCGAAGACGATCAACGACAGGCGAACCAAGTGCAAGAGACCGAGGAGTCGACAATGGGCTCGAATCTGAGCAGGCATAACGGAAAGGGCCTCACTGGCCGACGCACTCAGTCTTCCGGAAATTTGTGCGAGCCTAAAGGAAAGCTGAACAGCATGGGAAAAATATTGGTGCCCTGTTCCAGCGCCCAAAGAGAAAGGTTAGTCATTAAAAATTGTTACTTTTATATACATTATACATGTATGTGTATATATGCGCGTACGCACACACACACATATTCTATTTTATTAAAACTAATTTTATCTGATTTATATTTCCTTTGATCTATATTCACATATATATAAAGTAAATTTTTAATTAGATGGAGAAATTGATATTCATACGTGTATTTATATTTATGATATTTTGACTATTTGTTTATTTTCGCCAAATAATTTTTACGATATTTATATGGCATTTGATATTAACATTTAATTATACAACTTTTATCTACGAAAGAAAAAGATAAATATATTTTTTTTATTACGGTAAATTTCTTTAAAGGAGATATTGAACTGTAGATTTTAAAGTTATGTATGCATACCAAATTCAAAAGTACATTGAAGATATATATAAAGTTAGTATAACACAATATGGTATAATTGATTACAAAAGTATGGGATTAAAATATTACAGACAAAAAAGGAGATGTTTCAATCGCGGCTTCTCTCATGCCAAAAGATTAAATGATCTTTGTAACGTAGTCTTACAGATATTGTTAATTTTTTAACAACACGAAAAGCGAGCGAAACGCTGCAGGCGAGAGTATCATGTTGCAATTCGGAGAGAAAGGTCAATTCGCGATCGATTCCTCGTTTAGTATATAATCCTTGGAAAAAGCACCGTTAGCATCACGCCGATAATCTGCTTGACATAAATTTATTGTGGATTATAAACATCTTTATGCAAATCAAAAATTTATAGAAATGTATACACTATTATATAATTCCACTTTCACTATGCTACTTGTACTATTGTTAATATGATTATTATGATTACATGTGCATCTTATCTAATACATGTGCATCCTATCTAAATATATTACATTAATCTTTTTAATTAAACAATAATAAATATAAATTTTTTAATAATGTGTAATAAAAAAGATATTCTATAAAATAATTTAAAAAATCATATTAATATATTTAGTGCAAGAATTTTTGCAAAAATAATATTAATCTTTAATAAAAAATCTTTCTGTCATTATTAGCAATAGCATTTGCACAATCAATTACATTATTAAAGAGAGGTAACAAAATGCAGAAATAAATTTTCTTTTTATTTCACGGAGTATTAGATTAATTTATGTGCACATTCTTATAATGCTCGTCAAATGTATAAAGTGGAGAATTCATTTTCAGCCGCTATCGGTGTGAACTGATTTTTACCCACGATCGTCGCGTGATGATAAAAGTCTCTTCATCTTAAACCTTTTTTTGCTCGTAGTCTCTTTATATCTGTCGAAAAAGGTCGACTTTACACGCACATCTTTCTTTGAAGAAGTTATTCAATAATAAATGTGCTCTTTTCTTTCTTCCCCTTCAATCACGCACACACGTACAACTTACTTTATTTTTTAATAAAAAAATTTATTATTTTCAAATTTTTTCATAATTTCTTATTGAAAGAATAAATTGTAAATGAATCTCTTTTAGATTTCTCCTTCTAGATCTTTTAGATTAAATGAAACATTTTTAAGAAATAACTCGAAAAATATCCTTGAACATTGCAAAAGACGCGATAATAGGATACTGTTCCACGAATTAGCTTTGTTAGCGATTATAAATATCATTGTACGTAGTTTAATCGATTATATAACAGTACTATATACATAAATTCACGAGATAGTTTTTTTTATACCCACAAGAGAGTCGTTAAGAGACCGCTCGCGATCTAATTACGGTCACTAACTTGAACAAAGTAAAGCGCATAAAAAATTTATATTAAAAAAAATTGGAATAGCGGAAAGTTTTCGTGCAAGATCGATTAAAATTGATTGCGAATCGATCGATGAATTTCTGTCTTCCTGATTATTCCGTCGAGGATTAAGAAACGATATTACCGTGTGAACTGCGAGTAGGTATACTTAATCGCGAATGGAATATGAAATTACTTGCAAAGTGATAAAGCTCTCTGGAAGCACGTGCTAATTAAATCTAGGGAGAAGACGAGACATCGGTATGACAGCTTTCGAGAGGTGGGATAAGCGCGAAATCCGGCTCCGGAATCCTTCATATATCGACACGAAATCGAATATGTTATGTACTGATGGGCTAACTCGCATAAGACGATTAACCAGTAACAAGATTGTCGCGAAAATATAATGCTATGCCGATAATATCTCTTTATTCCTGTTTACCTAACCAGCTAACTGGAGGTAAGCCACATAGCCAACAATGACCGAGATCGTTAATTCAAAAGTGAATTATGTCCGGCGCTGTGATAACGGTGATAAATGACGGTGATAAATCGACAGAAAATGAGTTGATCCGCGTGCACGTCGTTCTGTTATTAAATTTAATAATTATTTGCATCTCGTAATTATGTCCATCATAAATAACCGGCTGGGTGAGGAGAAACCAAGACCAAACGATCATCTTATTATAACCGCTTGGTCGCGCAATATACCATTTAAAAACTATTAGTGAATCCGTCAAGGACAGATGCTTCGTTGATTTAATTTTAATGAGTTCTCCCAAATTTCCGACTATTTTCCGTTCAGTCTCGTGATATTTAATTTAATAGCTTCACTTATCTGCATCTTAATTAATCTTTTACACTACGTTCGGCTTAACGCTTAAAATAGTATACGAAATTACTATGTTATACATAAAATTTATTATACATATAATTTATATTTCGTATATATTATAAAATAAATAATATTATATTATATGCTGAGATGGATAAGCGTATATTTAATTATGAATAATTAAAATCTGTTAATTATTTTTATCCAAACATTATTGTGTTAAAACTTAATTTCGTTTCTGACAACGATTGAATTAAATATGGGGGATGGTATTTTTAAAGTAATAATAACACGTTTAAATTAAAATAAAAGTGTCTGGCAACTTTACTGATGCGAAAGCAGTTCTGCATCTTGCAGCGACGTACAAAACAAGAAGTTCTCTCGCGTTAGCATCTTCTGGGCGCATAGTTCTCTTTCGCAGCAACTGCAAGAGCAACCTTATACAATGGGGCAACAACGCTTCCGGTAGTAACAAGTTGCTGGCCGCGAGATAATTTAAAGTAGCTCTAAGGTCGGCCAGTCGTTGAACTAGGGCGGGTTCCATTAAACCGTCGTTTACACGGGAAGCCGGAAGGGATAAGGACATACATGAGTTAAAAGAGCAACGGAGATATATATTAAAAGGTGTCCCGCGCGCTTCTTGATCTCATTTGCGTAAGTGCTGTTGTCTAAACCTGGCAATGACAGCGCCAAAAATGTGTAGAAATGAAATCATTGTCCCGTTTGCTGTTCATTTACTTATAAACCTAGGAATATTAGAACGCTTTTACATTATTAGTAACAAGTTAGCTATTTATTCCTTTATAAAAAAAACTTATACTTTTTTACTACCATGTTGTAATCAAAATCGATTTCAATCAATTACAATTTAAAATTATTATAAAATCTTTTATATTATTTATTCGTTCTTAAAATAATGATATTAATAAATAAGCTGGAAATTTTAATTCATTATCATTCATTAAAAATTGTAACAAAAAAAATAAGAAAAGATCACAGTGTCGTGAATTTACATATAATTCATATTATTTACATATGTGAGGTTTTTTTTCTGATCACGTTGTTTAATATTATACGTTACATTAATATCGCATATTATATGCGTCTATAGTTGTCAAAAACTATTGTGAGATTATCATATGATTACATGATCAGGAACCGGATAAAATTTTTAGACTTTATACCGAGAGGTATCCACGACGCAAGGGTCAAAGTAAGTAGAGAGATCGGTGAAAGGTCAGATGCTCTGCGCGCTTGTGCGCTTATGCATGCCACGAAGATTTGCGCAGGCAGGCAAGCAGGCAGGCATTCGCCTATCCACTGGCGTGAAAGCGGACTCGGCGGATGATGTCACGTACGAATTATTAGTGAAGTTTCTTATACCGTTTCTGGTACGTGCGTTGTCACATAGGATGTTTTATGAGACACACGCAAGCACGATTGTCGAATAAATACAAAAAGTTTCCACGTGCCATGACATTACGACGATTATGTCATGCTTTTCAACTCATTTTTCACGAATCTTAAAATGACGTAACAATAGAGACGTAACAACGAAGAATAATTAAGAAAAAAAAATATTTTATTAATTTTTATTTTTGTACAAAAACTGAAAGAAAACAAAACTTATATCCGAAATTGTAATATATTGATTTTTTGATATAATTTTTTCATTTTATAATATTAATTTGTTATTGAGATAATATTTGATGTAATATTTTAATATTGAGGAAAACAAACAGCTTTGGATTCATGTATATAAGTTAAACAAGCCAAAATTTAAGATCTCATATTATGAGAAGTTTCGCGTTTTCTAAAAAATATATATATTTATTTTTTATTATATACAGAATATATATAAGAAAATAATTTTTTAAATTTAAATTTTGTGTCTTTAAAAAATTATTATTTGTCATTTGAAAAATTTGCTTTTATTATACATATATCATATTAAGATAGAAATAATTTAAAATCTATCATTGTTTCTTTTATGAATGAAGCTAAAGAATTATGTCTACAGTACTTATAGTGAAAATATGAATCTATTTTTGCAATTCATGCGTATAGGAAATAGCGCGAATGTCTTGCGAACATCATCCGCGTGGCATTATTTCAATTCCAACACGCTCGATTTCACCTTGTTCGAATGCCACGTCAATCACATAGCACGCAAACGTGCCGTCGCGACGGAATTTTCCCCTTTGCATCAAAAACATCTCATATATCGTTTACACAGTTTTTCTACTTTATTTGTGCGTTCATCTTTGTTCGCGTCGACGTTACGAACGTTACTATTCGCACCGATTAAACAGACATAATCCGTCGCATTTACACGCGCGTAGCATTTTATGCAGTTGGTTGCATACGCGAGAATTAACAAAATTACACGAAATGATCATTCGCATCCCGAATCTGCCCAGGATGTGACACGAAGTAATGTCAAATAATGTAAAAAGCGCGGATTATGTAAATTACCGTAATGTATTTTTTCTACAAAGTTTGACGCTTTCTGACGGTAGCTTATTACTCGAAATGTCGTCGCCTACGTTGCAAACTTGTTTTCTCCTCGACGCTTTCATCTTTCCAACTTCGTTTATAATTTTAACGGAGAGATAAACAGGCTCGAGTTACGCAAACAAAAAGTGTAATCGCGTCAAATAATATTTCCGAAAAAGTTCTTTCCACAGAATGAATCTTGTACAATTTAATCTTTGAATCTATGCCAATACATACATATAAATAAATCATTGTCAACAATTCTTTCGCAACTTATTTTTGACCTATAAATAAATTATTTTAAATTTAATTACCTATTTTCTCTTACAGATATAAATTCTGCGGCTCGCTGCCAAATCATCTGGACGACAAGGATGTATTAGATGATGATCAGCGAGATAACAATAATATCATGTCCGATACTATCGGTGGAAACTTTGGCGGTACGTTGCCGCACAAGAAACGCTCGTTAGGAGTACATTTCTCGGATAGCGAACCGACCGGTACTTTGGATCTCGTTAAACATCGATCGCAGGACTCTTTCGATGAGAACGATCCCTGGAGGTACGTAATAATAAGAGTACCATAAAAACCGATCGTCTCATATTACAACGGTATAAAGAAGATGAAATGCAGTATGGTTTAGACATCAAACATGTAGCTTCTTCTTGTTAAAATTAATTATGCTTAATAAATTCTGAAAGTTATCGTCCTTCACTTACACGCGATTTCGAGATTTCATCGTGAAACTGTCAAGGAGAGACGCGGACAGAGCAATTTGGAGAATTCCGAGAACGTCCCATCAAATTTCAATCTATGCGAATCGATCGATCGATCGCGCATTCTCTAGCGTCAAGCGAGAATCGTTGAAAAGTTTTCACTTCGAACTTGTCGTATCTTTCGCTCACGTGGCGCGCACTCTCTTCTCGCGTTTTAAAGTTCAGAAAAATGATTCTCAAGTCGATTCTCGCCTCAAAATAGATTTGGTTTTCGGCGAATACGAACTCGTAAATCTTTTCCCGATGAAAAATCAATCGCGAGTGATCTACGGTTGGTTCCAGATATCAGCAAAGCGATCTCGATCTGGTGCGGTGCCGTCACGGAAACTTTGATTCGGTCAAGAGAAATCGCAGCGTCGACACGGTGCTCGTCGAATCTGGCAGGAAGTACGGTCGTGGCGTAACCTTGGAGGATAGATGTCATCGTAATAATTCAGACCTCGACTTGGTCGGCACGCTGCCGAAACGTAAGCAAGACGCTCGAAACAGCAGCGGTAGAAGCCTCGAATCGAATTCGTCGTCCTCGCAGCCGTGTATAGTAAACGCCACCGATGACGACTTGCTGATGAAGATAGTGCACAAACCTGACTGCGAGTTACTCAAGCATCGCCAACAGCTTGGCAAGTGCGTCGATCTGAAGCTGAGCAAACTGACAAGTGGCGAGCCACAGGATCAGGGATACGCGTCCGAACGATCACCCGAGGACGAGCATCCACCATCGTTACCGGGACAACCATTTCCAAGTGTGACACCTGGTAAGTAATAACATGTATTGCTTTATTCGTCACTTTTCTTATATATATCTATGTATGCAGACTACAAAAATGTGAGCCTCACTAGAGAATTTCTCATTAAATTTCTTTTATGTTACTATATAAATACTATATAATATATAAATTATAAATGAAATATAGCGTACTATATAAATTAAAGCGTGGGTATTCGTCTCGTAAAAAATTAGCGTTATTGAGTATGTATTTGATGAATAATTAATATTTATTCGCTTTTAATTAATTTATTGTTAGCTATCGATATTTACTGTAATGTGAATATTTTATATAAGAAATCGAGGAAAGGATTAACACATGCGAGAATGTGAACGCGCTTATACAAGGTTGACGTATTAGGATTTTGTAAGACATATCAGCATATGAATTATGCACACGTATATGCATACGTACGTGCATAAAATTTTTCTGTTTCTCTAATAATGCTTTTGTAAATATTATTTTGCTGACGATAGATATATCTGTATTCCTACGTTTGTGAGAGCTATTGCAAAAACTTTCCGAAGGTCGAAACTCCTTTTTTCCTCCAAGACGAATACATGGCTGACTGGCCTTGATATGCGCTATAACGAGCGGCTGATAAAGATGAATGGCTCGGCGATGATGGGTGAATGCAAATTGTGCTCGCCATGCAAATGATCGACTAATGGGCAAAGAATTTTTATATCTCTTAATTTTCTTATTCAGGTTTCCCATTAATTTATTCCTATACATTTATACCTCGATCATGATTAACAGATAACATGAATATATTATAACGTTGGAAATCTCTTAGTTTATATGATTATTTATTCCCGAATTTGCATAAAAAGAAAGCTTGTATACATAAATGTGTCTTAATCTTTTCATCTCGCATTAAGAAATATTAAATTTTTTTCAAAATTTTGCATAACAAATTGTACGATGTAGAAAAAGTGTTATTGATTACAAGGTGTGACAGTATTTTTGATATGTTTTTACAATACTTAATGACACGATAGAGAAAAAAATGTTTCGTAATTTAAAACGATCTAACAAACCAGTTTGTTTTGAAATACCTCGTAATACATGACTAGATCAATCAATCGCTCTCCTCATAAATTTCATTTATCGTGCGGACTTTTAGGAAAGTAATAATTTTTATTAACGTTTGTAACAGAACTGCGGTTGACTGTAATCTTTCATATTTTGACTGGCAAAGAGATAAAAAATTGTGTCATTTTAACTCGGTCATAATTTAGGTGAAATTTTTGCAGGCCATTAATTAAAATTCTTGTAAAATTGCACCGGACTCTCAAAGAAATTTCTGCCAAATTCAAATAAATCTACATAATTTTACGTATAACATATGTTGAAAATGGCATCTGGATAGATCGTCCGTGTTTGAAAAATCGCTTTCTGTGAACATAGAAAACTTTAAAATGAATAATGCTTCATTTACTTTCGGCGTTGGTCGATTTCCAGACGATTTGATCGATAGCCAGTTGCGCGAGTGCGTCGCAGACTTTACACAAATGTGTCTATATCGTGGTGCACGTGAAATCTACATATTTTCAATTTCAATCTCATGCATTTGGAAGGAGCTATTCACTGTAGAAACGACGCTGTTGACGAATCCATGGAATTATTTCCGCGTGTTACTTCCCTCCTCTTCGTTGTCACACTAATTCAAGAAAAAAATTCGAGTTGCTGTGTTAAAATATAATTTCTTATTAATACAAATAACTTAATAACACTTTTTAACTTGTAATTAATTTTTTTAATAATTTTCAGAAAGTGATTTTACTTTGTATTTGCTTTAACACATCAATAATATGAGCAATATTATATTTTCTATATCAAATATCAATTGACATGTTTTTGTTCAGAAAGTGAACACGTAAATATAATATGACATTTTACATTTGTCACTCGTACAGTTTTTTCAGTTAGCTTATTTACACGTCAATATTGTACATTGCCAAAGAGACGATAAAAACTATTTTTATTTCATGACTAAAAATTCGGAGAGTTCTCTCTCTCTCTTTTTTTCTCTACAGAGATTAAATCGAGACACTAGAAAATATCGTACAAATTTGTGCAAGCGACGAAAAATCCCAGCTTTTAACGAAAAAATTCAATTTTATCCCGTTAAATGTGCCTGGATGATACGCTAACACGCGTCTTTAGTACATTAATAGCACGGTTTAACAACACATCGTTGTTCATTGCGCTTGACGGGCAAGTTTTGCAGCATAGTTGTTATTACTCTTCCACCACTACCCTTACTCCCACGCACCACTCTTGCGTGTGTATTCTGCCTGAACAGCGGTTCTCTCAGGGATCGAAGCGAAGAATATGAAGTAGTACTTTAGCTCGTAAAAAAGCACTTTCCACTCGGCGCATTTCATAATCGTAAGCCGCGAATACCTCGTTCACAGTCTTGCAAGCTTACCAGTAGATATATAGTTACGACGATATCGCGCGAAAGATTTTCCATCTCATTTTGCGATCAATTTTTCTGAATTGCATAAAAAAGCAAGGTCATCCCTCGGTCATCCCGCGATGCGGTTCTTTCGTCGTGAATAATTTCGCAATCACAAATGAATGATTAACATTTACGTGACTGCTGGCGAAGACTTAATGGGCCATTTACTATGACTTTACAAACCCGAGAATCCGAGATCAACCGAGGAATCGCGGGTCGCAAGTTGATGAAGAGATTTTTCCGGAATCGTCGAGCGTTTTCGCACGTTCCGGATATATACGGTAGTGGCAAATGGCGGTGATACAACCTAGATTGAGAGACCCTGACCTAGAATATACGTGATCCTTTGTGAACAACTACAGCCGCGTTTGCTTTGTGCGGACTGGTATTTGCGGCGGTATCCAGCCTAGCTTCGAAATTACGAGGTAATGCTGTAATATATCGTTCGTGTATAGCATGTCGCGAGAATATTAAAAATCGATACGCGATAATTAAAAGCACGCCATTTTAAACCGCAAAGTTTTCGAACCGCTCTATTAATTCCTGGTCTATTAAATAGTCAAAATAGATATTGATGAAATGTTTCATAATGAAATGTTTTATTTTTATTTTATACGGACAAAATATATACCATACTATATACATTAAGAAGAAGCAGTGTTTTATAAGACAATTTAATCTTTCATTAATCTTTCCATTAATCTTTCATTTCATACATTTCAAAGATATTTAACCATATAACGCAAATTTCACCGAAATAATTTTACTTGGATGAATAGAATAAACTTGTAAAAGTAACAAATAATCATCTATCATTACAATCCTCGGTATAAAGGACCATTCGATCCATTTACTCTTCGCCAAGTTAACATTATCATGACGAGTAAAGCGAGCTTGCCGAATCAATAAACAGTCACATCAAGCATTACGAACCTTGTTATGCAGTTTCCATGTTTCGTGGTGTAGATTGTTTATCCTCATTATTGTGTCGCTACAGAACTGTGCACTCGAGCGGGAAATATTCCGTTCACGTAGTGGTCGGAGACTTGAATCAGGATTCTCGTCCTGATATGAATATGGGTGCCTGTGACAGAGCGTTAGTTAAACTCAAGACGGATGGCAGCGATTTGAATCTTCACAAGCTATCCGCACATCTGGTATCTCTCCATAGATATCCAAATCAATTCTAATCCGTGTAACATTATCATTATTATTAACTCTATTATTTTCTTAATATTAGATTCTCATTATGTTTTTTTAGCAAGGCTTTAATCATTGTCATAATTTTTTTTTCAATATGATTTTAGAACTTAATCAAAATTCTTATTTTACTTTTATTTCTCTTGTACATATTTCGACTGTAAACATATCGCTGTAGTTTATCAAAAGGAATCGGCGAAGCGTTTCACTTCCCTTTGTGTATTATTGAAGTTAATGAGAAAGCTTCGGTTTCATTGTAACAAATATAATCGAAATGAATGAAGGCTGTCATAAAGATAAAGCCATTGTTGGCAAGATTGGCGGTAAATCTCGACGTGGATAGACGATGAATGTTATGAACCATCTGCATATCTAATTCCTCAATTACTAGATTCTATTCCGAGATCCGCTCATAATATGAAAGCTATTCAATATCTTACAAAAGAATTGATTCTAGATTAATCCAAGGATCTGCCAATAAAATTAAGATCGGAACATCCCTTATATGGCAGGAGTCGCATAATCAGAAATTGCGATTTCCATCGCGGAATTTGTCGAAATCTCCGACGTCGTTGAGTAAATGGCTTTCGAGCCTGCTTCAGATTCGTGAAGAAAAAGAAGAGATTCATCTTTCTCGGCTGTCGCCGCGAATGAATGCCGAACCCATTCAATCCGCAGACGATCTCGCTCGCCCACTTTGGTACCGCCTTCTTTCGCTGACATTGTAAGTTTTCTAAGTCAAGAATGCGCTATTGATCGTGCGGCCGTTGCACGACCGCTCTCGCCTTACAACGAACTAGGTCACTTCGACGTACGTTCCATGCGTCTCACCTATTGACCTATTTGTCCGGGCGGGACGTCATCGTCGAAGGACAGGGGAGGTGGTGTGGTGAGGCAGCTATGTTGTTTGGCAGTTTCGGCGTGTGTCCTCGCGCGTGGAGAACGCTAGGTTGGCGCCGCCGGTATCGCGGGTTAATTCCGATTCTCCGGATACAATGCGACCGATGGCCAACTGACCGCAATGCGCAGACCGAAGGATATCTCTCTTACTTTGAAACGACGTGTATGTCCGGTGTGATTATTCGTTAAGAGAGAGAAAAAGTATCCTCGAAAACTATCTCAGAAAATATATATTCGTTCTAAAATTATTTCCAAACGATGAAAATACAATTGTATTTTGTATAATTATATTTTTAAGTTATATAAAAAACAGTACAAAATTATTCCCCTTATGTATATATTATATATACATAAAATATAACTAAGTTATTTTATATATGTTATATAAAACATAATTAGAGAGATTAATCATTCATGATTAGAAAGAAGTTATATTTTTATTTTTTATTTATTTATCTTTTATTTGCTGTTAATGTAAAACAAATCATAATTATTCCATTGTAATTTATAGGATATTTTTATATAATATGAATAATTTTATTGTTTATATGCAGAGATTATTTCTGTATTTCGAAAAATTAATCTCTCTCTATATCATCCTTTGTATTATAACACAAAAGAGGCTCAAATAATACTTTATGATCGCGGACTATTTGCGGAATATTGAAAATTTCCAAAGAGAAAATAGAATCGAACGATTGTACGTATTAAAATTTATTTTACAGTTCACATTTCGTAAAATTTATTTTACAGTTCACATTTCGTTTAAATTCGCCAAAATATTATGACATCGAGACACATGAAACTATAGTTGCTATCGATTTTTTTGATGACGTTGTGAAACGAGGTGGCAAACAAAAGGGAAAGTAAAGTGAGCGGTATGTGATATGTCGTAACACATATCTCGTTATATCAAGATAGTGCATCAAAATAGTTTGAAAATAATTATTTTCCGGATAGCTATACGTTCAATATTTTTTTTCGTAAAATTTATTTTTTATGTTATCTATATTTTTTACTTTTATTTTAAGTATTTTTATATCTATGTATTATTATGTACATATTATACATGCATGTTTTTTAAACGCAAAATAAAGCTAGCTTTGAGAGATACAAGAACATCGATTCCAATAAAATTTAAATCGTTATTTTGCATACGATTTCTTTCGGATAAAGCCAATTTTTTGCATAGTAAACTTGTAATACATCAAGGAAAATACTAGGAATAAATTATATAAAATATTACTGTAAAAAATTAGCCTTTATACACAAAAGCTATAATTCCTATGCATTGCGGACGTAATGACCCTAAAAATTAAAATCGTAAGAGAGCATTTTTGCAAAAATTCGTGATGAAAACTCTCGACTCGTTCGATCGCAATACGTTTAAAAGAGAAGGTAGAGCTTTACGTTCTTGCAATTTTTGCAGATTGTGCCTGTATGTTTCTAATTGGTCTAATAATTTCTCCGGTAAAAACCGTAAAAAGCCGTAATGCGCTGAATACTAATAAGTGTAGGAAGAAGAATGATTTGCGCTTTCCAAGGAATGGATAAACGATGTTCATCTCACAGTTTTTTCTCTGCTTCTTTATTCACAGAGACCTATGTATGCGGTGAAAAAGTAATTTTTTTTATTTCCAACCATACTCGTTAAAATTCTTAAAAACAACTCTGAATGAAACTCACGTTTACGTAATAATCTACAGACATTAATATGTACATGCAAAAAAAGCCAATTATTTTTCAACATGATTTAAAAATGTCCGCTAAATAAAGTACCTAAAGCAACGAGCGTCACGTCGCGCTCTAATATTCTACATTTGCATATCACGTGCAAAGAGAACGATGTATATCTATTAGAATAAAAGAATTAGAACTAGAAGGAAGGCGAGAGGGATCAAGGGAATCCAACTTTTCTCCGGTCTTACACGCGGTTTACGAAATGAACAACTGGAAAAGGCCGGAACTTAATTCTCGAGCCGACTCCATCCCTCGGCACGAAGGTAATTTCCGATCAACGACCCCTGCTTCGTTCCCGCGCGTGGCGTAGATCGTATAATTCGTCAGGAAATTCGCCGTCGACTCGGGGGTACGTCGCGTGGCGTGGTACGTTGTCGGCGTTGTCGGCCCCGTAACATGCCGCAGCATGAATAATTTCGCCAACCGATTGCCTAGCTAATGCCCTCCGGTCGTATCACCGCATCGTATCGCCGGATGCGCTGCACGCCAGAGAAATTTCGGTTCTCTTCGGCAGGGTTGGCGTGCGCGAATCGGCCGCCGAATAATTCCCGACAGGTTGTTGTTATGCGAGGGCAGTATCAGGGCCGGGTACGAGGATTAAACAGCCGCTCAACGCGAGGTGCAACGACTGCCTTTAAATCGACGTGTAACAGCATATATTTTGCGTAAAGTAAATGGCGGGTTGCTTAGGGATAAAACATACCTTCGTTTGTATGTGTAGGATATATTCCAACAATCTCTTTGTCATACACTTTATTCATGTAAGTTACTAGAAAAAGATATAAAAATTGCTTGAATGCCAGATTAAAAAATTTTGCTGTAAAAATAAAATTCTCTCTGTTTGAAATTTTTTGCTGCTTAAACTTGGCGATTTTTAGCTTTTCAGGTACCTTTCATTTTTCACTGCCTAAACTTGTCAGTTTTTTCATTAGAATTAAAATGTATGTTGAGAATCTTAAAATTCGTGCAAATCATACTTGCATATCTCTTCTCATTTATGTACAAAATGAGGAATAGGTTCTTTTTAGTTCCTTTTGCAAACACAACAATCGTCGACGCGAAGCCAACCCTGAGCAATATGCCGACGAAATAGCTATGGACATCCGGGTTTCCAGGTACGACCGCCTTCCTGCCCTCTGCCTTCTATCGAGTAATTCATAGTTGGACTGATGGCAATCGCGTTATCGCAGTTTAATGCCCTCTCGTATCGTATTAGTGTCGAGTTGCTTATGCGCGCAAAGTACTTCACCCCTTTAGGTTGTCGTTGTGGTCGTGATCCTACGCGATCGCGTGTCGTGGATTTTCCCATTCTAAGAATCGATAATGAACACTGTGCGATAAATACATATGTACTTTGTCGAGTGCATCCGATTTATTACTGCGATAGTTAATACAGCTAGTTAATTCAATCGAGAGGAGAAAGAAGGAGAGCGTTCTCCACGAGCCGTTTAACCGGCTTTTCTTCTTAATCCTTCATCCTTGATCATTTCCCGATTTCCTCCGCATTACCAGTACGCTTCCGCTAAACGAAGCAGAACTCTTTGAAATGAAAACTTATAACTGAAAACTGTCGGAAACAAAGAGTTCCAATTTCTTTTTCAAAGAATATTACAGCGTTGGATGTTCTTTTATCCGCAAATCCTGACAAATGACGACCGACCAGACAAAAAAATTTTGATAAAGTACAATCAATTCATCTAACATTGACAAATTTATAGTCGATTTTTCATAATACGGATCTGTAATTATTGAGAAGCTAATGCCTCGAAATAAATCTTTATTCGAATTAATCGTAATAAAAATCTGACTTTATAAAAATTATTGGAGTAAAATCTGCTCCGAATTATCCTTATAAATCTATACACCTTTCTCTATTATCGATCTATCTTATAGTTTAAGGGCCGGCAAGTGTACAAGCTCGCACGAAAGTTTATTGTTGTCACGAACTTTTACCTCTTTCTCGTCGCCTTTTGACGCGGTTTAATAAAACGCGTCATTAATCATGAAGTGCGATAACGAAAAGCGTGTGTTAACGGCGCACTGCTACCGAGAGCAGGTCAACAGAACACTCAACCGGATTTCCGATCGGCGGACGAGTTTCCAGATTTAACCGCGTTCTCAGCCCTCTTGGATAATTTATAGCCGGACTGATGGCGATCGCGTTATCGCGGTTTAATGCCCCACTCTCCTCGTTATATATGTATATTTCACTGTACTGTCGTTATCGCATTTTTATATTCCCTGTAAAAGATAATAATGATTCTTTTTTTAGACAAGCTACGATGGTTCATAATCAGGTCGATCCGATATTTTATAATGGCGCACTTCACGCGATATCCGCCCTTAAAAATTTACGTGACGTGCTGCGTCGCATCAGAGCACGAATAAATTGAAGCGCGTTAACAGGTAGCATTAATCGTGAGTGGCAAACTTTACTCCCCAGCCAGTCATGTTGCTGTCATCAAATAATAATAGACTGTCGTTACACAAGAATTGAATTTTTGCGTCCATAGCGTTTGCGAAGTTTAACTTGCATACATAAATCGAGGATATTCTGTTTAATATATCCAATTCATGGCACATTGCGCTTATTCAGACTTACGCTTAACGCTCAGTATATACGTATGTATTCTCTTCTATACAATTCGTCTCGCTTATACAGAATAGCGCCGGAGCTTTAATAACAGTCTCTTGTTCTATTCAGCGACATATTGATCGGACGAAATTACGTCGGCGATATCCGGCCGTTGTGCAGGACGATCCTCGTTTTTTATTACATTTTCGTTTCTCTTTTTTCCAAAAAGAACGTTCTTGGCAGCAGGGATAATAACGAACAATAATAACGAGTGTTTAATGGTTTATCCAGCAAAAGAAAATGGTATCTCGGTATTATCTCTGAAAGATTGGTAATTCTCCTTGATTTTCCGCAACGTAGAAGACGGACTTCTCGATTCATGCGGCGCGATAGCGTAATCATTCACTGCCCAGATTTATATCACGGTAACATATACGTAACGTCACGCATCACTTGTAATATTAATGCTATCCGATAAATCATATGCTAGCGGCAATTTGGGACAAATGACGCGAATTATTCAGAGAACATCTATTACACCGCCGACATGTACATCTAATTTCTATGCTTTATCATTTGCGATATTACAATGCAATTATTGCACACGCAAGAGATTATTACGCTAAACAATTAGTGTAACCAGATAGCAAGATTATGTCATTAAATTTCGAGTACGTTGTATTTTAATTCAGAAACTTGTTTCAAAAATATTTATTTAAAGTTCTCGATATTATTCTTGTTAAAGTATAATTTTTTTCCTCTTAATATGCTGAAGATATTTTGCGATTCATGTAATATTTACGATTGTCGTTTGATAAACGGCAAAGTCTCTACGACGATGCACAAGTGCGACAGGAAATCGTGTAACAAATGATGCATGATATATCTTGTGACCATGCGTGACGTAAACTGAAGACTCGCTTCTTTCTTCGTCTCGTTACGAAGGACAAAGTATCTCTTGGACGCGTATAAATTTTGTCCTATGCGACCGTAAAATTCGAGTCGCTCATCGATTGCAGATGCAGATGCTACTGACACGCAGTTAGAGGGAAATGATAACAAGATCGTACATCTAGAAATTTTTTTTGACGAGGCAAACATACGTCAATAATTTAAGAAATATATAACTCACATACATCAAAGTCCTTCATAAAAGTCTTATAACGTATACATATATAGCTTCAATTTGCTTTTCGCGAAACCAAAAAATATATCAAAGTAATTGAATTTTATATTACTAATATATTTTTTATTTGTTTATATCAAACTATAGAACCTTATATATTATATATTATTTTTAAAATGTTTATTACAAGTTTTTTTAAGCTGAAGTTTACTTTTATTGATATGATTTCGATATATTTTTCAAAAAGTAAAAGCCAATAAAAATAAACGCTATTGCCGATAAATACAATGATGATAACTCTTGTCTCAGTGAAAAAAATTATATATATATATATATATATATATATATATATATTTATTTAGTTATTTATTTAGTTATTTATTTATTCTATATATGTATATGTATATAAGTATTATCTCACAACTCATACAGAAATTTAAAATTGATCGATCGCGATATTTGAGGGCAGAATTTTTTTATTTGCTTGAGCCACAGATTGAAATTATTTAATTCGTTAATTACTCGGTAAATAATAATTACTATTACAAAATTTTTAATTTATCATGGTGGAAATATAATTCAATTCTAATGACCTAGACCTCGATAAGCTTCATTGCGTCCATTCTACTTCAATTTGAAATAAAGTGATCCTTGACAATTATCGCCGGCGCGGACGAATAGTAAAAAAGTGAAATCGTCCACGATATCGAGAGACAGAACAATTGGCGTAATTGAAGCTAGCCATCGTGACTATTGTACAGCTAATATGAGTCATCGGAAATATTTCGAACATCACCTCCGAACCGAAAATATAAAATCACAATCTGATAAAATATTTCATAACATTTTTATTATTGCATTAAATATATTATTTAATATACTATATATATAATATACTATATATACTATATATATTATCTTCATTAAAAAATACTCATTAAATATATGAATCACATTATTTTTTAATGTAAATTTAAATAAATTTTGATTATTTAATATAAGTCTAACATGTAATTATATATTTTTATACAAATATCTGTATTAATTTTATTATGTGTATATTTAAAGTTTTCTCGGTTGAAATGTCACATCTCTCTGGTAAATTTATCTCTCTTTTTTCCAATATCTTTTTTCTGGTAATTATCAATAAACTAACATTATTAGCTGCTAATTATCCGCATAAGCCGACCATGAGTAATCCAATTCAGTGTCATATGATCGACGCATATTTGATTTGAGATCTAATTTCTTCGTGACATCCGCTGCTGTGGTAATCACGTTGATATCGTATCTTGGTAAACAACTAATAATCGGGGCCTCCTTCTTCGAAGATATGTACGATGGATACACGGTTATCATTGATTAATTTAATTAGCATAAACATTTAAAGCATTATTCGACATTGTAATACGACGCTTTATTAATGATACATTTCAAAATTTCCAAGGATAGATTACGCGCACGATATCGTAATTCAAATTAATTTTCTCAATATTATAACGCGCGAGAAACTTGACCGGAAGATCGTCGAAACATAATCCAATAAAAATAAACTAGCCATGATTCATTTTGATTTATAAGTGCACGTATACTTTGAAATTTGTTCGGGAAAATTAAATGTGCCAACCATGTATTTGTTCTCGAATCGTAAATTTTATAGAGATTGGTATTTTTAGTCACTGAACTCCGACTGTTTTCAGACAAGGTTATACATATATATATATATATATATATATATATATATATATATATATATGTAATCGTTGGAATTCTCGGTTAGTCGAATAATCTCCCAGCGTAAATTACTCTCCTACATATATGTTCGTTAATTAAATTGGTCTTTTAAAGAGAATTTAGAAGTAAATTTTGATGGCAAGCACAATGTTTCATCTTTATATAAATATCCGTTTAAGACCTGAAGAAGTGTTTATTTTACATGATTAATTCGTATTTTATAATTATAATTAAAATAATTGGATATCTCTCTTTTTAAATATATAGAGAGAGACAGAGAGAGTGCAGTAATTATTAAATTGTTTAAAGTACTCACAAAATTAATACAAGAAAAGCAGCATGTAAGTCAATTAGTGATAATACTGAATTCGCAGCATGTAGTCAACGATAACAGTAACCGCGACGGTAAATTGAATGTAGGAGTCGGAGATAATGGTCTCGTCTTTATCGGAGGTATCTTACAGCTGCGGTCGGTAGTACACGGAAAAGTAATGGCCCAGATACTCCCCTTCCAAATAGTTGAGATATCGGTCTGTCAGAAATTCTGGAACTGAAATTGCATTCCGCCGCTCCCTTTGCCGGTTATCCTCCGTTTTCTCGCAGGATTACTTAATCTTTGTAACTTCAAGTTTCTACCGCGCTTTATGCATTACGTCCATGCAAGCAGTTTGATTATATATAATATATATATATATATATATATATATATATATATATAATCATTAAAATAAAAATTTATATCCTGTTTGTCTCATCAAGCATAAAAAATTCATGCTTAAAATATAGTAGAATTTACATGAAAATTACTCTTATGGATAAAATATACGGTACAGATAAATCAGCCATAAAAATGACAAAATTTTCTCAAAAAAAAGAGATGTTGAATTCTACGAAATTATAATATTACATAATCGGGAATGATTAGCGAGAACGCGTTTTCGAAATCGCGCAATGATCGTGTCGAGAGTTAAGAACGTTAAAATTGACATAACGAATCTGTTTAAAACGTCGCTCGTTAAGTGCGTATTTGTTCAGCTCCCTAATGACATTAGAGTTCTTGCCCGTGTTTCCTATTAGACGGTGCGTTTTTCGCCGATGAAAAGCTGCAACCTCGGACTACGGATCCACGACGACGTTCGTGATGGAAAAAAAAATAAGAGCGAGAAAAAGGAAAAACGGAAAGGAAGAAAGAGAGAAAATGTGTCACCGGCAATCTGCAACTAACGAAGCCAGCATTAAAGACCGGTATAACCGAACTAAAGCTCTCGTACTTTTATCAGTGTTCGTCTCGTTTGCACGCTCTATCGCGCTCTTTGAAGGCTTCATATCACGGCCGACATTGGCCGCTGCTTTTCACGATTTTAATTACACTTTGGTACAAATATTAAGAGATCGTCAGCGAACTCCGAGTATCGAATGAAAGAGCCCCGAGAAATATAGAACTTATTTCGTACTCTCTCTGTTAGATAAATATTTCAATCATTGGACTCATCTTTCGCACAGTATAAATTGTTAAAAATTGTGAATGTCTGTTCGTTTAAAAAGAATTAACATTCGGATATTCTCAATTCATCCCACTTAAAACCTGATCAATATGGAGCGGTATCCTCCCACACATTTAAAGCCTTCTTGACAGATGGCAAATTATTAGAAGCGCTCTTTCCGAAGTGGGATAATTTACCATTACGTGATTCGGAGAGAATCATCCATGCGGCATTAAAAGCGATTCCATTATCGACTCGAAGGAACGCGGGATTATGGCTTCAAAGAGCGGCGGCTTCCGTTGGCCGATAATCCTCGCAAATGTAATGGCGAATATACTTTAGTGGTGAGCCTGTTAGATCCATAAATATCGATATCTTCGTTGCAAACCGCAGGCGGCATCCCACTATCTCGTAATGGATTCCATAACGGACGTTACACACGTGCTGGGCCAGCCGTATCGTTCGTACGTAAACCTCGGAGCGGCAACATCCTCTCTTTTTATGAGTACTTCCGTTTATAATTCGCTGACCAAACGCAAACGTTAATTAAACGCCCGTCCATCCCGCGGATAATTGATTGTTTTCTTAATCGAATCGTTTTTACTGTGCCGCTGTCTCAGATTTAGAGTGACATCAAGTATATTATAAATACAATCGAGCTAATTGCAATTCGAGATACTCACGCGAGTTGTACGAACGATATCGTGCATTTGTACCATTTCCAATTACGTGTTATTACACGTAAGTGATAAAAAATGCGAGAAAATATATGACAATATAATAAACAAAAATTTAATGAAATAATTTTATAATTTTTGAAAAAAATTATATGTTTCTAAACTTCAAGCTTTAATAAAACATATCATGCATAAAAATCTCTTTCTTTTTCTTTCTTATTTAAATCCAGATAAACGGAAATAAATATGCAAGAGAGAGATAAATAAATAATATACAAATAAATTACTCACTGCAAAGATTATTCCGCCGTTGCTCGACACTTCCTAAACTTTCTCCTCTTCATAGGTTATCAGGATTCATTACATCTACAAAGTTCGTCGCACTCACTCGCGAAAATACAGTTCGTTACTGTTTATTATGCGGCACGATAAGAACAGACGCACGATACTTTACACGGCACTCGCAGATTCACAATCAGATGCGCGACATTTCATACATATCGTTATCAAACTAATTAAAACGCGACATAACACTTTCAAACTAATTACGATGCAACGAAATATTCGCGGTACAATGAAAATGGACGTGCGACATTTTGCATGACATTCTCGCAAATTTCGCGATAGCGAACTAATATTCTCTTTTGCGCGATTATATTTTGAATCAACGACTCAGAATATCAATATAACTTTAAGCAAGGTAAATTTTGACATTCACGAAAATACTGTTAATTATGCTGATATGCTGCGTATCGCTAATTATAATAAAATTAGGAAATAAGATTTCTGGAAGAATAATGCGATGATAGCACTTCGAGTGTCACCGTACAAATGACAAGTTGAGCGAATCTAATAACACACTGTACGCGCTGTGTCCTTTGTGTCTTCCTTCAACAAGTTTGTTGTCATGACCTATCTTTGTATAATAACTAGTGTAAATTTTGACGTCATTACAAATGACAATAAGTTGTATTATCAATAACACATCGTGTCCCTCGTGTCTTTCGCGTCCTTCAAGTTGTTATCATTATCTATCTTATATCTATCTTATTATTATCTTTGTATAATAACTAGTGTATTGCTGCCTTAAAATAATTAACATTTTATAGTTAATTCATATATTGAATCTTGTGTGTATCTTGTATTTCAAATTAAATTTGATATGTATAAGATATTGCTGTAAATAAATATTATAACAATAAAATTTATTTTATAAAATTGAAATTTCAAATTAAAATTAATAAATTATATTTATACATTACACAACAAAGATAACTTTTCCAAATTTATTAATTCCATTTAAATATAATGTTTAATCAACTAATTAAATTTTCATCAAGATTAATAAATAATGATGAGTATATTGTAAACAAGTAATTAAAATCTCTACATTTCTAAATTTTATATGATAGCTCATCGAAATTTATTTAAAATACAAAATGTGGAATATATTGAGCGTAAATTTATAAAGAGTATTATAATAAAGTATTAAATATATTTATTAAATATATTTAATACTTTATTATAATACTCTTTTATTAAATATATTTCAGAACGGTAATAAATTAACTATTATTGCTATTAATTTTGTAATTAATAATATTTGCCTTTGTTTTTTACATATTCTAGCAGATTATTTTAATACGCAGTTTATTAAAAGCAATTGATTTGAATAAATCTATTATTGATAAATCAATGCAATTGACCAAATCTATGATTAAATGTTATCAATTTATAACATCAATTTTAAAGAATAATATTTCTTAAGTTTATAAAACGCACATTTTATACAATGTATTATTTAAAAGAAAAATTTATTATTATAATTTAGAAGAAAACTTTACGCAAGTTTATATAAATTATCTTTCAAACTAAAATAAAGTATGAAAAGTATACAGATACGAAATCGTCGCTCTTTGGCTAACAATTCTAAAGTAGTAGCCTTGTCAGCAATCGTGATCTTAATTGTAATAGTACATTGGAACAATGTATAGAATGATGCAGGAAAATCATCATTCCCGTGAAATCGACCGTCCAATTTCACGAAGCGTTTAGCAAACGATCGGAGAATTCATTGAACATGGACCGCCCTGTAATTCGAAGCGATTCTAACAATGACCGGTTTCTCTTTCGGAAAGAGTGACACTGTGCGACTTCAGACAATAACGCGACAAACGTAAATTACCCTTTTGCAAGGTGGCGAACGCAGGAGAGGCCCAGGTTTGAATAGCCAGTAAAGTGAACAAAGTGAACAATATGTGCGATATGTCTGCTGAATCGAGTCAATATCCGGTGGACGTAAGCTATTCTGAATTGAAAGTCATTTCACATACATTGATTTTTACATTAAAAAAATGGAATGCATAACAAATCTATACTTATGAAAAAGAGCTAATCTTGGATTATTTTATTCAATTTACTGCATTTGCAATGAATATTTTTGTTTGTTATGATCATTTTACTTATTATTAATCATTTTTTATTAATGATGATTTTATTTATCGTTAAGGATTGTCAGTAAAATGAATTTCGATTATATAATAATAAAATGTAATAAAAAGATATATAATAAATTATATATATATATATATATATATATATATATATATATAAATCCTATTGCATTTGTTACATTTGTTATAATTGTTTGTATCATTTTGATTAGTACTAATTGTAAATGGCACAACATTTTGCTTGTGCGATATAGATACTTCAGCTTTAAACTTCGACGTTACGCAAACAGCACGCGTGACACAGTTACATAAAATCAAAGTTCCAAAATCAAACAATCGCTTATGATCGTGCAAGTGTTGACAAATTATGAGGAATCAAGCTTAAACTATAAACTATAGATAACTATAAAATATTAATAAATATTAACTATAAAGATATTATAAATTATATATTATAGCTACAAATAAATCATTTGCAATTAAAAATTAATTTATATATACATATATAACACTTTTTCATTATCTATGCTCTCTTGTAGAATATCTTTAATTATACATATAATTAAAGATCATAATTGTAGATATTCTACAAGATTGTAATTATAATTAAAGATATTCTACAAGAGAGCATAGGTAATGAAAGTATCTTTCAAATCAACATATTATAAGATTAAGATATAATAAGATTTTTAAATTGATCAGTGAAGTTTTTTAATATACTTATGAAATTCTGTACAGTTTATTTTAACTTTGTGCACGTGGATGACCTCACCATATATATTAAATGAGCCAGGTTCGACAAAATGCAATGTTAACCATCATCCAAAAATGACATATACACGCACGCACGTGCGCGCACGCACAAGATCACGTATATTTTGGAAACATGTCCTCTGAACGAGTGCGAAAATTATGACCGACAGAACGCATTCCGTGAAAGCTACTGCAGTGGTTGAAATATGCACGCAGTGCACCGCAGTATTGTATAGAATACCGCGACAGAAAGTAATTGTTTCTATTGTAGTTCTGCTAGCAGATATTAAACCATACCTCACTCTAGTAGAAACGATAAATTGCACAATAGCCCCAATCACAATATTTCGAGAAATCAAAATTTCGATTAAGTAAAGCCTATTTTCTATTCGTACAATTATAATCAATATACTTGCGTCGTATGTAAACTTTGACACAATTTGCATTTATTTTTCATCAATTCGTTTTTGAAAATAAATTTTTTCGATAAATATAATTATGATAAAATAGCGAATAAAAAATAAAGTCCCGAAATTCCTAATTTCCATGGAGTTTCATTTAATTTGCAAGGTAATTTTAATTCTTGAATGGCCTGACATTCAACGACAACAACTCCGAGCGCGAAGAATTAAATACACGAGCTACGTAAAATGGATAAGCGAAATATTCTCAGCAGGATGTAATGCTATTCAAAAGAAACATACTCGTACAAGCATAATAAAAATGTTTAAATAACTTTCAGAGAGCACATTCCGGGTGACGCTGCAAAAGAGCAGTCGCGGTCTCGGTCTGAGCGTTTCTGGTGGCGGTACCGCAGGTCCTGTTAGAGTGAAAAGACTCTTTCCTCAACAACCCGCCGCCCTGTCCAACAAACTTCAAATCGGCGACATATTACTAGCTGCCAATGGAATCCCACTGACTGGCCTCACTAATTACGTAAGTAATTAATTGATTAAAATCGAAAACAAAATTCGCTTTAGCGATCTAACTACGAATGAATTGCAGTTGATGAATAAAAACTCGAATAAATTATAACAACATAATATTTTGCTAGTTTTGACTCGACAATACTTGCTTCTTGATATAAATCGATTCTTTCTCATGCAATTCATAATTTCGAGATATGTAGATAAATGAAAGTTTAATGTAAAAATTTAAAAGGAAAGGAGATTGCATCAATTTTCAAATATTTTCAATCTAAATACGTAGCAAAATTTATATAAATAATATTCTAAACTATATTTTTATATAAATATACAAAAAATATATAGAATAACAAATTAAATTCTCCTAATTGAATTAATAGTTAAAATAATTCTTCTAATTTTTTTATTAATGTAAAAAATCTAATTAAATTAATTTTTATTTTAAAAAATGTTCATTTGTTTTAGCGATGTGTATCATATATGTTTCATATTAATGTCTATTTTAAAGGTAGAAATAATATTTGAAACAAAGTTTTATCGATATCAGTTAAACGAAGTTGAATATGGACACATTCGTATAGTATATATGTACTAGTAACGACTGCTTCTTCTCAACTGGTGGCTTGAGTCTTGCTTATCCTCTTGCGTCTTTCGCGAAGATTTGCATTAGATTAACATAATGCAGCTACGCCCGTGGGCTCCGGCGAGATGATAGACGTTATCTCGCTTGTACTTGGCAGGTTGTCCCACGAGGGTAAAAGCAATACTGCCTCCTGCTCCCAGCACGCAACTACGTATACTCGTGCCCTTCCGCCACTCTTAATTTCCGTGAGAAACGCGTTGAATCTACTGCAGGGATGCTAAAACCTTGACTTCATCTTAATTCCATTGCACCACTTTACTATCGGGTCACCAGCTGGGAACAACAGTTTTATCGCGATTGCGTTTAATTACAATCGTTGCTACGTTTTGTAAATAAAGTTTGCTACTAATTATACATAAATTTGGTGAAAAGCCAAGAAAGTATAAATTAAAATTTATTTTATAATAAAAAATAAAAAGTCGGATATAAATAAGAAGTAAAATTTTTTTTTAAATAAAATAGAATTATAATTTTATATAGATAAATTTTATATAGCTAATTTATTTTTTTCCTGCATATCATCGAATTTCATTCTCGAAAGCCAATTTCGTCTCTGTAAATTGTTAGCTCTAGTTTGTTGCTTTCTCTCTCTCTCTTTCCTTTAGTTTTTTAAACCATACGGAAATCAGATCTTTAAAGAAGATGATTGCAACGGCGTCTTCGAAGATGTTATCTATACGTGTATATACAGGAGGAATGGAAAGCTCGCATAATCTTATTTCGACTACTACTTGTTGCAGGAGGCTCTCGAAGTTCTGCGTACGACCCCTAGCACAGTTGAATTGGTGGTATGCCGGCTTCCAGGAGATAGTAATGTTACTCCACCGGGTGCACCACCGCCACCTCCAGCAAGACGGGAACCGTCATCGTTACGTATACTCAATCCGCTTCCACCACTGCAAATTGAACCCTGCGGTGTAAGTGCTCCTTTTAAATAAGTTCATAGATATATATGGTCTGTTAATGATAGATATGTATTGTCTGTTAGATAGCTGCTTGATAAATAACGAATAACACATCAGCTGATTTAATAAAATTTGCGTGAAAGCATTAATACATTAGATAATTGAAAGACAAGAGTATCATACATTATTTTAAAAAATAATAGTTTTATCGTTTATATATATATATATATATATATATATATATATATATATAATAAAGTAATATATATAAATTTTTACATATAATATTGTCGTTTATTGATGAATTAATTTTATTAATAACGTATGTAAAGAATAAATATTAATTGCAAAAAAGTTAAATTATTAATATTATCGGTAAATATTATATAGGATTATTATATAGGAGCACAATATTTGTATTTAATATTAAAAGTAACAATTGAAGCATTTAATTTCCTCAGCAATATATACGATTAAATAATTATTCGCAAGAATTAGTTGCATCCACAAATAAATAAATAAAGGATTGATTGATTTGGTTCATAAATCAATTCTAAATAATAACGAAATAGTTTATCTGTCAGTTAATTAAATTTAAATAGAACTGTTGGAAAAAAGTTCTATATTTCTAGAAATGTTTGAAACTTATTTTATTTGTGAAGCATAATTTTTTATTCGGGCTATTAATATTCGTAATTAAGTAAGGTGATGAGATCGGAATATACACATTATTTATTGATTTGAATATTCCCGAGGGAAGCTTGAAAGGGAACGGTCCACCGGAGGTAATATTCATAAACAATATTCATAAACAATAGTCAATGCATACATACGACTGCTTGCGTACCATGAGTTTCCCCAGCGAGAAATCTAAATTGTCAAACCAAAAATTCCGCAAGTGAAATGCGTACATGCATCTCGAATCAATGAATATTTTCAATAAGCTCAAAAAATATATTTTTTAAATCTTGGATATTACAATATCAAAATACAAATTTTAAAGTTTTTCTGTTGCTTGACGCAAATCAGTAAAAAATAAAATTCTCGCTGGATTACAAAATATTATATATCCAAATCTTTCCGCACAAACGTAATCTTTCTTAATTAATATAAAAATAATAAGTATAAATTTTCCAATTTTAATATACTTAAAATTAATTTAAGGAATTGAATATTTTTGCAATTACAAATTAAGAGTTAAGTAAGAAAGAGAACGGGAATGAATAGCAACTGTTTGCAGGAATTCGACATCGAAATGACGAAAGTCGGCGGCAGTCTTGGCTTTACCCTGAGGAAAGCGGACAGCAGCGCCTTGGGTCATTACGTGCGGGCATTGGTACGGGAACCGGCATTGAGTGATGGCAGAATCCGACCGGGCGACAAGATCGTCGCCGTAGACAATGCTCCACTGTCTCCAATGAGTCACGAGGAAGCAGTTCAGTTGCTGCGACAATGCGGACCAACAGTGAAACTGCGGCTGTACCGCGATTTGGCGCAGACTCCAGTTTCAGCGCTCTCGCCTACTGAGCCCGATCATCCCCTCCGTCCGCCACGAACGAGTTTGAGGTCTCTAAATCTCATAATTAGCTTAATATTTTTATACAGGATTTCTTGTAATGGATAATTATATTGTAACTGAAAATAATTCTGGATAAAAGAAAAGATTAAGCGAGAAATTAAATTAAATTTTTTTCTTGTGCATGTGTAATGCTGTCAGAACAAATTAATTTTACAAATCAGAGGATAACAACGTCTTTTATTAATGATTCATTATTTTGTTTTGTATCGAATTGTTTTATTTTTTGTATCGAATTGTTTTATTTTAATTTTGAAATATAAGAATTAAGATATTCGATATTGGAAATATAATATAAAAGATATTATTAGAATATTTTTTATATTATATTTTTAGCATTAATATTACATATAAAGTAAGATCCAATAAAAAAAGAATTGACAAAATCAAATTATTTATAAAAAATTACGGTAATTTTGATTATATTTAAAAAAATATATATATTTAAAAGGGATCTTATTTATTATTAATTCTTCTTTGGTTTTAATACTCATTGATCTAAAAAAGAATATTTGTTATGTAGCAAATCTGATTTTAATTCTATTGTGTAGATATTTCTTTATGCTGTGAAAATCTAAAAAATCCGTATAATTAGTTTCTTCACTAATATAACTGAGAATTACATACAGAATCAATTTATTCTTTCTTTCCAAGAGAGAGAGAGATCAGCAAAAAAATATTATTGGTAAAAGATGGATGCTTGTTAATATTTAAGATTATTTGTCGATATCGTCATATCGAATTAGAGTTCGAACACTCTTAATGTTTTATACTTAATGTTTTATAATTTATAGCTAATTGATTCTGTTATATTTACGACAGACAAGAAGCCGTAGATATGCTGTGTGACTTAGCAGTCCGAAAGCTGTCACCAGGTACATCCAGCGGTTCTAGTAGTTGTAAACAACAGTCACCTGGTGCTTCATGTAACTCGCCCCGAAGGCTACGTCGACTTGCCACGCGTACTTCCACTGCCGAAACGAATCAAGGTATTGTCAAGTAATTAGTTAGCGATATGAATAGACAATAGTTCTAAATAAGCATGCAGATTACTTATCGATTAAAAAGAATAAGAGCATCTAAGATGGATAAATAATCTTAATTATCTTCTTACGCATTAATCAATCTCTATACAAATTTTCCAAATATATTTAAAAATATGATTGTAATTTATGAAGTATATTTCCTGAAACTGTACAATCGAAATAACTGGAGAACAGCCTATTGCTTTGAAACTTCCAGTAACGTTAAAGTAACAATGATATATTCAACATCAACTGTTTCTCAGAGTTATCTTGAATCGCACAGAATCAGGGCAATCCTCGATGATAGGACTTTACAATAAGTCTCCTCACGACAACTGTTTCTCTACACAGAAACTCCCGAGGGTAAGTTGCATGACGTGCAAACGACGTCGTCGACAGCCAGCCAAGCGGAGACCGCGTCGGACTCGGACCAATGCTCCGTCAAGACACAGATCACCAATTCCCAAGCAAATACACCTGCGACCGACATAATCGATCCGCCACCGCTCTACGACATTTATGACGATGATGATAATGAGTCGTCGAAACCGACACCGAACAATACGGCAGCCAGGCCGAGTTTCCTCGACTTGTCGGCGCCGCAAGGTAAGCCGCACTTTCAATTCTGCAGCGTTGATTCGGACGGCGAATATCCTGGCGACGGTGATGTAATCCTCGCAGAAGCAGAACGAAGTCGACTAGCCGAACCAAACTACGATAACGATAGGAGCGTGACGGTGATGTCGAGCGATGAGCATGATAATGATTTGCCGTCCGAGCCGGCCTCTATGCCGCCGATGCTCTCATCTACCAGCAGTACCAGCACCGCTGCCTTCAGCTACAAGAATCCGGCCTATCAGAGTGCCAATCCGGCCTGCGGCAGTGCCGTCAGTGATCCAGCTGGATCCAAGAATAAAACCACGCACTCCAGCGATCAGGACATACCAGGTATATAAAGATTACATTTTCTTATTATTCGTTTTATTTTCCGAAAATAGAATTAATAGAATCAAAATTTGATCAATTAATATAAAATAATATAAGTTTTAATGACTTTTTGCACGTATTCGATATTTATATTATTTCAATGCTCATTAAATTCTCACTGTTTTATATAATTTTTGATCAAATTTCTGTCAATTTTGCAATATAATTGAAGCAAACATTTCTTCTTATTAATGAATTTATAATTTATAAATTTATATAAGTGTAAATTATACATAATGTATAAGAAAGTTTAATTTATATATATATATATATATATATATATATATATATATATATATCTTAATTTAGATATATCTATTATTACTATACTTTATACATAAATAATGAATTATGGAAAACGTGTTAAAGCAATAGAAAACTTTTATGATAATTAGCTTATAATCTCTTAAGTGCATATGGAGGCTCGATTATTAAAAATATGTAGATTTAAAATAATATTAATATGAAATAATTTTGTGTGTCATTGATAATAGCTATTAAAATTGATTCTAAAAGTATAATACATACTGACCTATGTCTCTTTATGTTTCTATCATTGAAAGTAAATCAATGCAGTAGAGGGAGACAGAGATAAGATAACAGTCACATTGAAAAACTTAGGAACTTTGCGTGGCTATCACTTTATACAATTAGCGTTATTGCCAATTCAATAATCTCGACTTTTTGTCTCGTCGCGTAGGAAAGATCTTGGGGACGGACGATCCAGGCGGTAGTAAAGGATTATTGAAGTGGAAGGGTGTGATGTTTGCTCCAAACGATGAAGTAGATACTGAACACGATCCGGAAGAAACTGGGAAAGATACCACGGATTCAGCTGCTCTTGCTGAAGATCTCGAACAAGGCAGCGAGGTATCTTTAAAAATTGTATTTTTTTTTAAATTGATTTTATTTCAATTGGAATAAATAAGCAAAGTTCAAATTTGTGATTTATTTAATTAAAATGAAGAATTTGTTTTATTGGTTAATATACGCATTATTATTCAATTGATTTTAATCTTGGAATCGCGTGATAATCAAAGACACGCAATATTGCGCAATCTTTCTGTTACAGGTGTTCATGGTGGAGTTAACGCGTGGGTGGAATAGCCGGCTGGGCTTTAGCTTGCAACCAGAAGGAAATTGTACAGTGATATCGGTCGTGCATCCCGACAGCGTCGCGGCTAAGGATGGTAGACTTAAGCAGGGCGACGTATTACTAATGGTAAGCCCTTTTTACTTTCTCTCGAATTTTTTTCCACAGGATATATTTTAGAGCCATTATAATATTATATGACTATAATAATGACTATTATTATGGTTACATTATTATTACATTAAATGTACAAAATAAAATTAATAATATTTATACATTATTAATTTAAAATATTATTTAATATATTATTAATATATATATATATATATATATATATATATATATATATATATATATATATAGATTCTCTTTATAAATAATATTTATTGAACATGTAAATTTAAAGAGAATTACAAAGATTAAAAATTAATACAAAGTTCGAATTTGTTCATACGTTTCTAAAAAAAAAATTATTTCTTCTTCTCAGGTTAATGAAGAGAGCGTGGAACACATGTCGACAGCTGATATAATAGATCTGTTACGCAAGATACGTGGCTCGATAGGTATTACGGTGATGAGGAAATCGAAACGAGACAATATAACGTGACAATAGTTCAGTGCGATATCAAAATAAAACAACCATAAAACAATTTGATCAGTATATTCTTTAGAAGATTTGAGGATTTTGAGCTTGATAAAAGGTGTTTACCAAAAAGTCGAGCAAAAATACTGATTTTTTTCAATAAAATTTGCATTAAAATTTAACTAATGAGAGAAGATAGAAATAAAAAGAAAAGCAGTAGTTATTAAGAAATGATTAGATGAGATTATAAATGTTGTTGTTAGTACAATAAAAGAACTATTATAAATAGATTTTCAATGCCAGAAGAATGAATCACAATCCGCGCCACTATCAATGACAAAAATCACTCGTGAAGAAGCAAGATAATTTTACTGCACCTAAAAAAGATAGCAATCGACGAAGAAAGATCTTTGGTGTCTTGATCAATTACAAAAGACTACCGTTGAGGAAAATGAAGGAAAAAAAATTCGCAGATGCTATTCTGATAATTTTCTATTAGACGTCCCGGGAGAGATAAAAAGTCATTCAATCTTGTGGGAATTTTCCGGAGGAGATTAAACGATCTGAAATTATATTCAAGAATATCATACTGAATTTTTCAATCACTCTCTTGCATGTAAATCAAAAAAATCTATCTCAATGTAATTCCCGAATTAATATTATTTATATGATCCGCAAATTTCGCAGAAATTGTAGTATTCTAACGTGATTCATCAACTGTCATCACAAAAAGGCGTTCGATATGTCGACTATGACAGATTGCGCATTAATGGTAGGATAATCAATGTGCTCTCATCTTGAAAGCTTAAATCTTCCCGATTAATTATCGACGCTTAACAATATTCTTAATAATTTGCGGTAATATTTTCAAAAAACAATGTCGTTTTACGAAGTATGCATTGTTTCAATGAATTCGAGAATCAAAGGTTTTTAATCAAAATATGATTGAAAAGAAAACAATACATTATTGCAAAATGAGATGTGATCCACTCAATCGAAAGACGGATTATTGATTATCTGCTGAGAAAAATGATCTCGAGTTTTTATGAAACTGCAATATATATATATATGTGTGTACAAGGTTGTAAAGATATTCTTTTAAATATTGAGCGTGAAAAGAGAAATTCTCGCGTCTATGAGCTTATAGTATTCCTACATATCTTTGTAAATAACGTATCCTATTAAACTTATCTAATAAAAAGAATAAATATAAAAAATGAGTTTAAATAGCGAATTTATTTTTAAAGGAAAATTTAGCGCCTATAAAATATAATTTTATTTTCCCTTGATATATCTTTGAAATAACTTATAAAACTAAAAAATTAAATAAAAAGAATATATATATATACAAATTTTTCAAAAAATAGTTTTTTCGGAAAAAGAGTTTTTCCGATTCTCTTTCAAGAATAAAGCGCTATACTATGCATAACATCTATCATCGTATATACATATTTTTATCCCACAAAGTATAATTTTATTAAAAGAGCTTAACATATTAATATTTTATCGTGTATTTAATGAACGAAATGTAAATTAATTAATTCTATACAATATATGAAATTTATTTCATACGAAATAAATTTATCATACGATAATTAATTTACATTTCGATTTTAACTTGGTCCATCCGTAATTAAAAAGGAATCTGCAAATATTAACATACGTACTTAAAATGTGTGATAAGACTAGTTTCTTCGATAGTTTCTTTACTCGCGTAAGAGAGGTAATCTATTTTTCAGGAGTTTCTCTTTAACTAAATAAATAATAGGAGACAATTGGCCTTTTACGGCAAAGATAATCTTTCCGCCGTCTTACTTCAAAGCTACTATCTTTGGTCTCTTAGTAAATCAAAAGACAATCTACTTATAAGTACTATGAATGTGAATATCACGAATGAGTCGTTGATGAATCTAATGATAATGATAAATAAATTGGATTATTAATTATAAGACAATGTCCCTGATATTTCGATCTTCTTGCTGTCTTCAAGCGAAATTGACAAACTATTACATACGGGATAGAAATTAAAGTCACTTGTAGCGTACTTGGAGGAAACTGTACTAACATTCGAGTAACTACCTCGCGTGATGCCATACCACAGCAAAACAGATTATTATGCTCGAATTTGTATTTAAGTAAAAGATGTTTTATGCAAACAAAAAGATGTTTTATGCGAATAAATATTTCCTCTAATTATAAAGAAAATAATGAAATATAAGATGATCACAAAATGAATAATAATTCTGCTAAGTAGTTAATACTTTTGAAAGCATCAAATATAAGAATTTTAGATAAAAGTTTGTTAAAGTGCAGAAATGTTTACTATATTAGAAATGCTTCCCAAACTATAGAAAAATTTTCGTTCCTATAGTAACGATGCGCCTCGTATATGAAACAGAAAAATGTCGATAACGATACAAAGTTTAATAGACTGTAACAGTGCAATAACGTTAAGTAAGAATTAAGCGAGAACGATATATAATGAGTGTAATAGCCGTTCCGTTTAGAACGTTAGCACTTATAAATCTACGAACTTAGATGAGTATCAGAGTTTATCGTAAATTACACTATGTAAATAAAGTAAACTGTATAATTGTATAAATCAATACCAAAGTGTATGAATATCAAAGTTATATAATATTAAAAATGTAAATTTTATTGTGTAAGCGATCGGTAAATGGGCAGCTATAGACATTTGGAGACATTATGTTAAGCTTATTAAATTATTGTTAATGTCTAGCAATAGAAATATGCAAGTTTATTGAGATTTGCGCCGATCGTTTCATCGCTGTTAGTCTCTTTTTTTCTGTTCAAAATAATGTAAAATAATATATTCAATAAAACTTAATGTCTTTGATAAAAAGATTTCAATAATTTATGTACCATTCAAACGCACTTATCAAAGTAATATAAAATATTTTATCATTTTCTTTAATTGAATCATGTTAGATTATGTAATGAATGCATATTAAGTAATGTAACATATATACATACATAAATAATCAAATATTTTGTTTAACCCAAATTCATTGATTGATATGTTAGATGTTAGATAATTTTGTGATATCTACTTGAAACGATGCATAAATAGAATATTATAAATAGAATATATATTATTTATACAATATTTAAAAATATGCTGTAATTAAAAATATATATGTGTGAATAAGGCAGCAGCAGTAGATACAATAACATGAATATAATATACTTTTATTATGTGTTTTGATATACGTGTTTTTATTTTCTGTTTATATCAAAATTATTTGTATATGAAGGAAAATATATTATATATATATAATTATCAAAGCAAAATATCTATAATTATAAATCAATTACTTATTTTTGTTTTAATCCTCAACAAGATATATACAAATTTATTTATTTCTATGATTATTCAACTATTTTAATTCTATATTTCCAAATCATTACTAATTTTATTTTTTAATTTAAGATGTCTTTGTAATCGTAAGTTACATGTAATGATTTCTTCTCATTTTGCAATTATTCTTCATCTCGTATCTGTCTTTTCTTTAAAATTTTCATTATTAAATCCTCTAGTTTCACTAAGATCAAACCTGGATGATTTCCTCACATTCGTCGATCTATCCGCAATTCTTTCTTTGTCACTTAACGTGAATGTCATTTCGCGCTCCCGTTTTCGAAGAGCGTAAGGTTTTATACTTTTATCCGACGACTTCAAATTTTCTTTTTCAAATTTTATGCGATCGGATGTATATTTTTCTTTCACATTATATACTTGTTCGTCCTTTAATTTCTCTGTAAAAGTCAAATCTCAAATGACGAAGATTCCGCTCATCCTAACAAAAATAGTTTCATGATAACTAAAATGAAAAATAACGTTTATTCTTTTAAATTATTAAAGATTATTTACCACAATCTTGAATGTCACTATTGTCACTGTCTCCTATCAAATATTCGATATCTTCTACAATTGAATGTATTGCTTCATTGTGTAATTCTTTCTGCCGTTCATCTTTAAGCTCGGGATATGCTACACGTTTCATTGGGCTACACTTTAAGTTATTCCTATTTCTTTTCACAGACAATTTAGTTTTTCTTTTATTCTTTGACTCAATTTTGATAAGTTCAGAAACTGATTCTTTGCTATCAATATTCATTCTATTTTCTGTAGCATTATATTCTCTTGATTGGTTACTAGAAACCGTTTCTTCATGTATTACAGTATTTTCGGGAAATAATAATTCATTCTGGATATTTTCTATTTTTACATTAGAATTAGATAAAACTCGTTCAATTTTGCATGAATTATTTGAGATATGATTGGAAGCATATTGGTCATTGGTATCATTAGATGAGGAAGATAATTCAATTGCTAAAAAATTTGTAGGATTCATGTTATAACAAGACATGTTTGAATCTTCAATATTAGAATTCAGTGCTAAAAAATTGCTTTCCTCGTTATCTCTAATAATTGAAGTGCTTTCTGCAACACAATCTTGATATAGCGTATCAGAATTTTCTTTGCTTAATATATTGCGCCTAACAGGCAATTTCCGTGAACTATTAGGATGTTTCATTTTCAAAATTAGTTCATCATAACTATCCTTATTTGCAGCTACTAAAAATAAAAAAAAAGAAGAAATATTAAAATATTTATATTCTAATTATTTATATATGCAAATAATTCAAGAATGCTTACAATATTTCTTTCTCTGCTGTTCTATAATATTTTGTTCCGTATTTCTATTGATATTTAATCTCTGTAAAATTCATTGCATTAATATATAAAAAAATTTTAAGCAAATGTATATGTATAAAATATTCTACACTACATAATATTATAATATATTCACATTTGATGGTTTCTGTATTTTCCTCTCCAAATTTTCTTCTTCTTCACACTGCTTAATTAATTCCGATATGGATCTTGGATTTATTTTATCACATTCTGCATTATAAAGAATAATATATCTTTGTAGTCTGGTTTCTAATGTCTTTCTGTCTCCTTGAGTTAATAAACCAAATTCTTTTAATTTTTTTCGTATAATATTATCTTTCATTAAACTTAATACTAATTTTGGTAGTGGTTTACGTTTTGGCTCGCATCTGCAAATAAGCACAAATATTTAAAAAATTGCAAAAAGTACACATTGGAATATTCAAGATATTAATCGTATTGATTTCCTTTAAAATTTTAGGAATAAAATATAATAATACAAAGTAATATTATATGCTTACTTTTTAGGTTGAACCTTTGTATTTTCCCTTTTTAAACAATCATCTAAATGTTTATTTATATTATTTTGAGGTACATCTACTTTGCAAACTGGACATTCAACTAGCTCATTTTCCTCATTTTGAAAACCTTTTCTCTTTGGTGTAAACATTGAAGGTATCCTAAGTTCTGTACTGGTGCTAGGAGTAGATATATTTTGCTGATCATTTTTTTGTCCACGAGGTGTAGTGTTACTAGCCATAGACATTGGACTCTCAAGATTTTTATCCAATATTTCATTTGTGTCAGGAACATTTTGTTTTTTCTTACATTCAAAATTATTTGGAGAGTGTACATTTTCAAAGTTTCTATTTTCCACAGTCAATATCTCTTTTTGATAAAATTTCTTTTCACTTTTGTCTTTAAAATTCAAATAATGAATAATAATCTCATCCAAAAGATTGTTTTTTCGTAAATCTTTCTCAAATGTTTCTTCAAAGCAAGTTGGACATTGAGTTTTATAATGTAAATACTTTCTAATGCACAGGGAACAATCTAAAATCATAAAACATAAAACATTTATATAATATAAATAATAAAAGGCTTTAAACAATTACTCACAATTATGAGAACACGATGTTATCACACTAGTGTTCATATACTCATAACATATTCCACATTGTAATAATTTATCAATATGCTGCAATGAATAAATAAATATACTGTTTAGTGCTCCTTTCATTATTTTGCTATTAAATAAAATTATTTTATATAAAATCATCATATTTTTAATACCTTTAATTCCACATATTCTGTTGGCGACATTATAGAGCACAAGCCTTGAAATTAAAATAAATGCTTAATGAATAAACCGAGATAATACCATTACTTTTAAATCATTAATTTAAATCACGGTTATATATTATCGACAGTGCAATTCTAATAGATTAAAAAATAAATATATAAAAAAAGAAAAATAGGAAAACATAATAATGATTCATAATACATCAACGAGTCAAGCAGAATCAAATAGTTGATCAACAAACGTCTTTTGGACAGAACCAAAAAATGACGCTAAAGCATCGAATCTCGAGATCTATTCATGATAGTTGCATCAGAGATAAAACTGAGAGGTATCATGGCCTGCTTTTAGGTAATCCCTGAAAGCGATTGGTTTGTAGTTCATGTCCACGTTTTTAATGTCCACAGAGGGAGTTTCGCTTCCAGGGATCATCTAAAGCCATAATCACACTACGGATTGCAAGCTCGGTTGCAGTTGGAATTGACCAATCAGAATAGTCGATCGACAAATTGCTTTGTTCTGATTGGTCAATTTCAACGAATGATGGACCAATTTCAATGTTTGATGGACCAATAAGAGCGAAGCGACTATAATGTCAAGTGGATCGCATTTAAGTTATATTTGAATCATGGCAGACTTTACATAAGTCTCGTTTTCTTACATCACAGGCGGAGGCTTTTGGAGCGGGTTTTGAATCGAATTGATTTGTCAAAGTGATTTTTGACTGAATAATGGGTATCGTGCGGTTAGTACATTCGCTGAGGAGTAGAGAAGACACGCTGTCACGGTATTCTTACACTACATCGTTCCACAGATCGAAATCGAATTATGACGAGAGGTTATGTCTGCAGGTTTGCTGTCAAGGCCACTCTCGTAGGAGGTATTGTTTATTATAGTGTTCATCAGGGCTTGTGGTCCAAGTCCGAAGACAGCGTGCAATTGTATGGAAAAATCTACAATAATGTCGCGCCTTACATTAAGGACAACATTCCCAAGGAAGTCGTTAACGAGGTGTGTTTTAATTAACAATTTTAGCAATATTTAGCATTTTTTCAGCATATTTAGATAATATAATAATAATTATTATAATAATTTAAAATTTAAAATATAATAATTTAATCCTAGTTAAATATTAACATTTAATAACAATCAAATAAGATCTAAAGTGACAAGTTTACTATTGATTCAATCAATTTTAGATTTATATGTACATACATGACATTATGAACTCTTTGTTTTATATATTATATCACTTTGCATTATATATTACTTTTTTCCAACATTTTATTAGAGATTTATTTAAGAAAAAAAATATTAAATTGTTCTATAGCTACCACCATTGCCAAGTACCAGTGATCTTTCCAACTTTATCAAGTCATCATGGAATAAGGGAATCATAACAAGTACAAAATTCCTGTCCAATACTCCAACCTATATAACCAATGGTGTGCAAAATATTTTTGAAACTGTGCAAGATTATATAAAACAACAAAGTGTATCTGAGAAAAGTCAATGATTTTTATTCCTATTCTGTGAATTTTAGGGAAATATTATAATAGTATCATCAGTGAGTACCATGAAATTGTTATCTTACTTCCCTATGGTATTAATTTATATATCTATATAATCTCTTGTTTTTTCTCAAGTTTTTCTTATTAATTTATTATATATAGAAAATTTTATTATAGAATAAAAATAAATCATAATTTGTGCATCTTCAATAATTCCAACATATATGTATGTGTAAAGAATTAGAACACAATCCGATTTCGTACACATATACGAATATTTATTCTCTCTGAAATGTTATACAAACTGTCGCCATTATGAATCTCACTCGACATTTTTCATACATTAACAAAGCATTTCAATTTCTTGAAATTCAAAGTGTTACTAATATGTTAAATTTCTATTCTATAGTCAGACAGATAAAGGATTAAAATAAAAAGGAAAAAAATGCAGGTTGAAAATATAACTAAATATGAAAGTTCTATCATGAATTGCAGTATATACTGGTCCCAAAAATAGTGATCATATTGTATAATTGTGTTACAATATTTAATATAATCATAGTAAACGTGTCGTATCTAATATAAAAAGAAACAAAATGAAAATGTGAACGAATTAAAAACATACTTGTAAAAGCCTGTTAAATGCCGATGCAGGAATCTTGTGGCGTCCAAAAAAATAAACTTTCTTTTTTCATTGTTAACAATATAGTAATCTTTCATAAGATGGTTAACATCTAATCCATACAAAATCGAGTTCTCTTAATTCTTTAACAGATAATTATGAGACAATCTGATTAACTATATACATATATATATATATATATATATATATATATATATATGTATATAGTTAATTAATTAGAAAAAGGATAGTAATCACTTATCAGTTAAAGGATCAAGGTTCAAGCAGCGCGAAACTGCTTCATGTCCAAAATTCTCGATTTTAAGCTTTTTTAAAGACTTTTAAGTACGCTTATACATGTATGTGTGTATATGCATATGTGTACACATATACACACATACTTATATCTTTCATATATATTTATATAATTAAAATTTCTTCTCGCGTAAATTCAACGGATGACTCTGCGGACCAAGGTCCATCAGTTCAATATAAGATTTGCAAAATGCAGTTCATTTTCTGGGTTGTTGGATGATAATGGGACGCGAACAGTGCGCCGGTCGTGCATCATGCGTCGGTGTAGGCTTCTCATGGAAGTGTTGAACAGCTTCCGGCGGAAAATCAGCGTTCCCTTTGGCTGGGGCACCGCTAATCATTATCGTCTTCGGCGGACTGCAAAAACATGAAAAAATTTCGTTTTCTGTTTGCCATATATGATTAAAAATAGGCAGAAATAGCACTGAGATACTTCTAATTTGTGTTACTTTTTCAATATTTTAAAATGACATAAAAAACATTGACACATTCGGAACAGTTAATCAATTAGAAATAATAATGGTATAAATGGTATATATATACGATATAAATATATATATATATATTTTTTTTTTCCTCCTATTTATGTCTAAAGAGTTATTGTTAGACACATTGTTTTGTCTTTTTGATTATTGCAAGCGATATATTACATGTTAATAATTTTTATCATCTTATCAAATAAGATATTGACAATCTGTTAAACATTTTTACGTGCGATATGTTATCGTTATCAGCTGATTAATCATCGTTGAAATCAAGATTCACTTCCAAAACAGATTTCATATATATATGAATAATGGACTGATTTCATATATTCTCTTTTTATATTTATTATTGATTTTTATATGATTAAATTAATAAAAAATAAATTTTTTATATGATTATAAATTAATAAAAAGTATTTTTATCACAAAATTAAAAAAATTTTTTTATGAAATTTGCGCTGCAAGGCGCCTGATTAATCATTAAATCGTTTGAGTCCGATTTGATTTTCATTTCATTCGTAAATACAGAGTCGCTTTTTCAATGTAAATGTTTATTCAGAAACTCACGTTTGTTTTCGATTGCGTAATATTGCGTTATATAAACGTAAAATATCGATAATTTCGCTTATCGTCAAAACAGGATGAACATAAATGAGTTAATTATAAAGTCGCATAAATTTTATATATCTTGCAATTTTTCTTGCACCTTATGAAGATATAGAAAATAAAAACAAACACATAGACTTGAAATAAATAAATCGCGAATTACATGCAAACAAATGGAGTTATAACTGTTATAATTGGAATTGATATATCAGATTTCTAAAACCAAGTTGCATCAACATTATTTTGGATTTAAATATGTGTCTATTTTTATTTTTCCTTCTAAATAAGTAAAGACAGACATATTTGAATCTCGCTTAAAACTAAAATAACATTGGTGCAATCGAGCCTAAGCGGTTCTTTTGTATGAACGATTTGAATCTTCCCCTCATGTCACCCCTTTGCTCTTCTAGTCTTTTCCTTTTAAACCGGCCGTATGTGAACCGCCGTCTGCAGCCCAGGTGCTTTCTCATTTTTGACGTTGGAAGCGGCTACCAGATTCGTATCGAGCATATGATATGATACGTCGCAATAAACGATGTCGATCTATTTTACCTGCTAGACGGTCTGCTGTCCTCGACATCCTTGCTAGGTTTCGTCTCGCGCTCGTCCTTCGGCGTTTTATGCTGGGTTATTCTCATGCCGCCCGCCTTCACTGAAAGAGGCAAACACGCGGCGTGAAATGCGCGTTAAAAATTGCACGAGCGAAAGGTCGACCTTGAAACAGATCGCAAGCAAGACAGGTGAATTTCGATGGATCGGCAATATTTCGCAGCGATAGAAATGTTAGAAAATCACTAACCTGCCGGAGGATGACCGCCCTTTAATTTGCATTCGTCCGTCCCGCTCGACATTCCGTCGTCTTTAGATCGATGGAAAAGTCTTAGTTTAGGTTGAATTCCTCTCGCAATATGTTACCGTTGTCTTGTTGCTCGTGGCTCGCAATCGCACTGCTTTGTCGCCGATCCAGTGATGATTGAGTGATAGCGGTAGCTGAGCCGACTTGCTTCGTATGCGTCGTGTTTTCGAACGCGAGAGAGGGGATTACTACTACACGTCGTTTATACTCCTTTCACGATGTATCTCGTCTTGAATACACATGCGATGGCGTATGTACGTATATGCCTCCGATATGATTTACATGTAACACGCATACATACGCGATAATTAGAGAGAAATGTAACCACAGAAATCAATTAACAAATTTGTAGTTGCATGTATTCAAATTGTATATTCATTGATATCAGAATCAGATAATATATACTCAATATCATTTTATGACGCGATATAAAATATATAAAGAATGTAAAAATAATATACTGAAAATACTCCTCAATTTTAATACAAACTCTCAGATACAATTAAAAGTTATAGAAAAAAAGTTATGTATAAATTGTTTCATAAAAAAACTATATTGAAGGTAGTGTTAAATTGATAGAAAATTTAGTGTAAATTATATAGAGATAGAAATTAATCTATTTTATTTCATAAACGATTAGCAACGTGTACAATGTATATATTAAGTTTAGGAGGAAGTGCTTGGTTGTTCCAATGCTTTTTCAGCTTGGTACGCATAGTGCAAATCCTTGGAATCTTGATCCGAGATATGTACCCAGCCAGTTGACTTCATGTGGTAAACTGTAAAATGAAATATATATTAAGACATTGCAGTTATTTGGTACAAGAAATATATTTATTATCTTACAACCGACCTCTTATAATACCGCCAGAATAGGCATCTCTATGTGTAGCATGATAGATCGATCTTCTTCCAAGTTCATAAGCCTGCTCGTCGGTTAAATCCCATCTGTAACCAGAATCCAACACACCGAACGCGAATACAGATCCAGAACCTACGCTAAAAACTTTTCCCGGAGTCCGAGTGCCCTCGGAATCGACATAATAAAGTCCAGGTCCACGTTTGTCCCAACCAGCTAGCATCATACCTATATGCGATTATATTTATAAATTTTTACATAACTTATGGCTTATTAGAGCTTTAATATGAGTCACAAATGATATCTTACCAATACTCAATCCCATTCCTTTAAAGTTATAAATCATATTCGACAAGAGTTTACTCGCTGCTGCGATAGAAATGCGTTCTCTGTTCCTAAGTTCATACATTCGGCATTGCCTTGCTAAAACACGGTCCCAATAGACGCAATCGGCAGCACCGCCAGCTAAAGTGCCAAGAAGATAATCATTGATCTCAACTATCTTCTTCATGGTGGATGAACCTGAAAAACAAGATGAAAATTATAATCTTCAAAATCAACAACTATTAGAAATTTTTAAATTGTTTTATCTCATAAAAATATAATTCATTAATTGAATAGATATATATATATGAAACATGCTTTACCAATGAACTGCCCTCCAGTTGCACGTGAATCCACTGCCAGAACGATACCACCCTGATACCGAAAGCCCAAAGTTGTGGTTCCATGATCAAATTTGATCTTCAAATGTTTTCCAGTTTCATCAGTGCCTGCAGCTATACATCCAAGAGTTTCAGCTGGCTATAAATATATGTAAAGATTATAGAATTAGAATATAACACTTTTTTATATCAAATATTTAAACTTCTTGAATATAAGAATACAAATAAGACATATAAAAAGAAAACTTATAAAACTCTTCTAAAACTTGATTTGCTATTTTCAACTTATGACTTATTAATTTATCATAGTTTAATCTAAGAAAACCATACTTGACAATATAGAATAATGACTTGTGTATTTAGAAAAATAATATTACAAACAAATTTCAATAAAATTTATGTATATCAGCTTAGATATTAATATTATCGTTATTAATAATTACTACGACGTAAGATAATCGCTTTTGTTAAATTATTAGACCGTAACGATATAATTTATATACCGCAAAATGAACCATTGCATGATGCTGCAAATTTATGTCATACAATCGTCGTTTATATCATTATATTACACTTACATTTATAAACGGGGGCACTGCCAGATGAAGATTGTTGCTAAAGTTTTTCGTATATGCCTCGATCTCGCCGGCAATCTTATCCTTTTCTCGCGAATATCCAAAATCAGCGAAGGAGTTGATACCGCAAACCTCGGCGAGCGCCATTTTGCCCAAACATTAACCATCATTCTTGACGTCCATAGACATAACATAAGTAGAGCGGCCTCATGCTCATCAATATTTTAGTGGCGAAGTTTAGTTAGAAAAAGAGAGAAAATAGAAGCAGAATCTTTTTCTCTCTCTTATTCGCTTCTGCGCAGTGACTTTTACAAGACCATCGGTTCATTATTACTCGTCTTCTCTCTTACTCCTTATTATCAGCTGTTCTGAGTTTTGGTTCTCTTTTTTTATTCATTAGAAAGAAACCAAAATTTTATTCTTATTTTTTCTCTTTTTCTATGTATCTTGCAGGAATCTCGAAGCTAATAATAATTTTATTATAATAAAATAATTTATAAACTGCTAATGTGTTATGACACATTTTTAGTAATAAGATTGAGATTTAATTTGTTATATACATTTATTAACATGAAGCTGCAATGACTGCATAATGCTATACACTGTTATGAAATAATATAACATTAACGTAACATTTTTTTATATAGGATAACTTTTTAAAAAATTGTATGTTTAACAAGAACAGTGTATGCTAGGTCTAAAGATGGAGTTATAAATGTATGTGATATTAACGATAAATATATATATAAATCTTAGTACAAAAAAAAAACAAATATAGAAAATTAAAAATATAATTAAATAATTCTATAAGTATATCATATTGCAATGCCACATAATTATTATATCACTTTATCATATTGTAAGAGAAATATTCACATATTATATCCATTTACATAAGAAACTTTCACGATTTACAATTTTTTTAAATATTCGTTAAAAATTGTTAAAAATCTAAAATCAAAATGCAATAGAAATGGGCGATTTGATCACTGAAACATATCTTCCATAAAATCACGATCTTTAACAAACTGCTTGGTTAAAATGCCAATTAATGCAGTTCAAAAGCGCACATACGATTATATTTGTGGAAAATATATTTTTATAGATTAATTGTGATCCGAAACATTATTTTCTTTGCATTAATAATAATCTTGTTCTTTTGTTTTCGGAGACATAACATACATTAACATCAAGGAGTCTTTTATATGAAGCAAAAAGTCCTTTTTTTCTTTTTTTGCAATGTGCGCTTCCAAAAAACATTACCGATAATTTTGTTAGAATGCTAAATTGCCTCATAGGCAACGTCAACACCAGTTCTTGTAGCTGAACCATTTAAAAATTCCTCGAGTTCATCTCGTTCTCTATTTTCATCCCTCGATCGGTGAGATGAGCGTTTCTTTTTCTTTTCAGTTTTTTCCGTTTTTTCTTTATCCTTGTCCTTGTCTTTTGCTTTCTTCTTTTTCTTCTTCTCTTTCTCATCTCCCTAGAATCAATAAAATAAAAAAAAGTAAAAAGAAAGAACCAGAATATATAGAAAACAAATCTAAATTAATCAAAGTAATAGGAAAGATAGAAAAAATATACTTCAATATATCCAGAGATTCTTATAAAATAGAGAATATTTATAAAAATCTTTTATAAGCTATATATGATAATTACCTTCTCTTTATGTTTCTTTCTTTCTTTCATCACCGGACTACTGGTATTAGAGTTTATATGACGCATGCTAGTGTCATCAAGCAATTCCAGGTGAACATTGGAGCTTGTCATGCTAACATCCAGACTCTTATCGCTTAATTCTAATCTGTCTTTCCTCGTACTGGTACTGCTCACATCTTCACCTCCTTCAGGACTTTGTCGCCATTTGGAATCTCGCCGTAACCAGCTGTCAATAGTATCCGAATTTATGTCTGGCTGCTCATTCGACTCGTAATTATTTGAAATACGTAATTCTTGTTCTATGGAAGAAACAGAGTCGCGTTTCATAATTTGATTTGGCTTCTCGGTATTCATTTCTGGACCTGACAGCGGTTCTAGTTTATGTTTTTGTTTAGATAACGGATTTTCTGCTAATTTTGGTTGTATAGGAGAAGCTACTTCTTCAATGGATGACAAATCATCTTCGTAACCAGCTACTAAAGGATTTGCAGTCTCTGTATCACTTTAAAATAAAGTTATATTAGTAGAGTATTAGTATTGATTATAATTATACTACTGATGATAATATATATTGACAAATTCTTTATTTACCTCTCAGAATCTACTTCTTCTTGCTGCACTTTCTGTGGCGAGACCTGATTACTATCTTCCAAAAACGATCTGTCTAACATCCCATCATCTGGTACAAAATCTTCAACACTAGTCAATGGTGCATTTAAGCTAAGATTTTTAACATTTGGCAGCTTTCCATCCATCTCATCTTCTTTCTTGTGGCCAAAGATTTTAGACATGAGTGATGGAGGGCGATTGAGCGAATCTCTTTTCTCGCCATTGTCATTAGCGGATTCAGCCGGTTTAGCTACTTCTATTTTAACAGCAGAATTTTGTGAAATGGGTGATGTCACAATTTGCGAAGCTTTCATAGAATTTGATAAATTATTCAATGTGCTTGTTGCAGAGCTCTCCTTTTTTGATAATGATTTCATCTCTAAACTTTTCACTGGGATTGGAGTTCCGCCACCAATTGGACCGGGCATTGAAATTGATCTTTTAACTTCTCCGGCGGTATTCGTATTAGGAGATGCAAGATGATAGCTACTCATAGATGATGGAACATTTGAAACTAGATTGCTAGCAGATACTGAATCGGCAAGAGCTCTTCTACGATTTACAAGATTATCTAGGAATTTGTTGTAATCGGCATCATCACTGTCTTGGAAGAGATCGAGTTCTTGAATTGTCAAGCGTGTTTCCCCTTCATTAGTTTCGAGCTGTTTCAGCAACGTTTCACGTTGCAACTGCAGAAACGGTAGATTAAAAAATTTGTGCAGTAGTTTTAACCCGAAACCGTTTCGCATCGACGATTCCGCATATCTTATCTACAAAAATTAATTTATAAATTTAGAATAAGATAAATTTAAATAATTTTAATACATATATATAAAATAAATTTGATTCAATTTTAGTTAAACACACGTTCAAATTTATTCATTCATGGTAAGATATCCATTAGTAGTGTGAGATGTAATAGTCATAATAATAACATAATGTTAATTATGCAATAGTTTGATTACTTGTGCTGTTCTTTCGTGTAGCGAGTCTATAAAGTATGTCACGTGATCCGCGGTGACAGTTCTGTGATGCGACATATCGCAATGATTACCAAGAACGATAACGGGAATATGGCTAGGTATTTTTGGCAGTTCTCGTTGAACATAATCAAACGTCCAACTTTTCGTGATGTCCATCACGATAATAACGCCGTTGGTGCCTTTGTAAACATCGAGAAACTCAGCATCTAAAGCTGGTTCCTCGATAACATTTTCTGCATTACTCGGAGCATTGTCCATCTTTAAACCTTCCAATTTCCGGCGACGTCTGCCACGATCAACGACATCCCATACCTCCACTTTTACCACATCATCAGTGGCTTTATAATTCCATTGTATACTAGCCACCTGTATCTCTTCCGTGGGTATATACTCTTCGATAAATTTTTGCCCCTGCAGTCTATAGAATAAACATGTCTTTCCTACATTCCTGTCTCCCTTTATTATTATTTTCACTAAAAATAATATATAAAGTTTGTATTATAATTGATATGCTATTTTACACTAAAATATTTATATGTATATGCACACTTACTATTATATTGTACACCTTTGGCAAATTTTCTCTGAAGATTTGTCGGCATAGATTGATGGGCTGGCCTAGGAGACACATTGCCATCTGATTTGCCAGTTAATCTCTTAATGGCAGAAAACATTATGTAGTCTTCAAAGAAGCAATTGTTGAAAGAATTAATTCTAAAATCTGAAAAGATACCTGAAAAATTAACACAATATTATATATATATATATATATATATATATGTATATGTAATATAAATATAATTTTAAATGTTATAATAAAATTATAGATATAAGTTTTAAATATTGACATAATATTAATATATAAATATTTTTATTCTTCTTTAATAATTATGAATGAAAGCTATATAATTTTAATTAAAATATAACAATATATTAAGAATATTTTCTCAAATTATGACATATTAAAATACACATATCATAAATAATAATAACAATAAATCAATTATTTTATAAGAATTATGTTATAGAAATGTTGCATAAATTCTATACATCATATATAAATTATATAAAAATATATCATATTCTTAAATTTTAATATCCTGAAATATTAGAGCAAAAATATTAATGTCCATCAAAGTTCGCGAAGGAGACAAGATTCTAAATGTATTTGTTTCACGATATTATCATCGGAAAATCGTTTAATATATCTCTCGATGCATAAACGAGCAAGATCCTTTTAAAGATTCATCAAATTCACGTGAGATTTGTATCGTGGAAATCGCAATTATACTTACCACATATTATACTTCAAGTTTTATGAATGAAGCAAGCCTCTGTTAAATGCGGCTCTGAATGTGAGACAGCTGTCATAAGTATCATATGCAGCAGCAGCTGTTTCTCCTTCATTGATGCAAGGTTGGCAATGCTGGACGCGACTCTCGCGCGTAATTTTAAACACAATTTAAAATGACGGCTCTGATTTTCCTTCGTATTTATATTTTCGTAAATTTTTTTGTGGAAAGAAAATGATCTCTCGAATTATATGTGAATTATCTAGTTATAATAAAATGATATATTCACAAATATGAAGTTTTCACATACATATATATAAGATTTTTTTGCATTAACAAATTGACATATTGGCAAGATATTTGTTGCGTACTATTTTAGAATTTATATAAACAATAAATATTGCAAAATATAACAACCAAAGAGACATATCTTTAAACTTTCAAATTGCACTTTTTTTGTGAAACTTATTTTTCTAAGTTACATTTATTTTTATGTAAATATGACCATTTCATCTCTGATGTGTTAGCCACATTTCATAAAAAATTTATAAAAAATTGATGTAGTTAATAACAAAACCTCAGACGGCTCATCGATTTCTGAAATCGTTTTTTCTTTCTCGTCTAGTGCGATAGCATTTTTTTATGATTGGATGTTTTTTCTTTATATCACTAAGACGTTTGTATTATTTTACACTTATTTTAAATGTAAAAGTCAGGAAGAAAGTGTATATAGGCTTTATTATCATTTTGTTAAGTTCAAAATTTTCGATGAAAATTACAGAAAAACTTAAGCTTCTTTCTCTTAATTATTGTTCTATCCTTGTAATGTTATTTTCGTCTAATTTATCTTATTATAAAAAATACTACAAATATAGAAATATAGAAATGTATACTTCTTTTGTATATTTCTATATACAAATATAGAAATGATACAAAAGTATAAAGAAATGTACAAACATATATTTTAATAGACACGTTAATATCTATTATCACAATAGATGCTATTCATCAAAATCAAACAATAAAAATATAGAATGGATCATATAATTTTGCATCATACAAGTTTAAACAAATAATTTATTACTAAAAAAAATAACAAAATTTTAAAATTACTGCACCCCGTTAATATTTTCATTTGATTCCATAATAGCTTGGTAAAGCAAAGGTTTCAATTCTTCTCTCATTAAGGAATGCTTATCACCATGTGTTATCATTAACACCTCACTTGCCTTTTCTAATACTTTAAGTGCTTCTTTTGGTTTGTTCAAATGCAATTGTATCTTTCCAGTCATAAGATATAGTAATCCTATCAAGGGATGTATTTCTCCATAATATAATCTAAAAATTAAGCATAATGTCTTTAATTATATATAATATATTAATATTATAATTATATATAATATTAATATTATAATGTTTATTTTTAACCACCATGGAAAATTATTTTTATTACAAATAATCAAACACTTACAAATATCCTGGAATAAGTTCTTTGCCATATAATTCTGCATCTTCCCAATATTTTAGATTCATAGCTGCAATATGAGCTGCTTCCAGAGTACGAATATGCTGTATATTAAATCTGTGTAATATATTCTTCTGTTTTTTCAAACATATTTTACTGACATCAAGATCTATTACATTAATAAGGATAAATTATAAATATCAAGGATAGATTTTATTAGAAAAATATTTTGCTCTAAATTTCTGAATATTAGTTAGCTTCCTTCATATATAAATATTAAGAGGATACAAGCCATAGCCTTCATTTCTTCTAAATGGTGAATAGTAAAGTTAGTGACTTCTCGAAACGTGTTTTTAAATTCCTCTGATATTTTTGTACCACATGTTTTACAATTGTCAGCCTCAATCAAACATGGAGAATCACATGATAAGTTTGAACATGCGGCTGCTTCAGCCATAGGTTCCACTTGCTTACATCTTTCACAATCACACCAAAAATAATATGAATTGTACAATTCTTCGCGTCTGTCCTTGTTAGAATTGAGTAAATCAATATATGATATTTTTATCTGTATGAAAGATAAGATTGTCAAATTTTGAAATAAAAGATATTTATATTAAATTACTTTTAATTACTAATTTTTTATTATAAATACAACCAATTATGAATGAATAGAATCAATATTGAATATTTAAGAGTCACTACATAAAATTGGTAAAAAAGTTAAATCCAGCATTACTGATGTTTTTTATTTATTTCAGCACTATTAATATATATTTTATCAATACCTGCCTGTGACCAATCTAAAGAGGGAAGATCCACTATTGTTCTGATAATGATAGTAGTTCCTTCGAAAACAGCAACTGCATTGGGTTTGCAACTGTGATCTATCACAGATGCTCCCAGATAAATACCAGCTCCAATGGTATTCATATTAAGATCTAATATGTTAAAGCAATTAGTACATATTCTGCCATAAATACCCATCAACTCTGCAATGTTGGGCATTGTTTCTCCCTCAAGAAATTCAAATAAAACTGCACATAATGTGGTGAAATGCTCCAGTCGCTTTGCATCTTTCTTTAAATCCGAATAATCTACAATCCACAAGTTGATATATAACACATTCTCTAAAATTGTTTCATACATTCGCATATTCTCTGAAATTGTTTCATTAGAAAAATACTAACGTGACATTAAGTCTTTGAATTTTCTGAAATTTTTTTCAGTATAATAGCCTACTTGGTCAGCCCCACCTCGATTGAGTTTGAGAATTATACGTGCCATAAGCCGCGCTGCATCTGGCATAATCTTTGGCGATATTTTCTTCAAATTCGCACATTCTAGCTTATGTATCGACCATGATTCTCTTTGACAATTGCGGTTACAATAATATACATATTGACAAGCCGAGCACTTTAATAATTTGCCGCTGTAATAAATTACATTTCGTGATGACAGGATGGCATCAAATATATATATATATATATATATATATATATATATATATAATTATGTATTTATATTTAACATTTTATCATATTATTTATACAACTTTATTTTTATCATATATAAAATAAAAAACGATTTATTCTTAAATAATTAATTAATATTAAATGATTAAAAATTACAAATATCTCGTAATGTCACTCTCATTCTTCTATACCTTTTCAAACAATTGTCACATCGATTAGTTCTGTGTTTTGAGTTAAGTACAAAGGCAAACGGTTTGCTAGTAAAAATTATTGTTCCTCTTTTTGATATATCGTCATTCATTTTAAATGCAGACATACAAATCACACTGACAAAACATTCAAGCTCTCTGTTCCCAATAACAACTTGATCTAACCTTAATCTAACACACTTAACCTAATCTAAAAAATCTGTGTAAATACCGACATATGTTCATAACTTGAAATTTCTATAATGTTGTATTTTTCTTACTACATCTTTCAAAGTTATTTTAAATTTTTCTAAGTCATTTCTGTGTATAATTCTTCACATAATTTTTAGATAAATATATATATATATATATATATATATATATATATACATACATATATTTATATTATATATATATATATTTATATAAATATATTTACATAGCTATTTGTATTATATATATATATATATATATATATATATATTTATATAAATATATTTACATAGCTATTTGTATTTTATATATATATATATATATATATATATACATATATGTTTCAACTATAATGCGCGCGTAATTTGAAACTTTAAAGAGACAATTTATATATCTTTAGTTGAATTTTTTCTATAATTTTATTTTCTTTTTCTTTCTTATTAGCTTTTCAAACTTTTATGTATTTACATTTGTTTATATACATAAAAAGTATAGAAAAGTATAATTAAAACAGAAAAATCTTAGATTTAATTTTAGATTTCCCTTTTAATTATATCTTCATATTTTTATTCGAAATAAAATAAAAATATATTCAACTATTGTAAAAGAAGGAATAAAATAAGCAGCAAAAATGTAAAAAATTAAATTAAAGCAGTTAATATATCTATTTATAGCACGGTTATAAGTACTATTTTAATAAATCTGTATTTATAGCAATGAGAATTTTAGGTTGACAAAACATGACATTTACCCGAGCTGATTTTCATATTCAGTATTTTGCACTAAACTTTCAATAGCCTCAGAGAAGTTTATGAACAGACTGATACAATATAAAATTTAAATATGATATAATTTTTTAATCAAGATATACATTATAACTCTGTATAAAACCTATATAAATTACATTTACAATATATTTATTTGATAAATTGACATGCCAATTGTCATCCTAATAGAAAAAAAAATATATATATTACTCATATATTATTACATACATAATAATTTTGTTAAGAGAATAATGCCAATAAATTAAAAACGTTACGAATAAAAAATTAACAACACAAATAGATGTAGAATAAGGCTCATATCGGGACTGAAGGAGTAACAAGGACGAGATGACTTTCTATCAAGATTATTTCTCTTTTATACATATATATGATAAAACAATTTTACCTTCGTAATAGGCAATGGTCGCATCTTTCGTTACGCATCGCCGATCTTAGTATATAGGCAAACGGTTTTCCATACAAAATAGTGGTGCCTTTGCTCACAGGCACGCGTTTACACCCATGATTTTTGACTCTCATCTTTTCAGACTTTTTCAAATTGCACCCTTTTCACTTGCTATTTTATATAGAAGAGTTGCACCTTGCTTACTGACTTTATATGATCGCACCTGTCTTCGCTCTCTCTCTTCCTTTCCCGTTTTGCTGACGTGTAGAGAGACTCGGACGCGCGCTATTTTAAGATCCGTTTATTTTCGCATAACGTATTATTGGAGCTAACTAATAAACCCTTAACCTGCTGATTTCTCACTAACACCCTCCCCCCTCTTCCTCTTTCATAATTAACACAAACCTGGAACGCTTATTTACAGTCAAAGAAAAAGAGTTAAGTTAAAAAAAATTACAAGCTAGAGTCGACGGATCCCCCCCCCGGAAATTTATAAATCTTGGATTCGGAATAATGGAAGCATATATTCAATACTAAAACTCGAATCTCAAAATAATCAACTCACAATTAAAAATAATTGAAAACATAGATAGGAAAAAATACAATATCCGTGTTAGATGCAGTGTCATATGTACAATGCCATTATCTGTAATATAGTCTTTATCTGCATGTGCTTATCTTTTTCCTTCTCTTTTCGATTATTTTCGTCATAATGTTAAAATATGAATCTCAGTTAACTGATTACACACAGAATGACTGCATTGGACCGAAATCGACGTAACCGGGTTTCTTGTCGTTTAACACACAATGATTTGTTGAGGATTTCTTTGAGCATACAAAGGGATAGGAGACAATAATTCGTTTTAACTTTCCTGACAACAACCTGATAACGTATCCACATTCATAAGTAGGATCGCTTCTACCATTCTTTTTTATGTTCGTCCATCGATACTCCACCTGGACCTAGGGAGACTATCATCAGGAGACCTCCGATGACTGAAAGTGTCTACAATAAATACAAATATGTAAAGAATTAATAAATCATATATAAAAATGTAAATAATAAATATAATAATGATAATAGAACATTATAAACACATTATAGATACATTATAGACATGTATATATGTGTGTAATGATTATAGATTAGATAATAGAAAATTAATAGAGGATAAAAGATTTAACAGATTAAACTATATAGATCTAAGAGATTAAACTACACAACCATATTACATTAATATTGATATTACTGTATTAATATATTATATTAATATTATATTAATATTAATATTATATCAAGATTCATACAAGTAATATCTAGAGATTCAGAATAGATAAATTTAACTCTTGATTCATAATTTTTACACATTTAATAATCATATAAAAAATTTTTTTTTTTTTTACATCACTTTGTACATATTGTAAAATTATTTTTGGTAGAAATAAATTTATTTTTAGCAAAAATAAAATGTGCACTCTGTGTAGTAATAAAAAAGTTAATATCTCTCTAATAAAACAAGTATATGTATAATTAATATTATAAAAGTATTTAATATTCAGACAAACTTACCTGGAAGAAGTCGTATTTGAGAAAATCCCTGAGTGGTTTATAGTCAGGAATGGTCCACCATGCATTATGGTAGAAGTTTAATGCAGTTAATAAAACGACAAGTAGTAATGCGCTCAGCTTAGTTTTGTAGCCGACTGTCACTAATACCATCAGGATGCTGCCAACAATGTCTTGGAGGATTTGTAGAAAAGATATCTCGAAGCGAATTAGGGTGACGAACATGAACGCCAACAAAACTCGGCCAGCCAATTGCAGTAAATTCTTAGGTTTGTTATCACCAAGACTGGGCACACCAGCAAAAAGTGATCTACCTTCGACTCGCGACTCTGCCAGCACCAATAGAAGCGCTCCTATTAACGCTAGATTCCTGAATAGGAATTGCATGTCCCATAGTATGCTGTATGCAATTGTCTGCAGAATCACAATGAAGAACAAAACGCAGCAAGCTATGATGACTCGCCATCTACTGATCACCATGACACATCCACCGAGTTGCCCAATAAGATTCACGAGAACGAAGACGGTGGCTAGAAATTTTCCACAGCCCCATGATGCATCCATATATTCTCGTTGCTCGCTCCATTGAAACCACATCCGCAAGCCATCCTCTAGGAAAGTAGCAATGAGACACAATCGTGCTAATGTTGGAAGCACGTGTTTACCATTGCGGATTACCTGTCACAAAAATAAGTACTCTTAATAATAGGTATTTTTAAAAGTAATACTACTATGTCTAAATTGTATCTAATAAATATTAAGGAATGTAATAAATAGATTTAATTAGAAGTTCTTTAAATATCAGTGTAGAATATTTTTGTTTTAATTGCTTCTTTATATTTTCTTTTATTTAATATAAATTCTCTACTATACATTTTTAAAAATTTTTAATATGACTAATGTGTTACATTATCATATATGAACATGTGAAAAGTAGGTCTGTGAAAGTGTACAATGATCCATATGTCTCACTTTATGTATATCAAAAAGAAATGCATTTAAAATATAATATTCTTAACTGCAAATAAGATTTGCTTGATCATCTTTCTAGATAGAATAAAATGCTAATAGATGATAAGAGGGATATCAGAAGAAAAGTCACAGTCATTGTTGTCGCATATGCAAGGGTGAAAATATCGAATCTTGTTGAACATCTCTTTATAATAATGATATTTATGCGATCGGTAAGAAAAGGAAAACGCAAAAATATAGCTCGTTTTCGTCTCAACACTCGCGATCATTGCTCGAGGAGGGGGTCCTCGAATACACCTGTGGAATTTATAACCTGCAATTTTGAACGATAGAAGTCGAATCACGATCAATTGCGTCGCGCATTTCGCGGCTGTGACAGATAATCCTCGCGAAGTCGCGGATACGCGCGAAAATATGGAAATACACCGGGCGACGATGACGTTGACAGGAGCATGGCTCGCTCTTCTACCAGGGAACCAGCGATTAACTCGTCGGTTTTCTGTCCCCCTTCCAGGATTCGAGGACGGGATCGCGATCCGCGTGGTAATGTGATCATCCCTAGAAAACTCACCTGGTCGGCGACCTCCTCCGCCCTCGAGAGCACCTCCTGCGAGACCACCATTGTGTGCCTTATTCAAAAACCCAAAAGTCTCCCATACGCACACTGACGTATACACGTGCGCGCACACAAGTGGCGCGGCGCGCGCCTCGCTGCGCTGCGTGGCGTTGGCGTTGAAAGGAATGCGCGGGGGGGAAGGGTTACGTCACATGTATGTGTGGTGAGAATCCCAACCTCTCAATCCAAGGAGAGATACGTACTCCATTGCACCCAAGTGTGATGTGGAGATCGGCTGGCTGGCTCCGAGCACGTCACTTCCGGTGTACGTGGTCACGAAAGTTGGCGCCCGCGTCGAATTCGATCTCCGATAAGTTTTGAATTTCACTCTTGTTTTATAAACGCTCTAAACCTCTGTAAGACACGTAAGTGAATATAAATTTTGAGAATGCACAGTGTGTTATAATGTTGTAGGAATCGTCGTGCATTGTATATCTGTCATTAACACTGCCAGAATTGCATGTATTAAAATGAACGAGATTTTTGTTCGAATCTTATGACTTACTTTCTGAAACTTTTATTATTGATCTATTCTTTTTTTAAATTACAGTTTCTTGCATCACGATATGTTTCTTTTATCATTTTAGATATCTCTAAAAAAGTGTGTCTGGGTTAATAAATAATACCGCGAGACTTGCGCCGCATTTCACGTTGCTTCGATATTTCGAGAATCGCAATTCACTTCTCGATAGATTTCAAATGGCGGTCGATCGCGCAACAGTTCGCGGATCGCGGAGTCGCGTTCGAATCGCTGCGTGCATTTCTCGTGAGTGTTTCCGTCTAAAAGTGAACTTCGGACGCGAAAACATGTCGCGAGTGTTTTGCGAAGTGTGTCGGACGTGTGCCGTAACGCGTTAAAACCCGACGAGTTCATTTGGCGGAGAATTCGTTCAAGCATCTTTGACGATGCCAATCTGCAATGGTAAATATTCCATTGATGCTGAATCTCTCGAAAAACTCGGCATTTTACATCCAATCAACTAATATTCTCATTCTTTTTTATGTACAGATGACGCAAGAGACATAATGTAGCAAGATAGAGCGAGAAATAAACGGATTTCGGCGCAAAATGGGAAAAGAGAGAAACCGAAGGAAAGAGAAGGACAGAAAGAGAGAGAGAGAGAGAGAGAGAGAAAATCGCGTTTCCTTCAGCATCTTTTCACTGTCGGTAAGTTTTTTTTTACGATGCACTTGCAGTCGGTACTTTGTGCAACATGTACGATTGGCGTAGTTTAGATGGCAATACTATGCACTTGTGCAAGGTTAACTGTCATGCGACCACAGAAAAGAAAAAAAATTGACACGTGTTTATAAGAAATCTTGTATGAAAATTGATATGAAAATATGAGAGTAATTTATGAGAGTAATATATATATCTAAGATTATAATAAAATACATAGCGCATGCAGAGCGCATTTTTTTGTATTTTTTTAATTGTCTAATAATCAACAAAGTATATATACCGATTTTTTACTTTATTATGAAAAAATATTAAATGTTCTTTTCAAATAAATTTTTAAAGCAATGAGATATTTTATTATACTTATTATTTTTCTACCTTCAATATATAATTTTCTGTAAAAAAAATCTTTTAAATATATGTTCTGCAATAATTATGTAAAAATTTCGTACAACTATTACTTAATTAGTTTGTTTTTAATAGAAAATCATTAAATTAATAAATAAATGATAAAAATAATTTATAAAATTATAATTTATAAAATTATATTATTAAAGTTTTACTTTATTTTCTTTTATTGAAGACAGAGAAAATTATTTAATTTCTTTTATTGAAGACAGAGAAAATTATTTAATTTCTACAAATTTATCGCAAGATATTTATATATTTCACTACCTATAATTCACTAGATTCAATTTGCATACAAGATTTCTCTTCAAATCACTTTTTATGTCTGTTATTTTTTGTTCCTTGTCGCGAAAATGTTTCGACGACTGCAAGCGTCGTCATTTTGTCTCTCAAGCCACGACGACGAGTTTCGTCGAGATGCCGCTTCATGATATTCGCTATCTGCTACTGCGAATACGTATCGCGTGTACGCGCTGGGTATATCAAGTTGTAATAGAGACGAGTAGGTTTACTGTCGTTGTCGGTAGGCGCCGAGTTTTACTTGATTCTCTACCCTATTTGGACCTTGGACAGGAAAGGGAACCAGACGAGCATCTGTCCGCTGATCTTGTGCTCGCATCTACGCGTTCTAAGTGGTACATATAGATATTACATACAGATAGTCCTTTAGTAACGTGAAAACTCCGCTAAACTTCCGCGTACGCTTACATTCGTATAACTTACAAGGGAGGGATAAAAGAGTTTTAGAAAACTTTAATGGAAACTTTAATCGAAGAAGGAAAATGTTTCCGGAAAGTGAATAACTTTATACGCGTAGGTGTATGTGCATTCTGCTCTGTCTCTTTTTCTTCCTTTATTTTTATACAAAAACTTAACTTTTCTAAAGATAACTTTTATATAGAGACACATCTTTATCTATGTGTTTATATCAATTACATATAGATATATATTTATATTGAAGATTTATTTTATAATTATTATTAATCTCGTAATTAAAATTAAATATTTTATTATTTTGAAGAAGAGAAAGCTTCTAAGAGAATAAATCAATTCATTGTACTTTGCAGTTTAATATTTGTACAGCTGATATTTTTTCATATTTTATACTAATTTTCATATTTTATATTAATTTTTTAAAATTACATATACGAGAATGTAATATATAACTATTCTTTTTACATAAAGTTTACATATATTGCCTTAAATCAAAATTTAGATTTTCTGATTCTAATTATCTAGTTATATTTATTTTACAAGAAAAGCGCATGAAAAACGTTTGACACTCGAGACATAATTAATTTTTCAAAATAATAGTACTTTTTCGCCGAGCTTCTTTTCGCTCTCTTAGAAATCCACCGGGAGGGGGGGGGGGGGTGTTGCAAGTGTATCCCTTTGCGCCGTCCTCGTGGCGACAGTCCCGAGGTGATATCATACGGTCGAGACTTACGTAAGTCGAGGACCGAGCGTGGTTGCACTCGTTCCTCGAAGCGTCGTCGCAGCAGGAATCGAGCGACGAGGACCCGGGTTCTGTGCGCGCGTGGAACTAGCTGGCGCCGCGTTGTCGCATCCTATACAGAGGATTGCTTCCGCACAGAAACACAGACGGGGTGCCCTCGTGGGTGTCCGCACCGAGGAGAAAGATAAACGGGGAACAAATCGAAATTACAGCTATATCTCGAAATATCCCGAAGCTCAATAACGCGCGCGTGCGTCAGTATGTTATTATTCGGCGAAATTGGAACCATTCTTTCTGCTAGAAATATTTGCGGTATCGTTGATTGTAATTAGACGAGTCCGAATCGAACGTTTTATTATTATCACAACAGGGAACAACCATTATTTGAGTTTGTTTCTCTTTTTAGTTGTTTTAAAGAATAAATTAATTATGTAAGATTAAATTAAAAAGTAATCAAAGTATTAAATTTAAATAGTTTATAATGGGATTTTCTAGTAATACTAATATAAAACAGTCAATAATTTTAAATCTTATTCTAATATATTTTAAATATTAATTATATAAATTATATAATTATATAAATTCTTGTATGACACACGCCAGTTATGCTAAAATATCGATCAAAATTTTTGGATGGTTGATTTTCAATTACGAACAATAAAAATTATTTAAATAAAATCACATTAGTACTGTTTTCTAATTAGTACGCTAATTAGTGCAACATATGAGAGTATCCCCATGGTGCCAAATGGCGCCCTACGGTAATCTCCGCTTAAATATCGGATTTCTCGAAAAAGATAATTAACTATAAAAGAATTGCAACTTTTTCCTGTAGATTTGTTCTTGAAATTAAAAATCTTCGAATCAAGTAAATTAATTTAAATAATGTATAAAAAAAATTTTTTACATATAATATTTTTTACATAAAATTATATATGTAATATATTATTAATATATTACATATATTAAATTTTTTTACACATATTAAATTACATTAAATTATATATTACATACATTAATTTTTTTACTTATATTAAATTAATTTATAATTAACATAAAAATGAGGAAGCTTCTTACATTCAACAAAAATTCTCACAGTATCGATTACTCCGAAATGATGGCTGAATCACCACTCTTATTCTTTCACGAGCAACAATCACAGATTCATCGCTATCAACGCGATCGATGCTTACGCGGAAAAAGAGAATCAGTTTCCCGGACGTATTTCTTTTTTAATCGTACGAGTCGGATTCCGAGACGGAGGAGTACGGATCGATGATGCGCATAATTGAACATCCTGGACTGGTTGGGTCGTTTTCCGAGTGGCACAATCTCCGTCGCCGTCACCGGTGCCGGGCATAGTGATCGTCCCCCGCAGCATTCTCATGGGCTGCTCCTCCTTGCTGTATCGTTCCTGCCGGTGTTGCATTAATTAAGCGCAGATGCCGATGCCTTGTCACCCGCCATTTGCCATTCGCGTTCGCGTTTGTATTCGTCCGACCGCAGTGGCCGGAACCTAATATATCCGCGTGTAAACGGTGTCCCGGAAATCGTATCTTATCACGCCGTAAAAAATTTTGTCGAATGATACTTGATATTGAAATATATAAATAATAACACATTCTCTGTCTCTCTCTATATGTAATTTTTAATATTAAATATTACATCTAATATCTAGTAATTAAAAATATTAAATTTGAAAATGAAATATATTAGAAATGTACGTTATGTATATTAATGTACTCATTTCTCTTTCTTTCTTTGTTTTACATCAACATGATTACGTTTTTGCAAATATTCGTCACAGTAGAAAGGATAGATTTTCGCGATTCAATAAAGCTAAGGGAACTATCTATAAATTTTTTTCAAACAATTCAAAATTATTTATGTCCTTTAAAAATATCAAGATATTCACAGTTTCTTTAATCCATAAGTGATTCTTTCAAAGTTTTCACGATTTAAGTTTCGAAGTTGCAAATAAATGATAAAGTCATCTCTTGCAATTTCTCATGAGCTTTAATTTAACGGAGTTTAAGTTTAAACGTTGAGAAGTACCGTTTAATTGTCGTTTAAGATTGAAAATAAAAAAAGGCGTGAAAAAAGATGACGTCCAATTAAACTTTCGCTAAAGAGAAATCGACGCCAAATTGATTAAGGAGTTCGCAGCTGGGAGAAAGCGTAGTAATTTGCGAAAATTCCTAGGTACTTTATATACATTAAAAGTATTTTTTAGAGTAAAATATTTATTAATATATTATATGTATATATATTTAAAATATCATTAAAATATTGTTAATTTTTGAAATAATATATATATATATATAATATATATATATATATATATATATATATATATTTGTTGTAATATATTTAATCTTTATTGTATTTCATCACACACACACGCGCGCGCGCGCGCGCGTGTGTGTATATATGAGATAGGCAAAAATTTCATTCAAAACATTTTTTTCATACTGTTGCTGCTTTTTTCCGATAATTAATCGTCTAAAATAAAAAATTGACTTCAAATTAATACATATCTAAAAATTATTTTCACAATGGAAATTACTAGTCAATAGATGACACTATAATTTCAGGACACCCTGTGTGTTATCATGATTTGATTTCTCGTACTCGTCGTCGTTCGCCTAATTTGGTTGCTCTTGCGTACCTGCATGCATGCGATCTTATACAAGCACACATGCGAGTGATTCTATGCACTTCTCTTGCGCGTATATATGTATATTACTATGCACAATGCGTACGTAATGTATGTTACATGTGTGCACGGCGATTTTAGTCGGGGTTTCGAGCTCGCATTGCGAAACTGGTTATGTACTTAACATGGGATAACCGTCGGAGACAGGTGTCCCGAACTCCTCTCTCGATACGAACCATCGGGAGATAGTCCGATCAACGATAGCAGCCTGGGAAGAAGATACGGAAGATTGCCCAGACAGCATCATATATGTATACACGTAGCCACAACCGCATTTTCTTTGCCCGCAAGTGAGCCCACGTTCTTGAATGTCATGATCGTCGCCGATAAAGACATCAATCAGTCCTTTCCCCTGAGAAAATTCTCGAGAGGAACACGAATTATCAATAACGTAAAACAAATTATATAAATTTTCTTATTTGCGTTACAAGAGATGGGAAATTACTTTTAATTGTTGGTTTAACTAATGATAATGATATTATCTCTTGAATTTAATTATTATATTATTATAATTATTATCTTTTGAAGGGAAATTATATCATTATCAACCGATAATAATCACCTATTGTAATTATTAAAATAATTATAGATAATCATTTTCAGATTATGATAAATGACAAATATGATATTTTAATAGATAAAAATAGTATTATATATGTTATTAACATTCTTCAACTTCAAAAAAGAAGTGTAAAATTATACGCTATAAAATCGTTATATTCAAGTTTTTCATTTTTACTTAATCGCGCATCAAGAATATACATTAATCACTTGCATCATTATTGTGTTTTTTTTGCATTCTTTCATCGTACCTTTTAATTTTTCCTACATTCTTGTTAGTATATTAGAACATTAATTGTTAAATTACGAGATCTCTGTCCTCTCGAGAACGATTTTGTCACTACGACGAAGAAGAGAGAGGGGGGGGGAGGGGGAGAGAGAGAGGAGGATTTGGAGTTCGCGCACGTGTGGGTGTATATATGGTCGATACCGCTGTGCGAGTCGTCTGGTCAGCTGGCGCCAGGACCCTGACAGCTTCCTACCAGAACGCACTTCGCCTCATTAATCTTGCTTTATGGCCGCCGTTGCACCTAAGTCCCTCTGCTCTCTCGATTTCCTCGGCGCTCCTCCTTGCGATTTCTCTCTATACGATGGACGATACGCGCCGGTCAATTTGCTGTCTAAAACAATAGTTCTAAGTTATTTCCTAAATCGAATCTTATAGCGAAAATAACAAATTAAAATGCTGTTTGAGTATATAATTGGTAATAGTAGAGAAGCCTGTAGATTTTATCTTGAAAGAGAGAGAGAAAGAGATGTAATTATATGATATATAAAAATTTAATGTATAAAATAATTATAAAAATCCTACAAAACTTAAAATATAGGGGTACATTGTTTATAAAATGAAAATGCACTTATATTTATTTATTATGATGTACAAATATAAATATGTATTATGTAAATTAATTATAAAATTCTTTAGACTTTAGAATTAGATTGAAAATTTATAAAGTGTTACATTATTGAATTTGTTTCAAGATATCCCATTTTCATTCAAATTTATTCTCATTCACGTTTTCTGACATAATTCCGTACGATTAAAAAATGCTTGTTTAAAAAATGTTTGTTTCAACAACGCTGTTGCATTTGGAGCAAAATAAAGTTAAAAATGTGTGCAATTGAGTATGTTAGTGTGTACGATAAACAAGTACTCGAACTCTGCAATGCGTTCCGTTTCGGAACTAAATGGGGCAATCTCCGTAACGAAATGCTCGTGAAATTGATTTGGCCGATATGCTACGAGTGCATCGAACGAACATTAAAACGCGGAGACTATTTCAAATTGAATTATATCCGGAATGCAAACATTATTTTTTAATATGTTTGCGTAGAAAATTATTTTTTAGTTTTATTATTTCTTCATTAAATAACAATGATTTTACACTAAAAAATATATTAATAACTTTATACTTGAACTAATATGAAAATTAAAAGTTAATTAAATAATTATTTTAATTATCTAAGTTTTTCTTTCTCTTTCTTTAAAATAATTAAATAATATAAAATAAAAAGGAATAAGAAAACAGCAATGAATTGTCCAAGATGAGCATCATCATCCAGAATGTATATTTTTATTTGCTTTTTTTCTTGAAATCTGATGCAAAGAATTTAATCGGATATCACATTTTTTACAACTTTACGATTTTTGATATTAAATGTTCCCAAATTAAATGAAATATATGAACGATGAAAGAGTCAGATGAGGAAATGGAATACGAGCTTGTGACATGAAAGCGAGCATGACCGCTCAAGGCGGGTGTCCTTTTATCTTTTTTTTGGATACGCACCAAGCCAATTACTGTACTCGCGCTATGTAACCGTCGAAAATTAAGTAATGCTTATGAAGGTGGGTAAATGCACCTGCGCCTGCCTCTTAGCAGGTGCGTACCCACGGTCGGTTCGCTTCTCGAGTCCGCACGAAAAATAAGAGGCGTGAGGCGGGATCGCGGGACTGATCGACTCGCGTGTCCTTGCACCGCAAACGCATAATCAGTCTCGCAAAGCGTGCACGCATGCAATTCGCAGATGCATTCCCATTGTTGCTGCACTTCCGCAAAATTCCACACCTTGTCTTTATCTTCTTGCGTATGGTTTCCGTTTAATTTTTTAATTTCATTTTCTTAACTTGTTAATTTTTTTATTCTGACAATTATAAATTCAGAAGATTTTTTTTTAGCAATACATATCTTTTTACTGTAAGATATTTAACAATGAATGAGAGGGAAGGATATACATTTAAATATAGACTAGATTTAAATCTGAGAAATTAATTTTCTTAAAATTAATTTAATATGATCATGCATCATACATAATTTTCCGACGTTCTTTGTACTTATCAAGATAGTGATAATTTTTTTACCAATATATTAAAATGCATTACACTTGAATTATTCAAATGAGCTTCTACTTTCCTTGTTTGTTCACGATTACCGTTTAAGATACGCAAAGTAGATATACTTTAGAATGATATATTCGAGAGAAGAATGTAAGGAGAGAGGGATGTTCGCTGCATGAGGAGAAAACTGAAAAAGAAGTGAGGAGAGCCCGTATATCGCGATGTTATGTTCCGAGCACCTGCTCGCTCACTGCCCGGTCGGCATTCTTTCGCTTCATCTGCAGGCGAACGGAACTGCCATCCGTGAATCGCGCATAGAGGTGCTCTAATTGCAAATGGAAGCTAAGTGATAGTCGTAAATAATATCTCCGGCGGTTCCGGCAGCATTAAAATCGATTAACGTTTAAATCAGCTTTTCTCTGTTGTTTGTACCAGCCATTATATTTAATATGACTTGTATTAGAAAAATTTTTGCAAAGTTTTTATTTTATTTACTTATTCTAATCTGGAATGGAATGCATTTTTAATTTATTCAATAATTTATTCGTTAACCGAGATTACTGTGGTTTATTGTTTGCACAACTATGTAAGAATTGCGCCTTTAAAATTTTTTTATTCTTATTGTTGCTTCTTCTTTTAGAGAGAACGCCACCTCGAAACTTATAATCGATTTCATGCATATTATGCTTCACGTTTTTACGATCCGCATCGGTCGGATTATGAAGTCCGTCAGAGTTGTTCGTCACATTCGTGGCAGTGCACCTGCTCGCGGAAAAGCACACGGTATAGTTTCTCATGCAGCTCTCACTTCTCCTAAATTACTTCTCCTAAATTTGGAAAATCGGGCTGCCGTGTAGCAGCTCGCGCGTATATACAACTGGCATGATATAACAAACTCGAGATACTGGAATAAAACGCGACTCAAAGTTTTATGAGAGAAATTTGAAAGTAGTATTAAATTTCCGATTCATTAAAGAGTATCAAAGAGTAAATGAAGAACAGAATACATACTTTGAATATCTTTGATATTTCAAAAAATTTCGTAGAAATTTTCCTTGAATTTCCAATCGAATAATTGTTTAAATTCCTGTTTATTTATTATTCCAATCACTATATCGCTGTATGCATATTTCGTAGCACTTGTCAGATTTTTTTTGCCCTTGCCGTTCTTCGCGCAGCCTCCACTTCAACTTTTCCCCGAGTTATTCCCCTAACGGCCGTGTTACATGTGCATTCATGACGATCCCGAGATACGATCACGAGTACGCGAATACACGTATGAGAGCTGGTATGTGATGCTGGCATGGTGAGTAAAACCGCGTGCTCGTTTTCGAGCAGGTAGCCAGTCGAACGCGAGAACGTCATCGCCACCTGCTGTATCTCGGGATAATGGAAGAAGGAGGCGCGAATCGTAAGACACGGCAAGGAAAATCATTATTTTCTTAAGCAATTTGCCCTTATACTAAACAGCTGCCGAACCGGATATGGCTTGAACGTGCTGTGCATCGATTCGTCGCAAATAATCCGGTTACAGTGGTATCGCGAATTATTAAAAAAAATCATTAAATAGAATTAAAATATTATAATTATAAAGTATGAAAATTATATACATATATTTTTTTCTCATATTTCAATGTCCAATTGTAATGATTAGAAAATCTATAATTTGAAAATCTTTGATGTTTATATTTTGAATTTCTATCGCAATTTTAACATTCCAAAGATTCTGTATGAAAGAAACATAGACGCAAATTCAGAAAATTAAGAATATTTGAGAATAATAAATATTACAAGTGTGCCGATTTCAAAAATAATATAATTAATCATGAATGCAGTTTTATGACACCAACGAGCTTTCGTGTACGACAGGTAACACAATTGGATTGTTGGTCGATATCGTTATCTGTCGGCCAGATGTGCGCTCGCTCGGGAAACATTCTGGTCTCGCGTCAACGATGTGTTTGGTGTCGTTACACCTGAATACATGCCGCGCACGTTGTGTGTATGTGTGTGTGTGTATGCGTGTATTTTTATGAAATACTCTATTGGATCCACTTTTACCTCGTCGCCGCGATAACAGCGCGATTCCATCGGACGCTTAGGTAAACTCGTGAAATCTGGCTCCGACTGGTTACATATTTACGCCCGACTGAGCAATGTTAGCCGAGCTTGAATTTATATTTTTGCTCAATGTTGCGTTTTCATGAGACACACGATACGACTGTGACCCATATTCTCACTGCATATTTAGCATTAAACGATCTTCAGTCACATTCAATTAAAATTCAACAAACATCATGATATGAATCAACGCTCATAATCAGGCAGTACAAATTAAAAACTTTTTTAAAAAGATAAATTTCTCTATTCTTTGTCTGAATAGAATTCATAAATAGAAAGATAAATAGATTCATAAAATATTAATTTTAACAAAATGATTATACGAAATGTATATATCACTATTCGGGAAGGATTGGCAGAAAATGGCGGAGAAAGGAGATGTGATTGCATACAAAAAGAGAGAATACAGAATTTTCGTTGTTGAATTTCTTTCACTTTCATTTGAACTTTGCTTGAAGTTGCCTTATAACGTAAAAAGGTACATATCGAATATCGCATCGAATCACCGCGTAAGGCGATAATATACATACAAATGCGCTTTTTTCTTGCGTCGCATAACACATGTTCGATTACTATATCTCGCTGCGGCATAAATCGTTAATCATAACATAGTTACTTCTACTATTTACAAGAGTTCGATACGCAGTCAACGGGACCGCGCCAAAAGACTATATGAACGTATGCTGACTTTTCTCCGATCACTTTTACATTTAGCTTCTTTAGGATCAGGTAACATCCTCGCAACAACGACAATCGTAATTGTGAACAAATCGCATAATCTTTTTATTAACAATTCAGTGTAATGTTTATTGACCAGGGTAAAATCTATATGTTTCGAAGTTAACATTATATAATGCCGCACATTCTCTCTATATATAGATATTTTCAACATTAATATTAATATTAAAATTAATTTTGTTACTAATTTTTTTTAATATTTAATATTAATATTGGAATTAAGTATTAAAAAAACAAATTATTACAGTTTATAAACATTATATTGTTTTTAACTAAGAAATTAATTATATTGTTTTTAATTAAGGATTTAACTGTAAACTTCGCAGATCGAGAAATCTTTTCAAAAATGTGAGAGACTTTTACAGTAGATCTAACTCCGTTATAATGATAATACTTTCTTTAATAGCATGTTTTATTAAGCTATTATATTTTCACAGGAAGACGATACCGTTTGTAGTTTAATGGCGGTGGATTATTTTTAATCGTCATATTACATAATGTTGACTCTGCTTCATCAAATATACCGCTAACAGTATTATTATTGTCTTCGCTTTTGTTTCATCTTTTCTCATTATCCCACACGTTCTAGATCGGTTTTCTAAGCTGGTGCAACAGATTACTAATGATCGACCGATCCCATTGTCCTTGATAAGTATGCATCTCAATGAATCGCAGTTTGTAAATTGCTATTTTAAGCAACACGCAAATTTGCTCGACCGAATCAAGGCGCGTTCGCATGCTTCGCAATTAACTCTTTCGAAAGGCAATATGTCTTGAAAAATATTTAAGGCTCCATCAAAGTAATAGATTATACATTATAATGCTTTCTATGGATCTATCAACGCCAAATGGAGAAATTTAGAAAATTATATTTTATAAAAGATAATATATAATTTATATATATAATATATATGTAGTGTATATATATATATATATATATATATATATATAAATTTATAATAAAAATTTCTTATATGAAATGAATATATATATATACACACACATATATTCATTTCATATAAGAAATTTGTATTTACTAGTAAAAAAGTGGATTTGGAAAATTGTTCTCTTTTCATCATAATTTTCATGATGCGGTGCAACGATTGCAGCAGTGTTTGCCATAAACCAAGCGCCGTCTAAGTATGAAGATATTTCTAAAGATTTATTGTCTGGTTGCACAGCTGCTATCGGTACGTAGATGGCCTTATAATCATGGGCGCCAGAAATTTTCTCTGTCGAGAGAGAATATTCATCTAAAGTTCGCTTATTGCGATTTTGAAAAATATATTACATAAATTCTCTAACAATAGTGAGTAGTTCTTCCATAATGTTTTATGCAAGCAAAACTCATTATCATTTTTGAACGCAGACACTTTCGTGTCTTCTTCTTAATAAGAAATTTTCATGACGCCCATAATTTGTAATGTCAATTAACGCTTTTCTGATCGATACCCTACCAACTAATCAAGACAACCTTGCATACTTTAAAAAAAATCAATGATCACTTAAGCTAACATAGCTTATTTTAGATTAAGTCTAAGTCGCTCTCCTCTCCCCTGCAAATCGAATGGCATTGAGAATAGAAGACGAAGCGTTTGACAAGCGTATGTGAAGCGAAATCTTCCTTATTTCTGTATTTATAACAGATTCTCGTCTGTATAAATTCTTTGTTGCCCTCATGTTGTTCAAAACGGGATTTGTTCAGTCGTCTTTTCGCTTTCTGAGCTTGCCCTCCGTTTGGATAGTTCTGGAGACTAATTCTACGCAACCATCCAGATCTGCCGGGCCATTGTTCCTCGTAGCCATAACTTCATTGTTATTTTCTTGAAGAATCTTGCTAAGCGTCATGATGTAACTGCAGGCGATCCTTAGCACCGATAACTTTGACAATTTCTGGTTGTGTGAATAGGCAGGTATGGCGTGTCTCAAGGTATCAAAGGCCGCGCTGATAGTGTGCACCCTGGTTCTTTCTCGAGCGTTCGCTTCTATTCGTCTCTCCCTCGTCATGTTTTTATAGTTTCTCTGCTGGCCTCCCTGATGATGATGTTTCGACGATGTTGAGGCCGCTTGATGACTCTGGTGGTTTCGATGATTCTGATGATTACGAGTAGGTGAGGTTGCTAATAAGTGTTCCATCATGTACGACGGTGTCTTCTCGTAGGTACCGCTAACGGCGGGATGTGATGGCACTCGAGGCGTTTCGTTTCTCACCACCAAGGACAAGGGCTCCTCCTGCAGTCTAGAATGTGGTAGGGAGATAATGCTAGATGTAGATGTTGTCGTTGCTGCCGGCACCATTGGTTCGAATAATCTTTGACGAAGTTCTCGTCGAGAGGAAACAATCGATTTATTTGGACTGACAGGATGTTGCAGTCTTCTAAATGATTCGTGCAGCCTCTGCATCGTCTCGTCCTGCTCTATCTTTCTCTTCTCTCCTTCTTTCTCGCTGGATGACGTCTTCGTTGATGATGTCATCGATGTCGTCGTCGTTGTCGTCGTGCCAGACGTCATTGTGGTCATTGTCGACGTCGTTGAGGATGCAGTTGTCTTGGATTCGCTCTTGCAGGAGACAGGGACCCATGGTCTAAAGGGACTCGCCGTGCTTATCGATCTACTCTCCTCCTGATCCACGGTGGTTTCCTCAGAGATCGGATCGAAACGTCTCTTCTTCAATGGAGCCGTGATGACAGCCGGTTCCTGAATTTTGCGCGGCTCTGCTAGTTTCCGCTTGTTTCGCAAAGAAATTGGCGTCACCTGTACTTCAACGCTGTCTTCAGATGCAGTAGGCGAGTGTAGATCCGATCTGCTGTCCTCGTCAGCATCGAGAATGCAGGAGCTGCTGTCTCTCTCAGAATCCGCCATGACACCGGCTGTAAGCAAAATAAAAAAATACGCATTAATTATAATTATTTTAAGCGCTATAAATAATATAAAAAGACTAAATAACAGATTATAGATAAAAAGTACTAGATTATGAATAATTAAATATTAATTAAGTATTTAATACGTGTGTAATTTAAACTTTTTGTCTTGATATCTCCAAAATATATAGATATGACATGACCATATAAATATATTTGATAAAAATCTGATTATCATATTAAATTTATATTTCTTATACGAAAAATATAAATAAAATATTAAAGAAGTTGTACACAATCTTATATCCGTGTATTGATTAATTAATCAATACAAGTATAATCGATGTAAGATCCACTCGAGGAATTTGAAATTTAATATGGTATTAGTGTGTGCACGTAGACGACATTTAAAAGTCTGTTTTCGGAGACGTCAAGAAAAAGCGCGTTATATGAAATTTTATTGAATTCTCGCATTCCGAGATTGCATTCGTGACGGACGGCGTGGCGACGCACGTGTTTCCCTCGCGATTCCGTGGGCGGAACCGCGCTTCGGACACGCGGGAGATTTTCTGCTTTGATGCGTCATCCAGCTGGTACCATCTGGCGCGCACACAGGGACCGGCCGAGAGAGAGAAGATTATAATATACGTGCGCGTCTCGTTCTTCTCTGCTCCTACGAGTCAAGTCGACTCGAATTCCAAGGCGGAGACTAATTTCGCTGATTTTAGTATCGCCGGCAAAGACGCTTGTCATCGTGCGACTTATTGCTCCCCCTCGTTCCTTTTAACCATCTGACGCGCTACGAGAGTTAGAACGACACCTGTATATTCCTATGATTTTTTATTATGTTTAACGAAACTTTAGTCAAAATTATAATACGATAACATGATAAATCATAACTTTTTAAATGATAATACAATTGTACGTTTTTTCTAAACGATCTTGAAAAAGTTAGGTCAAACACAATGCAGAATTGCATGGAATTTTACGAATTATCAAACAAGCTGACACTTTATATTTGTGTAATAAATACGTGTACAAACACGATGCGTAATTTTATCCGGCGTTAGAGCAGAAATCGCGATTTCGCAACATTTCTCCCGAGTTAAGTCCGTAAACAATTTCACGAGCCGCACGACTTGCGATCTTAAGTATTCTTTAAATATTTTCTTTGCGATTACGTAAATTGTTCGACGAATTCGCGCGCAATTGCTAACGAAAGCGAGCGATCGATCGCGCGGTTTCATCGATCACTCATACAATAATTTATCCAAGTCTACGGTCTCTGACGTAGCGACAAGCGCGACCTACGCGCGTTGCAGATGCATCGGATTTCTCGATCGCGGATCGCCGGCGCCAACTCTCCCCCATCTCTTAGCCTCTCAGCCTCGCTTCTCGCTCTACCTTCTTCTCGCATTCCCATTCTCCGTCTTACTATTAACCTTCTCTCCCAAATGAGATTACTAGAGCAGAATCGGTTAATATTTTTAAAAACCGGCATCATTTTATTCAAAGTCGAAATCGACAAACATAATTATTTTTAATTATTTCATGCAAATTAGAAATAACTCAGGATAATTTATAATATACAAAATATCACACACACAAAGTAACGCAGAAAAAATTGTTTTTTTTTAACTTTTAAAAAAACGAGGAAAGGCAAAAACTTTTAAAGATGCTAGTGAATTTCTTCAAGTATTTTACAGTTGAAAATCTAAGATTTGATCCTGCAGTATTAATAAGCGTATTTGTTCCTTCTCTGCCTCTTTCTTCTTTTTCTTTTTCTCGTGTCCTCTCGAGAAGCAAAACGGCAACGAAAGCATGGCCGCCACATGGCGTTGGCGCCAATCTCGTTTGTTCGTTGTTCTCCTTTTATTGCCTTTCCGAGAGAGAAGTCATCGCGATCACGGTAGATCGGATCGTCTTTTCTTTCTGGTTGGCGATCGCACTAACCTCAACGCGACGCTTTCCCGAAAACTTTTTGCAGATTCCAAGTGACTTGGAAGCCGTCCAGTCGAAAAAGGCTTTCCTCCGGAAAGGCTCGAAATTCCTTCTACCACGATAAGTGCCGGCTGATCGGAGCCAAATATAGTTTCCATGTCATTTTGATTCACGCTTGATTAATGACATGAGTTTTCCTGACGTCGAATTATAGTTGAAAGCAAAGTTTCTCGTCCACGCGTTAAATATTATTACGAAATATCATTTCATGTGTAGAACAGCTTCTCACATTTCCAACATTTTTTTCAGCCTCAAAATGAATTGAGTTCGAACAAGATTTAAATTATATTAGAACGAAAGAGTGCAAATACAAGTGAAACGGAATTGTTCGTGAATAAGTAAGATAACGTTCCCAGCCACCTGGCATCATCTGTGCTCGTGTTAGTTTAGAAGCCTTATCATACCGATAACAAGGCCGCATTCTCGATAGCAACCATCTGCCACCATTGTTGGCGGTGATCGTCAATATTGTTTAGCAAATAAAAAAGCGGAACCTCTGTCTTCTAATCCTACAGCTCCTGCTTGCCACTGATGCTGATATAAAGTGCAGTCTACTTTTCGATATCAGCCAAATATTGATTTTTGCAATTCAGTACTGAATTTTTTTTGTAATTATTTTGAATAATATTTAGAGCAAAAAAAATATAAACTTTTACATTCATCGTCGATTAAAGTATATCGATACTCTAAATTTATGCATTTCTATATAGAAAAAGTTTATAGTTAGATCGCGTCGTAATTTTCTTATCATGCGTGTGAACACGCGTAAAAACCAAAGGTTACGAACGCGTTGAAAGGAAATTATCGCGACGGTGTCAGGGAAAGGTTAGATTATTAAGGGTTATCAGTAGGCGCCGCCGAGACATATGCTCCATCATCGGTCGATTCATGTGATGGAACGAAAAAACAAAGTCGATGAGATCGCGCATTCGCTGCAATCGATATCTACGCCTCGTATCGGAATGTGGATCACTTTTTATTAAATTTACATTAAAACATTCGGAGCAAAGTAATTGAATGAGTGCAAATAAAAGGTGCGCGTAACATTTGCGCGAAATGAATCAAATCCCCCGAGATTCACGCAATTAAGCCACGTGAAGCAATTTTAATGAACGCGAAAGTTTGAATTCTAGACATCTAATTGAACAACAATGTCCTGCTGAAAATCACTTCTATTTAGAAGAAGATAGAAATCTGTCGTTACAGTTTTTTTTCTTTTCAACGTGGAGCTGCGCTTGAGTGCCATATTTTGCGACTGACTCGCGAATCTTGTGGCATCTTCGTCGTCTCGTTCGCATTTGTTCAAACACACCGGCCACATCTGTGCAAACTCTCGCGAGGGAATGTAACGGCTTGTACGTCGACCTTCCGCCATCCTTCCGTCGTGGCGGATGTCGCGGTTTTCACGTGACGTTTCTTCGTGGAAGCATTCATCAAGGAAAAATAACTTTTATTTGATATTGCGTCTTCTGCACAGTTGTGTTTATCTATCGAAATTATCGTTATATACATTGTCCCAGTCGATCAAATTAGTTTTTAATTATTTTTTATTCTTTTTATGAAAGATAATATTAATTTTATGAAAATATTTAAAAAAATATAAATTACATAATCTAAGGTGTATGCATATATAATTTTTTTATATACAGTGTTATTAGGAAGAAATATGTCAATATTACAAAGATAATTATTTAACAAATTATTGAGAGTTTATATATACTTGTCAATAATTCAATAAACTTTACATATTTAAAAAATCTATGGCAAATTTAAATATTTTAAACATATTGAAAAAAAAATTAATCCAAGAAATAGTCTTCATTGTATTCATACCAATAAAACGAAAATAAAATAAACAAAATGCGAAAAAAATTTGTTTCGCTCCTCTAATTAAAAGAAGATTATTGAAGGCGCTTCTCTCCTCGATATGAAAGATTGAAAGAGCGAAGAGAACACGTGGGACATGTCGGAAAACTTCCAACAGAGCTTTTGAGAGCTTTGTATAGAATTAAAGTAATTAAATATAAAATACGCAAGCAATTCTCGTGTATACGGCCGAAAATTGATCGGCCTCGCGATGATTTCGAAGGTACAATAATGATGATTCGCGTAATATCATTTAGGAAGCGTATCTCTTCTTTTGCGTAGTAGCATAGCATGTAAAAAAATCGAAGAATTCGATAAGCGAGATTCGAGCGCGTGATCTATGGCCTGAATTACGAAAGATTCAAGGAAAACAGAAAGAAGAGCATGTGAGCGCAGGATGATTAATGTATTTAAAATGTTCACTATGCGCATTTCATAATATCGATATCGAGCAATACAACAATATTAACGTCGACATTTAGCTTATCTATCTTCATTCGAATAAAAATATAATTAAAAAAATTAATTTAAATTTAATTAATTTAATTAAAATTAATTTTTATATCGTGCGTGTCAGTTTTGAAATTTTATCCTCAAATCATTCGAAGAATATTATTGTAATGACTGTTATATTTTTATTATATATAATAATATAGTAAAATATATACAATATTTGTTATATATATATAATATTTGTTATATGTTTCATACGTTAATGGATAGGAATAATTAACTGAAAATATCCGAACTGAATTGAGGCACTATTCTTTTTTCGATCTATAAGTAGTTCGAGGAACGAAATGGATCGATCTAAATAAGGAAAATAAGGTTACTCTTGATCGTAGATCATTCGCTAGGTGTCTTTCTGTCTGCGTCAACGGACGACTGTCTGTCATCGTCGAGGCCGCCTTTTGCGGAATTATAAAGCATGGCGTTGACTGGTGTCGACTGGTTCGCGTAATTACGCGACGCCAATTGCATCCGGCGCCGAACGCGACGACGCCGTGGGCCGCTAATAATCATCTGTTACGCGCCGTAATAACGACGTAATACGAGTGTTCGTGTTCGTAGGATCGGCGATCGCGATGACTTAGATCGTCACGGCCGATACGCGAATGCTTTAATGACCCTCGATACCACGTACTTAACGATTGCCTAACGAGCGGTCTTCGCCGCTCTCGTGATTACCGTTTCAACGCGTGTCAACGCATTTCGCAGTCACGCGCTCGTGGGCGCCTTTACCGTACGTTATTGGGAGAATTATGCGAGAGCCCGAGCGCGTTGATTTAAGACCGCGGCGAGCGTGGGCGCGAAAAGTGTGCGCCGGCCGAATTAACCGTCTGATTATTCCCTTCTGCTTCTCCTTGTGGGGGCCGAGAGGAGACTTGCTGAGTTTCGCTTCACGCTATTCATTGCGTTCGCACCGCGAAAATAGCTGGCGTCGTCTTTGCGGTGCAATCGCGGCTGTAATAAGACGCGGTCTCCTCGTCTGCTTCATAGAGGTTTAAATTATAAGATATAATATATGTACATATTTTGCGACAAGAAATAAATACTTAAGAAAGATATATTGAATATAATTATTCTGTTGAAATAAAACGGAAAATTTAATATACGCAATGTTTTAATGATGAGTAAATATTAGAATAAATGTATATTGTTAAGATTATTAAATAATCGCGACTATAATCGATAATTAATCAAAAGCATTTCTTTCCTTAAATTTAATATCACTAATCGAGGTATCATCCTTTCACATGATTGTTTCCTTTCTTTTAAATTTCTTGAGCCCGTTTGAAGCAGAATGTCACAGCAATTTTAACGATTTTTATAATTGCAATACATATGTGAAAAATTGAATCGTCAACTTTTAAATAAATATAATCATTCGGAATATTTTTTTCCCAAGCGTAGTACGTTGTTTCGAAAATGAGCTAGATAGATGTGGAAAGAGAGAGAGAAAGAGAAATTTTCGGTAATCTTCTTCTTGAGAGAGAACCTCGTGCAAAAGCTGTGCAACAACGACGACGGCAGAGCTATCCCGCGCTATTATATTCCACTCTCGTGTAGCGGCGCGTCGCATTTCCGCCGGAGCTTTGCTTTCCGCGAAGCGAGCGGCGGACGCGCGCGGGAGAGAGAAAGAGAAAGGAGAGGAGGAAATAAAAAAAACAAGACTCGCCGATAAATCTCGCCGACGCGACGCCGCCGTGGATGCGCCGTTTCCTGTCCCGATCCTCTCTGGAGAGCGCGCGCAGCATTTATCGCGCTGCCAATATACCATCGCGCTTCCGACGAGGGAAGCCGGCCGCTAGTTTCTTTTCGTCCGACATAAATAAATCGACTCGTTCGATTCGTCGTTGCAGTTGACCGGTTCGATCCAGATAATGAGACGGCATTAATACTTTCGCAATTTCGATCTTCCGAAAGTTCTTGAAGGAAAAAGCTTTGCTGTCGCCGCTTCTGTCCTTTTAACGTCAAGTCGCGATCATAATCATATGTTCGATATTAAAAATTATTAAAATAAAAGTTTAAATATATAATGTTTGCAAATTTGCTGCTAAAATAACATAATCGCAACCTGATGTAAAATCTATTCCTAATTTATAGTCTTTCACGATATCCGAACGTTTTCTCATGAATGATAAGAGAAAGCATATTCGAATGCGTGCACTCGGCATTGCTTCAGGAGAGGAATCAAAGGAGATTGTCCAGAAGAGAGCAAAAGAGAGGAGAGGAGGCGATGGCGCTAGCCAGATGCTCGTGAGAGCGAACATGACTCGGTGTACCAAGTTGATCATTTGCACAGCCGGTAGATCCGATTGCGACAATCTGTATGTCTGTCCCTCTCGCTCCTACTTCTTTTTTTGTCACTGCTTCTTCATGTTGCGCACCGCACATGGCCGTTTGCTCTATCGGAGTCTGACCAGTCAGCGTTGGGCGGTTTCGCATAAACACAATGCCTATACGTGCTGAATGCGTAATTTATTTGCTTGTAACATCCTTTTGCGCATGATCTAGCTGTAAAATCATTTTCCCGCTTTACATCCTTCCTCTTTCCTCCTCCTTTTTTTTGAAAGATTTATTCAGACGCATCAGCTCGATTGCATGACTCATCAAAACATTTTATATTATATTTGGATAAATTGTTTTGAATGAGAAAAATTGAGAAAGAAACAAAAATTATAGAAAAAGAATTCTCCAATTTAATTCTCACAACGTCTCACGAATTATATTTTGATTTTTCTTTTCTCTCTCTCTCTCTCTCTCTCTCTCTCTCTCTCTCTCTCTCTCTTTATAAAAAATAACTTAAATAGTTACTTTTCGATACAATTAAGAATTAAATGTATATCTTTTCAATTTTAATATAAATCTAATGCGAATTTTGTTATTTACCATTATTAATACTTATATTTAATGCATTCTTTTATTGATATAAGGATATAAGAATTTGCAATTCTTCTTACAATTAGTATGATTTATAAAATTTATTTTGATGACACATTATTTGCGAGAATGATTATGACAGCTGTCCTTTTTTATTCTTTTTTATTATCTTGATCATACAAATGCCTCTTAAGACGTTAATGGACGAGTGCACGAGAACTAATAGCATATCGATCGGCGGCATACGATAAAAGAATTCCCTTTCGTTCTCTCTTTCTCTTTCGTGATTGACCTTGTGTCTTGACCTTTGTCTACATGTTTAACTCGCAGCACCGATATCAAATCTTCAAAGTATCATATTCTTGAAATACGCACAAGTTTTGACTCTTAATGTTTCGATAATGAAGTAATTGTGAAATTCACGATAAGAGAATGACCAGTTGTATAAGATAACTATATTTAACTTTTAAGATTTATCAAGTTTAATTAATATTTTTTTACAAGGAAAAAAGACAAATAAATCATACACATAAACCGAATTTATCTTTTAAGTTATTTATTCTATATTCTGAACTTTCCTGTCCTTCTGCATTGTTTTACATATTTCGTATAGCATTCAAAATAGCTTTTAAGTTTCAGCAATTATGTTTCTAATTCGTATGGAATATTTACTCCGATTTAAATTCTTATTTAATATATTAATCTTCTTTTCTCATTAAAAATTTAAATGAATTATTCCTCAAAATACACGCACGTGTTTTTAAATTCAAATTTTTTCAAATTATTTGAAATCCATATTTGCTTAATAATCAATGTTTTTATTTCTAATGTTAAATATCACATAACAAGATATAATTATAAATTAAAATTTATTATAAAATTTTATTATATATATATATATATTTTTTTTTATATTTGTAAAGATTACACATATCGCGAAAAGAATTTTACAAACTTAATTAAAGTAGTTGTAGTTTTCGAAAATAAAATTTAATTTTAATAAACTCAATTTTTTATATAAATGCTTGCAGCTAAAAAAATATATATTATTATTTTAAAACATAACCCGCTATATTTTTTTTGTAAATTGCTAGTGGTTGCTGTTAATATATATGCGTGTCCATTTTTTTTAGGGGCAAAAAAGTTTTATACAGCTTTCAGATTCACGATGAATTTAACTATCCAATATTTGTCTTTCTCATTTTATGCGTATGCTACGAAGCGTATCAATCCGCGTAATAAACACGTGTAAGCGGACCACGTGCCACAAGCTTGAGGGAATATTATTCGTATATTTATCCATGTGCGCTTAAATCAATATAAAATCGCAAATGATGACACATATATATACACGCGCGAGTGGACAGATATCGTGATATTGTGTAAGTTTCGACAATTCACGTTCTCATAAACTTGGTACGAAAAAGCTCGCGTGCTTCAAAAACATCTATTTTTTAAATTATAATGTTTTCTGCCAGCATTATTATTTTCTTCACTCGTGGTGAATATTTTTCTCATTGATGATTATTTCGAACACGGATGAGATTCTCTCAGGGAATCAAGGATCACGCGTTTATTTTAATCACATCAACTGTGCGCTCGATGATAGAGAACAAGTGGCTCGCTGTCGCATTCATCGCAATACATCTGTCGTTGTACATTATCGATTATAGATACGCTAGGTGTCTCGAAATTGATCAAACTTTTAAATTTAGACATTTTCAAGGCAAATTTCCATTTAAAAAATTCAATAAAAAATCTATTTTTTATTGCGATTAGTTAGTAATATAATCTTTATAAACATAAATAGATATATAATAAATTTTTACTAAATTTTAATTTATAATCATATTTTGATTGTTATGTGATATTTAACGTTAAAAACTAAAATATTGATATATTTAAAATATTGAAATTTTTCTGATTGCACATTATGCAATTTTGTGAGAAAAACCGAGAGGTTTTTAGCAGCAGAATGAAATACTGTTTTCGGAAATAATAAAGGACAGGAATGAAATTCTTTCATGAAAAATAGCTACCATTGAAGTTATCAATCCAGGTAGAGCAGGTGTAGAATTATAAGGCAACAAAATAGGGGAAAAGCGTCTTTTCGTCCTGTGTATTCTTTGTATCCATAACGGGACTCAATAAGATATTGATTACACTCTCGATGGCAGGGTCAAAGCTGGCGCAATAAATTCCAGACGAAATTTGTATCGTGTATTGTGTCAGAGGCGCTTCTGAAGGGAAAGGGGAAAGTATTAAAACCGTACTCATCAATTTAAGAAACAATCATGCAACGTTATTTAATTGTAGTAATACTGGTATACAATGTGTTTACGAACTTTTCCACCCTTTCTCTTGTTCTCTTTCTTTCTCTTTGTGAAATTTAAAATAAATTTTTCTTTATGGAAACGTTTAAATATATAACTAATTATTGAATTATATATACACTAAAAGCAAACCACATTTTTGCAAACTAACAACAAGCTTTGACAAGATAATAGAATCTTACTTTTTTTTAAATTCCAAATATCTAATTTTTAATTAAAATCTTACAAATCTTAGTTTAATAGAATTGTAATTTAATATTTTTTAAATATTTAAAATGATAAGAAAAGATAAAGTTTAAATTTTTATCATAAAAGAAGCATTTAAATTTCTTATAAAATCTAAATATTTTATATATATTTTGCATTAAAAAATTTCTTATAAAATCTAGAAATAAAGTTTCATGAGATTTTTGTACTGGCAATATTTGCTTGTTTGTATGTTTATCTAATGCCTAGATATAATAATAGATAATATCTATATTAATAATATTCATATATTTAATGTATGCATAAGTAAATTTTGTAAAAAGCGTAACAGATGCTACGCAAAAGAGAAATACGAATTGCGACGATGTCGCAAAAGACCAGAATAACATGTGTGCAAAAATATACTTATTCAACTATACGTATAACGATAACTAAAGAGAGTCTTCCTGATTTATATTGTAAAACTGGCAAGAAATCATTTCTTTGTTACAATTCGTTATAGTCGAGATTAAATAACGTGTTGCACAGACGGCTGGTTTGAGAGTAAAAGTGGTCGGGCAAGGAGATAGATGAGATATGTAAATGAATGCGTAGATTTAGGTGTAACGCAGTAGCCGATAGGCACTATCTCGATTATATACTTATCGCGAGAAGGACAGGTGCAATCTAATTAAAACGCACACCGTGTCTGTGTTATGCGTTTGTTGTTATATGTTTTCGCGTATCAGATCAATTATGATAGAATGAAGTTGTGATGCTTTTTGATGATAAGTTTTAATTACAGTTTTGAAGTCAATAAAAATATCAACCGAGTTATCTGTAACAAATGATCAATGTTGGTCATAAACGGTCATGACTATTGTTGTCAATATGAGCTACTAATATAATAAATTTTTATTTATAGTATTAAAGGTATATTAAAGATATCAATATAAGAGAATAAAATAATAAAAAAGTTCATTTAAATAAATGAATTTAAAAAAATAAAAATAATTTAAGTAAAAAGACATTTCCGTAAATATTTTAAATATGTTGATTTAAATATTGTATAAATATGTATTAAATATCTATTATTCACCGTTATAATTATTTATACCATTTATTAATGATTAAATTCAATACACATTCAATCTGTGTATATAAAAATCATAAAAAATTAGACTATCAATTTTTATTCTTAAATAACATTATGACATTATTCATTTATAATAATCTCAATTATTCTACATCTAGTGATAATGGCAAAATTTATGAAAGATAAGAATATTAAATGTTACATTCATTTAATCTTTTATTTTTTCTACGATCCATACAACTTTCCATAAAATGCATTCCTATTATTGCGTATGTATTGATAAATATGCATTGATAAATATTAGATTCTAATATGTCATATGAGATTGAGAGATTAAATGTATCGCGCAATCAACGTATGTATGATTAATAATGTTAAGAGATCGATATAATAATTTATCAATATGATTTCTTGACCGATTTTTAGTTTGAATAAAGGAAAGTGAACGCGATTATATGTCTCCCCTTTTATACAGCGGCGATTTCCATTACGATATAATAGTAAAATAAAAAATGCTAATATCTGACGCACTTTCTTCCTCTCTATCTTTATTGAAAATTTCTAATAATATTTATAAAGTAAATTTCGTATAATAAATATTCTTATATATTGCAAATAATAACACAATATCCAATTCTAATTCGTAAGGCTCTAATAATATTGACAATAAATTTGATATGATATTTTAATAACGAAAGTAAAAAAATATCATTAAATTCAAAAATTAATAAAACAGCAAAAATATAATTAATTAAATTCTTAAAAGAACGGTGTATTTCAAATACATCCCAATGAATAATCATTGATTAAAGAGATATATTTTTTTATGAATATATAGAATCTGTTTTTACTTCTGATTAATACTAATCGGATGTTTGATATTTTGATTTTTGCCTTATCATTTCTCGAGATATCTATAGTGAAGAGAGAGAGAGAGAGAGAGAGAGAGAGAGAGAGAGAGAGAGAGAGAGAGAGAGAGAAGAGAAAGTTTAATATCTATTATCACAGATAAATTGTATCATTAATCGAAATTTGATAATGGATGTATAATTGTCTGCGTTTCATTAATAAATTGAAGAGATAAAATATAATACATCATTGTGCTTTTATGTTGTGATCTTATCATAAAATCGACATACTAAATAGATCGCTAGATTTCGGTCCCTCCCCTTAAATTAAATCGGCGCATCACGTTGATTTTGCTGTTTCACAGGCATTGTTGTTTACGCGTAGATGCCGCGCACCGATTTCAAGCTCGGTCAAAGAGGGTCGCCTATACTTCGAGCGTATTTCTCTATGGCTATACATGTGTGTGACGACCCACGCTGGCGCCGTCGCAGCCACAGTTGCCTCGACTACTGTCACCTCCACTACTGCCGTTTCTTCCTGTCTCACTTTCTCGCTTTTCTATTCTCTCTCTCTTCCTCTTTTCTTCTTGAGTCACTGTATACCTTCTCGATGTCTAGCAAAAATACCTAGACTATCATCTGGCATTTACGCGTAAACAACGATAGTCTAGACTCATTTGTGAATAAGATATATTTTTAGATAAAAGATTGCTTTGAATGATCATTGTTATTATGGCTGTGAATTGTAATAATCTTTGATATAAATTGTCTCGATAATTATTATTTTGCAAGAACATGCTTGCGTTTTATAATTGCCTGCGCATCTGATATCGAAGTTTATGACGTATCATTAGAATTAAATTATTATTAAATTGAATTATTAGATTAGTTAATAAAGGCAGTTTAAAATAAATAAAAGTAGTTAATTTTTAAATTAAATTAGCCTCTGATATTAAAGTTGGTTTTTGTATATTTGCACTCTTTCCGTTTCACGTATTTGTTTATTTACGCATTCGCGTGTTTGCTCGCCTAATCTTTATATTGATATACATATCCATTTCGATCATCGCCTGCAGCCGATTCTCTCTTCATTTCTTGTCTCATTTCAGCAGATGCAATCTCTAATTCCGCATCGGCGCCGTTTATAATGATAATTATCGAGCCGCATCAAAAGAAGCGTATATATGTATATCGATTGATCCGCATTTAAATGATCAGCCGGATGACTTACGCGTTAAGAATTTGTGTCAGAATATTATTCTATAGCATTTTAATATTTTAACATACTTTTGTATGTCATATCTTATCGAAATATCAATCATGTATATCGACGATTTAGATTGGTGAAATAAGTCTGAAGCATGTTAGAGATATTAGTGGGCTTAAATTGTGACTATAATCTTGTCACAAATTGGAGTTTTCTTACATTCTAATTAAAAGCTTAGATCGATGACAAGAGAAAAAATAAAAGCAAAAGCTTTTGAAGCATCAAATCTAAAATAAAATTGTAATAAAATTGTAATAAAATTGTAATAAAAAAATTGTACTCATCTTACAATCAAATTGATATGGTGTAAAATATAATTAAGCTAGAGTAGTAGATTAATTTCTCTTTGATTATGACAGGACGAAGCAATAATGAAACAATAGCAATTATTCTTTATATAAAAATAAATCGATTGTAAAATTTTTTTATGTACATGTTTTATTGTTATGAAAATATTAAAAATCCGTTGAATAATTTATATGTGCTTAAGATTAAAATTTTGTGTTTCTTTGTAGACTAACGTTCAGATATACCCAAGTACATATTTCCAAACATTGATATTTTGTTTCTTATTACTTGTATTATTTTGCAAGTTTATCAGTCTGTTATCACATTTTCAAATAAAAGGCGTTATCGACAGAATTTTAAAGTCAATTTTCTTAAAATAAAGTTTCGTACGAAAAAAAATCATTTTGCTTTATTTTGCAATTTTGATTTATTTTTGTATAAAAAGATATTTTTCGATATCATTACGATTACATTCAATATAAATAAAAAAAAATTTCTTTTCCATTGAAACTTTTTGAATTTAAATTAATAATTTCAATTAAATTTTTAAGATTTTGACATTGTCAAGATTTTTTATTTTTTTCGAAAATCTAATTCCCTTTAAAGTAACTGATAATGAAAACTTAAGTTGAATTTAAAATAATTTTGAATTAATGTAATGTAATGCTTTTTCCCAAAATAATTATAGACAAATTAATGCATGTTATTTATTTAAATTATCAAATTTTTCAATCTTCATGATCTATGTCATTCTTAATTTTAAAGAAACGAAAAATAGAATTTTATGTCAAGCAAGTTTCAAAATTGAAATGATCAATAATTTAAAATGATGATCCCTTAGCTTTGGTTCTCGTGTCATCGATCGATTAAAGTCCGTGAGCGCAGCACGGACTATGAATTAAAATTCACCTTTCATGAAAGCTGAAAGCTCGAACGTACTTTCCACCACGTGCTCGCTCATTTTCCTCTCATGGACCACCGGCACTTCACCGGTTCACTCCTTCCTCGATTCACTCCTCCCTTGATTCACGCACCCCCACGCACAAATACACTTTTCTTTTTTCCCTCTGATATAGATCCACAAATCTCGGCACGTGTAACAAGGCGCTGGTCCGTAATCCCAGAATTTCGTTCGTCGGGCGAGTTGACGTTCAGTGCGAACTAATCTCGCGGGTCTGTCTAGATGATAAACTCGATAAAAAACGACACACGTCCTATTCCGATCGCAGTCGACAGCGGACTGAGTCACTTCGTATATTCTCGACTCCGTTTCACGCTCTTACGTGTGCGAGGGAGGCCCGACTGGTCTGTACACCACTCCACTACCACCACCAACGACCATCGCCGCCAGTAATATCGTCGCGCTACCACCACCACCACCACTACCACCAACACCAGCAACACTAGTAGTACTACTGAACTACTACCGCTTGCACTAATACCACCAACTAGCGTTAGCGACCCGATGTCGCCGCGGACACGGTCTCTCTCTCGTTCACCAACAAGCTTTGTCGACTCGAAAATGCGGTATACGAGAGAGCATGCCGCGATGGTGGGGATCCATCACGCCGGAAAAGATCCCGTGACAACGTTGGCGTTCGGCGTTGGCGTTGGCGCCGGTAATAGTAGTGGTGTGCGTCGTCATCCCCTACACACTTACGCTAAGAGCGTCGCAGCTGATAATAGTAGTGGTAGCCATAGTACTCATAGTATTTGCCTGCGCAACACTCTAATTCTAATGGACGATGTTAGGTGATGCAAGATAGTAGCATGATAGTAGTAGTATCAGTTGATAGGTTCGTTGATGTATCCGATGTCAGTAATGATTCATAACGAGGTTGAGACTTAATGGTTTAACGATTCTTAACGATCCTATTGATTCTTAATTTCTCAATGATTCTCGCGATGCGACGTTGATGTCCTCCGAAGTTGGCGCCGCTGATCGTAGCGATGTCGCCGTCTATTGGTATTGGTATAACCACCGAGATGTTAGGCGACGCAGCGCGTTGGCGTCGGCGGTGGCGATGGTCGCGGGGAGAAAGGAGAGAAGTGCACGCATTGTTGGCGGCGGGAGTCAGCGGGGGCCGACAGAGCGGCGCCAGCAAGCCGAGAGTTTAGCTCACAGTTTCTCTGTACCATTCGCTTGCTCGTTCTCTCCTTCTTCTTCTACCTTGCTTCGCTTCTTCTCTCTTTTCCTCTTCCAATCTCCTCTCCGCTGACCCTCTTCTCTCTCTCTCTCTCTTTCGTCGTGCCTTATAGCCGCTTTGCCCACCCACCATTGGTAGCGTACTCGACATGCAAGTGTGTGCGTATACGCGTATAAAGATGCCGAGGGACGGCCAGGAATCGCGTGCTTATGGGACTCACTGACCACCGCGGGAGTCTTCCCTCCGCTTGCCCCCCTTGGTCTCGTGGCGGAGGCCGTTTACCGACGTTGTGATCACCGGGAGATTCGACCTCCGAATTTTTATTCCTTTTACCGCCCCCTCTTGTTTCTGACCGTTCTCGCCCTTCCCTTCATCGCAACCTTCTATCTATGGCATCCCTCCTGTTTGCCGGATGCAAACAGATCCAGTGCAATACTTTTGTTCTTTTAGAAGACCATTTTCGGTCCAAAATCATGAGGATCACAGTGGGCGAAAATTAGAGGTACTTCTTTTCGGAAGCAGAGGCAAAACAATTAAATCGTAAATATTCGCGGATTCGTGCAAATAGTAATCGCAATAAAATAATTATAAATAAATTCGATGTTAGAGGCGAAAGTTGAATGCATTAAGACATGAATGATTATTAATGAATAATCATTAAATGTATATTATTAAGAAATATTAAAAAATAATTGTGCGGTATTATAAATGTGTTTTAGAAATAGTATAAAAGTTATTAAATAAATTAATAATATAAAAGTTATTAATGTAATAAATAAAAAAGAAACAGAATATAAATACATATATATGTAAAGATAAATTTTTATAGTTTGTATTTTATTTTCATGAGAATGCAAATATATGTATATAATTTCGAATAACTTTTTTGAAATATTGTTTCATTCTTTGTGATTTCATTCTATCTAATTTTTTATTGGTTCCAATGCCATTTTCTTTTTAATTTTTTAATTTTTTTAATGTTCTTATTTTTTAGTTATTAGATTCTTACCTTCAATTAAAATAATATTTGCTGAAATTAAAGATTACTATTTTACATTTGGCTTCCATCATTAATTTTAAATAATACATATATTTTGTACATAGAATTTTAATTATTTAATTATTTAAATCTTTTAATGTTTTTTATCAATGATTTCTCGTTTGTGATTGTAAAATATCTTTGACGACTATTAAAATAAATGCTCAGAATAAATATGATGACAATCACATGAGCATTACAATAATCGCTTCGTTCAGCATTCAAATTGCATACTGTCAACATATGTATACATCTCCTTTTTATTTTTTCGAAACGTGACTTTCATTACGCTGCAACATTATTTTCCAACAACTGAACCATCGATGTTTGTCATATGTATTTAAAAAGAGACGCCATATGAGGATTAAAAAGCTATCGATATAAAAGAATAGTGCCATTTTTGTGCTATTCGTTCATTTTATGATTTCACAGATAATTCACAGTCTTTCGGTTTGCTTCTATGTTCGACACGTGGTCGCAGATTGTGTGGTCACCATCTGCAGCTATATATTTTCCATTCGAAAATCGGCAAATCCATATGGTCAATCTACTTGTATCAACGTATTTCGTATTATATAAGAAGCGTCCAATAAACAAAATCTAACTTTTTAATTTGATCATTAATTTATATCATCTTGACATTTATTGTTTAAAATATATTTTTGTGTTTATTGTAAAACAGAAAATTTTAAAGATATTGATTAAAAATCAAAAAACTTTGTAGAAAATCAAAATTTTAATATTTCTATTTTTCTCTTAATATATTTAGTTTTTAATTTCTTTTTAAATGTAATTATAATCAAGACTTATATTTTGTGCACATTAGACAAGAAGATTTATCAATAAAAAATTGTTAAAGATTAAACAAAAAATTTTATTTTCTTCGCAATTCTATTATAGAAGCAGGGCATCGAAAGTACCCTGCATCTTTCCGTTGGATCGCATTTTCGAGACTGCTTGAGTTTCGTCCCAGCAGTCCCAGTCGGACTTGTCAAACCAGAAATGGTCCGCGCATTAAGAAGCGTAACCGATCAAGGTCGTTAAGGATTTTTATTTAATCATGTAATTATTTTTTGCTTGTAACTTTTTCTTAAGTTAATTGATATGAAATATAAAATAATTAAATATGATATATGTGCTCGATTTCGTTAGTAAAAATAAAAAGAAATGAAAATATATTCGGCAATTGCATTTTCCAAACCATTCTGAGTATCCCTTGGCGATAATTCATAATAATAAAATATTATAAATGTAAATTAAGTGTTTCTAAAATTAAGAAATATCATTATTTTCTTCCTTTGGCGTTACTTGCGATTAAATCGTATCAAGATGTTTCAAGGAAAACAGTTGTTTTCGCGTGGCTTTTATAAAAAGTACGCAATCTAAAGTGCGAAGATATTCTTGAGACTTGATTATTTCAATAGAGAATTTTTCGATAAGATATGTTAATCGAGATAAAATTCTTCGCGTCACCTGTCGACTAAGGATTTTATCAGGAATTCTATCATTATCGACTTACCCTTGATTCATCGATGAAAGATATCGCACATAAAACAAAAAAGATACTTTGATAACAACGAAACACTTAATTATTTCCCTCCATCTCTCTATACTCTTTGTTAATTACAAATTATTATATCGTCAAACGCATTATTCAACTCGCAGAATTTTAATTAATTAAATCCAATTAATGCTTTTTATGAAATAAAGCTATAAATATGTATATCTGATTCATACATTTCAACATAAACACAGCCTCATTCATAACACAGTCTTAAGCAAAAATGCATACAAAATGACGATACATACATACAAATAATTTTTCTTCATGCATTGACTCATTGATTGTATAATTGGAATCGCAATATAGAAGAATCAATAATTTGCCAATCAAACGATTTTTTTGCAAATTCACTGGTAATACTGCGATTTCTCTCTCTCTCTCTCTCTTTCTCTATAAATTGATCTTGTAATTTCATTTTTTCAACATATTTACAGCGTGTTGTGAAAAATGAACTCCTTTCGACCACGGCGAATATCGGTCGCGCGCGCGAGAAAAAGAAAGCATAATGACTGTTATTTCGACTGCCAGCAATTTTGTGTGCAATTGCACGAGTCAACCCGCGAAACAGACACGCCCGTGCGGCACTTGGTCGCCTTTTAATTTACATCGGATTCAAAAAGCAACCTCGGACATGCCAAACCTCTCATTTCCTTTCGCTTGTAACTTGTATAAAGAATATAAGACGTAGATAGAAAAAATCGATAATATATATATAGAGAGAGAGAGAGAAAGAACAATTTATAACTGATAAGAATTAAAAATAAAAGTTAAGTATTAAAATTAAAATATATTTGAAACTTATTATAATCACAAAAAAATTAAAATGTATTTGCAACTTATTATAATCAAACGAGAATGGTTAATTAAGTACTTTATGCTGAATAATCCTTTTAATATATAGCAGAGGGGCTACACATTCGATTGGCAATCTTTATATGATCTTTTACTGACTAATTAACTACTTGTTATTTCTTAATTATTTTAATAATACTGTTGAGGAGTAATTTACATTATTGATTCTGAATGTGTGAATATGTGATTCTGTGTGAGATTTACATTAAAGGTTTAAATTATCGTATTTAATTATGGTTCAAGTTATCGTGTTTAAGAATCGTGCTTCTGCGTGGAAAATAACAGTAAGAGCTTTTTCGCTTTGTCAATCTCAGCAACACGAGCATCTTTGTAATAATAGTAACGAAGAATGCTCCGGGGACGGAAGTCGGTCGACAGCTGTTTGGCTGTGGGATGCGGAGACAAGAGAGAGGACGGCGAAGATGGTCGCGCGCGTTAAAGGCGTGCGGTGTACTAACTTGGGGAGTGTCACGTAATTTATGTTAACAGTAAGCATGCGAACATGCAAGCCTAGAACGAAAAAAAAATTCCCTTTATTCTTCACTTTAATATATGTGTTGCGTGTGTCAAATAAAATATGATATTAATCCCATAAATTCTGGAAAATCCGTGACATTTTTATCTGCCTGTATCCTCTTTTAGCTCATGTTCCATTACGCAAAAGTTAGTCCGATTTGTTTTAAAAAATAAATACCTTATTTAATATATGCGTATGTATTCCATAACGAAAATTTTACTAAAATATTTGATAAAATATAATAATAAAAATAATATAATATTTGGACATGAAGTGTGTATGTGTGCGTGTGATGAATATTTATATGACAATTTTGAATTTATTCTCGCAGAATCAATCTTCGCCATGTAAAATATTTCCATATTAATGATCAATAATGTTTGAGTGAAGAGAGAAAATGTTGATTCTAAAAAAATATCATATTGACATGTGAATTTTCATAATATTCAGATATTCAGATTTCTATCAAAAAGTCACAAAAGTCGCTAATTTTTTTATTTCGTTAGATTTTCGTATAAATTCGCGAATCATTACGAAATCGACTTTCGTCGAACCACACCAATCTTGCTCTTATCGCGCAAATTTCTTTTATATCGCGCTATAAAGCTTTGCATCGTGTTCGCTTCTCGCAAAACGCGAGACGCATTAAACGCATCCGATAAGCATTATGCGATAACAGATATTGTACAACTGATTATTTATCAGATCGAAAGACATTCGTTCAAGCGAGTACTCGCGTACTTGGACATGGGTGTTTACATGCGAGATAACAATCTTCTCGTCATCGTTCTCGCGATATCGTTTAATCCGTCCTTAGATTGAGAATGATTCGTCCTGATTTTTATGAAAGACGTTATTACCTTGTGATTATTTGCGCTCACTGCTTCACTATTATCACTATTGCAAGTCGCTTGAAGAGAATATTTTGGTCTTCTGCGGCAATATTTGACTATAATACTTTGTATACAGATCTTTTCTTATCACTCTATTGCAGAAATTTTGAGATACTGTAATATTTAATTAACGAAAGATTATAATTAGAAGAAGAGTTTTTTTCTTGGACTGCTTTTTATTTATAAAAAATAAAAGAATTATGTGAAAAATATCTCATACGAGACGTTCTTGAAGATTCTTAGCTTAATTTATTAACGTTAATCTATATTTCAACCACTTATGGACTACATAAGCTAAAAGTGTCGACTTCGCAAATGCCTTCTCTCGGTCGAGCCTTTTTCTGTAAGGAAAGAAGATTGAGTTCGAGAACACGGGGTTCGTTTTAAGGAGTTTTCCTTTTCCCAGACGCGACGAGTGGCACGACGAAATGAAAGGAATCACTGTTAACGGATACACACAAGGCATGCGTTGCGCCTGCCGCGTCATGTTTTTAGAGTTGTGTGTTTGCATTCAATACCTCACGCCTTGACCCCCGTCCCATTATCCCTGTTCTAAACTCTCCTTCTCAAGCCTTGCCAAACACGCTGATCATTTCTCGAGAAAGTCTCGAGCAAGGATCTGGGAATTTCGAAACTTAGAACGCGATTGTGTATTCGGTATTCATTAGAGTTCGCTTTTTTTCATGTTTCTAATGATGAGATTCAGAAGGAAATAATTTATTCCCTGCGAAATAATATGTATTTTTCAAGATAAACATCACAAAATAATATCTCTTTTCTTTAAAAGATTTTTTATTTTATAAGATAATATTTTTAAATAAAAAAATTTGAAATTAATTATAAAATTAAATACTTTTCAAAATATTTTAAACATATGTTTTAGAAAGAACGAAGAGATATATAGAATATAAATTGTGCGAGATATATGTATATAATGTTAACTTAAAAAACACACAAAATTATTACAGAATATTTGGATGTTAAAAATTATGTATGATATGTTATTGTAGATCAGTTTTATTTACAATTAGAGGCGAGAACTATTCGGTTTTGACATGCTTAAGAAAATTTCCAGTGCTAGAACAAACAGATATGTGATAATTGATTCTTGAGGAATGTTCAAAGATAACATATGGGAAACTGGAGCGTGAAAAACTATCTTATTATAGATATTGCTTTGGTTTATCGATTTTTTAAATTTAATAAACTAAGATGGCACATGTGTGACATATCCACCAATATTTAATCTTTATCTCTTACGTGGTAGTGCTATCTCGTCAGTTCAGTGATTCTCTCGGCAGAAATGGCTTTCTTTCGCCGATATTATTTTGTTGAAAGTAATATAGATAAAAAAAAATATAAAAGTATAATATAATCTTATGTAAAATATAATTTATTTATTATAACATAATAATACGATTTTCAAAAAATTATATTATTTATCTCATCAAAATTTTTTTTACATTATGCTAAATAAATTTTATTAATTGATTATATTATTATTACAACTCCTATTATAATTCGATTATATTACGTTATATTCTCGATAATTTGAAAAAGATTACTATATTTTATATCATTATTAACTATATAGTAGTATGTGTATAATTATAGCAGGAAAAAATTCATTATAGCGAAAAATATATAACAGAAATTTATATTCTATGTAATATTTACATTTTCGCCTTTCCTTCTCACTTCTACGTTTACATAAATAGTAGGCCTGAAGTAAGAGTCCATTAATTAAATGATCCATTAATTAAATGATGATCTAATACTAATTGACCGTGTTAGTTTTTCGATAATAGGGAGTTATACATGACATGACCTATCTACGAGCCAATCAACCGATCGACTCGGCATGACAGAGAGTCGTTAGCGCGTCATCACGCGCCGCGGAAGCGGCCGGCCCCATATAGAGTCACGTCGCGGTGCCTTATGGCGTAAGCCGGCAGCCGCAGCGGGGTGTCGTTCTATATTTACGATGACGGTAACGTAACGATGCGTGCGTGCGTGCGTGCGTTCACCCCACGAAAGTAATCGTGGCGCGAACAAGCGCGAGCGCGACACGCGGCTTTTTGCTTTTAACCTACCTATCTCGCCTATCCATTGCTGCCTTTCGGAATAACTCTATATCGCTTATTTACGTAATGCCCATCGCACCCTTACTTCCGGGTCGAGCTATAATATTACTTTCTGCAGTGATTACATTTTTTTTATTCATTACACTTCATTACACGTTACACTATTTTGCAATTAAAAATCTAATTGTTAATAAAATAAAATTGTCTTATAATAAATAATAACTAAATCTTGTTTTATTGTCTTTATTGTTTTTAGAAATATAATTTCTGCAAAAATTGCTTACTTTTACTTTAACATTTTGTATTCTTTCGTATTTATACTTCCCTTAATAATATTATATTATAAAAAATTAAAGAAATTTATTTTCTTAATTCTTCTGAATTTAAAACGGGGATAATCACTAAGTTTGCAAAGTTTTCGTTTCGCAAATACGAAGTCGAGAATTCCCAAGTGCAATCATAGTCACATTCGAGTCAGAAAAGCGAAATTGCGTACCGGCTGCCAATAAAATTAAGCCAGCTTAATAAGATCCAATTTCGTAGGCGCGATTAGACGAAACGGCTGCCTTTTCTCGGCGGGCTGCGAATGACAGTTGGTGCAATAATGCGTGCATTTGTGGCCGTGGAGCCCGCGGGGGAATCCCTGCGACGCGTAGGTTACACACGAGGCACGTCACGCGCGGTATCTGCGAAACATATGCACCGATAGGGGTGCGTCGAAACCATCGCACATGCAGTCCCGATGCGTGTCGACCAGATGTTCCCTAAAAAGGGCCAAGAAAATTCCCAAGGGTTCCCGAATACCGTCTTTGCCTTGTGGGCCATTTGCGCCCAGAGGTATATCACGCAAAATTCTATCCGCTTTCACTGGTCAGCTTCTTCAAGGGTCCTGAGTGCTTAACATTAATAAAAGAAATCCCAAATTTTTTTCTTCCAATATATATATATATATATATATATATATATATATATATATTTCCTTAATAAATATATTTGGATAAATAAGAAAATGAATAATTAAAAAAGAAGAAAATTATATATTACAAAGATAATAATGATAATTATTATCTTTGTTATAAAATGATAATTATTATAAAGATAATAATTATCATTAATTATAACAAACATTCGAAATTAAATTACACACAATTAATAATCTAGAAAGTATAAAAAACGAACTGATAATGGGTATATACAATATTTGTTATAATTTTATTTACATTAATTAATATCAATTCATATATCAATTTTTTAATATCGATTAGCTTTTATAGAGAACTCGAGTATAAAATTTAATTGCGCGCATAGCATACGTGATAAACTGCTAGTATCGCAATAGTTTTATCGTATGTGAAAATTGCAACAAAGATTTTTACAATTTAAAGATTATTTGTAAATAAATATCGTTTTGTGAAAAGATATTTCCCGAAGAATAAAAGAATTTTCATCTAATATCCTTGTACCACAATGATATCTTTGGTTGTATATATGGTGCCACAATAAGTCCGATTGCGTTGACATTCCATGGCTATCTGAATCGAGCGACCGCCTGCTGGGGCACTCGAATTCTATTATCCCGTCCTGTCCACCGCCCTCCGCACCATTCGCGCCGCGGTCCTACTATCGTCCTGCCATCGACCGACAGGCAGGACCCTCCTGCGAATGGCACGTGAAGGATACGGCATGCTAATCCAGCGGGACTTCGAGGGTAACCAGATGGCAACTCCTCGACGCCAATCGACTAATCCTGCGCCACCTGACAAGCAGAGTTAGGCTCGTTCCCTCTTGCTTCTTCGCTCGCGATCCCTCGACGAGTCGAATAAGGAAAGAAAGAGACTTCAAGGATACATTCATTATGGGCCCTCTCGAGTGACTGCGCGACCAGATTTATTATTTTCCGTAAAGTGATGTGCGTGTGTGTTCGAAAGAAAATTATTTCTAAGCTCAAAGTACCTTATTATATTTTTTAATAAGTGTTTCTTTTTAGATGATTATTTTAATATGTGTGCCATCGAAAAATAGGTGTAATTATTATTTTAAATTATGTCGCACATAATTTTTAAGTAAGATAAAATTGTATATCACAATTTGCCTTAATATAAAAGGCATGATGATTAATATAGCTTACTCGTATAATCGGATTACCTATTGCGCGATGATAAATTTATCTCATGGTACCATTCCACTGTTTCACGTCTTCAATGTGTCGCGATTTGCGTCTGGTTGGTTGCTATGTCCAAGATACACCTGCTCACTGCTTTCATCTGCCCGCACGTTACCTTAATAAATTTTGTCGCTTACCCGCAGGTCTCATAAAATGACCGTAATCTTTTAGGCTCTCGTAACATCAGCACGTATTCTTTGAAAGTATTATTATATTCTTCTGTACTACGCAAAAAATTATATTTTGATCACAAGTTATTTTTATATTAGAATTATTTCTTGCCAAATTTTTCTTTGCATTTATATAAATTTATTTATAATATATAAGACGTCTTGCAATTTACAATTCTAATTTTAATAGATTTATCAATTTGCTTTTAATAAAAATCAAATTCTAAATTAAAAAGTATTTTAATTCGATATTAAAATTCAATATAATCGAAATAGGACAAGCTGTATATATAATTCTCTATGCAAATATTGTTCTAGTTTTCAAAAAAAGATATCTATTTGAGCAGTTAACTTGCAGTTTATTCTATTTTTTAAAATCCTAAAATTATTTGATTAATTTAACTGTCACCGAAACGAATCGTATTGGTATTATTGTCGCACGCGGTATTTTTTCAACGCAAAGACTATAAGACAAAAGAGACATGCACATATGTGCGCAGGAAAACACGAAAGGACGACGCATAGACAGAGTGCACACAGCATGTATATGTGCACGCGTCGTGCGCGCGTATGTAGTTTATAATCTCTAAATATTTGATGGCGGACTGCGCGCGATAGCGTCGGCGAATGGTGGCCGCATCTGCGCCAGTGTCGGCTTCAATTATTAAAGCTTCGCCATATGTCCTCTCTCGGCTATCTAATCCGTCCTACCCAACCCCTCCTGCCACACCGCATTGACCCTTTTCTTCATAATTCTCGCGAGAATTACGAAGCGAAGAAACTCGCGCTGGTACACGATAATCGAAGAAGCACCGGCACTTGTAAGATACACAATGTAATCTCGTGTGTTCTTCTGCAGAAAGAGAGACTCACAAATATCGCTTTTTTATATAATTTATATTATTATTAAAGTAACTTATTTATATAAATATGAAATTTATTTATCGAATAAAAAATATTAAATATATTAATGTATTTATAATAATCATTTTTCGCTACTTTATCATGTGATCAGCGAATCTAACTAAAATTATATCGTCGTAAAAATTTAATCATTATTTTTTATTTAACAGCAATCTCATTAATTAGAATTAAAATTAGCATTAATTTTTCTTGATAAATTGCTTTTATTTAATTTAGTTCAATTCATCTGGACACATCTTCGTCTGAAATGATGAAGGGAAATTATACAATAGGTCGAGTTCTCTTTATCATGCTCGTTCGATCGAGGGTGTAACACGATTGGCGCAATACGTGCGTACCAACCAGTTGTAAATTCACGGTGTGCGTGAGTGAAATTTCGTAAATCAGAATGGCGAGGGACAGCCTGCCTGACGATGGATACGCTTCGGTCGTTCAGACACGGACTGTATCGCTATGCGTGTAATTATGATCGGATTTGATGGATAGATGAACGGATGGTCAGATCGGATGGCGTTCACGTATCTATCTGACTGCTATGCGCGGTCGCCGTTTAATTCGGGTAACGTGATATTCGCGCGCGATAAGATCGCACGATTACATGACGAAGAGACGGGAATCGTGAGACCACGCCATTATTTGCGATGTAGATGTAAATATCATACATATATCGATATATATATATATATATATATATATATATATATATATATATACGTATATCGATTGAAGATATTACAAGCAGCAGATATTGCGTGATTATTTTTAGTGTTGATATTTAATTCACCGCTTGTCTTGAGACGAGAGATTATTATGAGTGGAAAATAAAAATACAATCAGCTGATTTGCCGATAGCGGATTCTGATGCACATACGTTCGATAACAATTTGCATATATATTTTTTCAAATTTGTTTGAATATTTGAACTTTGAATTTTTGTTAAAAAGTATCATTATTTTAGGTTTCAGATTGAATTTCTGTTAAAACACGTGACAGGCTTTCTGTTTACGTTCCTAAAGTTAAATTCGCTTAAAATTTGCTTTTAATTAGTCTATCTAATTCAATCTAAATAATTCTCTAATTATGTATATCAATCTTTACACATCATAAAATCATTACAATTTTCCTAATATATCCTAATTATCCTAATTCTTCTAATAACTAAATGTTTAATAGTAAGACTTTGAAATTAAGATAAATTTGAAGACTTTTTCTTGCTTTTCTTATTTTTTCCTAAAATATTTTATTTTATTTATTCTTTTCTTAGTTTTACTAATAATTAAATTTATTTATTATAAATATTTAAAAAATATATATTTGCTTCTTTTATAATTTTAAAAAAATAGTATTTTATTTCAGCAGATTGAACTCTCTTCCTCAAATTAGGCAATCATTTGTAAGATTAGCGGAATTGAGGTCTTCCTTTATTACGGTGTCGAAATGAGAAGCCATTATTATCGACTCGACCCGCAGAAAAGCGCACAACAGAAATGTGCAACCGAGAGAACCCTTACGTTCTCTTTCCGTGCTCCGATTTTTCCTCCCTTTCTCTCTTGTTTCCTTTGCTCTTGATAGTTCACGATGTGGCCATTAGCTCGCCGCATGTCGCAGGAGACACGTGCTATTTCAATTACAGTCCTGTAAGGGCGGGATTTGTAGGGAATATCAGAGGGTGAGCTTTAACCACCCTTTTTCAGCTGAGTACAACTACACGTGATGACCTTGCCTTGTTGAAATAACCCAAGAAGAGGGCTGACTCAAACTTGTTTGCGCTACTTGAATCCTGAAGGATCAACGGCTAAATTTATTCTTATATAACGGGATCTAATATCATGATGTGCGCTCGCGTGTCGGTGTGATTGATTGTAAATTTTCTTAAATTGAAACTTTCGAAAAGTATATCGTTATCCTATTTGATCAACAACAATGGATGCTATAATAATTCGACATCAATATATAATTGATATAAATCTTTAAATAATATCCTAATCTCTGAAAAACTTATTTTAATTAATTGACTTTTTATTGACAAAGCAGATGTTATAATCAAATACCAATTTAAAAAAAATCATAATTAAATGTAATGCATTTATAATAATTTATTAATATATCAATAGATTGATAAGTTATCTATTCTATATTTCTATTAATCTATTAATCATCTGAGATCTGATTCTTGAAAAAAGGCTCGATAACGAAGGGATTCGTCGTCGGATGATTAATCGAAAGAAGCCGCATCCGTATGCGGTCGGTGGTGCACACGCACGCGAGAGACATCAAATTTACCTCTCGAGCCGGCATAGCGGCGCTTGTTTGCAATCACGTACAAACGTCGGGGCGCCCATTGACGATGGTCGTCATTGTCAACGCGCGACGCGATGACATCCCCTTTGTTTGCGCTATCCGTCGCACGAACGACAAATCACCGTGAATACTAACGCGATCGCGCTTCGCTTCGGCCGGATTCGCGCCGGGATACACGCGGTGTCCGTAAAATATCGCGAATATTCTCCGCGCTGAATATTAGATGACAGAGAGTATAAGAATATGTTGGTCGTTTTAAGCTAACAATAACTGACTCTCTATATAACATTAAACGTATGATTAAATCTCAGACTTGCAAAATATCATAATTAACGAAACTTCTTCGTTTAATTATGATTTACGCTATAATATGATCTTAATTTGAGGATTATTTAAATTAAGCTATTTAATTTTTAAGATACAAAAGGAATACTTAATCACAATTAAATTCTTTGAAGATTGCAAAATAGATGACAGAATTACATTTTTAACTAAATTGCAATTATTTCAATTTTTGAAATATTTAATATTGAGGATTTCAAAATAGAGAAAAGTAACATTTGTTTAAATTTTTTCAAAGAAAAAACATTTTTGCCACGTGTATGCAATGCATGTTTGACGACGCGAACTAAGTTACCATATTTCGTCGAATACAAATGCATGCGCACACATATTTGCCGTAGAGTGCGTAATAAATTCTGGGATGTAAAGGACCAGGTTATTTCCGACCTTCCTTGCTTGCCAACATGTGTTCGACATGTCCGAGAATAATGCATTGCATAAAAACTGTGTGGGCTTCTATGTGCCAAATGAGTTGCAAAGATAATAAAATATGAGTGAGGTCACTGTATATCATATAGCAATGTCTAAACTGTGGAATAGTATATATATATATATATATATATATATATATATATATAGTTATTTATTTATTTATTAAAAATTTTCAAAAATATTTTAACACATCAGGTATTTATATGAAAGAGTGGGAATTCAAAATTATTGATAATTTTCGAATATATTTTAATAGGATTTTGATTAATTATTTTTATTTTAAATTATTCTTAATAAATTATTCTTAATATATAAAACGTAAATTATTCTTAATATATAAAACAGATTCTCATAAATTAATAAATATTATAAGTCTTGCATGTGCATAAATCATCAATTGCTTTTTTATTGCAGCTAAAATCTTACCGTGGATTTGTCTGTTATTTGTTTTTAATTTAGGTAAGTCGTTGGTCCATATGAACAAGCGAAACGTGTTGATTTATGTATTGCCAATGAATTTGAAACACGTGTTGTCGAACACTCGACATATGGCAATTAGGAATGGATTCTTAAAAATATAGACTTTTCACACAGTTAAATCCTCGCATTTTTCTGATGATTGCACTCATCACGTTTAAAACAGATGATGTCTTTGTCGACCAAAAGATGGTTGGTCAGTATTGTTCCGATCTGTAGGAAATCGTCGATCGATTCCTTCAGTTCGTTGCCAGACGTAGCTGCGTAGGATTGGTCACCAGATGTGAGATATTACTGTGAAAAGGATACGTTTTACCAGTACATTTGGCTATTTTATAATTGAGGAATTATAGGTAAGATACACGGAATATTTTGTATAATACGTATAAATAAAGAATACATATAAATAATCATACTCATATCAAAAAATCAAAAAACAGATTATAATTCTGAATCATATTGTCTATAATATATAAACAATTTTCTTGATTTTAGTATTAAAATTTTATGTTTAAAATCTTTTGTTTAATATAAGAAAAACTTGTATCCTAAAAATCTATATTTTTTAAATTAAAATCATGCTTAGATAAAGCTGGATTATTCTTTCTGTATACAATACATATACACATAAAGAAATGATAAAAGAAAATAATAAATATATATATTTATACGTATCTATGATGCAATACTATCGATTCGATTGGCTACTTGAAAATTTAACTTTAAATAAGATTTGGAAACGTATGCCGTTTTAATCAAAAAGTGATTCAAGAAACAAACAAAAGCTCAAACGCCAATTACACGTAATTAATCGGTGTCCTGGGCTTTGATGGGACGCGCCGTACAAGGGTTAATCAAGTGCCGGTGAATTAAAGCAGTAAGTTTCGGCCAATCCAATCGTTCCGGTCGATGGCTTCTTCCATTCGGAGGCAGGTGGTGCAATTTAACTCGAACCGAGTTTGTTGCTTGCTCGCGAAAGTGACGTGAATAAGAGATCGGAATGTGTGTGTGCGTATGGATGCGTGCACGTGTGCGTGTCATCGAGGCGTTCGAATTATCCGTCGAAGATAGCGTGGCTCGTCCCATCTGTCCCTCTACCAAACGTGTCGGAGATGTCAGGTGTGTTATTTCCGATCGAAGAATGACGAATAATCGATGAGATTAGCGGTCTCAAATGAATATGTAATAAATTCGCGTCATTCGAATTTTGCCTGACAAAGCTTTCTCGAATAATCAGCTGTTTCAATTTATCATTTTCTTTGAAATATTTTTCAATTACATTAAGTTATTATTCATATTTAACTTTAATGATTTATCATTTATCATAATTTTGATTATATGTAAATTAATTCGTTTAAAAGTCATTTTTTAATTCACAAGAGAAAATATATTGCAATCTAAGCAAAATACTAAATTTTATAGCAATTTATTATAAATTTCAGGCTAAGATTTTTAAGACAAGCCAAATTTTTGTTACGAGAAAAATTATGTCGTATCTTACGTGGAACATTGAACTTTACAAATACATTATACATATTTGGATATGAATTTTAATAAATTTTTCTCATGTATTATTTTTAATACAACCTGGCATATGTAAATTCAATTTTAATTAATGAATATTTGTTTAATTAATGTATAGTTTTTCTTTTTTTTCTCTTTGTTTCTCTTTTTGATGTATGCAACCGTACTTAACTTTTATATTTTTATCTCATCCGGCAATGTATGTAGAGTCACGAAAAGAAAATGTATTAATTTTCCTACTTAAAAAAAAATTAAATTCGAAGCACATCGATGTCAAAGCACTCGCGTCTTCGGCGCAGGTTTCCACAGATCGCGTCGCGACATCGGTGGTCGAGGACCACGAGAGGATGAGACACGCTACACGAATCGTATTTTCCCATCTAATTAGCGCCGCCTGCCGCTGCCGTTCGTTGCGGTCGCAGGTGCTCGGGCTTTTATTTGCTCGCCAGAAAGTAGCAACAGCTGAAACCGCGCGTCGCTGCATGTATGTGACCGCGAGCGTACGTATGCGTGTACATATATTCGATGTGCACCCCATCTTCCTCTTCCCAATCGTATGGTTCTAATGCCGCTTGTAAATTGTCGACGCGATTGCTGGAAACCGCGCTCGCCAGACCGCATTTAGCCGCGTAGAGAGCAGTCCTTCTTCCCGCATCCTCTTTTAGGATTTTCGAAATCGTAGTCGGGACAAGCGCACCTGTGCGATCGCTCTCTGTTCTATTCTCTCGCTCGCGTATTCCTTTGAATGGAAACGGGCGAAATTTTAGAGAGGGTGAGGTAAATAAGACAAGCGAACGCGTGAACGATTGAACTTTCTTATCCCTCACCTTTATTTCGTTGGTATTACATTTTGCATCAACCGAATGCACGTGTTAGAAAATTCCTCTTTTATTTATTTATTTTTTTTTTTTTTAAGAAAATTATGATTTTGTGTTATATGGATCATCCTGATATTGAAATTAAAATTTACCCGCGCTATTTCTCATGGAATTTCATTTCTCCAAATGCCCCTCGGACATGTTTCGATCCGTCGACATCTCACTCGGCTCCCGCGGCGAGAATGCATTCCAGTAGCGGGAACGTTTCCGTTCACCCTATCGGAATCCGAAGACGCGCAACACGCATCTCGCGCACGGGAGATCGGTGCGAGATCGGTTTGGCCCGCGGCGCGGGCTGGCATTAAAAGTTTATAGTAGTAATTTGTATACCTCCGGAGGCTGACTCTCTTCGTCAGAGGAGGGATCGTCGAAGTCTCTCATGCCGGCTGCAGTTACGTGATAATGGACCAGTAGAATCTCCCTGCTATGCTCCTTCCCATAGACGCGATTTGATGCATTTGGGATCGTGTTATCAGAAAAATATCGAGAATACTCCCAAATAAATTTTCGCGAATTCTTTATTTATGAGAATTCTTTAAATATGGATATTTGATATTTTTTAATGCGAATTTTTATTAATAATTAGCTAGTATTATTAATATTAGCTAGAAATTTATTATGCTGATTGTTTATTAAAAATATTTACTTCTAATCAAATATTTTTTATAGAAAAATTAATATTTTTTATAGAAAAAATTAAAATTAGTAATTAATTTTAAATATACTTCATTTTAATAAAAAGTTTATGTTTCAAATTTGATTGCTAAAATATTCGTCATTGAGAGAGAATTTAAGCGAACTGTCCGATCGAAAAATCGTCCGAAGAAAATCATCTTCGAATTTATTGGAGCGCACGCCCCTGAAATTTTATGCAAATCCGACGATACATTCCGCGACTTTAATGCCCGTAATCGTTGCGCATTTAATCAATATAAAAAAGAAAGGATGAGGGAGGGAAGAGAAAGGGACGATGGTCCAGCTCCTGTCGAAAATTCGGGGCCGTTCCAGCCAGCGGTCGTCGAGTCATACGAATGCACACACAGTGGCAGTGGCATTTGCACCTAACACACTCACGTCAAGGAGAACCGGATCGCCCGGCTTGAGGAGTGGTCCTTTTCGTGCAGTGTCAAGGTGCTGCCCGCGAGACTATCTCGAGATTAAAGTCCAGGATCACGGACGGATCCTGATACTTTGTAGTTACGCCAGTTAATTTTTTAAGATAATTTTTTCGCTATTTCAAAAGAATACATCATTATTAATGGACATATAGTTAAATCTTGAGAATGTCCTGATAACATATACAAAGCAAATTAAATTTTAATAATTTCAAGTTTATCGGATAAATTAACTACAATCTTTTATTTTATTTAGATAAATTACATTTTGTCAAGAAACTTTATGTAACTATTAATATTTAAAATAATATATGGTAGTCATATATTGTATTATATGATGTATAGATGATAATGTAAAAATTATTCTGAAAGATATTAGTCTTCTGAAGAATATTAGTCTTCTTCGCGCATTCTTTCAATAATCTAAAGAGAACTAAATCAAGGAGACATTGATGGGGACATTGACTGATGAAAATTTTCAATTCCAAGACCTCGGTTTCTGTAAATTTTAATAAACCCAAGTTTCACTCGTGGGAAAAATACACATGCTACCAACGTATGTTGTAAAAGTATTTTAACTAGCATTATGTCGCGATGTGTTTGCCTACGTTTACCTACATAGAGATGGACCAAGATGACCCTTAAGTAGACATCTCTAGCATCCTTGTGTCTGACACAAGAAATAGAAAAATTCCGTTAAATTCTTATAAATTATTATATAAAAACATAATTATATTCTGTAATAAATTTTTTTATTCTAAAGTTTTTTATTCTAAAGTTGCTCATCATATTATTACACGTACATATATTAATTAATAATTATTCATTAATCATTCATATGTTATAAAAAATACTATTATATTGTTTTTATACATTAATAGTCATTCATACATGCTCATATATATGCGAAATATATCGATTCTCTCGATAGATAATTAATGGTAAAGAACAAGTTATTTGTTATTTCTCTCCGGTGATATCATCTGCACTTTATGACTTTATTTACGCATGCTCGTAATGAGTTCCGTGCGCGCGAGAAGTAGCTAAAGTATTTTATCGGTACATATATTCGTGGAATATATAGGTGCTGTTGGTGTATATAAAGATCCGATCTTTTCAATAAGTAATGGACAGTAAAGGACGAAAGACGTATATGCTCTCCTTTTTATCGACTACACATATATGTAGCAGCAACCTTCCTTTCGCTCTGTATCATCTTATTTTTATAGAGGGGGAAATCTTTAAAAAACACCGGGGAGTAGATACGTACTTCCCGGTAGTGTAGAGTTTTTAGCTATTAAATCCTCTCTCTTCCCTAGTATTGGAGGAGGATCTCGGGAACCATACAAGTATTACTTCCACGATCGCTTGTATCACCTATGCGCTTTTACCTTAACAAGAACACTTACTTATAAGGCAAATCAAAGAGTTTAAAAATTTCTTGTCTTCTTTGTTAAATATTATTATAAATATATTATATATATATATATATATATATGTTATTTTTCTCATGAAGAAATGCCTGCGCCCATTAAATAGTTTACGGTATTTCGATATCGAATTTGGGACGATGAATAAAATGGCATCTCTCGAACGCCTGTCTTTCTCTTGTGGCGGATTCTATAGCGATCCATGGAGCATCAAGATTCCACGTCCCATCCTTCTCGGGCGGAGGCGATGAGAAAAAAATAAGCAAAAGGTAGTGAGGTTGTCCGATGAGGAACCTGGCGCCTACACGGTGCCTGGCACACCTGTGCCTGTCCGTCTCTCCCTCTCGCTCCTATTATTTCCCTTTTCCTCATCTCCGCCTCAGGCGCGGCGATCTACCATGTCTTCTCTATTCTCTGTCTCTGCGCCGCGTTATATCGAGTTTCTTCTACACGGTGTTGAAGAATTACGTATACGAATTTCGTCAAGTAAAAAAAAAATTCATGAATCTCTGAGAAAAAAAGAGTGAAAAAGAGAGCTTTCGTTTTTTGACTTATAAAAAATTAAAGACGTTCAGCTGTCCATATATCATAATAAATAAACGACAAATTCTTGTTCTTCATGTAATGTCAAATAGGTATTACTTAAACAAAATTTAAAAAAAAACATAATTATTAAATTAGTTGATATTAAAAATGAATACCTATAAAAACATAACGTTGGATCTGATCTTTATGATTAAATTTTTGATTTCATATATTTGACTTTGATTAGTCGAAAAATCTAAACGATAATGCGCGTGATTTTTCAGCACCTTGTATATAATCCCATCTCTACTTCTATATCTTTCCAGTAGACTGAGCGGAGATCTTCAACTTATATCTTTTCGATCTACTTCAACGGTGGGCTGATGCTTACGTGCGGCGCAAAAGCCATTTCTTCGTCTGTAGCAGGCTTTAATCATCTAATGGGCTTCATGTTTTCTTTTCAGATTTGAAACATTATGATGATCGTTCCTCTGAAATCGTCGCATCCCGTATTAACGGTTTCATCCAGGTATTTGCCACCTGGTCGCGAGAGAGTACCAATTTAGCACTCCTACGTGACGGGGTCCGGGTCGTGTCGGCTTTACGTGGTCGCTCCTCTTCTCTTCGTCCATGTCGCCTTCACATTCGAATTCGCCGACGAAAAGATTATCATCATCTGTCGAGAGAGGATCAATGTCTTCTTGTTTTTCATTTTATTTACAGCAGAATATAAAATCTTACGATAGCATATTTGTATTTCTTCATATGTGTATTTCCGAATTATTCAAAAGAGACTTTCTTATCTCCAAAGATTCTATTTTTCTCCACATCTTATTCTATTAATATTCGCTTTCTCCGAAATAAGTAGGGTAGATAATAGACAGTTATTCTCGAAGATGTCGAAATATACAACTAGTATAGGGAAGCTGCGCGGTCGCGCCCAAATCTGGAATAGGAGAGACCAAAAAAGAAAAAGGTTTTCGAGGAGGTAGGTGGTATCGTTGAAAAAGGTCGAGCAACCGTTGGCGCATCAACAGGTGGGTATCGGGTGGCGGAATGAGAGTCGAATCGAAGCAAGGCGAGGTGAGATGCACGAACACGCACTCACACAACGGTGTTCGAAATGGCTTTTCTCCGTGCGCGGCCGGAGCGATCGTATTTCATCTCTCGTACATACGCAGCACCGCTTATTTCTCACGTTCTTAAAGCCCGGCCATACGGCTTCCTGACTTACGGACCTCGAAACGGCGCGCCGCGAATAGCGGTGCAACGTCGACATCTTTACTCATACTAGTCTCACAATCGACAATACAAGTACCCCGAAATATTAGAATTCTATTTTAAAACTATTTTTTTAGAATTCCTTTCTTTCTCTTTTTTTGGTCCTTTGGAAAAATGTGTATATTTTAATTATGTATCATTTTGCGTTAATTTGTTATACAATAAAGGCATTTATATTCCTTTCCTTTAATAAAATTTATTTAACTTGCAATTAAGTCTTACAATTAGAAAGAACATCGAGTAGTAATTTTTAGTTAATTATATAAAGTATGAATCTTTTAATTTGTTAATAAGAGTAATTTCTGTATAAGTTAAATATATGCAATTTATGACATCATCAAAAGATAATTTATTTAATTTTCTGTTAAGCATTTCTTTTTAATCGTGTTACCGCATTCATTCTCGACAACATCGTCGCGATTGATAAATGTCTCATGGAAGTTCGAACAGCTCCTCGCGAGAGATCTCGCGATTACGAGAAGTATATCATGCCGCGCGTCCCGTTCAGCAAAACGATTACCTGAAGAGAAAGAGGGATGTAAGCACTTGGAAGGAATCTACCACGTATCGGCTACCTCGATACGCGTTTTCGCGAAGTCGTAAATCAGTGACGCCGCGATTACGCACTCGCAGCCACGTAATTTATCTTTTAAGAAGGAAGGAAGCTATCGAACGAAGAAAGAGAAAGAGAAAGAAAGAGAAAAATAGAGAGGAGAGAGCGGAAAACGTCTCTTTGGTGATGGTGAGACCTCTTTCGACCCGGTTCGACGCGAGTGTTACAGGTGCGTCGGAGCCTGGGACCGGACCACTCGTTAAACACGCCACGGTGCACCTGCCGTGGCATCATTCATTGCCTTTATTTCCCTTTGCCCCCTTCTTCTCGCTGCTCTTCTTCTCTCATCCCTCTTCGACCGAGTCTCGATCTCGTTTTCTCTCCTTCTGCCCTCATCTCGCTTTTCGCTTGCGGAGAACCTTCGGCGATGCGTTCCAAAGGTGCCGTCGCCCCTCTCGTCCATCTTCTCTCTCTTGCTCTCTTTTATTACCCACTATAGAAATTCAACGGTATATAGACTTTCTCTCACCTTTGCGCGGGATTAACCCTCTGCGCACCCTCCGCATTACTTTTTGTTGCGCTGTATATATTTATGTTTGTAAGTGAATATATTTGTATATATGTATATACATATATAGAAGAAGAAATTTCTTTAGAATTGAAAAATAGATATTTATCTATACGATATATACGTATATTAATATCGATGTATATTTTAATAATAATGATTTTAAGTCGTTTGGTTTTTCCTTGGAGAAAGTCTGAAAAATGGCCGCGTGTCGCGACTTTCCAAGTTTTGATCGAACGTCTTACAAATCAGAAACTTTTAATTAAAATTTTGTAAAAGTATATTTGACATTGTTCGGAAAAGACAGCGCCTTCCTGCATTTAAAAATTTTATGTTCAAATCTCGTGACAATTTTTTCACACAAAACGAAACGCATTGTTTACCATATATGAGTTTCGCAAATTAACGTTTTTCACATTCTTATGCACGCGTCCTTTTGTTACGAGCATAACAAATGTAGCAAAAAGCTTTACAGCTGTGATTGAGTAACAATTTCTAAACTACCAACAATATTCAATCGCGACAAAATGGATCTAGTTCATTTTTTACAGTGAAAATCTCTATTTTACTCTGAATGAAAGATAATCGCAATTTTCTCCGATATTGTCTTTCCTCGAAAAAAATTCATCAAAGATTGGCCGATTCTGCTAGTTTCGAGAAATATTTGAAAGCCTATCTTTACCTGAAATTTTCAGGTAAAGTTGGAGCACTCAAGATTTAAGACACTTTAAGATTTATTTTACCTTTGTTGTCTTTTATATACTTAGTAAACAAATATTTCGAAATTTTTTCGAGATAAAGTTAGTTTAGATAGAACTTTGACAAGATAAAACTAGTTTAGATAGCATTTTTAGGACAAAATAACTAGTTTTTTTACGTTGACAAGATAACTAATATTTTTTCTTTTTGATAAAAAGATTTATTAGTTTCAAGAAAGAATTAGAAGATACGCACTTACAAATATAAATGCTTTGCTTTTATAGGAAAAAGCATTTTCTTGAAAGAGCTTTTAACTGCAGTCGGATTAGTTGTGCCCCAAGTGGTCTATCGTAAGCCAATCAGGTGCGATCTATTCTTAGGCAGGTATGAGTTACAAAATATGCAATAAAATTTCTGATTGTTCCTGGATGTCAACCGACGCTTTGTATATCAAAAATAATTTCTTATTGTGAGATGTTGTAAAAAGTCTTAAAGATTTCTTAAAGAACCGACTGAATAGACAGATATTCATTGCGCAAGAAATTTTTCACTTACCTGATTTATGTGAGATTTATATAAAGAAAAAGTGGCTGTAAAAAGACAGGTGCTCTTTGAATTCTTTCAGAAACGTATACGATCTTATTCGTGATTAGAGAGAAATAGATATTTTTGATGCTAATGAGATTTTCGAATTTGGGAAGCGGAATAATTAATGCATTTAGTTACATTGGATTAATCTGGCATGAATAATAATTATCAAAGCTATTTGGTAAATTTTTGGAGAAATACTTTTGAGAATTAATATTTTATATTCTCATTCCAGTTTATTTGTAAAAAAATTATCTTTCCTTTTCATTCATATTTTTTCTATATTATAAATTTATTATAAAATATCTAAAAAGCAGTCATTTTAAAAAGTTCTTTTTATTTTCAATACTATCATAATGATTTAAAAAAGAATAGATTTGAAAAAATTCAAACTGATTAAATCTTTAATAAGCAAAACCTGTATGTTTCTTCTAAAGTTATACCTGAGTAAAATCAAAATTACGTCGCTATCTTATGGCTCATTTTTCAAGATAGACAAGACAAAGCCAAGTCTGAATAGAACCGAATAAGGGTTCTTCAGGTACCATGGATAAAAGCCCGCACGAGAGCGTCCTCGGTCGGGATCTCGGCCGTTCATTTTCTCTCATTCTCTTTCGGAGAAGGAAAGAAAGAGAAATGGGCACCAGAGATGATGCGAGCTAGTAAACACAGGTGTTAAAGGAACTCTAGAGGGAAAACGAGTCCGCAGCTCGTTCCGATGACCCAGGTGGCGTGGCCATTGTGTGTATACCGATGTCACCGATATTCCAAATATACTTTTCCGCCTCATTGTCATAAGTTGTAAACTATATAGTCTCCGATCCCACCGAGTGAGAGGGTGGGCCTCGGTCTTTTACCTGCGCGTTCCTCTCAGCCGCTTAATTAGCGATGCTACACGCACCTTATGTACTCGTCCGTCTCTCCTGGATACACAAAGAACGCGTACACACAAAGAGATTAGTCGGGGGGTATTATTTTCTCTTCTCTAACGTCATCGTTCATCTCGTAAAAATTATAAACGATCTTTCGGACGATTTTACCGTGAAATATGCAAAATTCGTTTTGACTGATCTCAGAAAACGAAGAGTCTGTAGAGAAGGAACGAAAGGAGACGCAACCCGATACTCTCCTACGCGATGGCACGCGTCTCGTTTCGCATAAAGAGAGCGAGCCGCATGCACCAGCTGCGGAGATCGTTCTCCTACGTCGCGCAAAGTGCCGCCTCGTTTCGCAAATCATAACACGCATATATCTCGCTGAGTGCACGCCGCAGGGAGATGAGCTTATCTTTCGTGACTGTTTATGCGCGCCGAGAAATACCTGGGAACGTAATAATAGGCACTGTTCGATCGTCTGTTTTTTGTCGTGCGTTATTATCTCTAATGAAATACGCATCGTCCAAGTCATTAGAGAGAGGAAGAGAGAGAGAGAGAGTCGTTATTATCATTATTATCGGCTTTGAATCATAGTGTGTAGGATTGATGATTGGCTCCTTTTGTTCATCTAGTCCAATTGCAACGTCGTCCTTTAGATTATCTCGTTACATATACCATGAAAATATCATCATTTGTAGATCTTCTAAAAAATAATTGCGATCCTTCCACAAGACGGAAAGGACCCGTAACGAGGAAACTTTGCGCAAACGAGATAATCTCAACGGTGCTCCCATTGAATTGTTCCTGGAAGCGAGCCTGGACGAGGACGAGAGGCATCAGTGAGAGGCAAGAGCCGTCAGGTAACGCACGTAGGAAGCAAAAAAATGGAGACTGCGAAGGCGTTTATCGCCGTCATGTGAACACGTTCGCCGATCAATGCTACCGGATGCCTGGAGCCATTTAAACGATCGTTGTGCCTCTCAGATTAATATTTTATATCCTTGAGAAGAAGGTGATTCGATAATGTTATAGAGAAAATGGAAATGCAAGATTCAATTGGGCTTAAAATCACTATTAAAACAAAAGAAAGTCGTCTTATGACGTCGATTATATCGAATTTTAATCACTTAAGAATAAATTAAATCTTAATCCCTGAAATTTTAGAAATTTCCATCTTATTTTTAGTGTGCATTTATGTAATTTTTCCAATTTCTAAAGTCAATTATTAAGTCTTTCTTTCTTCTTATGAGTAATTATGAGTTATTATGAAATTTTGCTGTCTGAACGACCAAAGTACGGACGATGATTTCTTTTTAATTCATCGAAGATCGGAACTCCTCCGTCTCGGCTGTCGCGATAATCGATAATCGAGTTATCTCCCATGGCTCATTGCCCTAATGGTCCTGTTTTCTCGTTAGCAAGCGGACGGTGGTTAACTCGTCGCGACGATGGCGAGATCTCGATCTTTGCGTTCGAAACAGGCCCGCAGCCAGCGGCCCGATCGATTCCGGGAAGGATATATCGTAAATGTTAATTTACGGTCCGATGTCCCGATGATAATGTGACTTTCTTTTGTGTGTGTATGAGAGAGAGAGAGACACCTTTTTTTAAACTCTTAACTATTATTATATAGGCTGTTGGTCTTTGTAAAAATATATATGTAATGAAATATATAATGAATTTTATATAATGAAGTATATAATAGTGTATTTTTAGTTTGTCATTTAGTGCATATTTAATTTTCTTACAAATGTCAATAACATTTTTTCTTTCCATTTTTTTTGCTTTTGATTATATCAAGCAAAACATTCAATTTGTTACTGATATAGTATAACCAAAAAAAAAAGAATAAAATTATTTTATTAATAAGCACTCCTGTTTATCTATGTATAATAGATCATACCAATCATCTTGCATCTCGAAATCTAAGGGGAATTACAATCTCTATAATAGAATATCCTTCTCTTATTTTATTGCTCTTACAAAATATTTATTTTATCATTATACATATATTATATAAGGCAAAATATATAAACTATGTAGAGAGATTGTTCTATTTTAAACTCCTCAAAGATTTTAGAATGTAATTTTTGGTTTTGCCAGAGAGAAGAATGAGGAGTGTCATAATCGGTGTTTACAATTGTGCAATAGTCCGATTGTTTTTTAGACGCGCATGTCATTTAGTCATCAGAAATCGCAAAATATATACTACTCATGCATGTATAGAATATAATTAGCATTTTAACTCTCGATCGGCAGATTATTAAAAATCTATATCTTTAAAATTGTTTTAAAGCTCATATACAATGGAATTAAACATCTCATGTATGTTTATCATAAAATTACAATAAAGATATCTTTATTTTAGAAATATTTTTCTTTCTACTTTAATTATTTTTCTTTCTACTTTAATTTTGACACACAATTAATATTTCTTTTTATAAAAGTTTAAAAATATAAAATTACAATTTATTCTTTTCATGAAAGTTTAAAAATATAAATTTACAATTTAGTATAAAATTTTATTTTAGAAATATAGAATAAAAATACATATAAAAGAAATTTTTTTATGACTTAATTTTGATTAAAATTCATACATACGTCCTGTCGTCCGAGAGTTAAAAGCAATGGACTTATCTACATGCATTTATAAATCCATTGCTTCAAAATAAAAATTCACTCACCAGCACTGATACGCAACGGCGGAGTTGATATTGGAACTACGTTGTCTGTAACATACAAATATGAAATTCAAATTTAGTAGCGCTTAAAATAATTAATATTTTAAGAAATTATTATTGTACGCATTGAATTTTTTATCCGAATTATAAATAAATGTATAAATATGAAATAATTTTAGAAATAATTTCAATTTTTAAGTGGAAACTTTTATAGAAAAAATTTTTATAAAAATTTTCCTCATTTTTTCTTGTTTAAATCATTCAAATAAATGAATCAAGTTAATATGTGTATGTGATTTAATATATAATTAATATATAATAATTAATAATAAAATAATAATAATATAATAACAATAATATAATAAGACATAATAATTAATATAAATAATAATACTTACCATCAGGTTGTTCCGCCGGTGCAGGATGCCTTTCCTAGACCTCCTCCTCCTCTCAGTTTTAGACGCGCGATACTTTTATCGGCACTCCCGCACTCACGAGCGATATTTTTATCGCTATTTTCGCACTTTTACGCGCGATACTGAACGACACTCCCGCACTATTTCGATACGATGAATAATTTTTTATTTAGTCGCGCGATGTATATACTTAATATGTATATACTTTAAACGGCACTCCCGGTTTCGGTACGAAAATCCCATTTCATTAACGAGAAGATTGCGAGAAGGTCCAACGCGAAAACGCGATGACGCGAAAAAGCTAAACGCGAAAATGCGATAACGAAACGTCGTCCGCGATACGTTGACGACACCGATGACGGAAAAACGACGACGCAATGTGCGTCTAACGCATCAAATGCGTGCCACACATGAACCATTATGCGACTCGTTGTAATGTCGTTCAAATGGGTACTTAGCTTCCCCTTCAGGTTCCTTAAGATTTATCTTAAATAAAAAAATTTAAGATAAATCTCAAGGCACCATCCAAGTACTGAGCCACCCCACCGCGTCAAGGTGTACCCATGGGGGGGATATTATATGTATATATATTTATAAAATAATGTATAATTTCAAATTTATTGTATAATTGAAAAATTATCTATATAGCATCTCTCTTTATTCTTGATTAAAAGAGGAAGATAAAATTATATAATATACATATCACAATTTAAATTTATTTAAAATATTGTATTAGAAATTAATTATTAGTTATTTGCGATCTATTATTATTCGCGAGATTATATTTGAATATAAGAAATATACATAAGAATCATAATAAAAATAATAATTATTTGTAAATATATTACAATGGTATTAGTTAATAATTATTTATTTTCGTCGCTTTGATTTCTACTTTGAGAATAAATAAATTGTGCGAAATATTTAATTCAGTAAATAACTATCACTTTGAAAGAGACACATTTATAAATTTTTAAGTAAAGTTAATTAATTCGAACTATTTGCTAGCGTTAATTGTTTGTGAATAATGACAAGAAACATCACACAGAGCATCTCGATCAGCATAATCAAAGAATTTTGCTTATCAAGAATGTATACTAATCGATTTGTTATAATTATAATTTTATAATATTACTATTATAGTGTACTATTTTATAGTATTATAATTTTATAGTATTACAAGCATATATTTTTTTCATTTTTTATAATATATAATTTTACACAGAATATTTTATTCTGTACATTTCTAATTAATTATTATCAATAAATAGTGCATCTGCTTTTAACAGTAGCTTTACAATTAATGCTTTTAATATCTATGCTTTCTATTTAATTATTATTTATTACTTAAAATAGCTGTTATTGAATATTCTTAATTGCAATAAATTATAATTATATTTTTTTCTTTTTTTACACTGGAAGTAGAAAATAATTATAAGATTAATCGATCCATTTTTATCTTTGCGATAATGATACTCTTTAATTATTTATATGTCAAAAATTAAATACAAATATAATCAATTAATACTCTTATAGCTCTATTCTTTATAAAACTCAAAATAATTCTTCGAATTTTACAAAAATTATTATTACGCGCAATCAATTTTTTAAGAGAAATTTATCTCTGATATTAATATTTTAAATATAAAATTAGCAAAAAAATGTTTTTCTTTTATTCTAAATTTTTGAAAAATATATTAAAAATATATTAAAGAGAGTATTATTAATAAAGAGAGTATGTTAATTTTTATATGAAATATTTAAATTATATTATTTTAAAAATATTTTATAAAATATTAAAATATTATAAAAGTATTAATTAATAATATTACAAAAATATTATAGATGCTTTATTATACTTTAAATATACTTAAAATAAAACCTGGAATATTTTATACATGCATTATATTATGTAATTTTTAGAACAAATTACGTATACTATCAAGAAAATGAAACAATAATAAGCAATATATCTGTTTTGAAAATAATATATAAATAAATAATTTTTATAAATTACTCACCGCATATCTCTCTAGCTGCTTCAGGCTCTCTCACTACTCTCTGACTGTCCGAAACTTTTTCAGGTTCTTCTCCTTTCTTCTTCATCCTTTGCTGTTTCCTCGTAACACTTATATTCACTCACGAACAAACAATTAATTATATTTAGTTATATATAGAAACGATCGCGAAATACTTTGCACGGAACTCCCGATCGCAAAATAATCATACGAGATACGTGTTTTATTATATTGTTTATAAGAGAGGAACACGAAAAATATTACAATTCACTCGACATTTAAACGAAGCAAAATCACGCATTCGATCTTTACACTAATGATATTTCTATTTATTGATGTATAATATATGCACAATAACGCGAATCATAATTGAAATATTAAAGTAATTAATTGTTAATTGTAATAGCGAATTATATTTCGATAATACTAATCACGATCGCACTTTTAGGAAAAGAATTCAATAATACGAAACGTTTTATATCACTACTTTATTGTTGGAATGTCGCCGTGTGAATGATACACGGTCGTTATGTATTTCTAATTTTTGCCCCTTTTGTTCCAATTTTTATTTACAATAATGAAGAATCGCGTTTCGATGAATTTATTTATCATCGCCATACAGTTTCATGTCATTTATTAAATTACAGTAATTAATTGTTAATTGTAATAATCGTTTAGGAAAAGAATTCAATAATACGAAGCGTTCCGTATCACTACCTCACCGCTGAAATGTCGCCGTGCGAATGATACAAGATCATCGCCTATGTACAATAGCGCGCTACGTCATCAAGGTCGAGCGTCGTATTATTGATAGTTCGCTGCCGAAATATTTTACGTGTACTATGACGTATACACGCATTGACAGAAATGGTATCTCGATATGTATATGTTGACGGTCGACGTTATACGCATACACAGCGCGCACGTACGTAAGCCAAGAATTTATTCTTCATTAAATTTTATTTTTTTATATAATTTAATTATTATTTAATTTAATAGAATGAATGTCGGCCTTTAAGGCACGCGGTTAAGTCGCATATCATAAAGAAAGAAAAGAAAGCAAGAGAGACGGCTATCGAACACCTCTAACTCGGTATCGCGTCTTATAGTGCTTTCTCTCTCGCTCTTGTGCCGTGCGCAAAGGGCAACATCGGAATACCTCCCGTCCCCTCCCCACTACTCTACGGCCCGCGTACATGCGTGCTTCGTTTGTGTGTGTATGACGTCATGAGCGTCACACAAACATACCGGGACACCAGTCCTGCGTGTACATATATATATGAGAAATTTGTATACAAGTATATTTTTTTTAATTCACACAGATTAATTATTTATTAAACGATACCTCACAAGGCTTCCGTTATGTTAATTATTCGATCGATAATTATTTCTAAAATAATTATTTCGATCATATCGTTTTTACTGCGCGTTCTTAATCGAATTATATATTGAGATCGTCAAATAATTATACGATAAAGCATCGGACGAAATATTTTTAATTCTAAGTATTATTAGAAGAATAATTATTTCTCACATTTATGGATGCGATATATATATATGTATGTGTGTGTGTGTGCATCTTTCCGATGTCCCTTCGATTCAACGCGCGAACGTAAAATATTTTACGTGTACATACTATGACGTACACGCATTGACAGAAATGGTATCTCGATATGTATATGTTTTTATTGCGATATGATTTTATTGCGAGTGTGATTTACGCACCATTTGAGAAACGTGATCTTTAGGACATCGCGTGTTCATTCGCTAGTCCTTCGTCGATATTCAAGTATCTCGCTGACTCAGATCCCGAGAGCGTTTGCCACCAATGCGGAAACATGCGTGACAGATGCGCCTCTTGCGAAATACGTGATCTCATAATTTCCTCATCCGAACCGGCGATCATCTGTTCGAGCTTCGCGAGGTTATTCGATATATGAATCGATACGAATAAGCGATGCGGATTTTCTTTAGAAGGAAATTGACGTCAATTCGTGAGATACTGAGTTAAAGGTCGAATGTTTTACATCTATGTGATATCTCATTTCTTCCGCTTCAAAATGACTCTGTCACGTTGATTGTTTGCGTAACTCGACTCCAATTGATAAAATCTAGAACAGAATAGTAATAATTCAAATTTATTCTAATTTTATTAAATGTTTTGTGTGATTAAAAGAAAATAAAATTCAAAAAAATATTTAATTATTAACAAACGTTGAACATTGAAATAGTGGAAAAATCGACTAAAAAGAATATCAACTTTTATAAAAAATTTTTAAAATATTATCTTTTTTTTGAAGAACAAATAAATTAATGAAATCGTACGTGGCCAATGCACGTACGTCGCAACCATAGCCATAAAATAGGACGCTTTACGAGAAACTGATTGGCTATTACTAAGTGCAAATGTCAGGTGCAATTGTGAACATCGTAAAATTACTCAAGTCTCGTGTGTATCGGTATCAAAATAATAATTCATACGTTTCGCGCGTCGCCAGATCCGAGCTGTTATTTTCATTGCGCCACGTCCAGATGTGAACGCTAAACGTGGTGACTAATGCAATTTCATGCTTTCTGGCAATCGGTATCGTTTAAGTCGTTATACTGGGTGTCCCAGAACTGTGGCCGCTCTTTTTATTCACAAATTTTTTTGGCGCAATCTGAATATTGCTGCAATAATTAATATTTAATTAAATATATGACGGTATTCGTAATCGATATTTCGTAACGAGTCCAATTCTTTTTATCATTTTTCTAAAACAATCAAATAAAGAATAAAGGGCGTATGATATATCGTACAAATATTATTTCTCTGACAAAAGGCTTTTAAGATCTCGTAAAGCTCAGCATGGATCTCTAGGATCAAGAGAATTTAAAATCATATTTACTTTGACATCAGCAATTGCTGGTCGCGTATGAACTTGTGCTCTATTATTGTGGCTATGGAAACGCGATACTCGGTTCCAATGTTTCTTCGCGCGAAAAACGGACTATGCGAGAAGCTGCAAGAGCGATAGGAGAGATATGGAAAAGAGGGAGAGAGAGAAAGAGAGAGAAGAGAGAGAGAGAGAGAGAGAGACAGAAAAAAAGAGAAGTTGCTGAGAGGGCGATGTTGCGAGAATGGGTCGGGGCCTGCGACCGGCCAGCGTAAAAGATTACGAGGCACGACATCTGGCGCCACACGCACATATGCGTGCACACGTACGTGCCATGTGGTTTATATGCCAAGAGCTCGCGGAGATCTCGCCCACGTTTACAACTCGGTAGCCGAGAGAAGGCGAGCCACGCCGAGTAGATTCGCTCTTTGGAACGGTACTCGCGCGAGTGCTTTATAAGCCGTTTGCCGTATAAGCGTAAATAATTATGTGCACATTTCTTGAAACAAATCTAACATGATTTCATTCCGTATGTAAGCAATGAAAGGATAGAACAGCAGTAGGAATTGAGAAATTATTAAAATTAAATTAATAATATTAAATTAATAATTATTATGAATGTACTTTATGGAAGATATAGATTTGAGTATATATAGATTCTAGAATGTATTAATTAATAAATTATTATTTAAAAAATAACACTGAAAAATAAATAATTATAATAATAACTATCTATTTTATATATATGTATATATGTATATATTATATATAAAATAGATTAATTAATAGATAATTCACCATCTAATTAATAGACAATTCACCATTACACATCAATGATTATTTATGGTTCGTTACATCGATCAATTTTTCATTGTTGCATCCATTCTATTATCTGTTTGGAGAGATTTTTATAATTTACACAAATCCCGAAATAGGATCTGTACGAGACTCTGTAAAAATATATGATACTGTGACTATCGATTATGGTAAATAATATATCATCATTGCATTTTTATCTGACTGAGTGGTTGATGTAAATTTGTTCTTTTTTTTGCTTTCTTTTCTAGCTGTAGGATCTATATTGCTATTAGTTGTCGAGATTGTCGCGTCACTTGCGGGACATTTGTCAGAAACTCAAAGCTAGCTCTCGCGGCGGCAGCGTCGAGCGCTTCGAAATGCTCTAATTATATATTCACATAACGCCAGAGAAACCCGGACCATTTCTATTCCACCCGCGGAACACCTGCACGCATTTGTCTGGTCGCGTGGTCATGCGCGAAGAGTGCCACACAACGACAACGACAAAGTCCAAGACGACGATGAAGACCAATACGACGACGACGACGACGACGACGACAACGACGACGACGACGACGTCGTGACGCGCCGCCGCGATTCACAAAACAAGGACGCGGCACGAGACGACGCCGCGGCGCCGACATTCAGCTGGCATCCCTGTCATCCGTTGACACGTACCGGAGTCGCATCTCCGCGAATTCCGTGCTATCTCGATTGCGTCGACTGCATTTCTGCATCGTCGCTCGCCGCGACGTCGTTTTCCACCGTTGATTTTGGCGCGATGAAAACGAATACTGCAATTTTGTATCGAGTTACGCGTTAACACCTTTCTCGAGAGAGAAAGAAAAGGGGAGAGAAAGTGTATTAGTAAAGATGTTTATTAATTTGAGGAAGTTATAATAAATTTTAACCTTTTAATTATTTTATTGAGAAAATATTAATTTCAAATTAGTAAAAGAATTTGTCATCAAGAGACTGGTAATTGTTTCCAGATATTGAACAATCTTTTGTATGCATTCATAATTGATTTATTTTAATACTTTATGTAATTCTAATCATCCTAATTTTTTGCCAAACATCATTCTTAATCTTTTTAGTTAAAATGAATATGCTTAGTAATTTTCAAAAATTCCTGTTGCTAAAATTTCCCTCTTGTAGTGACATTGGAGTTGCACTTTATTAGGATTAAGAACATTAAATATTTGAAAATAGAAGAGAGTGTTTCTTCCGCGAGTACTATTTTCAGCATAAGTCAATCCGTTTTCATCCGCGTTGTTATTTCGCGCCAGCTGACCACGAGGTATCCTAGAATCCGTCGGTTCGCGGTATTCTCAGACTGTCTTGTCGTCCCGCGGAGTCTTTTCTCTCGTGTGCGTCGCGTCGTCTCCCTCGAAACGTTCTAATTCCGTAGACACGTGCCCGGATGGAAACAGATGTACCCGCTCCTCCCCCGCGCTCGCGCGCGCAAGCCGCCCGTCTCTCGTCGTATAAATACATCGGTGGGCTAGTCGTTGAATCGTGACCGGGTATGTCGGTCCCTGCCAGTGCCGTACTTAGCCGTACGACAGTGATATAAAGTTACCGGCGTGTGGCTGGCGCCATACTGGCCGAACATTCGCGGCATTCGTCGTCCGGTGACACGAATTCGACGCTGTAAATATTTCTTCGCGCGGGACCACATCTACGCGAAAACAACAATACTTTGGATAAAATATAATCGATGCTCCCGACGTCGATTAATTTTAACCGTGGACCAAATGGACTCCATTAGCTGCGATCTATCTTGCGTCACGTACAGATAGAGTTTTATAGCAGACGTGTATAACGGAGATATATTGTATGGAGTTTATGTCTCATCCCTCGAGATATTTTCTAGGTTGAGAGAATAAATTTAAGATTGCGTGAAACTGGAGGGAAACTCGAGAGAATCGAAACATCCCGGTATTTTAGTCCTAGTGTTTTTACTTTATCCACGTAACGTTGTCTCACAAAAAACTGTACATTAAAATCTTACGTAAAAATAACTTTTACGATTAATATTAATTGCGACATTATTTTGGGATTGAATTATTCTCTGGCTGCGTCTGCCTCCGGAGATCTTGTTTGCAGACGGAACAGAGTGTCTCGCTATTAAGAAGTCCGAACAGCGCAAGGCATTCCCCGCAAACACGGTTGCGTACTCTGCCTCGGGAATGTGGGTTGGTAGATAGCTAAGTAGAGATAGTTAGATGACTGGATAGGTAGGTAGGTGGATAGTCTCGATGTAACCTCTGCGCTTGTGTTGCATTATTATGCATCGCGCAAGCGAGTGCAGTGCGGTCTCGCACGTCTGGATCGGGGAACAGGACGAATCCTAGAAACAGAGACTCGACTAGAAGGAAGGAAATAGCGTCTCCTCGTCCCGGTGTTGGTATGGAATAACCCAGACACAACGCGGTTTAGTCTCTCCTCTCTTTTTGTCCGCTCGACCACATATTCTCGTCATCATTGATGTTCTACCGCCGCCGTAAACACATGAGAAACCACGTGCGATGACCCGATTCCTTGAAAGAGGTCAGACGACACCTGTCACATGAAACACTTGGTCGTATCTTTATTTGACGTATTTATATTCGCACGGACAGTCACGAAGCAATTCTTTTTTTCGAGAACAAATGTAAGAAAATATTGTGTGAACGCATCTTCTTTTATCTTCTTCTTCCTTGTTGTATTGAATGAGTCATATAAATACGAGTAAATGATTAATTTCATTATTCATGAATTAGTAGCGAAACCCGGAATACACGTGCTAGCCATGTACTGTTGAAATTCCCAAAGAAACATGATTCTTTGTCAAAGTTAATATGTGACTTTAAATTTACGTATTGAAGAATACGATGTTTATTTTATGCTAAGATTATTACGAGAAATATTAGATTTCGAAATTAAATTTAATAGTGCAAAGTTATGAAATGCATTTGCTGTGAATCAGTAGTGAATGTAGATCATCGAAAATAATACTTTAAATAGTTATATTAGGTAAAATATTTTAAAGTTTGATTTTTTTCGCAAAAATAATAGATGCCAATTAGAATTAATACAATTTAATTATTTTATTTCGTAATCATTTAAAATATAAGAAATAGTTTTTATACACACACAAGTATATATATTTTTTGTTTTCTATATTCTCTATTTTATGTATCCATTTTTAGGACACATGTACAAACAATCCACGATGGAATCACGTGGATGTAATTTTATAGTTCGCGGCATACATTTCTTGCGGCGTAACGTCACTTAACGCGATGCGCGGAACATAAGTCGGATCAGCTCGCCCGCGCGCGAACGCACAGATGCGTACGCATGTACGTATATACATGTATATGCGTATAAAGGCGTGCATCTGTGCGAAAGGGCGACGAGATGCGAAATGCGCGTGTGGCGCCAATGGCGGTGAATGCAACGCGACCGGGACTCGAGCTGAGCCGGCTGCGGAATGCAGTTTCGAGCCAAACTCAGAGGCAGTCTCCTCTCTCGGCTACTGTGCGTAGAAACAAGAATGAAAGAAAGAAGAGGAGAGGAGGAAGCCGCGGGGGAGAGAAAGAGCTGGGTGGAGGGAACGGGGCCCGCCGAGAGCCGGGACCCTTTATCACGAACGCGAAACGAGACGTCGAAGCGCGCCGCGTCGGGAAGATACGATCCACCTTCCAGCCATCAAACCGATGATGCTGAGATACGCTTTACTTTTAGTACCTGGGTACTGTAGGTAGATCGAGACAAGATGCTTCTAGGTAAAATGTATTTAATTACAAAAATAAAGAAAAATTATTACTAAGTGTTTTATCTCGTCAGCTGCAGCATCATTCTTGTATTATAGATAAGTACTAATTAGTGCTTACTAGTTACTTTTGGCAATACTGCCTTGTTATCAAAATAACAATTCATTTCACAAATTGAAAAAGTATTGACATTTAGGTGATGGCAGACTTTAAAATTCATGGCATCAGTGAAGAAGGAAATTTGTCAACGCGTCAGATTTTGATAATTTCTAATAATCGAAAAAATATGTATAGTAATAATTAAAATTGTTAGAAATTCCAGAATAATTAAGCATGGATTTTTCGAAATGTATTTTTCGCTCGTGAGAAACGGAAACTATCTTTTACTGCCAAGAATTGACGACTAGACATTAATCTAATTTTTTGAGAGCCTAGAGATAATAATCTTGAAATTCTCATCGCGATTTGATTAACAAGTAAGCAGTAATGATACAAAAAAGGGGGAGAGTGAGGAGAGAGAAAGAAACGGAGAGGCGCCGACGAGCCTTTCCACCGGCCCGGCAGGTTCACTTTTTGCGGCGGGCAGGTAGAGGCGTTTCTACGGCATGTCTCTCCTGGGCTCGATGCACCCGATGTCATGACGCCGTGCGGAATGATGCAGACGGGTAGCAAAACCCTACGAGAGGGAAGGAGCCGTTAATTCGAGCCGAGAAAGAGTCGGTCAGGTTCGAGTTCACGAGCCGCGCGCTTTAATTACTTCTTTCGCACGATGTCGTTAATGATACCGCGATTATGATTGGGCTTTTATGGCCATTGAATGAGGCTCGGCCTCTCTCTTTTTTCTTTTCTCTTCTTTCGTTTCTCCAAAAGTAGATCATGGAAAAAAAGCTTTCCTTCTTCATCTCTTTTTCTCGTCGTCCAGTTTCTAATATCTTGAAAATCGTTTCGTCTCTAAAGAAATTGATACTTCTTTTTACAATTTGAGATAGTTGTTAAATGTAAAGATGTGTATGGTTATTCATAAATATATCAACATATGAATGAAATGAAACAAATAAAATGAGATTCCGGCAGCCTAGATTTCAAATTAATGAAGAAATAAAAATAATAAATGTGATATTAATAAATATGAATTAAAATAAAAAGGGAAAGAGATTCGATTTGCAGAATTAATTTTTTTGTACATTGATAGTATATAAAATATAGACGACCAGAGAATTTTCTGTTCGAGATTAAAAACATTTTATTTCTATTTCTAGTCCCTTCATGTGTGTATATACACTGTAATCGCAGAAACAAGCTGATTAACTGGATTGCTACTCATGATCGTTCCGGCTGTCCTTTCTGTTTATATAGATTTATGGGACTTATGTTCAGAGCGACCATCACGTGACACAAGCCGCTCGTTCGTTTGCGTAACGGTTGACTAGTAGTCTTTTGGTTTGCACACATATGGTAACAGCCAGGCAGCGAATCACAACCTCGTGCTGCGTTGGCCGCAAACGAGATCCCTTTTTATGTAGGATTTCTTTTTTTCATTCTTCCTCTCTCCTGCTGTTTTTGCGTGTCGAAGAGAGGGTAAGAAACGAGCAAGCTTTCGGGAATAATCACGCTTCGCTTCTAATTATTGTATGGTTACTATATAGTTGTTTAGCACATAAATACAAAGTGTCCAAAGCATCGATATTAATAATTATATTAACATTTACAATTCTATAAGAAACTAGGAGATTTATTTATCAAATCTAATTCAAAATAATCTAATTATTTAAGAATAAGAATTATAAAAAAATATTTAAGAATTATTTAATTATTTAATTATTTAATAAAAAATTATTTAAGAATAAGAATTTTTTTCATATTTTATTTTTATAAAAGTTTTTTTTAATTTACTACTAAGGTATTTTAGTAGTAAATTAAAAAAACTATTATAAAAATAATAGAAGAACTATTATAAAAATAATAGAATAGAACTATTATAAAAATAAAAGTAGTACTTTAAGTTACTACTAAAAGGATTTATTTATTCTCTTATAAAAGATATCAAATGATATAACGCGTATATCGGTGAAAAGAGAAGGGAAGACAAGAATTCAATCGGCTATTTCGCAGACTAGAAACTTCAATCCCACGAAATATATTCCTGTCAGTCTCTTCTTAATTTATCTATTTCTTGCAGAGTGAACTACATCGCGCTAATCACTGTACACGCGGAGAGGGCTTTGATTATCGACCCGCGGGACGTGTAATTGGTCAGGGAGATCGTTAGTGCTTGTACAAGAGTCGAGAGACCGGTAATTTCTTTCGCGATCGCTCGTGAATTATTGCGCCTTCATAGAGTTGAGTCTCGCGTCGTAGTCGTCTTAATACAACGTGGTCGTGGAATCACACCCGAGCGGCGTAGAGGGACGTTTCCGGTGTTTAGGAGGATCATTTTGGCCTCTGGTAATCACCACCTGCCATCGCTAATTGCCAGCATTTGGACCGCCCCGAGTGTCCGATGCGTTTCGACGATAATATTTGTCCGACACCAGCTTCCCGCGTCGATAGATCACTGGATCCTCACCTGTAATCCCCTCGCTATTAAGCATACAATGTTAAATTTTAATCCGTCTCCACGAAATTTTATATATTAAAGAGAGAGCATGAATTTAAAATTTCTCAATTTTTTAATAAACTTGGATATATAACTTGGATTTAATAAATTTACAATACCGTCACTCACGGCAAAATTTCTTGTGAAAAAATTATAAAAATAACACAATAATTTATACATCAAAAATATCGTGTAAAACTCGATAATAAAACATATGAAAATTTTATTTAAAATATAATCTTGTATAAATTCTTACAAAATTATTGATATTTTGTTTGCAAGCAATTATTTGTAGTAATAGCATTTGTTGTTTAGAAAAGAGCTTGTTTAGAAACAACGCATTATGTTACATTTAAAAATGTGTTAGAAAAGCGTCAGTTGACACGCATCAAATACACCATATCGTGTAACGCGTTTCTCGTCCCGCAGGGATGTTAATTGGCGTCACCGCTCGTCTGTGAAACGTGGAGTGAATATCGAACGACCGACCGATCCGATCTCGCACCTGCAACGTGCCCATTAAAGAATCTATCTATTCGTTTTCGAGTGTCAAAGCATATTTTAAGGAGAATTTTCAGTGGACAAGAAGATACGCCTCTTGTCTATTTTCTTATTATTTTTTTCCAAAAATTGCTTCATCTATCTTAATATTATATTATTATTATTATATATGCTTTTGTTCTCTCACAAAATAATAAGACTATATATATCTAACTGAACAAATCCATTCATCTATTTGTTTATGTATTCAGTAAATAAAATGTAATTTTATTTTATTTCTGTGATAATTGATTTTAGTGATTTCTTGGATGAATTTTAGCATCGATTTTTCTCAAGATATCTTGAAACGTAGTTTGTCAATCGTGTCGATTTCGAATCGATTTGTGGCGAGGGCGTTTTCAGACAGCCGAATGGTAATTATTTTCGGCGGACCATTTGTCGAGTCGCACGCGCCCATTCCTTGTCTCAATTCGCGATCATTAACATCTCTATCTGCCGATCTACGAGCGCGACTCCACGATGCATCAGGTGCACAATGCGGGTAAGGGAACGGAGGCAGAAGAGGGCACCAGGGTAGGAGAGGCACATCGCGCGAACGGACGCTCGTACGCATAGACAGACAGGTGGATATGTGTATGTATCCGTGTATACGTTCACGTTCGCGAGTGCAAACAGCCGGAATGCTTAAGCACGCGCCGGAACCGGAAGCTGCTGGGTGAGCACGCGAGCAGCGCTGCACTTCGTGCACCGTCAGGTGCCACGGCGCAGGAAATTAGGGTGAAACGCTTCGCGATAGAGGGAGAGAAAAGGGGGAGCGAAGGGGGGATAAAGCACACGGACACGACAGCGAAATTTGCATTAACAAGCCTGCCAGGGCAAACGCGCGTTACTTCGCAACAGCGAATTGATCTGCGATCTCGAAAGTCGCGGCTCTCACATGCATCCAGGTGCGTTTAATTATAGCTCGATAAAGTGTCATTGTGATGAGTTATATATTTTTGAATGGACATTTTCAGCATGAAAATATACAAAATATATAACGATTGTTATATGAAGCCTATATGAAGTTCAGTTAAAATCGAAATTCCATTATTTCGGAAATTCTATTAATTTATCTGAATGATTATTTTCATTGAATAACTGATAATTAATTAAAAAGCTTTAATTTGCGTTAAATTTTATTAATACTCAATATTTTAGCTCTGAATAGAATTGATATAGCTACACATGTTCGCAGTTAATTAACTTTATGGACGATATAAACGCAATATATTTAATTCAATGTAACTGTATCTTCATCGTAAAAGTCAATATTGAATAAATATCAAACTGGAAATGACGCAAGAAACACCAGCTGCCATTCATAATAAACTTTTTCTTATAAAAATTAATGTACTCAGACCATTGATACGCATATTTCTTACAGATCATTTACACGTGGCGTTTTCTCGATAGCGTCTCAGGTAGATCTCGAATTGGTTCCCGGTGTAAACACCTGTATACTTAATAATCGGGCATTTCTGCCCGATTATCGAGTGTCGGACGCTTTCGTTGCGCCTAATTTCGCACACTCTCTTTCCTTGTTTCGCCATTACGTTACATCGCTTAAGAGTGCATGTACAGGTGTTGCCTTTTAATTTTCAGAAGGTGTACAGAAGCAAGTATCGTTTACGCGGCAGTTGTTTTTGCATCGAGAACATGCATTTTCTTTTCTATAAAAGATCTTATACAAAGATAAAAAATATAAAAACATGAATATATAAAATTATTAATAGAAAAATATGAAAAAAATCTGGAAAGAGAGAGAACATTCACGAATTATATCTACTATAATGATTAATTACTGTTTTTACATAATAATAATTATTTCTATATAACATATATTAATTGACATATAATATATTTGACAAAAATAAATCGAAATTTAAAAAATTGAAATAAAATAGTTTAAAGTTGTACATTAAAAATTATACATTGAAGATTAAATTAAGTAAATTAATATTTGATTTTAACAAAAGTTTAAAAATCTTTTAATGGACATCTTATGATTAGAAGTGTTTAACAATTTTAATAAACGATTATAAAGTTTATCGCTCATTTGACATATACAATCCGACTGAAATGACATTTATCATCTGTTCCTATTACGTTTAAATGTGATCATAATGTCATATATACGTTTAAAATGAAGAGGAAAATATCTCGTCGATCATAGGAGCAGATTACACGACACACTCGGAATGATACTACGATATCGCGTGTATCGATCCGTCGTAAATCCCCTCGAGTACACGCCGCGGACTCGAAATTATTCGACGTTTTAATGGTTCGGCCCAGGCACGATATCGATGCCCGGTGAACATCGGCCGGATGTGGGTCAGATGTCATGTGGGCGACCCCTATAAACGGCGCCGATCGTCACACACAAAAGCCACAAATGCGATGGTATGGTGAGCCGAAAAACCGCGTTGCTTGTGCCGTATACACGGGTGCGCGTGTTACTCGTCGCAGGTGAACACGAGCGAGCTTCACCTGGCGCGTGCCAACTGTCTAATTAATGACAATCGCACGAGGGCGCGCCGCGTGCGACGAAGATCGTCGCCTCTATTCATATATACGCGTACAATTTGGCTACCTGTGCACAGTAAGTCCCCAGTTTCGGCTCGGTTTAAGATGTCTCGAGATATTGGCAAATTAGCCGGTTTTAGAAAGAGAAAGATGCGTGGGGATTATATAACACGAATTTATATGAGAATTGCACGAGCATGTCGTTTTTACGCACACAAATCAACATCGAGTGGTTTGAAACGATTTTTCGATTAAATTAAATTAAAAAATTGTAAACATCAAAGAGAGTTCATCAAAGAGTATATTTTCGTGCAAATATTAAATTCACATGTAAATACAAAATATAAATGTTTGATATATGTTAAAAAATATTGAATCGTTTAATGCATATTTTCAATTCGTCTACTATTTTTGACTAGTTTTTAATTTTTATATCTCAGAAAAATTGATTTTTTAATTTATTTGATAAAATAATGTTTTCGAATGACACACACGTGTTCTCGATGTCTCTTTTCAATTTCTTTTATTTTTTATTTCTCATATTCGGTTTAAAAAATGAAAATAAAAAAATGTTTAAATGTATATATTGTGTATTTAAATTAGATTTATATATTTAAATCACATTATATAGCTTAAATCAGAATTAAATAAATTAAGAAAACTAATACTTAACTTTGATAAGAATATGATTTAGGTTTTAATTGCCGATATATTTCATATAGTTATTTATTTTGACAAAGAAATCAATTTAAAACGTTATTTAATTAATTTTATTTATTTAAAATTTTGATTTATTTATTTAAAAAATATCGAATGACGGATTTTTGATTTTTTATATGACTTTTCAGTTTCCATGCTGCTGTAATTTTCGCGTATTTAGTTTGCTATCCCATCGGTGTCCGCAAATAATATTTATAGGCGACGATTTTTTTTTTATTTTCGCGAGACGCGTTTTCGTTTGGTAGTACGAGTTACACGATCAATTCGATCGAATTGATCGTGCATATCGATCGCCGACATGCATCGTATCCCCGCGAGCGGTTGGTAGGCGGAGATGAACCTGTAATGCGCTCGAGAGCGTGGGACCGCTATGCGGGAAAAGTGCGGTCTTCCTCGCGGATGAGATCGCGCGGAGCTACCGCGTGGTTAGACTGCCTCTTAGGTCTGACACGAGAACTCTTTGCGCCTGGTGTGAGGAACTTATAAGAGCTTTGTGCCTCGACGAGAACACATAACAACAGCATAACAGAATGCAACATCTGTTCGCGCTAATTCTTTTGTCTTCAATTATACCTTAAAATATTTTAAACTATTTTTATTACTATATTTTGTAGCGAAAAATCTTTATACATTTATGATCATATATAATTATATGAAACGTTTGAATTTTTTATTCTAGGGAAGTGAATGGGAAAAAATTAATACTCGATCGTTGGTAGAATTGCTAGTTACATTGTTGGCGTTGTTCTTCTGTTTTTTTTTTTTTTTTATAAGAATATATTTTAGATTTTAGCATATGCACACTTTATGAAAGACAAAAATATTTAAAGGTAGACTAGATGAAACTTTGTTTGAATAAAAAAATGTTTTACGTCGCGAATTCAATTTCTAATTGCAATCAATTAATATAATGTTAATTGCACGTCTTAAAGACTTGTGAAACTCGCTAAAAATTTTCAACTATTTCATATTTTTCGAGAGATAATTATATTCCTTGCAATAATGATTATATGTATTATATGATAATATGATTTATAATGTAATTTGAAATGCATTTTTATTGCGTTTTCTCGAAAACGCAACGAGAAATATGCGAGACTCGTAAGGTTCCGAAAAAAAAAAACTAAACTTGTAGAAATTACAGAAAGAACCGCGGCGAGATACGAGATTATCCACGATGCCTGAAACGCAAAAAAGGGCACAAGGAGAGGGTCCGTCGTCCCCCTCTTTCCTTCTACCTGCAGGTTCGCGTGATGACGGCGTGTGCCCGCGGGGGCGTTCGATTCTCGAGAGTCGTAGATCGCGTGCGAGCTTGCAGCTGGTGAGAAGAGAAAGAGAAAGAGAGAGTGAGGAACCCGAGTCTCTCGGGAGTTTATCACGAGGCCCCCGGGGGCACCCGGGACCCGCTCGCAACGCGTACCTTAAACGTGGGCGGAACAGCAGAGGCGCCCCCGGGGTGTTTCTCACCCGCATATCTGACATACGTGCCAGCCACCTTCTCATCCCTCACCCTTAATTTCTTCTCTTGCTTCGTCTCCTTCTACCTCTTCTCGTTCTCCTCATTATCATTTGGTTTTTGAGCTTCTCGTCCACTGTCTCTTTATCTTCTTTTTAGAATGTCATTTCCTTTTTTAGTTTTCTCAGAATTACTTAGTACATTTATGTTTGTGATAAGCATTTTTCATAGCAAGTTTGTTTTAAATTTTGAATATCTCTGGATAAGATTAGGTAATTTTTGATAATATATGAGGAAAAAGAGCGAGCAGGAAAATGGAAATAAAATATTGTAATGTCATAAAAGTATGAAATATTATTACGAGTTTGATATAAGATTAGATGTTTAATTATATGAATTCATCTTTCATGTTCGTGTCTTGTATATTTTATGCGCATTCCAGCACGAGTGCAAATCGCGTTAATGAGGGGTTAATCTTCCCAGCGACTGTTCTATTCGAGAATAACGGAGTTCGGAAGAGTCCAATTTGTTCACGGCGCGGAATCCGGCGTGAGATCCGTTATCGAGAGGCCCGAGATTCTTTTCCGCAGACACGAAAGCCGCGGAATCGCCGCCGACATTCCTGCGAAATTATTGCCTACCGGTCTCGGACCTTCCGTTGCTGATGCCGGGTGTCCGCGACGGTGTCTCGAAATTGGAATTCGTAGAGAAGCGCGATGACAGGAAGGAGAGAAGTACTAGTCTCACGCGGAACGAAGGAATCGAGAAATCGCGTGGAGGTTGCGAGAGTTTCAACGGACAGAGAAATTTTTTGATTAAAGAAGATAATATTTTGTTAATATATTAACATAAAATTTTTTTTATGATGTACGAATGTAAATTTTATAATTTATCTTTCACGATAAGAGCTAGAGTAGGTGATATGTCAATATCAATCATCTGCATCATCTTGAAATTTTTTAATCTTATAGCAAACTTTTATAAACGATCGCAATTTTTTAATGACAGTTGCCATTTCTATGATTACCACTGTCATCAACTTATAACGACTTCAAAGAAACTATGGAGATCTACGAAAATTTAATGCGCGCGAAAGAGCCTTAGATCTTAATAATTTCCTAAGAAAAATTCCGGCGATGCCGATGGCGATTCTATGGTTGCGCGCGATTCCGTCGACCGTGTTGCCCCGAGGACGTTCCCATGAGTCGGGGGCGGCCACACCGACGTTTTCGTAGACCCTGGAAGATGCTGGGTCCGGAGAGCACCCGGGGGCGATGCCATGTTCCTCGTGAACGGTGCGTGCAACCGCGCGCTCTCGCAAACACGTTATTACGCGAACCCTTAATAACCCACCCAGAGTTAACCTCTGCCTTTCTTTCTCCTTCTCTTTCCTCAGCCCGAAAAGACTCCCACTTGTTTTTCTCCCTCGCCTCGACGAATTAGCTATTCCTTCAACGATGTACACGGTAGCCAATTGCCTCGACACAGCTCTGACATTCTTTGTGGCTTCACACTCATCAGCACGAAGCTCAATTCGCATTAGATGGGTAGTTTATTTAATTGTGTCTGTTGCATTTCAATATTTCTGTTACTGTAAAAGTTAACAGTAAGGAAAAATTATATAAAAGGTTGAGAACCTCTTCCATTAAAAATCTTGCCAATTTTTTATACATATTATTTTAAATAATTTGACAGATATAACAATATGACAAGTTAAGAAAAAAATTGTCTTTAAGCGTTTTAAATTTATAATCGTAGATTGTCAAGTTTGTCAATTTATTATTTTTCTATAAAATTGATTTTAACGATGTGTGTATGTGAAATGTATTCGTTTAGGAAATGTATAATGATATCATTTCACATTTTATCTCGAGAAGCATTGTTTCTCGACTGAAAACTTTAGAAAACGTTCCTCGTAATTAAAACTAAAGAAGAAATTAAGGAATGCGAATAATCCCTATTGAGATGCGCCTCTGTCGCGTTTGCGCCTCGGCGAATATTGAGCGACGAAGTCGCGAAAGGATGAACCAGGAAGCGATGCGGCGCAAGAAGTTCTCGATCTCGTCACATCGTTGAATCAATGTCGACAGAAGGTATTCTGTGCGGTTGTCACGTCACTCGCCACATTTCCGCGAGATGAAGCTTTTATTCTCCAAATGATAAATTATTCCTGCATTATATTTCGAAATCGACACGTTAATAATTAAATACGTCAGCGAATAGCTAGCAGTCTCTTATATTTTTTTTAGTAATTGAAAGCACATGGTAAAGTGGCACGTAACTGTCAAATTTGACGTACAGATCTATTTAAGAGAAGATCATTATATATATAATATCAAGGTACATGAGAAGATCATCATCATATATATAATATCAAGGTACATGAATTTTATGTTTTTTCAGTAATTAAAAGCACATGGTAAAGTGGCATGTAACTGTCAAATTTGACGTATAGATATTCATTTGCCAAATTTATCATAATTGAAAAAAATCGTATTGTGACATAGATGAGAAGATCGTTATATAATCTAATGATACATGAATTACTGATTCCTAGCTTTCGCGTAGTAACGTTTACAATCAATGTTTACACTTTATCAATTCCCACGGTCGGCATGTTGCCGCTCGGCCACTCTGGACGTGCTCTCGTCTCGCGTCACGAAAGACTCTGCATCTAACATTCCGCGAATTTCGGTATTAGGACCGTATGAAGCCGGGTCGAGTGCTCTACGGGAGAGAGAAACCGAGGTCTCCCGGACGATGACGACGGCGCGAGTTCCCATAGTCGGCGACAGGAACAACGGCCTTCCTGTTGCGCGGTACACACTATCATACTCAGATTAGTTCGATTCGGCGACGCCGAAGATGTTTTTCGGCCGTATTGGCCGGCCCGGACCCGGCGAGATAGTCCAGCGGATTATCATGCGCGTGCATGTCGACAAAGGAAGTTTAGCTTGTAAAGCTGATTAAACCTTAGTTAATCACAACCGAGCAGGCTGGCATGACGAGGACGGAGGTGGCGATCGTCCCGGCGCCTCTCTCCCGCGCTCGTGTCAATCCCCTGCCGTCTCCCATTGCGCGCGCATGTTCCTCCTACGCGCTCGGATTAAACTTCTCGAGCACGTGTTATCCCAGTGACAGCTCGTGCGAGCGGGCGGTCCCGCGCGGCAAACTGGCGCGCGCGACACGCGCTCCGCGCCGCTCATGTTCGCCCGCTGCGCGCGACATAGCAACTGAATTCGGTGCTGCAGTCCGCGAATTCCGGAGATTTTCCGCCACGTACCTAACGGCCACGCGCGCCGGAATTCTTCCGGTGAGACTGGCCCCTCGGCCTCCTCGCCATCGACTTATCTCCGTCTCGGATGAACGGGAGTTCCTCCTTCTTCGAGTCGCTCCTCGGCATCGGAGAGCGACGAGGCGCGCCTCCGTGAAGCTTCGTTAGTCCTCGAGATTGGACAAATTGATGGATGAACGGACGGAAGTAATTTATCACCTGATACATTTATCTCTTCGTCTCGCGAAATTTCTATGATTCTGTTAGGGAATAAGGGCGACTAACGATCGCCTCGTTTTCAAATTAAGCTCGCTTTCACGCGGAGCGCTCGTGTCGAATCAAATTGCGGGAATACGATAGCGATGCATAGGGTGAGGAACGAGGGCGATTCCTCTCGGGTTCCTGCGCGTCCCAGCGCGAGGACGCGGAGAAACGCGATCGAGAAGCGATGGTGCGACGGAGAGTGAGCGAATGAGGTGGGTGCGCGATGGAGAGAGAGGCACGTGAATGAAACCTCCTCGAACAGCTGTTCCCCTGGCATATCGGCGCAGCGCCGCAGCGCCACGCGTCACGGCGAGCACCATCGCGACGCGGCTACGCCGTGGCGCTTTGGCTCCTGTCATCGTCGCGATGCTGCGCGGCGCTGAGATGCCCTCTTGGAATCGTCGGCATCCGACAGCGTCGGACACGCGAGGACGCTGAGCCGGTCAATAATGTGCCGAGATATTCGGGCACCCTGAACCAAGCTAAAAGCCGAAGGGAAAAACACAAGCCGCGAAAGCGAGTCTGTTTTATTTATTTTAAGGATTAATTGGATTTATCTAAATTGAGAAGAATGTGTTATCTTTTAGAACTTAGTCTAATTTAGATTCTGTTTAAGCGGAATTTTAATTTAAGCTTAGTTTGACTGAAATTGAAAAGAAGTATTGAACTCTAGGAATTTTTTATCTAGAAATTTTAATTTGTTAATTTAATCTATATTTAAGGAAGGGATTCTTCTTTTGTTTGTTTTTTTGTATACAGTATTAGAATTTAAAAGTTATTAATTCGATTGCGTGATTATGCACTGTTCAACTCCATCTCCTGGTCAGATAATATACGAAGAAGTAATAGTCATTACAACTTATATGGTTACAACTTACTTAACTTTGCATCTGCTAACATTAACAGTCAATAAGATGCCTCTTTATAGATGGCAATACTGTAAAAAGTTGATCCTCTTTACCAACGTGTGTTCTAAAGTTTTAGCTTGTTAGTCAATCACGCATTACAATGGTATCGTTAGCGAAATTATTTGGAATTTTGTCTTTATTATTAATGTCGTTGAGATTTTTATCAATGATAAAAAATAAATGCTAATAAATACATGTTGTAAAAAATTACACATTTTTTCATCTGAATTGATTGAATTTGAAAAATTGATAATTCTTCAAATGTTTTTATCCTTCATTATTTGAAGAATTATTTTTATATATAAATATATTTTTATTTTTTATCATATGTATAAATATATTCTTTGCGATATCATTAATTTTTTTATATACATAGTTACGATAACTTTCTCTACAATATTTTTTATAATTTTTTGGAGTCAATGTGTAGTCCTTGCTAAAAATTTTATTTATAAATTTGCATATTAACAACTTATATTATAAATAAGTGTTTTTTAATTTCAACTAATCGCTTCAGCTGTTTATCTTTCTTTCTTTTGGTAACTATGTAAGCTTATTGTATACATATTAGTATCATATCAGTAAAAAGTGAATGTAAAAATACACTCGTACATTCTATATCAATCAACTCTGAACTTGGCATATCTAGAAAGTGAAGATTAAAAAAGAAAACTCGATACAATTATAATAAAATTGATTTTAAAACATCAAGATTCCTAGAATTTTTCAATCATTCGTTTGCATTCTACTACTAGGTAAAATATATATATAATATATAATTATTATAAGATAGACAATAATAATTATATTGATTTTTCCTGCAACTTAAAAGACATTGTATTTGAACTTTAAGCGAAAAGTAAATAAACAATGAAAAACAATGTTTTATAAGCTACTGCCAAGCTGCAGAGTCAATCGATCAATTTAAAATTGCAAGCTAATAAAAACGAATACTGTCCTATTTGGAATATATCGCATTGCGATAAATCGACACTTCCATCTCCGTAACGTCTTAGCAGTCTGACAAGAAACATTATCGTTTAAGACGTTACGAGATTACTTTACTCTTGACGAGTAACTATTTTACTTGAGACGGACAGATTCACCATCCTCCACGCTATTCCTCTTCGTCTCGCTTTTGGACGGACTGTTCCATTTTTGCAATTCGCCGGTGCCGAAGATGGCGAATGTCATACCACCGATAAAATAAGTGACCGCCAAGGTCCAAAAGATAATTGTCCATTGTGCGTAGGTCTGATTTTTGTACGTGACGGTGCCTACCAGGAAGCTGCTAATAAAACCGCCCATCGAGCTAAAGGTGTTGGCGATGCCGAATATGGTCCCGGAAAAATTGGGCGCGATGTCGAGACCATTTCCCAGATAACCAGCCGTTACAGCACCGTTTATTGTCAAACCGACGGTGAATATGGCAACTGATGCCGCGCGATTGCAACCGTGATATACTTGAATCACCATGAGGATGCTAGGAATTAGAGTGGCTAAAAATTAGAATTGTTTCATTAATTGAAAATAAAATCTTTCGACCGAATTACAAAGGATAATTTAATTGATTATTTAATATTTGATTAATTTACATATTAGAAAAATTTAATGATGAATTATTTGATTAGCTGAAAAAAAATTATTTTATTGTACTTAGATGAAGAAAAATAAAAAAAATGCGAAACCATTTGTAAAGTTTTACTCACCGAATGTCGTGAAAATTTTGCGTATTGCAGTTACGGATAGTTTGTTGATACGAAGCAGGTAATCGGCCAGAGCGGACATTGATAACGCGAAAATGTATTTGCCAAGGTAGGGTAATGAAGATAAGAGGCCGTTCTACAAATATTATTTCCATTTTCGAATAAAAATAGAAAAATAGAAAAAAAGTAACAGCGACATAAATGTAAATTTTATTTATTATTAAGATTGATAAAACGTACCTCCTTAATATTGAAATGTAAGATATATTTTATATAAGTCGGGAGTTGATTTACGATGGTGAAGTATCCGAAAACGCTGCATGCGTGCGTTATCACAATAGCCCAAACAGGTCCCGAAGTGACAATTGAGCGCCATGGCACTGGCAGATGCTATAGTTAAAATATTGGATTAAGCACATTAATCAAATTTTCGAAGAAAAAAAATAATAAAGCAATTTTTCCATCCTCAAGAGACAGATAATTATAAATAAACTGCATTATTTAAAAACTAAAGAAATGTCAATTTAAATGTATCTTAATGTTTGCATTTTTATCAGCTTATTTATTTTTCAAGTAAATTAAAATAAATTAAAATAATAGATATGGAATCACTAGAATAACAAAATAGATTCTAGAATTAAAATAGACGCATTTTATATATACAGATGCTATTACAACCTTGTTGGTGGTGGTCGTCCCGATTGAATTCTCGATATAACGTCGCTCCTCCATGCTGATTCGCGGATGCTGCGACGGTGAATCGAATACCAGCAAGAACCACGCTACGCTCCATATAATCCCGATCACGCCGGTCACATAGAAGACTGACTCCCAGCCGAGTGAATCGATGAGGAAACCGCACATCGGCATAGTTATCGCGGCGCCGAGTGCCGAGGCTGTAAATAACGATGCAATTTATGACGCGACGGTTTAAGCAGCCGCACATCCGCGATCATCAAGCGTCTGCCATTTTCTTGTGTACGTTTCGAGTTTTTCAAGTTTTTCGCAAGGTGGAAAAAGACGATTATACATGACGACGATCTCATGCGGAACTGAGTACGCGATCGCGCGAGGCAAATTAGATCATGATCCATTTACCCATCATGTTAGAGACGAACTTGCTACGTTCCGTTGGTGGAATCCATCGAGCAGTCATTGGCTGAATGGCAGGCCAGGTGGCACCCTGATTTGCGAAATATTAATTAATGAATTTTAAGGAATTGTTAGAGTGTGATTGTGCAATCGTTTGCAATCATGCATAATCGTGCGCGCTAATGTGAAATTTAATTTCATTTAGATATAGAATCTTAAATATAGAATCTTAAATATGTGTATAAAGAGAGAGATAGAGACGCTCGATAGATTCAGAATTCCATACGAGTCGCCCGTTAGATCATTCCCACGAAACGGACGCGTATATACATTTATCATGATTATAATAATTCGTAGAAAGAGGGACGTACCAGCATAAATCCCAGTACAATTCTCAACGCGGCGACGACTGCGTAGCCGAATGTAGCTGCTAACGGCGTCAGCAGAGTAATGAAACTCGATACTAGCATACTGTAGCCGAAGACTTTTCTCGTGCCAATTATTTCTGCGAGTCGACCACCCGGTATCTCTGTACATATGTAGCCCCAGAAGAAACTGCCGAGAATCATATTCATCTCGTACTCGTTCCACGGATATTTCGTCTGAGCTCGTTCCTCCTGATTAAAGTAAAATCATTTTTTGAACATTCGGGAAAAAAACTTTGTATATAGTGTTAATTGTGATTAAATTAGCATGGATTAATTTTACGTCGATTTCGGACGATAGAAGAATATTAGAGTAAAGATAGAATAGGTGTTTAAATGTACGAATTCGTTCGTCAACAATCGACGAGGTCGTTAACCGTGCAAGTTCGACTTTACATGAGTCTTAACGAACCGGGTGCCGCTGTGGGAATGATGATAGTAGCGTAGTAGCGTTGTTCGTCTCGTTGACTCTATTAACATCAACGTGGATCGCTGGGGTTCTGGTGTTGTCAATCGGGGTAAGGTCGTTCATCATCGCCGTCCGGGCAGCGCACTCATCCGGTATCAACAACGATTCGTTGGAATGCGAATGTTGCCCGTTACTATTGTTGGACATCACCATCGAGACGATCGCTATCGTCAAATTCACGCGTAGCATATAGTTCAACATGAAGCCGAGGATCACCATGATGTTGAGCACCTGCCTGCATGAGAGACAATCTGCACAAACGCATTTCCGGTCATTATTGTGACTCTAAATCGATTGCGAACATTCGATCGATGAGATGAGTTAATGCAAGAGTAATGCTGGATTTGAGTTCTTTCTGATTTCTTTCTTTATGGGGTAATTTCAAAATAAAATATTTATGCTTTTTGGTGATATAAAAGATAAAATACATATTTATTTTACAATTATCTATATAAAAGCGAACATTTAATACGAACATCAATAGAGTTGATTATTTTGGACCAATTTTTTATAATTCTCATTAAAATTTTTAATTCTTTTTAAAACTAGTCTGCTTGCATAAAATTTTTGTATTATAAAATTATTATAACTTTCTCTTTCTCCCTCTTTCTCTCTCTATAATATCCTTTTATATCCGTAATAATTTCTTGAATTAATTATATTACGATTTTTTTTCTGTATTTTTTCATTTATTTTCCAAATGTATAATTAGTTTTCTAAACCATTTTATTTAATAATATTTAAATATTTTAAAAATTATAATAATTTATATATTAATTAATATCTACAATATAATTTATAGATATTATTTAATACACAATTACTATAAATCGAAAAAAAAGATTAGAGTTTCCTTTATTTCCATTTTGAATGCTGTTGATTTAAGTTATTTACATTATCATTGTTTCGTCTTTGATTCTATGATTTTTAAAATTGTTGTATTTGATCGAAAATAAGATGTTAACGTATATTATATGTACAGTTGACGTAATCTGCGTCACATGTCTTAAGCGTAAACAATTTTTACGTAATGCATATGCGCGTGATGCACGCGACAATGTATATTTTCGGTCTATCAATCTTGTTGCACCATAGCATATCATGACTCATCTCGAGGTCATCATTGGAAATTCCGGATGTTGACGCGCGAAAGATCATATCACTTCTTATCACGAATGTTTTATCACAAATTTCGAATTATTATCCTAGCGTCTTTCGCGAATCGCGAACGGAATACATTAATTTGAAGTGCATCGCAATTATACCAACTCACACGAGTCATCAGCTCGTGTCTGTTTTGCTTTAATGAATTGTCATATAGATGATGTCGGACCTCGACCATGACTGCCGCTCGACAACTTTCACGTTCATTGGCAGATCGCTGAAATTATTTCAAGAATGACGCGAGTAAGCCAATTTTCTCCACGTGCATGTGGGGTGCGGAAGTTCCAAGTTTTGCGAAATGTTCGACGTCAATAGATCGAACAAGTTGGAAGAAGCTCGCAAAAAGTAGCGCATAAGTCCGCACTTTAGTTGCAACGCACAGACGTACCTCGTTCTCGATATTAATAGTCTGTTCAGCATTAGATCTTGCATCGTTCGTTTTGCAATACCTATGCAATTCTCGTGACAAGTCGGCTTTGCTTATCGCGAATTTCAGTCAGAGGTTATCGTACAAATATACAATACCTCAGTATACGAACAATGAATCATCATGTACTTTGTATAACAAATTCCAGCGCATATGAATGAAATTTCAATGACGATTCTTTGGCCTACTTTAACTAGCCTAGTTGAAAGCTGATATTTTTCTCATTGTGAAAACGATGATCGATTTATGATTTTCGTATAATATCATAGATTGACAATAAAGCTCATTTCGCAACTTAAAGAAATCGATGATGGAATCGTAATTACATGAATTGTGATTCCACGAATCGTGGATTTTCCTATCTCTCATCTTGGAAATTATTAGTTTTTATCTGTAAGATTTAACAATGGATGGACGTATTATTAAAAATTTATAACGGGATTAAAATCAGCATTTCTTACATCAATTTACTTGTCTTGACGCATTTAATTATTACAGCGAAGCGTGAAAAATTAGTGGTAATATTGAAAAAATTGGCGCAAAAACAAGCGACAAATACGTTGATTTCAACGATGCATAATTATAAAACACATGTTTGTCTCAAATGATGAAAGCAAATGGTCATCAATCTACGAACAATTAGAACTTCTCAAGCCGTAAAAGTACGTAAACGCAACATTTACAAAGAGTCGGCACGAATAATTTGCGAATTAAATTTACATTCATCGCCACAGACATACGCCAACATTGTCAATGTAATGTCATGTTATAACCACCGTATCTGACGTAACCAAGGAAGGTCGAACAAAATCGCATGCAAATGCATTTTTATCACTTAGTACATGATTCAATCGATTTTAGCGATTTCGTTCTCCTCAAAGTCACCTCGTCTTTCGCATTTTTATGTGAGACTTACTACTGAGTTAAACAGTAGCTATTTTTTACTATTTTTACTATTGTTACTATTACTGGTTCGACTGATAAAAGATGGATAAGTGAAAAGCACGTTCAGATAATTGAGAATACATTCTAAATTCACGGCTTACAAGAATTATGTTTATCTATGTTACGTGCATGTAAAATAGATAAATATTTACAATTATTTATATTACTGTAATTTTTTTAATTTTCATATTTTTATGGTAAAAAAATAATTTATTTGATTTTTATTTATTATATTAATATTTATTATTTATTCTATTAATATAACGCAAACCATTCCTGTGAGTTTTATTTATATTCCTAATTTTAGTGGTAAATTATGTTGTTAAATTTAACTTGTTAAAAAAAACCTGTTTCCGTTGGCGAATGAATTATATTATTTATTCGCTCGTATTGCATGAGAAAATGCTATTACTATGCTATTACTAATGCTAGTCCATGACAACGATGACAAAACTGATTAGAAATGATCGTCTATTTATTATGTATATTTGTGTTTTCATTTTAACCAACCTATATCTTTATATATCGATTGACATCTGTAAAATTCCATTTCCATGAATTCCTTTTTTGATCTGAGTAGGCAATTGACTGTTTTAACACGTTATTAGTTGTATGCTATTTCATATTTTCTATTATATTAATCATATGTTTCTATTTATTTTGGCTATATATGTATACGTAGAATTGCATAAAATAGACGAGAAAATAGATATGATTCGGACAATTGAAGAGGAATGTTTATTTAAAAATCTAGTCAAAGCTAATAATGCTTGCGAATCAAGAGTCTGCCTGTTTCGCATGTCGTGCTATCCACTTGACCATCATTACGACTATTACACTCCCTCATGTGGCAATTGGGAGTTACAATAGTTATAATGCAAGAGATATGTGGCGTTTTTCTAATATTTCAAATTTATCGAGTCTAAATATCCATTGATAATAAATGTAAAATGGCCACGATGATAATGCAATTGCACGATGAATATGCGTGTTGAATTTAATTAAAGTCATAATGAAAAATTGTAATCGTTAATAAAAGATATTTATGATATACGTGACAGAGATAAATCCGTGAAGTCAGTCAAACTTTGAAACTAATTATAATTGGATAATTCACAATCCATGAGTTTATTAATTTTGATCATTAATGTATAATTTTAATGAGAAAGAGAGGATATTTTACATCATATTATCAAATTAATCAAAATGACATCAAAATTAATATAATAAGAAAATTTATTTCCATCATTATATTACTCATATATATATATATATATATATATATATATATATATAATTAATATTTAAAATAAATAATATTATGTCAATATTATTTATTAGAAACAATAACATCGTTTTTTTATAACAAGCAATCTGCAGTATCTGTTTTATCATTCTCATTCGTTTAATAATAAATACTTCATGAATTTATATTATGTTTTATAAATATATATAGAATGCTAATATTAATAATATCTTGATTCATGCGTTATCGTCCAACTTAAATGTCACGGTGTCGTTAATTACAATTTTTACGACCACCTTTATACTTGATCATCAAGCCGACTTGACTTGATGGCGTAGACTCGTACTACAGTGGATAGTATGACGCCAGTTTTAACAATCGGAAAAATTAGTGGTAGTATTGAAAAAATTGGCGCAAAACAATTTAACTGGTACAAATTATATATATGTACAATAAGTTACAAAAGTTTAGAAAATTATTGCTAATAGATTATTATTCAATATGATTTTTTTTGTTTTATGTTACACTTGGGAAACGCATCTTTACATTAATAGTTTTTCGTTCGTCATCCTACAGGCGCTATCATGACCTTCACCCAGAACTCGATACACGTTCTCCGGCAAGCTATTTATATCCGGTGCATCTCGTCGTTTCGCGTAGGTCTGAAATAACCTACCTGCGTGCTCTTCAAACCCGAGTTTGATGACTCGTACTTTAAACGATCGGAAACATGAATTTGGGTCAAGACTCGAGTTTAATAATGCAGACGGTATTATCTTCGGATGTCGTTACACGAATTCTCATTGGATGGAGATTAAAAGCTGGTACATCATCATGGACTATAAACGACTGTTAATTCGTACGATTGCCGTCTGTCGATGATACGCAAACGTTATCGATGACATATATTAACCCCAGAAGCATCCAGTCGAAGGTTCGGGGCAAAGAATACTCGCGAATAATTTTTATATTCACAGATGTATTTATATTTCATGGAAATTTCATTTAGAAATCATAGATTATATATGATGCATGATCATTTCCTCTATACATATATGCTAGATAAAAAAAATACTAATAAATTGTTAACATTTTTCCAAATTTTCTTGTTCTAAATTTTATTTTACTTGCATATATATTTTATATTTTAAGAACAAATTAGAAAATCAAAACAATCAGTAAATTATCATTATTTCTTTAAATATATTATATAGTATTTATTATTATATTATTTTTATTTATTTTTAGATGCATTATTATCTTATTTCTTTTAATCGAGCAAATAATAACATACATAAATAAAAATAATATAATAGTTATATTTCATATTTTTTGATAAGAGAGATATATATTTTTGCATTAATATATTTTAACATATCATTAAAAGATAATATTTATTTTTAGAGTTAATATTCATCAATTATAAGAAAGAAAACGATTTCTAAGAAATTAGTGCTTTTTATTATTTTGATAACTTTCATTCGCTAATTTAAGTAATTTTGTTGAATTATGTGTATTCTTGACAAATTACTATGTCTTTTTGTAATGTAAGAATACATTAACGCCTAAGCGGAAATCGCGTTCATTGCCGTCTGTCGTGGGATATGCGCACGACTAAAGTCCTATCCACACTTAAAATCTGTTCTTTTTTTTCAGAAAGATTGTATTTTCGCAGAAAAAAATTTTAAAATAAAAATAATATTCTTAGAAAAATATAATAATGTCAAAAAAATATTTAATATGATATACTAATATAATAATGTTAAAAAAATATATTTTATATACAAATAAATTTAATATGTATTATATATTTATAAGATTACAATAACATCTCACATATTCATATGTTTCTGCTCTTCTTTTTGCGTCTAAATAATTTAGTTTTAATTCTAAAACTTTCATTTTCAACTATTATAAAAGGAGATCATTTTTGTAAACGTTACAATAAAATTCCGATTAATGTTTAAGATATGTTTCTAGAGAGCTATATATTTCTATAAGAGCTAAACGGAGCCATTTGAACCTTATCTTACATAAATAAAAATAGATGAAAATACTAGATTTGTCTCTTTTATCGTTATTGAGCTTTAAGAAATGTAATAATAAAATAAAATCTCTTATTATCTTTAATTCTTATTATCTCTAATTATCTTTGATTAAATCTTAAATAATTTTTTCTTTCTATATTGGAAAAAAAACGAAGCAATTCCATCATTTATCAAATAATTCTTATTAATATTTATGGACGATAAGATCTTTAAAAAAATTGTTACAGTTTGGCAGTGTTATTCATTAAAACGTCATACATGCAAAAAATAAAAAACATAAAACACATAAAACAAACACAATCGCTTAAATCAATTATAATCTTCTGTACTAATGATAGGGATAATTTAATGAAATTAATTTCGAAATCTTTTCTTACATTTATGGATTGAGATCTAACAAACATGTTATGTCAAATATTAAAGTAGAATAATATTTGTAAATTAAGAGTAATGTAAGAATTTTAAATACGATTAAATGAATCATGCGATATACTAATTGTTTATACTTATATATATGTCTTTATGATAATACATTATCATTAGATCTTAGGAAATTTCAATATATATTTTGTAATTAAAAGCATACAATATATGATCTTTTTATGTATTTTGATATATAAACATACACGATGAGATGTAAACATTGAGTTGTAAATATTTTATATATTAATTCCCAAAATACACAGACACGACAATAACACGAAACACACAAAGACAAATATCAATTCTACTCAAGATTACTTTTATTCTTTGCTAATTGTTTATGCTTGCTTCTTTTTTGCGTTAATGTAACAATATTTTAATTAATCATATCCATATATTTGCAACAATTCTGTCTTTATTATATAACAATTACTTTAAACGATTATGTATTTAGCGAAGCTCGTATACATATACATTTCTTTTATTTCCATTCATATTTATCTTATCTTATTGAAAATGCATAATTATAGAGGAAAGAAATATCAAAATTTTTTAAATCAATATATTCCTATGTCTCAGCAATTAGATGCTACATTTTATTAGAACTGAATTGAATTTGATCCTTTTAATTAGTTTAAATATTAACAATCTATATTTTGTTTCGTTATTTACTTATATGTTAAATTAGATCGTTCTTTCCTCTATGTTTTTAAATATATAATGATAATAATTCAATCTTTTATCTATTTAACTTTTCGCCCCTCAATCATTGACTTACCCTTTAACATTCTGCGATTGGATGCCATTTTATTAGTATGTCAATCTTTGTTTTACAAATTAAGCACGTTCACTAAAAGAGGTGCACCAGTTCGACCAGTTTTCTTCTTTCTTATGACTTCAGTGCACTATTTCGAAAATCTGCTACTATCTTGCTTCTTTATTATTTATACACAATATATCCTTTACGGCCGTAGCTCTTCACTTTCATGCGTAAATAATTATATCATCTGAATTATATTTTTATGACACAAGCCTCCAATCCCATAAAACTTTCCAAAAAGACTGAGAATTTCGTACAAGAGAGCGCTCTGGCCACGATAACTCCCTCGTTCGCTCGCTATGCTTTAACTGTTTGCGCTCTGCTTCGGTAATGTTGCCAAAATCTCAGCTGCGAGTCGCTACTTGTTGTTCCGAAGACAAGGATGGCAAAGAGGAGGCCCGTCAAGAGCGTCAGCGTTGCGACACCGACGTCTTCTGCGGGTCGCGTCGTTCTAACGTTCCTCGGTGTCGTAACGAAGACTACGCACGATGGAGGCAAAACAGAAGAGGGAAAGAGATAGAGAGAGAAAGAGAGGCACGACCACGCACGTCACAAGAGCACACGCGTCTGTATATAATGACGTGCTTTGTTCGTTATGCCGCTGAAAAGACGTGCCCTATCAACTGCTTTACCTACCCTTATTACAATCTATCTCACATCTGGAAAAGGGATGTTTTCAGGCACGTGGATTCTTTCTAATGAGAAATGCTTTCCATTACATTAGAGGAAGATACATCCCATTATGCGAATAAAAATCATTCAAGAAAAAAGAAGACAGTTTGCAAAGATTGACACTGGGAGATCAATCCTTGAATATTTGTAAACATTGTCTGAAACTCTGTATTTTTTTGTCTCTCAAATCCATGTATTCTTTTTCTAAGTAATTTTAGAGAAACCATAAATTATTTTTTCGTTCTCATTCGAGTCTTATTTGAAATTCATTTGAAACTTATGAAAATATTCTACTTACTACTTTAATATTTACAAATCTTTTATTTAATTAAAAATAACTAATAAATAATTGTTATTTTTCTCTCTTTTCGTTTAGTTTATTTATCGAACAGTCCATATATGTGTGTACATAAACACACAATATAATTTCAATAAGTTATTAATTAATTAGACAGATGTTATATATGTATCAAAGTATATTTTATTTACTAGATAATTTCTCTCTTATAATCGCGGTTTCGCAACAACGATATTTCAAAGTTAAGGGGTTAGTATAATTCCATGCTTAAAATATCTCGTAATCGTTCTTCGCTCTGTTATATATATTTCACAAAGAGATAAATCTTTACAGAATGTCGGAAGATAATTATTGTTTGGAACTACATATTGTAACTCTTCCGACATTATTATTACGTTGTAGTGATTAATCAATGTCAATATTAATTCGCTGATGTAGCTTCTAATGACTGTAACTAGTTATTATCAGCCGTATTTATCGCTACTACTAATATTTCTCTTTCTCATACGATTAATCAAATCTAGATTCACCAATTGTTTTTTGAATTAGACATACCTACTTTTCTATGAAATTTCATAAATTTTTTGGCGATTAAATATTAAAATGATTTTCGAATTAAAATATATATACACATATATAAAACTCAGGAAAATAAAATTAAAGTAAGGAAAGAATTTTCATTAGATTAAACTAACTCGTGATCAAAAAAGTAAAATTGTAGTAGCTAAACTAAATAGGGAATTTTAATATTTTTTTTCCAGCTTTTAAGAGTGGGATTAAAATTAATTACTTAGGTTTTGCTTTAAGCTTTATTTATGCAAATGAAATTATAAGACTTATTTGTATGTACATATATCGCATTTAATTCATATTACATAACTTAAGACACAATGATCAATTCTTTACATAATTTTCGTCTTTTCTTGATGTATTTTATCAAATATTTGCACAATATTTTTTGAGAGCAATATTTCAATAAATGTATTTTCAAAGATTGTCTTTTTTATGGATTTGAGGAAAAATTTGAGGGGGAATTATTTTGCGGGAGATAATTTCTTTGAAGATTTCTCTTTAGACAATTTGAAATGTACATTAAACTCCGCTATGCTTTAGCAGTTTCCGTAAAAAAAAAAGATAAATTCAAATTTATAATATTAATTATAAACGAGAATATTTTGATAGTGTCTTTGCAACGATATTAAACACAATAAGTATATAAAAATATCCATTCAATTCCTTTTTAAAATATTTATATCAGTACGTGCTAGTCTTGTAGAGAATACCAAACACACTTCCTATTTTATATAATTCCGTGAACCGTATTATATGTTCGTTTATATCTCAACTAGCAAAAAATCTCTCTCTCTCTCTCTCTCTCTCTCTCTCTCTCTTTCTCTCACATTTATTTCTTGTATAAGTTTCGTTAACATACGTTTAACAACAAATATTTTTAGCTGAATACTTACATAACGCGCACTTTTAAAAAAAAACGAAAGAAGCATTTTTAACGCTCGATGATTAATCAAGAATATTAAGCTTGCTGTTGGTCTTCCTTAATTGCGCCCGCCAAGGTATAATTTGACCGTCGTCGGAATCGTCCTTGGCAGGATCGTCGCGTTTCTCTTCGGCCTCAGATTTTTCTTCCTTTTTAGTAACGCACGATACCGGCGAGAGATCCCTCTTCGGGTTCGTCGTCGTTACTTCCAGCTTCGATGTCGACGTGGGCGCTGTCTGGTTCAGTCTGTAACCATTAACATGAGGCTTGAAAATTTCTTACATTAATATGTTAAAAATTATTAAAATGATAAAATAAAATTGTTAAAACAAAATCATGTAATAAATAACATAACAAAGAAAAAATAAAATGTAAAAAAAATATTATATGCAAATTAGAGATTCTTGATATTGCTACTTTTTCGTTCAAAATTTGAAAAGCTTCAAAATATTTTGAATAATGACGTGTCATCGAATAATAACGTATTTTTCCATGAACAAATATGCTCAATAGCTTTGACTGGTCAATCTTTTAATTTACGTATATAATATCACAGCGTACATTGCGTAATTTTGCATGTAACACGAGGCAGAGGAACTTAAGGTCAATTGCAACAAGGGGCAATTGTAATACTTGCGATAATTTAAGCACTTAGCCTCCCTATATACCTTAAAAGCAGGTAGGACTAAATCCCACATAAATTAACGTGAAGTAAATCTCTTCTGAAAAGCATCGAATGAAATTTTGTCGGGAACAGTAAAGATGTTTTGCATTTCTGCGAACTATTTCAATTTCGACTTTATCTAAATCTAATTAATCTCTGTACCTCTTTTCCTCGTTATCTTTCTTGGCGAGAAGTTGTCGCTTCCACGGTGGAATCGCTTTCTGCCGCCTCTCTTCGTTCTCTCGCGCTATTTGCTCTTCGAGTTCCTTTTTCGCTCGTTCGGCCGCTTTTCGAGCAAGCATTTGTCGCTTCCAAATTGGTATTATATTTCCCGAACTATCTTTTTCTGGAATCTACAAAAATATTGTATAAAAAAATCAGCAATTTGGGACTTCACAGCGAATTATAAAAAGATTCTTCAGCAAAAAATTAAACAAACGTCTAGAAAAATAGATATTTCTTCACATATACATATACTATTTCTCACATATACATATATATATATATATATATATATATATATATATATGTTTTCTGAAAAGAATAAAGTAAAATACTTACTTGATCAACGAAGTTTGTAACGTTAAATGCTTTGTTGATTTCCGACATGAGATTCTGCTCCTGAGTCTTCTCGACTTGAGCCCTTTCCACTTTTAGTTTTTTGATACCTGGTATGTCCTTGGTGCGCTTCAATTCGGCAATCAAGTCCGTTTTTTGCACGAAGAATGGCTCCGAAACTGAATAATTCATTTAGATTTATTCGTTATGACATGAATAATTCATTTACATTTATTTGTTAATTTATCTGTAATTTCATTTCATTTTTTAATTTTACAAGAAAGTATAGTAATTTTATTTGATAAATTTCGCGAAATTTAAGGATTTATTACACATAATCATTGTGAAAATATATTTGTTTATCTTTAAATAGGAAATACATATTATATGTAGGATAATTTCGAAATTGCTCTGACAATGAGATAAATGTCTTTTTAATATGATATGAAACACAGGTCTTTGAGCGTGAGCTTGAAATCTCGTCGTTAAGGCATTAAATTATATGTACATGTGTGTCGTGCGCGGACTAACTTACCGTTAGTCATAGACACGCTGCGCGGTGGCGGAGCGGAGAAGGTCTTGGTAGCGTTCATCTTTGTGCCTGTTCGTCGTAGCTGGATACTCGTGAGGTCCTGGATGCTGATCGTGGCTAAGGGTTGCGGGATTTTGGAGCTTTCGGTCTCGTTGCCAGTACTGGTGGAATTCGAGCCTTGATTCACACTTCGTGCTCTCTGCTGCAAAGGAGACAACGGTGGTGGCGGGGGGCCCGTAGGAGACCCCTTGACCTCCTCGCTGCTCCTTCGCGTTTCTTCTCCCTCGTCCGCCTCCTCCTCTTCTCGCGGCTCCGTATTCCGACTCTGAATGTCCAAGTTGTCCACTGACCTGCGAACGTGATTTTCGCATCGTCACGCGAGTAGAAAATTTGAAAATAGCGCTGCTCGAAGATATAAATCCGTTTTCATTTGTATAAGATAGATTCAAGAGAAGAGCTGTAAAATTTGAATTTATTTTGTTTAATGACATCATTATATACATATTAATATATAGACTTTATATATATATATATATTAATTTTATAAATTTTTAAGAAAATATTATTTTGTTTTAATAAGTAAAAATTAGTTCCTCTGAAGAACATTAATTATGACTTATAATTATTTTAATTATAACTATTTTTATGTTTCTATATGTATCATCAAAAGATCAAACACGCACGTGAGTTTCTACAAAACTCTTGAAAAAAACTTTAATTGTTGGTATCTCTCAATCGTAAAATAAAATTTGATTTTTAAATACACGAAGATTTTTTGAATTGATAAATCATAATTACAATAAGTAACAATATTATATTTTTATCAATATATTTTTTTCTGCTTACAAACTGCATATAATACGCTGTAAAATGATGGATTAAGTAATTACGAATATGATTAAGTAATACGAATTCTGTGGATGAAACACTGCTTAAACTCCGCTTAAACTCCGCTTGAATCAGAGATTTAAATCACCATGCTGTTTTTAAGAAATAGATGAAATAACATCGTTGTTTTTCGTTTACTTGAGTCATACATAAGAAACGATGCTCTATAAATATTCTTTAGATGTATATCACATGTGGAATATTTAAATCGCAATTTTGAAATCAATTTAATTATTCAAACAACGAGATATGATCTTTGCTATTTCTCGAAGCAACTTGCGCGCAAAAGATTACAGAGAAACAAACGGAAGTAACCGTTGTATATGACAGAAAAGATCACTGACCTCGCCTTCGACAAACTGTTCTTGGACGTCCCTTTACAGATACTCTTGAGGTATTCGGATGGTTTCAGCAGAGTGTTGGAGTCCGCGTTGGCGAACTTGGGCGGTATGAACGGCAGCACCATGTGCCTGTTTACCAGGTGGGACGCCTGACTCGCTTTAATTTCGTCCGCATCCACCGGCGCACTGGCTGGAGGTGGCACTTCCGGCTGCTGCTGATGCTCGCCGGAGGATGATACGTCGGACTTGTTGGTCGCTGTTCCGAGACCGGTGGTATTAGAGAAAGAGAGATAGGACGGAAGAGAGATAGAGAAAGAGCGATAGGGTGTAAGAGGTAAAGGAGGTAGGTAGGTAGGCGAAAAGAGAGGGGGAGAGTGGGTCCTCGTTATATTCTCTTGCATTGGGTGAGATGGTCGTTACCGACGCGGGCAAGTGAAATCTAGGTAAGTATATTATATGCCCGATGAGCGCCATGGTCTAGTAAGTGAGCGGACTATCTCGGCGTTAAGCGTGATCCGCTAACAGTTTAATTAACCGCCAAAGTACGGGGCGCAGCGATCCCAAATCGAGATCGACGGGACGAGGCCCCGCCGTCGCCCCTCGCGCCAAATCTCGAGTCGGTCTAATTAGACCCGCAGATAAACATCGGGTGAATTAATTTTCGCTAACTGTAATCGCTGCTTAGTCGATTCTCGTTAATTGCTCGCTCGACGACGTCACGTGAATGCATCGAAGCGTGTCGGGAGGAATGCGCCGAAAATATAAGCGCAATTCGCGCGAGTCAACACGGCCGGCCGATCATCGGGCGATTAACGGCGTGATAAAGACACAGTAATGCAGTGCAGATTATAAATTTTTAATCTAACGCGCGTACGACTTCCTGGTAGATAGATGCATCAACTTCAGAAACTCGATCTTCTCTCCGACAAAAATTAATTAGCGAGGATTATTAAATTTCCGGAAATGTTAAGAATCGATGACAAACTCTAAACCTGACAATGTATTCTGCAAATAGCGTCATTAAAACGAATCCATTCATTAAACAAAATCTATCGAGAAAATCTTTAGGTAGCCTTTGCAACAACCGGTAGTCATTAAACATCGATTGGCAATAAAATCGTTCGTGCGCGACGTGATCTCTCGAGACGAGCTTTCGGCAGGAACAATCTTCTTTTCGCTTAATGAAAGGATCCGTTCACGATTATTGCGAGTAAAGTGAAACTACAGTTGCGTCCTTTTAATTGGAGTTATTTAAAAAAATCTTTATAATCATTAGTTTTTAAATTATCGATAAGTACGTTTATAAAAATATTCCGGAAGTAACGTGCATCCTCTTTCGATTGCAAATCTCTCATTAGACAAACTCGAATTAAATGCGCAATAAACATGAGCGGAAATGTCAGGCTATTAATAAGTATACGTGTTTAAAGTCAAGCTTTAAAGCAACTTTCACGCAGCATTCGTGCAAGGGAGCGAAAGGACTCAGAGAGAGATCATGATTCCTTACCAGAGGACTCGCTCCTTCCGTCCTGGCTGCTTCCTCGCGCGTCTTTTTTATCAGCGTTTGTATCTATATTCGGTTTGGCATTTACCAGGACGACTATCATGTCATCGTCTGGCGGTGGTGGAGGCGGCGGTGGTGGTGGTTTTGAGAGACTAAAAAACAGAAATTTCTTGATTTTAATATAGTATTTGTGAAAATTACATAAAACAATATTAATATTATTATTATTAGTCGATTAACAATATTAATATTATTATTATTAGTTGATAGGCTCTAATAAGAAGTAGAAATGACGAAAATATGATAGAACAAAAAATCAGAAAATTAAATTATATTTTATTATCTCTAAACAAAATAAATAAAGAGAAGAATAATTAATAGAATAATAAATACATGCGCTTAATAACAGACAGATAATAAAAGAAGTAGAAAACATTGAAAATGGTTAAATAAAGACAGGAAAAATGACAGAAACATTTTCCTTTTCACTTTAATAGCTTTAATCTTTTTTCTTCGAGAGAAGATATTTATTCTAATTTTCTGAGGTTGATAATAATCGATTTAATATCCGCCGGATAATCATTATCGCGATTATTCGTTTCGTTTTACCGGTGCATTAACGATCACAAACTATTGCTGGTCAGAAAGCGGTCATCCTTTCATTATTCATGCGATGTCTCAAGACAGGCAGCAACAAAGTTAAGGAACGAAGAAAAGGGACAAAGTGAGTCGAATCGCGAATGATGGCGAGCCACTCGATCGACTTTCGATCGATCTTTCATCCTTCTCTTAACGATGCGGCTAAAGCTAAATCTCAATCCGGTATCGATCCGCCCTACTTACCTAGGTCCGCCGTTGCCACTCACACGTATCTCCTTTTCACTTTCCACCTGCACACTGGGCAAGTCCTTCCTTTCTGCAAACCGAGAACAGAGATGATTAATCACAAGCGCCCGTTTCTTTGACCGATTTAATATTCTACAAGGTAGTTACAATATTAGCTCTAATTATTGTTTTTTTCTCTCTTTTTATCTCTTAATTTATAAATTAATATCGATATCGATTTCTCAATATACTTTCTCCAAAGAGGATACACAATGTCTTTCACTTTGTATTCTTTGGTAGATCGCTTTTAAAAATTGAAGAAAGTTTCACTTTCTTAAAATCACATCACACATCTTTGTCATTGGATTAACTGCAGCTACTTTCGATTTTTGACGTACCATGAGACGATTCCGCATTCGTTTTACTCCCTGGCTTGCCGATTCGCTCGTTGCTGCTGTGTCGTGACAAAGACGGGGTGGATGTCGTCGAAGACAAACCATGGATCTCGCTGCTCATGTTCGAGGATTCGCTGGCGCTGCTGGAACGACTATATCGCCTATCGGCTTTTCGGGAACGACTGAAATAAAACAATCAGAAAAAATCTGTCGATGCGCGTGCTCTCGGTTATAAGAGATTTCCGGAGATTAAATTTAATATCTATCCACATCTAATCGCATTCGACCGTTTATCTTCGAGATATGCGATAAGCGCGAAAAATGACGATATCATCGCTCTCTCTTTACGATATTTACAAATGAATGATCTCTCTTTCTGACTAAAAAGTCATACATACATACACAATTTTGATTTCGTCACATATCGTTTTACATATTGATATTATCAAAATGTTTATTTTTGTAATCCAAATGATATAATTTTGTTATGCTACGTTCATTAATTCTCTCCTTGCAAGCACGCGATTCATGATATTGAGAACGATATTTATAACATTGTGTTCATGTTAACAAAACATGCTTGCTGTATCAAGCAAATCTTTATGCAATAATTCTTGTAAAACAATATTGAATAGTATATTTATATCTTATACCTTATTTTTATCTATAAATTTTTATCTATAATTTCTCTCTTTTATATTAACTGTATCATTAACGTCTCTCTGTCATCTCTGTCAATGGTCCAGCTATCTCTTTCCCAGAAAATTAATTTCATAATCGAGAAAGTTTTTTAAATTTAGATTAATTTTAATTTTAAAATAACGATTACAAATATTGAGTCGAATCTTCTGATTTGACTTCATTTGCGAATTAAACTTGCTTAAACTGTGTTACCTGCTGTCGGAGGCATTGTCTGTCGGTTTTTTGCGTGACGAGCTCACGCTACTCGTTTCCTCCTGCCTCACGCAGATCTGCTCGTAAGCGTGTTCCGAGGGCTCTCTTGCGAGGTCCGCGGAAGAGCGGGCTGCGTGTCCGTTACTGGGATGCGGCTTGCCGACGAATCCGTTGTTGTTGATGTGCACGTCCACTTTCACTGAAAGCCAAAGCCTCGCTCGGAATATACGCATCGCACACGAGAAAACGCAAAACGACGAGGCGTGCTGTTGCCTCTCATGCGAAACATCATATTCCAAAAGTTTTACAAAAATTCCATTTTTAGCGAAGCTAAAATGCGATAAAAATCGATTGATCGATTATTTTATCAAAAAATGTAATTTTGACGAAATTTTTTATAAAAGTTGATTTTAGTTTGTCTAATCGATAACTATTGTGTATTTCGCGACGAGACCCACCTCGATCAGTTCGCCGATCGGGCTTATTACTCTTACTCATTAAAAGCTACTGCACTGTAACGGCTTAACGGTATCCGCGGTAAATCGCGCGCGAGTCTTTAACCCGGTTTCGCGGAGCGCGCGTGTAGTTTGCGACGCGTGTAGCTTTTTTCGCTCCTCCGACAATTATCCAAGTATCTCTCCTTCTCTCTTTTCCCGAGACAAATCCCGCGAAATTTTGCTCACATTAATCATACGTCGCTCGTAAAACTCGCGATCAAATTTACCGTAAAATAAAATGGATGGGAAAGATATTTTTGATTTATTTCAAGTTCTCAGATACATGAAACTATTGCAAATAGTCGATTTGTGTATAGTTTTTATATTTGATTATTAAATAATGTTTTTTACCGAGAAAAACAACCTAGCTTCTTAGAAGTTCGATCAATCAATATGTTATTCTTATATGAAGTGGGAACAACGAAGGCAAATGATTTCAACATTGCTTAGTCGAATGCGAGACTTTGTAAATATCATCTGAGGAAAAACGAAACAAAGAGAGATAGAGAGATCAATGCCGAACATTGGATGCGAATTGAGGTCGCCCTGGAGCCATAAGCAGTTGTCGAGACTCAACAGAGCACACAGAGTGCGCCAGAATTACACGTCGTCTCAGTTCGTCTCATCTATAAATAATTCGATGGAATTCATCTTTCTTTGCACTCGAATCGCATAATATATTTGATCAAAAAGTATCTTTGAATTTTCACATTTTTGATAACTATATAATAGCTAAGCTTTAAGAACTTCTTGCCAGTCACTTTATATCTAAAGGTGCAATTTCATTGAAAAGTAGCGTCAATGAAATTGCACCTTAAGAAGTAATAATAAATGTAACCAAAGAATTAATAATAAATTCAAATAATCATGCGATGCTTTTTCACTTTCGATAACACTAGGCATACTTCCTGGACACCGTGTGCATCGCATTACAACGTAGCAATGAAATATCTGGGACGTGCTACTTACCAGTCAGAGTATCGTCTTTCCTCTCTGCCACATGACGCTGATCCGCCGCGACGCCGTTCCGCTGCTTCTCGGCATCGCCAAACAGTCGCGTGATCCTGGTATAGACGAGATCGTGCGGGCTGTGAAGGTAGAAGGACTCGCCCGTGTCCTTGGGCTTGGTCGGCTCGCCGATATACGCGCTCATGGGATTTATGTAGATGCCGTCCCGTGGTCGAGAACCTGGTGGATGCAGGAAGAACGGTTCTTGCAACATCCTACAGCCTCGCAGCGAACACTGCAACATGTTTTTTATAAACTTTGAAATTTTGCTTTTATGGTGGAATAATTATGGTTTGGTATATATATTTGAGTATATATATTTTATAATAAATTCCATATATATGAAATAAAGAAAATAAAAATAAAATGAGAATTCTAAGTTTCAATCATATAAATATCATGGATACAATCATAAAGCAAATTCTGTCTTAGCATCCTGATATTGGAAAATTTCTTATTTCGTAGCAAATTTCTTATTTCTTAGCAAAAATATATATGATAAATATCTATACTTTATATCAAATAAGATAAATTGGAAAATTGTATATTTTTTATATCTTTTTGCTCGATAATCGCCAATTATAATAAAAGTATTTGAACATAAAATCAATATTCTTGCCTTTTCGATGGAACTTGTGACGCAGCTGCACGTGGTAGTGTCGCTCATGTGACCTGAGTGGTCTGACCCGGCGCGATCCCTGGCCATCTTCGGGGTGACATTAGGGGGAGGAGGCTTGCCGGTCTCTTGCTGTATATCGGGATAAGCAAAAACCGATTAGAACTATTCGATTGGCGTTTAATCGCGGTAGATTAATTAGAAAAAAAATTTCGATCCTAACTCGTGGAATTTATCGCGAAAACAATCTTTCTTATTACGCGCTAATAGAAATATCTGTAGTCTCTATTTTATTTTTATTTTTATTATATCTTCAATATAACCCAACATATTTCAACTCAGAGAGAAAGATTGCATTTATCGAATTCGCGATAATACTCGTTGCTTAATAGCGATTACCTATGGTTGCGCAAAAGTCTGTGACTGACCTCGTTCGCGTTTGCCAGAAGAGTTTACTTCATGAGAGAAGAAGAAAAACTCCGATGATTCGGCGAACGTCGCGAGAACATTGTTATTGTTACGAGAAGATGCAATTATTTGGAGACCTTGCATATGTAAGCAGCTTGTAATAAGGCGAAAGTAGAAGCGTGCAGATAGTGATTAATATTCCTATGCAATTTTTACGCTAGGTCAGGAATTTATATCCTATTTCAAGCAATTATGGAATAGCTAAATAGTCTGAAAAAGATAGAGAAAAATTGCTGTTTTACTTAATTCAGAGTTTTTATCATTTTTTATTAGGTTTTATATATTTACATATTTATTATATTATTAATTTTGATTTTCTCTTTCCTTAGTTTTGTTTTTGTAGAAAGTGACTTAAAAAATAATCAATTTTTTAATATTTCTTTTACGTTAATTTCTAGTTGTCAAAAAATACAAAACTCTACTAACGATTCTTGATTTCACTAAATAAACTCAAATAAACATGCGTAACGATATAATTTTAAAGCGATACGGTGATTTGTGAAATTATAAAAGGAAAGCGATAATCACACATATATAATTGATAGTTTCGCGTAATATCGAAAATATTTTGTTCCGCACTGGCTTTAACACGACAGAAAATAAGCAAGGTAGACCGAATTTAATGATTTGCGCGAAGGAAGTAACGAATGTCGACGTTTTCTTATCGATCGTTCCGATTGGCAAAAAACGGGAACAAGCTAGATATGTACGATTCAGAACACGACGTGTCGCACGCTTTTATAGAACCATGGCGGGAAAATTTTACTCTCGCATGTTGCCAGAGTAAAGCCGGATTTATAGTGTTTCGCGTTAGACCGTTGGCGCGTTAATTAGATTATACGGTAAGCCACCGAGTTCGTAACTCCTTTTTCGCATAATTCCGTGTACATGGAAATCGCGCACCGCTTCCCAGTCGCTCTCGTTTCATCGAAGTGAAACTGCGTGTCGATATAGCGCGAGATTCCGCACTCACGCGGTCGATTAAGCCGATAAAGTATACCCGAAGGGTAATCTTTCTATAATATTCAGGGCGTTTTTTTGTGGAAGGCGAATAAAACTAACTTATTATTGGTCGAGGAATTAAAAATTAAGAATGACATTGATTAAAAGTAATAGGCATTATTAAATATTTATCTTTTTAGTACAACTGTTACATTATCCACGTTTAATTAACATTTATTATATACTCGTATCTGTTGTATTATCAGTCTGCAATGTTTAGAAAACTTACGACATTAATATGTCGTTTGAAAATATTAAGCAGAAAAGATGAATGAATGATTACAGGACATCATTAAATTTATATCCGAGCACCTCAACATCGCGGACGTGTACGTCACACTTATGTTGTTATGTAAATTTGTATGTTTAACCGTAATTGGGACGCGTGACGAAAGAAGGAAAGCAAAGAAGTGCGCGCGATCGCGTAAGAGGAAATTTGTCTCTATAGAGTTGCGATAAAAGTGACAAATCTTCAGTCAAAAGTGTACTTCTTGACTTCGCGCGTATATATATTAGTATGTATTCTAATTTCCGACCCGAGCAAGAAGAGAAATTCGCAATATGAGATCTCTCAGCTTATAAATTATCTCTCTAAATGCAGGTCAACCAATGTCTCATAATTATTATTTTGCCAAGTACCTCGTAGCCTAAGTTCATCAAAATCTATTTTTAAATCTCAATGCTCTTTTTCTGACTCGAAGAAAATATTTCTTTTGATTCTGCCTTTCTTTTAATTAAAACTATACGTTAACGGCAGTGATAAAATGCAAGCATGATTTTACAGTCTGCTGCATTCTTGTGGCTCCTTGATCAGAACATCGCGTGAGACAAGATAGCATTTGGCTTTTTACGAAGATAGATATGAAAATGTATCGTGATGCAGATTGTGACAAATAGTCATGACAGCGCGATGTCACCGATCCGTGATGGGCACTACCCCGGAAAAAATGTCCATCCACGCAAATCCTTTCCCCCGTGACGTGTATCCCGTTGCTTTACGCGCCAACGATACGCTTTTCGCCCAACCGGGTGAAGGACGATAAAGCGAAAAAAGAAAAAAATAAATAAATTCATTCCTACGTGATACGGAATTAAAGCGAATGGAATTCAGAATGTGAATGAAATAAATTTACAATTTTCTCGAGATTCAAAATTCGAATTTGTTCAAAAATCTTTTGCTTTACCATTACTTAGGTATTTGCCAATTACGATAATGAATTCTTCACGTATATATTCAAGCGAAGATCTAATCTTGATTAAACTGAGCCGTTAATGTATAGCTTTAATCGTCGATTCATTGCTTACGTAATTAAGAATAACGTTTGACACGCCTTTCTTGCTTCCGACTAATTATAAGTGATAAATCCCTCTATTTTATACATTTATTGTAAGTGATTGATCGATGAGTTTGTATGTGGGCGATGATGAATATTAGAAAGCCGTAGATGAAACTATCGTTATATTTTTATTATCGGATCGGTGATTTCAGACACGCATCAAATCAAATGTATCGGATTGAGAAAGTAGATAAAAACTATTTTCTTGTAATCTCGCTTGAAAATAATATATTATTAAAGTTTTAATTTTTATCATGTTTAATATTAATATTAATAGAGATGAACTGTTGAAAATAAAAAATGCCCACAAATGCTTAAGTATTCAAAAATAATTCTTGAATATAGAAATAAAGTGTAATGAAATTAAATAGAATTAATAGACTTTATTTTTATATAAGATGAATAACAAATATGATAAAAATAAAAGAAATGATGATTGATATAAAAATGCGAATTAAATGAATACATTTTTGAAATTATCTATTTAATTAATAATATATTTCTTCGTTTATTATATCTTTTGAATGCGATACTCTCTTTTGCTTCTTGTATTACGACACTTTATCAAAGATAAAGCTTTAAGAGCGTTAATCTCATTATCGCCTGAGAATTGCATCTTAGCATCTCTAGTGTCTTTCTTATCTTCAAGCATTTGACGTTCACACGCGGAGAAAGATCTCGGTACTGACCCACGGTCTCACGATTCGTCACACTCCGAAATAAGATACACGATATAATTGTGATTCCTTTCTTCTCACGGCAAACGAATGATACGCTATCAAACAGTGGAGCATAACTGCAAAATCGTAAATGAAGTATCTACAAACGTATCTATGAAGATATTCTTGATCGAAAAATTTCGCGACTGACTAAACTTTCACCAAAAATTGATTTCAAATTTAATAAATGATTTATTTGGAGAAAGTTTACTCCTGATATATTTTATGTATACTATATGCTATATATCTTTTGTATCCTATACATATTTTATATTTTATATTTTATACATCTTTATGGTAACACATTTTATATTAAATATATAACTTGTCTTTTATATTAAATATATAACACTTGATACTTTAAGTTAAATTAAATACGTACGTATATATTGTAATTATACGTTGCATGTTATCTTATCAAAATGAAACATATGTTAAAAATGTCGCTTAATTTGTGCCAAAGAATAAATATCGCTAAATTGTTGGAATTAAATTATAACGATCGAAATAATCTGGCCTTGTAATTATCTTGGTACTTGTAATTATTTTGAATATTGTGTGTGCGATTTTTTGCAATTTTTTATTTCATTGCACCATTTGTTGCACCTAAGTGTGTATTTTTTGTAATACGCATGAACGTGCGTGCCGCTCGTTACGAGTGAAAAGTAGCAGCTATTAGATTTGCACGCAAAACCGGATCGTACGATAGAAACCGCAGTTCTCCGTTACAGCGAGCCGATTTTACAACGAACTTTCAAGTCGTCGTCGAGAAATTCGACGTTAAAATTGATCTTTAAATTAATTCTTCGAATTAAATTTTAAAAAATTATGATAAATTCTAAATTTAAAAAAGTACTATTATTTATTAAATTTTATTATAATTAAACAATTATGCAAACAAATCGAATTCTTTTATTTCGAATTCTCATAAATATATATGTATCTAGTCTAAAATATGATATATATTCTCTAAAAAAATATATGTTCCGAAAAATACAGACGCTTTATGTAAATATTTCAATGTATTTTGTCAATTTTTTTTAATGTATTTTTTTTTAAATGTAAGGTGTAATAACATATTATTTCGAAGCCACAGAGTTATATTGGACCGCAAAGAGAATTTATTAATGTTAAACGTTGCTTCTCATGCACATGGGGGAAGGGGAAAATGCTCATGACATTACGGTACTTATGGATTACGGTTCACTTACGTATACACCCATGCAAAACCGGATTTCACCGCTGCTGTATATAATGCTGGAAACCAAAAGTCTCAGAGCATCCGTTCGTTGCTCGAGGAAATTTACTCCAGAAGAAGAAGAAGAAGAAGAAGATTTCCGTACGTTTATCGGAACGCTCGCTTCGTTGTCCTAGTTTGGACCAGACCGAGACTCGTCAAGGCTCGTGCCGTCAAGGCCGTTCATCCGCGAATCCCCAGAGCCATCAGAGAGACAACGGTACTTCCGCTTCGTGTCGATCTTTCAAATTGCCGATCCTCCTCGCAGATGAATCCTCTGAATCCAGATTCTTTCAAAAATAACCCTCGGAAATTTTTAAGCTGTTACAGCTACTCTTGATCTTCTTGAATCTCAAATTTTCAAATTTATTAACAGATTCACAGATTCCAAAAATTGAATTTATGCTGATTTTTTATCTTTCGAGGAATATTAAACTTTTAAATATCTTTTTAAAAATCTCTGTTAAATTCTTACGGTCATTCCTGATCACTAATCATACTTGAAAATATTCTTAGAATCTTTTTGATCTTGCACAGCTGATTATCTTCTGTTCCATCCAAAATCTTCCATTTTGAAAAAAATTCTCAGGATATCTCCGGATATATCTCCAGATTTTTTAATTTCTCTGCAGAAGAATCGTTCAAAATTCTGGAAACTTTCCACACACAATTTTTCATTGACTCTTGTCTATTCGGTGAGCACGTCCGGCCAACGCGAGCAGTCGTGCGACTGTGACTCAAAGCTAACACCGGAGTTACGCGCGAGTTAGCACCTGCCGGCTGGTTTGCCGGGTGACGCGGGTCGATTTCTCGAACTGCGAGTGCACCAGGTTTTCTCCTTTTCGAACGACGAAGCGCGATCGGATCAGCGTCGATGTTTATCGGGTTGAGGTGCCCTTTTCCGATCCAGTTTCCAGAATTCACGCTTAGCTTTTAGAGTCCAGCGATCAGCGCAGGATAGCGATCGGGAAAACGGGCGCGCGCGGGTGACGGTCGGCCAACGAACTCACACGAGCACGATTCTCTCTCTCGGAGGAGACCGGTGCGAGCGCAGGAAGCGGCGGACCGGGACTCTCTCGTCGCTCTCGAGCAGATCGGCGAGAGCCCACCTGTTCTCGTACGTTAGATACCGAGGTAGGGATGCGACTCTTCGGCGCTCTGTCCATCGGAGAGACTTTTCTCGGATCTCTCGTCCTTTTGCCTTTCCTCGCGCTGCCCTACTCCCGACGTCGTCAGATCCTGCGACGTTATTCCGCTACGCTCCAGTTTACCAGTGATTTTTGATAGGATGTCCGGCTAATCCTCGGAAAGTTTTCATTGGCAGAAATCTTCAAAGTTTTCAATTGATTTTATATAATAAATATTTAAGAAATTTTGGGAAATTGTTCTTTAAATATTTATAAACGCTTTATAGACGCTTTTATAGACACTTTATAAACGCTTATTGTTCTTTATATATCTATAGACGCTATTTATGGGGGAATTTTGTGGTTCTTTCTTCATATATTAATGCTGCGTTATTATGTGATAGAAATTGTGTTTGAAAATTCTTGAGCATTTAAGAAAACATAATGTGCTACATAATGAATTAGATTAATTTTTAACATAATTTTTACATTAATTTAAATGAGAATTAACAGAAAAATTTGATTCATCATTTTTTTACTTTTATTGTTTTTTGGTTACGAAAGTTTTTATCAAAACATAACATATCAGTACAAATTAGTATCAACATTTTTATTTTATATTTTAGTTTGACGAGAAGGCGACACGTATCCTTTTGAAAAGTAAACGCGACTTAGAAAGCGTGCACAGGAGATTGAGTTCTTTTTCTTTAAACATGCATCTGCATTCGCCGTTAATTCTTTCTCTCGAAATATGCAAAAGGAAGTCTCTTCTCGAGCAAGATGGACAAGAGAGAAGTCGTCGTCACCACGAGGTGGCACCGCTCTTTCTTCTCTTAGCGGCGTCTTATGTCTCTCCCACCTCTGCTCGATTTTCTCACCTCCTCCTCTCGCCTGATCTCACTATAACTGTAAAGAATGATCTTTGTGCTATTGCGTTGCATCTCTTCTCGCAGGTGCCGCTACGAGTCTCAGTGCGAATTTTGTCAGTTTTTGCAACAATAAATGTTTATGAATAGAAACTCATAATTCGTAGGATTATCATACAATTTCCTGCGAATACTAGTAATTTATAGGATTGAGCAATTCTCAATTTCACATGAAGAAAGCCGATCTTTTCAGTATGGATCGTTCCTTTTTTCCGTTCATTTTATAGTGGCGATAATGGTTACTTTAGTATTGTTCTCTTCTCGTGACTAATTAATCGAACAAGGCTAATAGTCTGAGCATAAAAAAAGAAACTTGAGTAATTACTTTATAATTAATATAAAATATAAATTTATGTAAAAGAATATAAAAATAATTAATATAAAATAATATATACAAATAATTCAAAATTTTTTCAACATAAATTTCATTATTTTAATTGAAATAACATGACAAAATGTAATGATTAATGGAATTTAAGAATAGAACTATCAAAGATGGCTAAATTTGGCATTTGTTAAATTATCTATAAAGTTGAATCTTGGTATATATTGGCTTTTAAGAAATTTGGCATTTTCCGCGATCAGAATGAAACCAGTTCAAGCGGTTTCTGAGCCAACGTTTAAAAAATTCAGTACTTCTCGATATAACCAGTCTCTTATCAAAAATTTTTGCACTATTACTTGAATTTTACTTTGAAAACCAGTTAGAGCGATGTTGTGCAATGTATAAAGTATGTTAGAGCTTTTCTAGTATAATTAAAATTTATTTTTGCAAAATTGAGTAAATCTTGGCAGTAAAATTGATTCGTATAAATATATATGGAAATAAATAGAGATATTTATTTCATCATAAGCGATCAACTTTGCAATAGAAGCATTATATGCGTGCACATTAAAAAACAATAAACTAATTTTGCAAGTAAACTTTGATTAGTTGAACAAATAAATAATAAGCTACGCAATGAATTTTATTTTTGCAAGAAATATAAAAGTTCGTTGTTTAAAATATATATTAATTAACGCTTATTTTTTTATCGTAAACAGGCAACTTTTGACGTAGAAACTATCTTACTGCCACAATGTTGCGAATTGTTTTAATTGCTTTGTCACGATTATCGTGAGATTGTCGTGCTCTGTCGCCTCTATCGATTTATTCTTGATATAACCGCGACTTAAAAAACTGTCTGCAGCTATATCAAGTGCTATAATTATTATAAATTCTTTTTCTGCGCGATGGTCGCTCATAAAAACAACGCGTGATCATATGCAAATTCACTACGCATCATAATTAAACTCGTCGTTTCCGTCATAAAACTCGTTCCAATCACTCACTCATATCATGATCGATTCTTGAAAACGTTTCGTTGGTTCTGTTCGTATTGTAAAAATTTTTGCAAGCGAACGTGATTGGCTTGTCATTATGTGTCATCAGTAAATAACTAATCTTTCTCGCGGTGAAAGTTCGAGAATATAGAGCACAATTATAGCAAATGTCTTGGTTATGGCGAACGTTATTTTCTGCATTGCAGTTGCTGCTATTTGAATGAGTTTAAAAGTTTGAAACTTTATTACTATAATTGAATGTGTATTATCAATTATTAACTGATGCAAATGTAATTCTATGTAAAATGATAGAAAATTGATATTTGCGTATAAATAAAATCTATTTTATATGCGACACGTATCAAGTATATTTTAATATAATGCAACATTATATAAGAAAAACATGAAAAACACAAATAAATCTTATTTATATAATATTGATTGCAACACACATATACATTATTCTTTTTCTTTTAATATTAATAGCGAATTTTTGAATTAAAACGATTTCTTTTGCGTCTTCGACTTTATCGTAGCAAGATAAACGTCTTTGCAATCATGATTGATAGAAACTCGCGTGTAATTACATCAAAGATGCGAGAAGGCGTACTCGTTTGGCGTGAAACTTTCTCGCAGTCAACAAACTTTTCGCGAAAACTGATAAGTAATCATCAAGGTGAAGACGATTAAATAAATTTATAAAGTGCTAAGATAAATTTATAAAATTTTCTGATGGGCATATTTCTATGAAAGTATGCGATGCTGCGAATTTAAATATTTCTGTAATTGCAAGATAATCGATTAAGTTTGACGAAAAACGATACAAATATAACATTATCTTATCATAATAAATATATGAGAATTTTGAAGATTTTTATTAATCTTTGAGAATGAGAATTTTGAAGATTTTTATTAATCTTGTATTGTAATCTATACGAATCTGTGAGATAAAGCATACTATAATATAATTAAAATATTATAAAATATAATTGATGTAACTCATTTGTTATATTTTTATCAAATTATTAATAAAATATAATAATATAAAATTATTAATAAAAGAATATAATAACCTTATAAATATAAGTAGAACGTACTGTATACTATAAAATACTGAAAAATAAGCGTGCATACCTTGATATGATATTAAATATAGCAAACAAGACGAGTTTGTAAATTATAAAATGACGTAAAATAATTAACATGAAGTGTGATACTTTTCAAGTCATACACACCTATTTTGCTTATAAATCTTTCTTAGAGATATAAGAGTGTTTTTAATAAACCACGATAGAAATCACATACCTGATCAGTATGCAATAAACATAATTATTTAAAGGAAAATCTATGCAAAGCATTCATATATTATTTTTGTCTTAAAAAAAGTACTACGTTACATATTTAATATACATACATTATATTTAGATATATTAAAGATACGCAAAGGAGAATATAAATAAGAATAATAATATAATTTTTTTTATTTAAAAAAGAAATGTTGAGAAATATTAGAAACGAATTTTTTAAAGATTTTCGAACTATATCTTGTTTATGATAAGTCTTATACTTCATGCAAATTTAATTTTATAATTGGGGAAATTATTGCTCAATCGTATAAAATTAGATACGTATACAATTTAGAAAAATACATAAAGATATATATAGAATATTTCTATGTTGTCTATATTATCTCAACATTGTGAATTATTGAATTTCGTCTAAATAAATTCTTGAGATTTACTTTTGAACATTAAAACAAAAAAAAGATTTATTTGACATGATGCTGTGGAAAATATCTGACTATATTAGGAGCTAATTTGAATACGAGTCACACGTGTCGATAAGATTATACAACGATTAGTAAATCGATGAACTATGCTGCTGTTGCAAGAGGCTCGTCTAGGCCACGAAAAACTCAACGATAAATCGTAAAGAAATATGGAATTTCTGATTCTTTAATTAACTATCAGAGTCTAAGAGCTATATCTATTAACGTGTAGTTAGTCGTGCCTATGTGGATAGTTGCGCCTGATTGGTCCACGAGCAGATAAACATGTTTTCTGTATAACTTCTCGTCGTCATTGTATCTAAGGACGACCGCATTTATATAAAGCGGAGGAGTGCCGTGGAAATTTTATTTCGTTAACGAAAGCGACGTCGTGCCTCTAGAGGAAAGATTTTCGCTGCATCATGAAGGACGAGCTTAAGGTAATCAGGCTATTATTTCGATATCGATCCTAAGTTTTTATTTTAAATTCAATTTGTAATTTTTATTCTTGTCATGCTAAAATATATTTTATATATGTTGTATCGTTTTTTTATGATGAAGATAGTTAGGAAATCGTCTTTATAAATGTATATATATATTTTGTAAATTCGAGAGTTAAAGCTTTTCGTGATATATTTTTAAAATTTAAAATAGTATTATTCTATTTTAAATAAGTATATAAAAATATACAATTAATTGCAATATAATTTTGATTTGAAACCTATAAAAATTAAAGAAAATTTGATATAATGAGAGCTAATGTAACTAGTTAATCTAATAAGAAAAAATAATAGTATTTTCGAAGTGAACATAGAAAAGTGATATGTATTTTTTCAGTATCTTACGGGTTTCGGATGCGAATTATTCAGCGAGGATACGCGTTGTCCTGGGGCGCTGCCTGTTGGGCAGAATAATCCGCAGAAATGTCCATATAATCTTTACGCCGAACAATTATCGGGAACAGCATTCACCGGTGAGTAAAATCGCGTTTCATTCGGAATCCTTTCGATATTTTTGGAGCAATGTGTCTTAAAGAATATTTTGTATTTTGTGTAAGTATATACAAATTTGAGACTTTTCATATATTTATAATATAAACATAAAGTCCGAAATTAAAATTTAAAAAATTAATGTGTTTTAGAATTAAGTTAGAAAATCATTAACTGAGATTAAAAAAAAAGTGTAATTTTATAAAATTTAAGTAATGAAAAATTTTTGAATCGTAATTAAGGAAGATTCCCTTCACGAATCTTTACGTAATACTCTTATCAGACTTTGAGTGAAGCATTAAAACATTACAAGTCACTATTTTAAGATATTACAATTCTGAATTAATTGTTTAAATTATTTTTCACATAAATTTTATATTAATAATTTTTCATATATTTTCATCTATAATAATTTAATATTTTATTACGCAATATCATTTTCGAAAATGCTATTATTTTTACTTCTTAGTTCCACGAAATCAAAATAAAAGGTCGTGGCTCTATCGGATAAAACCATCTGTCGTTCATAAACCGTTCAAGGTCTTTAATCGAGCTTACGATAACGAATCTTACGACTGGAACAAGACATATCCAAATCCCAATCAGGTATCGAATCTAAGAATATTATAATGATTTAATTAAATATTTAATCTAAATTCAGTTTTCTCTCTCAAGTTTGAGATTAAATTTTTCAAATTAAAAAAAGATGAAATAGATCTATTTGTTGCACTGAAATCTTCAAGTGAAGTATTGAAAAATAAAAAATTATTTCTCCGAAATTAACCATTCGCGTTTCCAGCTAAGATGGAAGACTTTTGACGTCCCTAGTCGACAAGATCCTGAAGTCGATTTTATCAAAGGTCTTCATACTCTGTGTGGTGCTGGCGATCCCAGAATGCGTCAGGGTGTCGCGATACATATGTATTTGTGCAATGCTTCTATGAAAGATAGAGCTTTCTATAACGCCGATGGTGATTTTCTCATCGGTAGGTAGTAGTAGGAAGGCGACATTATACTTTTCTTAAAAAAACATACATATGTTAAAACGAAATCCTGATTGCAGTACCGCAATTGGGCGCTCTGCAGATCACCACCGAATTCGGAAAGATGCGATGCGAACCGAACGAGATATGCGTTATTCAGCAGGGAATGCGATTTTCTGTCACTGTTTTCGGTCCATCCAGAGGTTACATTCTCGAGGTCTTTGACAATCACTTTCAGCTGCCGGACTTGGGACCGATAGGTAATCATAGATTCGAACGATCACGCATAGAAATTTCAGAGTTATCTATATTTTATCTATATTATCTATATTATCTATATTTTTAGAATCTTTAGAAAATGGAACCTATTTTATCCATATTATCTATCTTTATTTATATTATCTATGTTATCTATATTTTTAGAAATTTTAGAAAACGGATCCAATTTATGATTTTTAATGTCAGATTTTAAACTCTTTATATTAAATTTTCAAGACCGAACTTTGTGAAAAGTATAATTCTACATCGCATTGTTGAAGAATTAAATTTTTTCAATTGAAAATGGATGAATTAACTTGATTAATTAATATTTCTTGAACGACCAATTTAATAAGCTAATTTGTAGGAGCGAACGGTCTGGCGAGTCCGAGAGACTTTCAGACACCGGTAGCTTGGTACGAGGATCTCGAGACTGATTACGAGATCGTATGCAAATATCAGGGAAAGCTGTTTGTAGCCGATCAAGATCACAGTCCCTTCGATGTGGTCGCATGGCATGGCAATTACGTACCTTATAAATATGATCTCGATAAATTTATGGTCATCAATTCAGTCTCCTTTGACCACTGCGTGAGTAGATTTTCAAAATCATAGATCCAAGAAAGTTCTGAGATCTGAAAGGAAATTTCTACACGTGTAAAATTTCTCATATATGTCAGCTAAAGTTTCTATGTAATAGTACAGGAAGAGGATTAATAATTGAATATTATCTTCACTGATGCGCTAAATTTCTTCTCTCTCTTTCTCTTCCTTAATTCTTTTTAATATATAGATTAAATTTCAAATTTTTGCATGTATTTAATATAATATAATATATATATATAGTAAACATTTCTGTCTCAAAATAATTTGAATAATTTATTTAATTCCACAGGATCCGTCTATTTTTACTGTGCTGACTTGTCCTACTAACAAGCCTGGAACCGCCGCGGCCGACTTTGTGATCTTTCCACCCCGATGGTCCGTGCAGGAGCATACTTTCCGACCCCCTTATTATCATCGTAAGTAGAAAGTAATATATTCCTTTTGCGCCCATATACATGATTTTAGCTAAAAGAAATAAGGACAATGCCCGGTACGCGTTATTAATTTCTTTTTATATCAAATTAATATATAAAAGAAATCACAGGATACGCCAGTGAAATCTGATAAGATTACTGAAACATTATTCGTGAGCCATAAATGTCATAGTTTCTATATCCATTTAAACTTTCATTTAATGAAAAATGCAAGTTTGATAAATAATGGTTTTGAATGAATATAAGACATCAAAAGATGACTTTAGATGTTTAAAACGTCTGTTTTAAATTCTTTTTTGATTTATCTTTTCTGAATTTTTGTTACTTGATAATTATTTGTAATTACATGATGTTTGAATTACGGATTCTCATTGATCTATATAACATGTTTACTGTGAATATGATATATTGAAATTATAAGATCTGCTCTAATATCACGAGTCAAGTATATACGACAGGAGTTCGAGCAAGTATTCCGCCGAACTCGACTCGGTGGCGTCTTTGTTCCGGAAGAGCGCTTCTGAAAATTGTGCAATTGAGTTAGCACAGAGAAAACTCGAAATTTTTTCCGATCGCACAATGTCTCTTTCTTCGATAGGTCGTTTCACCGATTTTCTATCACAATCCGATCGATTACAAGACGGAATGGGCCACTTTCGTTTAATGTCGCAGTCGTCCTTGTCGTCATTATTGCTGTTGTGTTTCACTGTACTTATTATTGCGCTCTTGTTGAGAAAGTTGCGTGCAAAGAGAAAGAGGCATAGGTATAATGCTTATCGACGAGAAGGCATCCTTACGGGTTAAGTAATTGAAAACTACAAGAAGCGATCATTATCAAAACCCCGAGAGCGTCCGTTCCATTGTATAGAAATTACACGCGAAATTATAGGATTCGATTAGGATAATTGTAATGAACTAAACGCGTGATGATATTTTCTGATTGTAAAATTAATTGATTATATCGAGAATCTTATTAAAATCCGACAAAAAATTCTTTACTTGTTACGAGAGGAGAAAGTAATTAATTTTATCATCGAATATCGAATGTGTAAATATATTTCATTATTAAAACAATTTTGCATATTTATGCATATTTAATCAATAAATAATTGTATCAGTAGAAAATTATTATGAAAATTATTATGAAAATTATTATGAAAAGATGACTGCAATTATATCTTTTTATGAAATATTAATATTTTGTCAAATAATTATTTATCAGTATAAATAATTTAATACAATGTATATTTTTATAGAAAAAGATTTTATAAATTTAATTATTCTAGGGAAAAGAAAAAACAGGAAGAGAGCAATTATTTTAAGAAAGCAAGTAAAAAATAAGAAAATAATAATGAAAAAATTAGTATTAGAGTTTTTCATTTGTATAACATTAAAATCTCCCACATAATTGCGGAAAAGTCGTTTTATAGATTCAAATAAATAGATTTTATAGAATAAAATTAATTCGTGAAATATTTCAATGACATTTTAAACTAGTAATACAATTATTTGCTTGCTTTTTTAAAATAATTGTATTTCTTTCTTTTATCTTAAAATAGTGAAATTTATGAAAGTTAGTTAGTTTTTTATGGAGTGTATATATCACATATATTGAAAGACATAAGATTTTTATTTCATTAATATGAAGCTATGCAATATGAAACATATGATACGTATCTCAAAATACTAGCGAGTGTCAGTAAGAGTAGCTGTTCGCTGCTTTCTCCGAGATTTGATAACCAGTATAGCGGCGTATTTTCAATGCGGACCATTCTCCACATTAATGAATAAGTCGGCAGCGCGTGGAGAACGATAATATGCAAAATGCGCGGAATTTCCATTACAGATCCCGGTGCATCTCATTGTGTGATCGCGAATCGTCATGACGCGCAATATGCGCTCGTTTCGCATGCTGGTTTTTCAATGATACGAATCAATGACGAAACTCAACGGTGATTCATTATTTAAATGATGATTTTAATTTATTTGACAGCTATTAACAGGCATGTCGGATCTCGAAAATATCCATTATAATATCATTAAGGAAATTAAGTCATTATTTAAAAATTATTTAAAAAATTTAATTAATGTTTGGATTCAATTCCATACATAAATTTCGGACATATTTTGCGGATTAATTTACATAATTAGGCGATTGATTCAATAATAGCTTCTTTTGAAATGTCATTATGTCAGTTGTAATAATTTATGTTTAACAAAATTTATGTTTAGAAGAAATAACATGTTTGTTTTTCTTATTATACTTTGTTTCTTTGTCTTATTTTAGATACAGTAATTTATATTGATATATTACATTTGTTATTTATATTATCAAACAGTAGTGAAAGTTAATAATATATTATAAATTTATTATCTCTTTTTCACAGCTTATATAAATTATTAAGAAAAATATACTTTGAAAACTTTGCTGTTTAATTTTTAGGAAATTGCATGAGCGAATTTATGGGACTTATAAAAGGTCGTTATGAAGCGAAGGAGAACGGTTTCTCTGCTGGTGGTGCATCATTACACTCTGTCATGACTCCACACGGTCCTGATAAGCAATGCTTCGAGGCCGCGACCAAAAACGAACTGAAACCGGAACGCATCGGCGACGGTATGCAAGCATTTATGTTCGAGACCTCGTACAGCATGGCCGTGACGGAATGGGCCAGTAAATTCTGCAACAAGCTGGACGATGCCTACTATGAATGCTGGCAGGATCTACGGAAGAACTTCGAGCCTATCGCCGTCGATAGTTTAAATGCACGCAATTATTAATGAATTTGCATCTTAACGCGATCGACCATTATCAATAAGATAAATCTTTGATATTTTTCATTTTGTTTGTTTTATTGTTAGACTTTTTAAGAGCATGTGTTTTTAGATGATCGTATGTTTACTTTCTTTTTTGATTTGTTTTGATGAGATAGAAAGCTTTTCTCTTTCAAACAGAGCATATTTTCCCTTTCACTAATGACTGCATGATATAAAGAGTTTTTTAAATATCTTTTACAGTTGTATATATATATATATATATATATATATATATATATATGTATGTATGTATATATATATATTGTTGTGCGTCCTGTTACCATCTTTTTCTCCTCCAAGAAATCTTTTCATAGCGTGTCGCGTCCGAAACATATCGTGCAAAAATATAAAATTATCTGGTGCGTGCAGTTGCAAATTGATTATAAATTCGCTACATCGACAATATCGCGTCCGCATGAAGAATGTGTTACTGAGTGCAAAGAACTTTTAATCGCATTTACCGTCTACCAAGACACGACGCAATGCGATTTGACGAAAGTATGTTAGATAAGGAGGCGGTGTGTATATGGTGTCTCGAAACTTTCATAATAACATAAACGTAAACTTATTCATAATAATAAATATATTTTCAATTAAAAGAACCAGCGTAATTAAATTTAAATGGAAAGTGCTTTAATTAAAAAGTAAAAGAATCTTTTTTTGAAGAAAAAAGAAAAACACATATAATCTTAATTAAATTATTCTCGACATTTTAATGTTGCAAATAAAATAAGGTTAATAAGCCAATTTTTAATTATGATTAACCAACGAATTCGTTGAAAAACTGAAATATTTTGTGTAATAGTATATAAAAATAGTAATGTACTCATTTTTAACATTGCATTATATATTATAATTATAAGCAATTCTTGTTTCTAGTAAAGCAGTTTGTAATAAATCATCTTATCTATAATCTGACGTTTATGAAATCAACCAACTATAAAGATAAATATGAATTATACTATTTTTTATTTTATGTTCCAACGCGCATGATAATTTTGTGATTTAAATAATCCTTTTTTTAAACACGTATCAAATTTTATCCTTCTTTTTAATATATATCTCGTTTTCTGTAGAATTTAGAAAATAAAAGTTATAAAAATAATGCTGTTAGTTCCTCTTACTCTAATTATATCTTATGTTTAATTTTTCTAATAGTTTGAAAGTTATCAATATTGTTTTAATGCTTGCTTTTTATCTTATCAAAATCTAAGAAAATTTATCTTCTTCCTTTTATCGATCATATTTTTAGATTTATATTTTACAAAGCACGTATTATATTTGTTATAATTTAAAGCATCGAAGAAAAGATGATATAATGCCATATTTTTCTCTCTTGGTTTTTTCTTACTTATATAATAGTTCGTATAGTAATTTTTTGTTTATTGATTTTTATTCATTGATTGATTCAAAGATTTGATCATTGAATCATTGATACTTTGTAGAGATCGTTTTTGTCGACTCCAAGCGATGTAAGCAGTACCTATCATTTCCAGCAGAGTCTTCATTGTGCCGATACGCAGTTAGTCTCGTCTGATAGAAATATTTGCTGTTTCGCATTGTGCACGCATATTTTACGTTGTTTAAATCTACGACGAAGCATGTAAATCGGAGTATACGAGATGACATCGTGAAAATCGGAGTCGTTGTCAAGCTTCAAAGCGTTTGATATGTTGAGGTCGATGACACGTGTTGTCTATCAAGTGTTGTGTATTGTCAAATAACGGGTAACCTAAAAATGCGTGTAACAATCCTTAGCTTCTTCTTCGTGATAGTTCTGTGTTTTTTGACTGAACGTGCCTTAGCTTCATATTGTTATCCAGATTACTGTCAAAATCTAGTAAGTATTATATTCTATTTGTCACACGTACAGCACAATAAAACACACCCATATACATACAGATGTAATATGTACATCGATTTCAAATGATCAGTAACATCACATGGCATATATACATAGGGTGTCTCAAAAAATTGCACACTTTTCTTTATATATTGATTTGTTAATGAAATATTAATCTTAAAATGAAAGTTAGATCGTGAATACAATCTTTTTTTTATCATTTTATAACATAAATTAATCTTGTTATGTAACTTCTGTTTTCAAAGTAATATTCTCAAAACAACATGTAAATTATGCAAACGTGATGTGATTGGCTTACGCATGATGACTACTCCTATAAATATGCTTAGTATAGATCTAAATTGCTCATTTATATATATATAATTGTACAGAGATAATGAACAAATATTATTTTTGCATTATATGTAACTGATATAAGATTTAAAATAAAAATTTATCTTTTTATTCAATCAGTATAACAATCTTTTACCTTGAATTGATTACTTATCAGTATTATACATACATAGACAAATATTACGAGAAGTAAAGGGTCATATGATATAAATAAAAAATTACAAAAGATTTAGAAACCCGACGTAAGATTAATTACGGAATTGAAATTATTTAATCAAATTATTCTTACATCTAAAAAAATAAAATAAGAGAATATTACAAAAAAGACAAACGTTTCATGTCGGTCTTAACGTTTCGGTCTTATCCAGATCTTTTTCAATGTCATACAAATCAAAATGACGAAATAAATATAATTGAAGCAATATCATTTTCAATGTTATTTTCTTCTTTTGTTCGATTCCATTATCATTTTGATTTGTATGACATTGAAGAGGTTTAGAGACCGAAACGTTGTGTTTGTCTTTTTGTAATATTCTTTTATTTTATTTTCTGGAGCTAAGAATAATTTTATTAAATAATTTCAATTTATGTACTTAATCCTACGTCGAGTTTTTAAGTTTTTTGTAATTTTTGAAATATTTTATACCTGTAATAATTTTTTTTATTTTTTTAGACTCACCTGGTACCAACACCAGGTTTCCGATGTGTATTAACGCGGGTAGAACATGGGAAAGGTAAAGAATATAATAAAGAATATAAATTAACGAAGATTCTCTCTTTTATGAATGAAATTACGCATTATTGCATGACTTTTTAGATTGCGCAAAGTTAAAGTTTGACGAAGCCGATAAGAAATCATCTAAACAAGATAACGCAATCTTTGCATTATATGCATACATGAAAAACTTTGAAGTTGAACAAAAAAAAGCGACAGCATTTAATATATCGATCTCAGATATTAATTTTCATAGTAAGGAAATATCACTATCAAAATATTTAATATTCAATTTAAAGACAAATATTTAATTAAATATCTTCCACTGCAGCATCCCCACTTTTACACTAAAAATTTATTTTTAAAATAGGGTTAATTATACGGTATCAAAATATCGCCAACGAGAATGAGAATGCGTGTAGATACGTTGAATTGTACGGAAACGCTACTCATCCTGCACCAAAAGAACTATACGTGTCGTGTCCATTTTCCGATGCTACGTATGAAGGATCCCCGTATCGCTTGGAGTATCTTATGATCGGCGAAAATTTCGTGTACAGTAAAAAATATATTTTCTATGTGCCGCAACACAAATTTATCGGTAAGTCCTTTCTTCCATGATTCTTCATCTTTGTTGTTTATAAATTGTATCTGTACGAATTTTTCAGAGGATGGCGTCCCAGTCGAAAACTTCACGCCTTTTATGTACATAGATTTATCGGATTTATCGAATCTAGCGGTGTACGTACAATCACTTCCATTGACGTACAATGTGACGAAATATAAAGTATGGTTAATTAATAACGGTACGAAATCGGTCAGCACTGCAATTATATCCAAGAACAAAAATAATGGACTCATACGGTATAATTTCTCGGCGCCGGATGGCGTGTATTACGTCAAAGTCGCGGCGTTACATCCAAAGTGTGATAAATATGGATGCGCGAATAGTACATCGCCGTATATATGCATAAGTAAAGATAATTTAGCGAAGCAATTTTTTATCTCGTAACATTAACGACTTGCTTAATATCGTTTTAAATTGCATTTCTTAGAACACGAGTCCGATCGATTGCTGATTATGATAATCAGTCTAATATGGATACCACCAGTCTTATTGTACGCGTTGTATCATGCGTTTAAACTTTATAGGAAGAAAGGTAAGAATTTAATTTTTTCTTGATATTTTTTTCAATAAATTATTCTTATCTTTTTATACGGATCTATTAATTAGTTTTAAAGAGAATAGCAATAAGACCAAATTGTTTGCTGGTCTACTCCCCGACACACCCGGCACACGTGAATGTAATGGCGGAATTGACAAAATATTTGAAATGTTGTAATATCAACGTCATGATAGATATGTTTGACATCCCAGAAACTACCAGCAAAGTAAGTAATGAATTAATAAATCGGTATGTCTACAATTTTAATTATTGCAAAATAAATTTGTGATAATAAATTTGTAATAAGAGTTTGTGATGACACAAATATAATAATAAAATTAATTAATTAATTAATACAGGAAAATATAATATCTTATAACGTTGTTGCAGGATCCGGGACTCTGGTGCAATATCGCGTTTCAGGCTGCGAATGTTGTGTTAATCGTGACATCCCCGCCGATGTCATCTGTGAAATCTGATACAACGATCATTTATCGAAACGTGGATAATCATTTGTTACGTCTGCTGAAAGAGAACTATCCGCAGAGAAACAAGAGATATTATGCGGTATACCTGCCATACTGTAAGTCAGATCATATACCAGAAGAAGCGCGACTCTTTAAGAAGTTCCATTTACCTGAGAATCTGACGAAGCTTGTGAAAACGATCCATGGTATCAGTTGCTTGCGATTTCTGACGGCATCGGATACAAAATTATTGGAAAGCATTAGATGCGCCACGATAAAGATTTTTGAAAACGAAGCTAGTAGTACACCGATGAAAAACACCGATGAAACTGGTAAGTCGCAATCAAAAGTAGATTCTTTTTTTTACTATTTTAACAATGTTCTTGTTGTCATCTTGTACATTTTTTTTATTTTTATATTGAAGTATATATATATATATATATATATATATATATATATATATACTTCTAAACACTACTAAAAATTAACACTACTAAAATAATTTTTGTATATTTTTTTTTATTCGTTTCACTCGATAAAGTTGTCATCATTGTTATTATCACTGACATTATGTCAACACTTTTAGTAATCAGTCAATTTGAATTTTTTAGATGGTTTGTTGTCATCAATCATTAAGAATGAAAAAGTACAAGACATTAAAATCGATCGGTCCAATGAGGTTTATAAGCTTGATATACCGAATGACGATGTCATACCTCAATCTTTTACGACAAATATTGATGAATTGAATTTACTTGGCGAGGTTAGTGAAGAAAAGAACCTTGACTTTAATTTTACGAAGAATGACTGTGAATTTCACATCGACAAATTGAACTTGTGATTTATATATATATATATATATATATATATATATATATATATATAGTGATTCATATATATATATATATATATATATATATATATATATATATGAATCACAAGTTCAATTTATATATATATATATATATATATATATATATATATATAACTCATAAGATATTCATTTTCTATATCATGAATGATTTTTTATGTGACAATAGTTCAAATAAAAAATAGTTTTCTATTAAAAAATCCTATAACTTGTATTAAATAAAACTTCCGTCCTGCTTCTGTATTCTAAAATTTAAATTATATCTTTTTATATATAATTGTACTGTGCAAATTAGTAAAAAAATTTTATTACATATATTATGTATTATATCTTTTATATTAAAATCACATAAGCATTTTTAAAAGTAAATTTTTATAAAAAAATCACTTGTTCTATTTTTCTAACAAATCTCCTTTTTCTCCTTATTAATTTTTCTTATCTTTTTTTAATTGTAATTTTTCTTATTTTCAATAAAATTATTATTGGAAAAATAAGTACTGCTGAATATTAGAGAGGTAAAGGTAATATAAAAATGGACTCTCCATGAAAGCCTTTTTTATACATTTCGTAATATATTAATCACAAGAAAATAATATGGCACAATGTTAATCGGTTCATAAGGCGCATCGTTCGATATCGTTGGTGTTTAACACAATCGGTCAATAACGAAAAAAAAATGACACAAATCGAAATCATGCGCGGTTGTCGTGGAATCTGTAAATCGATAAATAACTAGGCTAATCATGTGGAATGTTACGTTTTATACATAAATACAAAAAGGACGATTTCTCGTCCATTATATTCAGTACATTGAGGTACGTCAAAGCACATTATGGATACGGTTTGTGCCAATCGAAATTCGCACATATGTTTCGTAAAAATTCTATCTTTTCGTATCACTTCGTCGTGCGATTTGCTGCTTTGTGTTAGACACACGAAAGCCACAAAAGCTAGTGCGATAATATTTCATTTTAAGAAAATATTTCATTTTAAAGGAAGCGTGATGATTAAGTTTCAAGTCAGACAATTAAATTAGCGCCATGGATAGGGTGTCTCGTCGTACAACTTCACAACCATAGATATTTATCAAGAAAAATGATGGAAGACCATCTTTAACTTCTTACAATATTAATATCTCTCGCAATTATATCTCGAATAAAATTTCTGTTGTGTCTCGATTAAAATTCTATTATTTCAATTTTAATCCACTTAAAATGGAATAAAATTGAAATAATTAAAAATTAAAATTGTTAACAATAGAAAACAATTTATAATTTAAGACACCCTGTATTCTTAGAACGCAAAAAAGCTTGATGTTCTTATAATGAGCAATTATTTTCGAATCTCTTATCACACTTGCATAGTGCGATATGCAGATTTTAAATGCTAAAAATTATAAAACCTAATATTTTCGAGAAATCGCACGAATAAATATAAATCGCACGAATAAATGTAATACATAACTATTATCATTGATAATAATAAAAGCAGCCTTATCAGTGATGATTGATGGACAGTCATATGACTTTAAGTACATGAAAGTAGGACAAATTACTAATTTAATTTATATTTATTTTTATAATAAACGCTCTTTGCGCAGTATAGTTTGCTCTTAATTTTTGATAGAACCTCATTCAGTCGTTTCAAAAATTTCTTTTACGATATTTCTTAACTTACAGTTTCTTCATTTTTGCGTAATTGATACTCGTTGCTAAAGCTGCAATGTTAGTAAATTTTCATTTATTTATTTTCACTCAGCACATTTTTATATTTACTGTATTATTATCATTCTCTACAATGCGTTGTCTTTAAAAATGGCATTTCACGCAAATCACATTGTCTTCCAATGTCCTCCTTGTTTGTACATATTTTTCTCTCTCTCTGTCCCTACGTTAAATAAATATTCTTCTTTTTCGCATAACTCGGAATCGTTAATTATTTCATTATTCAGCTGTCTTAACTTTTTTCATTCACCATGTATTAGTCTCAAGATAAAGAAGATATCGAGACTTAGGAAACTGGTGTTTCCCATTTTGAAATTTTCTCATTTATGTCACATTTGTTTCAAATTCGACACAATATATTATCCAATACGAGATTATATCAATCAGTTCGTCACGTTATTATCGTTCTTGTCATCATCTATACTACTAAATACCAGAAGGTCTTCTGTCTCCACCGATTTCTTTCCCTGCATATCGATGTAGGATTGAGGACGTTCGTTCGAAGGTGTTGTCAAGTCATTTTCGCTGTTGCTGGTCATACTGATGTTGCGTAGCTTTATCGGGCTTTCATAGTGATTAGCGTTCAGGTTCGCTGGTTGATCGTTTACGTACGACGACTTAACGGCTTCCTCAGGAAATGACGCTACGGACGGAGCCGCCAAGCGCCAAAGCGCCTGTAATTTATCTATCTTGTCGCATTTAGTAACTGGTTCAGAAGACATTCGACCAAGATAGTTGACGGTATTCGTTTTAAAAGTACTGGCAGTCCCGTTGTCCACTTGATCGTTTTCAGAACCTAAAAAAATAAAATAAAAATTACATAATCCTCCTAATCGTATTATTTTAAATCAGTTAATTATTAATAATTATTAGCGACGATTGAATTATAAAGGTTAATATTAAATGATAAGATTTTGGAAAAATAATTTGGAATTGTCAGAATATATTCTAATTTATAAATAATAATTTCTAACAATTAAATTATTAAATATGATTTGTTAATTATTAAATATAAATTGTTAAATATAATTTATTAATCTTTATAATAGCGAATTGTAAATGGTATTTCGAATGGGCTTGTTGATTTCACTTACCATTTGCGCTATCTAAGGCATGCAAAGATGCAAAGTAAGCTTGATTATGGACGGTTCTTGGATTAAGATCAAGATACTCAACACCATCCTCTAACATACGCTCCCAATGGCTGGTCAATTCTTTAAACGACGGTCGCATGCCAGGCTCTTGATGCCAACAGGATACCATCAGTTTATATCTGAAAAAATATCTCTCATAAGCAATCGAATGGAAGAAATGTGTTTCCTTAGAAGTTATAAAGATAGAAAATAAGTAATGTCCCGCCTGAGGTGAAAGAGAATAGATTTTCACGATAAATTGTAAGAAAGTTAGTCTATTTTATATTATGTTGGGGCATTTTTCCAAGAACATAGCTTTAGCAACGACAATTGAAAACATGACACTCGAGGGGCGAATCATCCCTGTATAAATTATTACTTTTTATAATAGTATATATATCATACTAATTTCATAATCATAACACGGTATGTATTGAGGCTGACTCTTCGCAGTATCTTGATCTAATTTTCATGAAGATGATGAATATTTCATTTGTGATATGAAGTCACGCCACCATAATCATGAATTCTTTGATAATAATTACAGATGAATTCCCTTCAGTTATAAATATCATATGAGTGACAGTCGCATGTAGTCTTAAGTTCATTTTATCAACATGAATTAGCTAAGTTAATTATAAAGAATTTACTCGGGAAATGCTAAATTTACAGAGATAAACGTAAATTTATACGTTGAAAAGAAAATTATACAATAGACAAATGTCGAAACTAATTTTCATTTAAAAAGGAAATTTTAAATATTAGATTTTTAAAATAGTTTAAAATAATTTTTTCATTTTCTTTTTGTCTCTCTCTTACAAGAATGATAGATAACTTATAAAAGATGACACGATTGTTATTAACTTACAATTGTTGGGAGCAGTTGAGAGGTTTTTCCATACGGTAGCCAGCCTTCAACAGATTGTAGAGATTATGTACGTCCACTCCGGGATACGGTGAGGCTCCTAATGTGACCAATTCCCATAGGAGCACGCCAAAACTCCATACGTCCGATTTGCTGGTGTACACGTGATCAGCCAGGGATTCCGGCGCCATCCATTTCACAGGTACTGCAAGCACCAATCGTAAAACCCTTGGATAATGCGAAGTACGAGTCGGGCGAGTCATTAAAAATGTTTTTCTAGCGAATTCGTCGAGTGAATTACGAGAGGATTACTCGGAGGTCGCGGTTGAATTAAAGTCGTTAATATCAGGTTAAAATGGTATTATCTGTGGCTTGCACTGTTGCACTGATTCTTTCCAATTCTAAACACGTATTTATAACACGTTTTTCAATTTGTCTACATTTATCTAATGACTTACGAAACGTCATGGTATTTATTGTGATGTATTATATTGATAAGTTTCACATACTTTTTATCTTCTAGAGAATGAATAAGAATAATTAGTTGATTCAGACATTGTTAGCTATTGCTTTAAAATAATATTTTAGTGATAAAATGTCAATAAATGTTCAAGGATATTAATTAGTCAATGATCTTACCTCGTCCTTTGCTCCGTTTCAAATACGCATCGTCCTCGTACACATCACGAGTTAAACCAAAGTCCGAGATCTTGCAAACCTTGCCAGTTGCGAGCAAAACATTTCTCGCCGCAAGATCTCGGTGCACCAACTGCAGTGCGGAGGAAACTTTGATTAATAACTCTACGAAGTTGAGAGACATTTCGCAACTTTCGCATTCCCTTCCAGAATAGCAAAGTTACAATTAAAGTTGATGTGAATGTGTTGCAGTAATTTTTAATTATTGATTTTTATATATAATCAATCATTCAATACATATTGAATATGATACATATTCAATATATATATATATATATATATTAAATATATATATATATATATATATATATATTATATATATATATATATATATACATATTTAAATATTTTATATAATAATTTGAAATAAAAATATGAAGTAAATATTGAAATAAATTTGAAATAAATATTTCAAACATTTTATATAAGAAGATTGCATCGCACCTTAATATCGGCGAGATATGCCATTCCTTTGCTTATTTGCCAAGCGAATGAAAGGATATCGCGTGGCGTTATAATACAGTTCGATGCATTATTATCACATTGCGATTCTTCGCTAGCGTTGATCGGCGAGGTGGAAAGCAGAGACGTCGAACCGGGAATTCTGTTTTCCGACTCCAAATGCCGGCTGCGTCTCAGATAGTTGCTGAAATTTCATATAAATTTATCCTATAAACCGCAAGCAATGTGCGGAGAACTGTTGGTCAATAATCTGTCCATTCTTGAGGGACTGGATTGCAATAGTGGTGTACCTTGGCATGTGTTGCATCCACGAAAAAATTTAATTACCGAGAGCAACTGGTTTCGCAAAGGTTATTGTCCCGGCAGTGGTGAAATTCCACGTGCGATGGAATTCCACAATACAGCAAATTTCCAGAAATATTTCCGCGTTTATAAGTCGGCCGACGCATAATATCATTCATTTGAAATGTATATGTGGGCAATCGTAGAAATCGTGGCATAAGTAGAATAAAATTACGTAAATCATTTTTATATCATTACTGAACTATACAAAATACCAGGAAATGTATGCAAAATATTGGACGAATAGTAAGAATTAATATCCGAATATTATTTAGTTATTCTTAATTTGCATTATTCTCTATAATTTAAAAGAAAATATTTTCCTTAAATCACTAAAGAGAATTTTTCTTTCTTCAATTTTCTATATTTTAATATGTATTTGTCCAATTCTTCTCTTTTTGCTAAACTCTTTAAAATTTATTGAGCATTTATTATTATTATATAATTTCTTGAAATTTTTGAAACAATATTAATTTCATGTTATTTTATATAAAATATATATATTTGTAATTTATAATTATTAAAATAAGAAGAAAAGCAAATGTAAAATTCCCTCAAGAAATGGTAAATATAAAATTTTTTTTAGAGAAAATAAATATTATTCAAAGATAAATATTTTTACAACGAGAAGATAAATATTTTTACAACGAGAAGATAAATATTATAAAATTTCTATTAAAGAAGATAAATATTATTCGAAAATAAATATTGCAACGAGAGATGTAAAGCAAGATAAAACCAAATTCGATTACGCATATTACACGAACCGCATCGATTCGCTTCTAGTCGATTAAGAGTTATCGATAAGACTAGAACCTCGTGAAACGGAAGGGCCATACATAACGTTAGGACAAACGTCGAATATATCACGGTGCATACTTACCGTAAAGATCCGAATTCGGCGAATTCGATGATGAGATAGACCGGCGCGCCTGTTGGTATCGTGCAGGCACCCAGTAGTCGGATCACGTTTGGATGCTGTGCTTCTTTCAGCAGCTGGTATTCGGACAGCAAATCCGCCAACTCGGAAGCACACGCGTTCTCCTTCAGCGTTTTCACCGCGACGGTGGTAGAGCCAGGTATCCCGGCGATATTTATGGCTTTAGCGCGTAGAACGCGTCCGAACTCACCCTCGCCCAGCACTTGCTCGATTTTCAGCAACGAACGTGAAAATTCCCATTTCGGATCCGGCTGAAATTCCACACAAAATTTGAATATTTCTACAATTAATTTAAAATTTTTGACACGTAAAAGCTCATTTTAGATAATAATAAATCAAAATAATAATTTTGATTTCGAATCCGGTTGAAATTCCATACAAAAATTGAATATTTCTATAATTAATTAAAAATTTTTGACATAAATTTTTACGTAAAGGCTCATTTTAAATAAAATTATTAAAAATTTAAATAATAATTTTGATTTCACTTAATTTTTTTTGTTATTAAACATTCAAACATTGATATCTTAACTCTAACATTATTTAATATTATATTTTTTTAAATATTATTTATATATAATTTTAAAGAAATATTACAAAAAAGTAATAAATTGTAAGTAAAGTATAATATTAAATAATGTTACAACTAAGATATCAATATTATCTAACACATTTATATACTTATCCGCAACTTTAATTTTATTTATATTTAATAACATTAATTAATTATATTATTTTCCTATTCTTACTTTTACATACGTTTTTACAATATGGAGAATAATTTGAAATTCGAACAAAGATAAAGCGAGGTGTGAGCACCGATTAATAAATCCTTTCGTCCCGGTTACGATAAACTCTGCTCTCTCTAATCCAGCGTTACGCCTCGCTGGAACATGTTTCCAGGTTCGTGTCAGACGATATCTATTCGTATTTACTTCGCATGAACTGCTTCGCAAAGGACGCGGGCGGATATTCAATTAAACGACGTTCAGGAATGATAATAGGATCACGTGGTTAATGAAAGATGCTGTCCCGAATTAGCAGCTGTCGCAAATTAGTGTATTAATACATTATAAGATCTACTGAGAATCTCACTCTACATCCTGTAATTAAACATCCATTAATCTATTCATTATTTTATGGAAATTTGATAATATCAATAAATGATGCGTAAATCATATTTGGGAAAATACGACGCGAGATGGATATTTCTCGTACTCTGCTTCACATCTCAAGCAAAGGAATCGATAACAGAAGACTTTCTCTCACGCTATTATGATCAAACTTCTTCACAAAAAACATCTTTCGCAAAAGACTTTCGATACATAAATTTTCGATATCTAACACCGTGATATCCACTTACGAAAATCATATTATTTTTGACACTTTCGTATTTCCTCTCTCGATAAAATTTTTCGAAGATTCGTATCTGTTTTTTCTCTCCATATATATATAATGCATGAGTACAGATCATAGCAAAATGCTTTATAACTTTAACTTGGGAATTTTCGATTTTGCAATTTCGAGCAGGATCATTAATGTATTACGATTAACGTAAACAAGAAAATAATATAATTGAGTTATGCTGACAGTAAGCAACTAAGATCAAGTTGCATAGATTTCAATTTCGTGGCAGGAAGGAATTAATTATTAATTAGAGCAGATTAATTTCGTGCTCATCAGATTCTCGTAATAAAATCATTCTCCCGTAAGATATGATAACAAAATTAGGATGCAGAAATGCTCGATAGATTTAGATATACGTCACGAAAAACTTTACGTGCCTTACAAACTCACTGAACCGCTCACGTCATGTTAGTCGCCTTCGTTCCGACTTCATCGAATAAAAGCGACGACTTTATCTCGTCGCTGTCGTTTCAAGAGGAACGCACATTTCGCAAAGAATAGAAATATCACGAATTCTCTCTGCCGACATTTCACAGGTTTCTTTCTTCTTCATCGATATTTTTCAGTTCTTTTATTTGATTGTGGATACCACCAAGCAAAGAAATGCGCACCTTTCTGTTGATTCAAGAGATGAAAAAAGTTTTCTTTTTTCTTTTTCTCTCTCTCCCTCTCTCTTTCTCATTTTTTTTCTAAAAAACATCATTTTATAAATGTTATAAATATGAATTTTCAAAATTCTAAAAATAATAAGATATCAATTAAATTATAAATAGAATGTACATATAAGATATATATTCAATAAATTAGTGCAATTTTATAATGTCTATACTTCGTAATTCTTTTTACTTGATATCCGATTTTTGCGATCTTTGAAGAAAATGCAATGAAATGTACCTGTGTATTTCCTTTTCTTTGAAGAGAGGAAAAAAGAAAAATTCTCTTTCCAACTAGAATCTTTATTAACTAAGTCTTTTTCATGAATAAGCAAAATCATCGCAATAAGATTTTTAGAAAATTTTAAGAAGAATTTATTTAGTTCTTTGGATAAAATTTGCGGCTACCCTCATAATTTCAAACGTTGTTAATTATGATAAAAAATTTCAAGAATTATCCCGAGATGCGGGAGAATACATCGAACTGTACTTTAATTTTGGAGTAACTTTCGGAGCAAATACGAACAGTGAGTTTTTGTCACTGACGATGAGCGCAGCTGTTGGATGTGGTTTCTTTGCATATTTCGTTAAATGTAAATTACCAGTCTCTAAGTACTAAGATCGTTATTCGTCGCTATAACGCGAGAAGCACGCAGTAAAATGCATAGTAAAATGTGAATTATCTAAAATAAAGAAAATCATCAACAATGCGAGAAATGGGAAACCGCTTTTCTGCTTTTAAGCGGTAGTAAACGACGATTTCTTTCGTATTCCTGACATAGTTTGCAGAATCCGTAGAGTTACATTCTCTTCAAAATAATATCTACGATTTTTCAGATTCTCCAAATTCATAAAATTTCCGAAATTTTCAAGATTTTCAAGGTCTCCAAAGAATTTTAGATTACGTTTTAGATTAAAGCAATCTTAAATTTCCTGTTCCTTCCGATCACCAGTTGAAACGTTATATTTTCACGACACGATATCTAGTGATTCTCTTGAGAAGGTGCGACATGCAGCTTTACGAAACGCTCGTCTTCCTCGATGTTTCTAAGAGCAATCGAACGATATGCGCGAGCAATGGGATTAACAGACAAATATTCTAGACCTGAAGACTATGTAACTCAACTGAGTTTCCGAGTTCGCGTTTAGATTCCGAGAAGTGACCTCTTTGTAGTTTCGTGCTTCTTCATGTGGAAAGCTGAGGGAGCTTACGCGCTTTAGCATACCGCTGCTTATGCGAGATTATGCGGTTGCACGCACATATGGTATATCACATGCGGGGAGCAACCGTGAATCGTGTTGCGCAATTAAAGAGACAGGTGTAGAAAAGAGGCAAATGTTTACGAGTTTTCTTTATAATATAGGAAGAGAATTTATATTAAAGAAATAAGTGAGATGAAGTAAGAAACTTTTTCTTTTTATTCTTTCAGTAAACTTATCTTTCATAAAAAGTTTGTAAAAGAATTAGGATCTTGATATATAATTTGGAGTGGTTTTATTAAAAAACTACAACGAAAAAATTTGATTCTTGAATTGACATGTAAAAAGACTCTTACAGAATAAGAGTCTTCTTGTTGCTCATTTTATATTTCTTTATTCGTTTCATATTTCGTTTTATATTTCAAATGCAGCAAATATATGTAGCAAATATGTGTGTTTTTAAAATAGAAATAAATAATCTTTCTTGTAGAAAATATTTTCGTATCTAATACTAAAATAATAATTCAGCTGTATTTAATAAATTAAAGCTTAAGTATTTAATAAATTAAAAATAATCTGCTTGTTCTAAAGATAATATGTATAAGTATATAATTGACCTCCGAATAATTTTATTATTATATTAAAGAGTTATTAGAACTTCGTCTTTCTTATCTCACGTCATTTACTGAAAAGTTTCAATTCTGCTGCGGTTAAATTAACATCGACATTAAAGTAATAAGAAAGTTTCCACAAGACTTATTAGATAACATCGATTCAAAAAATATGTCTGCGCTCAGAAGTACAATAATTTCATTACGTTCAATTGTAGCTTTTAAACACAAAAGTACGCATCTTATGCTGATTATTGTGCTTCTATTATCAAGAATAAATATTCTTCTCATACGTATTATTTTTTGCATTTACGCGTCTAAATGATTTTATAGCAAGATTTTATAGAATTTCTCTCAAAATAAATTATATCGGAAAAATATATCAATTTTAATCAAAAATTGATCTAATACAAAAATAAAACTAAGTTTATAATTTATTCTTTTACTTTTTTCTTGTATTAAATTCTTTATAAACTTTTGATTGATATTGCAAATAATTGATAAGTATCTTACCGGACATGTCTTGGGCAGCAATAGATGACGATTCGCTGTGAAGGTGTCCAAACCGATCAAGAGACCATCGCCACGATCGATGTAGTCAGACGGCAAAATACCAATACCGTTTGCCGCATCATCCACCCTGTGTTTGCATTCCCGTCGAGCGCCCTTCGCCGCCATCCTGGAACGCAGAACATCGCAATGCGGAAGACGAAGTATGTTGGCTTACCATTTTGGTTTGGCGGTGTAGTGTGAAATGAGATAACTTGGAGTTAAGCTAATTGTACTATTATCTATTATAACAGCGAAAATCAATTCAGAGCTACAAACAATAGTTACTATTTATCGGAGAATATTTTTTAATAAATTATTTTAATAAGAGAATAAAAAAAATTATTGTAACGAATTATATTTGATCGCAAGATATACAAAATATATTTTGTTTTCTTGTCCTTTCGCGTTTCGATTGAATTATTTTAGAACATATTAATGAAGTTCAGCAGATGTCGGACTTTTGTGGCCACTAGTTACTTTAGGAGAGTAATTCTAATAGACATTAACCCAAATTCGAAAGTTTGAATAGCTTGCAGACTAGTGGGTTTGAATCGCCTATACAAAACCAGAGCATTTGTAATTCCTCACCTTAATTCGGTAGAAATTTATTTGACACAATGGAATGTGTTAATTTTTTAGATATATGGATATATGGGCGTACAATGTACTTTCACCAGTCATCTTTTATTTTAAATTGCCTTCTGTTATTTTCTCTCGGTGCTTGGATAGCGTTTTAATGTCTTTTATTCTGATATTAACAAATATGCATCAAATTTCTCATGTTCAAATTGGCTTTATATCAAAAATTAAATGATAAATGTAACATTATAACGTACAAAAATAATTACATAGAATACATATATTTAAAATTTTATAAAAAATAAAAAAAAAGATAGCTGATTGTGAACTATGAAAAAAATGTAAAGATACGTTCGGGCAATATGCATATCTGCTGAAACTTTTACAACAATTTTTTCTTTTGATCTATATTTCTACAATGAATTATTTGATCTATATAAAAGTTATAAAGTTAGAAAATATATCAAATATTTTGCGAAAATGTACGTTTTGAAAGAGAATTTGCAATAAGATGCAAAAAATAATAAGTTTGTCTCGCAAGTAACAATTGAAATTTTATAGACTATCAATAAATGTTATCAAATATTTGGATGATGCATCTAACATTTAGATGATGCTTTAACTCTTTTTATAATAGAATTAATAAGTACATATCAATTTGTTATGTTTTTATTGTCTAAAATTCTATTTTCTATATTCCGGAAAATCGAAGGTTAAATAAATCATGCTCGAAATCCTAGTTAGCCGTGAGCTTTGTAATGTCCTTAATTCCTCGTAAACATGAGACTCGAGCCGATAAGCTCTGCTCTTAAGCCACTGGTTCAGAAGCGATAGTTCACTAAATCCTTCTAAGATCCATACGGACCAAAAGATTTCTAACAAAATATTGTTATAAATTCATTATTGTGACGTATCGAGACATTATTAATTTTCTCCAAACAAATTTTAATATTTTTTATTACTTTTTATAATAATTTAAAATTATTACAAAATAGAGAGAGAAAGAGGGAGGAATAATTTTTTTACTAGATGTATTTTAATATTTAATAATAAATTTCTAAATAAAGAAGTAATTTGTATTATTTATTTTTATAATAAAGAATGGAATATATAAAAAATAGATTTATATATATTTTTTTTTTAAATTTTCTAGATATGACTAGATATGACTTTGATATGCTCATTTAATAATTGTTTCATTAATGTTGCGTATAGTTTTGAAATCATAAAATGAAACGAAAATTTTTTGTTATCCTATATAAAATTGATTTTTTTGATTTCTTACCTGTACCTCCATGTAATAAACGAGCCTACAATTACGATCAGAACAAACAGACTAGCTCCAATGACGCCTATCATGCATGTGGGACCGCATGGTTCGCTGGACGCTGCAAAGCCGTAAAGGACAAAGGTTAATAATGCTTAATAGAATGAAAAAACAAGCTCTTTGATGTAAAATCACAGTAAAGGCATTATATTTCAAGCTTCTCTTTCAGTCATAGAAAGATTCCGAAATGGACTAAAATTTTTTAAATTATTTAAACTTTTAAATTTCAATATCTAAAATTATTATATGTAATTAAAGCGCCTGCGTTTTTTCTTTCTTATTATTCAATAATTAACACACGTGATTTTCATGTGAAAAAAATTATGCGTCGCGATGCGACTGACCTTTACGCGCGCCTGGGATAAGCTCATTTTTCCGGTTCTGTGGTTTTCTGTCGACTCGTTCTTTCTTGTTCTCGCCTGGCATATTCTCTTTTTGTTTAGAGTTCGTAGGGTGTACGCATTGACACTGGAGTTCGTCATTACAGGAACAAATCCCAACACCGCTCTTTATACCGAGGCCGTTTTCGTTCGTGTGGGCGAAATATGAATCGGCTGCAAAATGCGAACGCGATTATTCTCATATATCGAGTATCTCTCAGAGACAAGCACAGTAATCTCTCTTCAATGCCCCTTAAATCCCTTTCGATGAAACGCAACTGTGACGACGGTAACGTGAAATCCCTTTAAATCGAAAGCTCTTGTCCTAGAGTCCTTAAAACTGAGGAAACATGATTCTATGCTTGCGAAAATCTTCTTATATAATATATATATTTCGACTCTTTTAATAATATTTATTACAAATATAGAAAATTTTAAAATTTAAAGAGTACAAAATTTCTTTTTGAAAGTATTGTAGAAAAAGATTTGTTTGTGTTTAAAAGCATTTCAATTATCGCCATGAATCTTGTATTGTATGCATTTTTTACAATACTATGTAACGTAACAATGGTATCGTGACATGCCTGGTTTTACTGCGTTATAACGTGATCGAATATACGCATGCTACTCACATTTGACGCAATCTTGCGGACATATACGAGGATTACTTCTCTCTAACGCGTCACATTCGTTGTCCGGACAGTATGTGAGATCTGGTGAACAGGTGGAATAATTCTTCGACATTTGGGAGATATTGGCTCGATTGCTTCCCTTATTGTCTCTCCAAACGCATCGACCGACGAAACTATTATTACTGCGCATAAATTCATTATTAAAATCTTCTTATGATTGGCATGACATAGAATGATCTACGGAAAGCTGTTTCCTCTAAAATTATTAGGGATAAACTTTGAATCTTTTTCGTACGATGAGAAAATGATTCTAACAAATTTATATATATGTATATATATGTGTGTGTGTGTGTTCTTAAAGTTTTAAATTATTTCATTATAAATTTAGCTTTAAATTGACCTGACTGACTACGTTAAATTTAATTAATGCTTTTTTAAAAGCCATTATTAAAAAAGCGAAATATAAATACTTGATTTAAAATAATAAAATTTTATTGAAAAAATAAACAGAACTAGACAAACGATAAATAAAGAAAAATTATCATCGTAAATTAAATGACGATAGATAGTTTTTATAAATCTTTTGTAAAGAACAATTTCAATGATAAGCGATGCTTCGTATAAAATTGATATACTAAATTACACTGGCATGTTTAAGAAATGGAAAATAGAACGAAGAAAAATAATAACCATTATTTATTTTTTTATAACAAAAAGAGGAAGGATAAAAAATGAACTGCCAATTACTGCCTTTTTCGTTATCATATCAAAAAGCGATAGTTATCGGAAGAAACAGCGAAAACGAGTCAAGTGAAATGGAAAGAGCTATAAACCTGGACGTATTACCGTCCGACATAGTCGTTACGATGAAATTGAGTCTCTTGACGATGTGACGCTTCTCCGAGAAAAAGAATGAATGAAGTAATGACACAGCCTCTCCCTTTAGTCTATTATGGAAAATAATCGCCACTTACAAAATGAACTTGCGCACGATTACGCACAGTGCTTGATATAAAAAAAAAAGTTTTCTTTAGGAATTTTCTTACTGTCGACCTTCAGGTAAGATCTTACTATTTAATGCGTTAATTATTATACATATGTTGATGTATAAATTTTATACATTATTTAAACATATACATTTACTCATTAGTTTATAAATAGTCTAAATATATTTTTCACTTTTGTTTTAAGTAAGACTCCCTTTATATTTTTTAGAGAGAGACTTGTGTAAAAACTTTCTAAAAATTCTTTATATGGAAATGAATTGGCACACTACGCCACTCCCAGTGGTGTGATTATAAAGTAAGATATGCCACATTTTCGTTAGAAAGCATTATAGAATGCGTTTTTGCAATTAAAATTTACTAATATTGAATCTATACCGTTTGTAAAAATTAAATGGAATGTTTCCTTTACTTAAAATAAGAAAGAATTTTGAAGAAAATTTTGTAAATATAATCATTTTTGGATGTGAAATAATTAAAAATATAATTATATAATTATATAATTTTTTAAATTAAACGTTAAATATTATTGGTTAAATATATTTATGCCAATTGTTGCTCCGTGATTTGAATCGTAATTTAGTTACTTCGATTATTTTGATTTTATATTATAAATAATGTTATAAATATGTTATATTATTCATAAAAATATATTTTTTAGATAAAAAATTTCTATTAAAATTTTTATTAAATTTTGAATCGAGATATAGCGTTCTTATTTTTAATATTTATTGTTAATAAAGATTGCAATTATATACTTAAAAACATTCTGTATTAATATTGCAAACGAATAGTTTAGACATACCTGAAAACTCCGCTGGCGATTCCGCAGGATTTTTCGCATTTCTCGCGCGAATTCGCATTTGCACACGAATGCATCTCTTTCTGAGTCGATTGTATGCATGTGTTAATCTTCGATGACGGAACATTGACTAGCTTCACTTGTAATGTATTAATTTTCCCGATGCCATTCTTTTCGCTCCAGTTTAATTGCAATCTGACAAATAAGTTGATGGCATCATGATCAAATGATAAGAAAAATTGCTGGGCGAAATGTAATAGTAAATGTAGTTATTAATTGAGATGGCATCGATTTTAATCAAGATAGAAATTTTCTCATTTCATGAATTTATAATCTTTCTCGCTTATTTTATTTTCGTGATTTCGTTCAATTAATATAGTAAAATCAACATAGAAATTCTGAGAATTCTGAGAGCATTCAGTCTTATTAAAATTAAAAAAAATTCTGTAAAGAAATTGTAAAATATTCAAATATTATTGACTTTAATTTAACCCTTTCCCTACGAGGAAGTCTAATGCGGAGCGTGTGTGACAGACGACACATATTTAACCGTGACCGATACACGACAAAGTTTATAAACTTTTATAAACTTTTCGCTGTCGCGCAAAGCATATCAGTTACTAGTATGAAGATATTTGAATAATAATAATAAAAATATTGAATGCCTAAAGGCGCCAACATCATCATCTTGATGATAACAATTGGACGCTTTAAGGCGCCTACAGTATATCATGACGAAAATTTCAAAGGCGCCTATAGCAGCGAAAGGGTTAAATAAGAAAAGTATCAAATAAAAATTTATTAATCAAATAAAAATGTTATATATATATATATATATATATATATATATATATATATTTGAAATACATATAAACATACATAATTTAGACATTCTAAATGTTCCACAAAAGTATAAATATAATATGAATATTCATGTACTTTACACGGAAAGTAATCGCGTTCGGGCTATATTCGTGCCAGATACTCGAATATCTAATTTATTTTTAATTCCATATATTGACCGAAATAAATCTAAATATAACTCCTTTATTTAAATACATTTGAATGCATAATTATCATGTTATAGCTTTTCTACATATGAAATCGATTAAAGCAAAGTATTTTAATTTTATGACCTTTCAACATCTCAGAAAATATTTGAATGTAAATAGCGCATTTCATTGTCCTCATACAGAGATTATCGGAAATTTTCGCTGTCGCATGATATTGTGCTTTAGGATAAAACAGGTGAACTTACTCAACGATGTCGGGCTCGGATTCTAGCTTAGTTTCGTTGGACACATAAACGATACCGTCCTGTTGAGTGACATCGAATGCACTGGAACCGTTCAGGATGAAAGTTATCGAGGGATGGGGTTTTGCTGTTGGTTTCGCCACGCGCATATACCTCGGCGAAATCCGGGCTATTTCCACATTCGGCGGATACGAGAATGATTCTTGTGCCATGACGGATGATGGTGTTGCAATAGTGGAAACTCGGTGTACTGATCCCGAGAAAGTTATGCTGATGTTCACCTAAACAAATAAAATAAAATAAATGTGAAAAAAAAATTAATAAAATCGTGTAACTGAAATCTTTTTCAGAAATTTATATATACACACGTATAATGATTAATAAAGCAAGAAGCTCAAGAGGAATGAGGGAAAAATATGCTTTCTCAAAAATCAGGTTATAATTGCTATTCTATTTATATTTATATAATTTTGTTATATGTAATAGATGTAACTTTATAATTAGACATATATATATATATATGACAGATATCCATTTTACATATATTATTTTTTGTTTTTTCACAATATTATATTCTGATTAAATTATATTTAAAGAATAATTATTTTGTAAATATTGCTAAAGGAAGTTGTGCTATCTAAAGGAGAAGTACATTGTTACATGGAAAGAAACTTAGAAGATTTGCCACGACTAGAAAGGATCTCAAAGTAGACTCAAGCAATATTTTATCACACTAGATCGATATTAAAGACCACGACCAGATGCGATTGCTACGTGACGGTTTTTATTAGAATTTATCGTCCATTCTTGGTACACCCATGGAATGACTATAGCGGGAAAAGGCACTTAAACCAATCTTTTCTTGAACAGCGTGTAGGAACTGTAAATGCATCCATGTCTCAGTTAATAATTTTGTTGTTTTGTTTTATAATTCTCTTTTTATTATATATTCATTTTTGATATTAAATTATTTTAGAATCTTTAAAACCAGTATATTCTTCTCAATTAAAGGAAGGATATAATTCAAGGCCACAGAATATTCGATAGATCTCAACATGACAATTTAACGAAGGCAAGAGTATATTTTCATGGCTGAAGATCAGTATTTAACTGCGAGGGGGTGTCGCGTTTCGCGAGGAAAGACAAGATGAAGATCAGCGATACCTAAGACACGCGGCCTGATTTACAGGATATATATCAGGAGCAGGTCGCCCGAGGTCGCTAGATATATATCGACGTCGAGATTTATTTTCTCGTGTGGTTTCAATTTAAACACCTAGTCTTGCGCTACGCGGATGATGTAGGGTATCCATTAAAAGGTGCACGACATGCGCGGCTTGAATTAGAACAAATTCCACTCGATTATTATCGCGTTCACGAATTGCGCTCTACAATCATTATCCTCTTTCCAATTATATCAGGGTGATGTACGCTCCACACATGACACCATTGCACAAAACTCGCGGCATTTAATATCGCCAAACAGTAATAACATGCGCATCTACAGAGTGCTTGAAAATTATTGCTGAATCGAAGATTTTATGATAAATATATCGGTTTATTATTAACGAAAATTAAATATAATTCTCTTTAATATTTTACGTTAAATATTTTCGTGGCAAATGATTGCAATCAAAGTTCACTTTTGATATAAATTTGAAGAATAGAATTTTATTTTAAAAGTAGGTCTATATATTAATATTTTGTATTATTAAAAAAATAATTTTACAATTAAATCAGTTAGTAAAATAAGAAAAAAATTTGACATATTTACGAGTTTAAATTTTACCAAGGATATAAAAAACTGTTTTCTCTTGAGAGAAATATATATCCTCATACACCCTGTATACTGCAAATTTTACTGGACACATTTCTGTCACGTAAACACGAACAAAGTATTTGGAAATTGCATACTGCGATATATGTGCGTTTATTCGTGCGTGTTATACGTTTTGTATGGCAATTTTCGTAGTTTCTCTTATCACATATTGAACGGTCAATCAAATTATTTCATGCGAATAATTAAATGATTTTTCCCGGATGGAAAATATCCAGTATTCGGAGAAAGATCGTTGTTTCGATAATTAGGAAAAACATTGAAAGCCCGTTTTAATGACGATTGCATTATTCGAAACAAAGCTCGATAATATAAGTGACTTCACCCACGCGCCACTTTCAGATGGTGGATGCGGTATTTAATCTGCGATTAACCGCCTCCACGAAATCAATGCCGCGCCCAAGGAACCTTTAACAAGGAAGGCGAGATTTCACCACCTAATTGTTTAATGACCTCCGGATTATACCGCGAAGCGCGCGATTACGGATGCAAGGCACACGACTAATGGCGACTAATGAGTCGCTTATCTTTCTACTTCCTCGATACAAGTCCGGGTCGATTTCGTTTCGTGTCGATAGGAGGTGAGCCGGACGTAAATGAGAGGAAATTTGCATTTAAGAGAACGCTTGCATTTAATCGAAATATGGAAACGTAGCTATGACAGCGGGCTGTATTTAATTAATTAATGAGAAGCGAGGAATTATATTGATAACGATTTTTAACTGAATAAAAGATCTTTGAGAAGAATTAATAATTATTTAATTAATATTATCATATGTATTTCTCTTCATACATAGATTTTATTTTGCAACGATAATTAATCTAGTAATCATGATTATTAAAAATATTTATGGAATATGAGTGGAGATTATTTTTGATAAAAATGAAAATTTTATTTCAGAAAAATTTAACCCTTTAATATAATTGGTGTCTTATTCTTTTCATACATTTGACCAAGTACTCTTCGCGAGTTATGGGATCAGTATGGCGCACTTTTGCCCCGAGTTTTATCCGTGCAGTTCGTAAATGACATACGGCGGTGAGATATTGGCGGACTCTGCCGATATTGCGAAATTTATCGCGACCGGGGTGAATTTTTTTCATCGGACAACAGATTCCCAGCACAGCATACTCGTACGCTGTTTGTTCATTTCGATGAATCGCCAGTGCATTACGAAGCACTGATTTAATTTTTCTCTGATGTACATTAATTAATTTTTTTCCAACAAATTATAATATTTTACCAGACAATAAATATTTTTATTCCTTATTATTTTATTTTACCAGATATTTTTTTATTCCCTATTATTTTATTTTACCAGATAATAAATATTTTTTTTCCTTGAGCTAAACTTTATTGGAGTTTTTGATTTATTTTCATTTATTATCCAATAAAAATCCAATTCCTTAATCTTTTAATTAATTTAGCACAAAGAAGCGAAATAGAAAGTCAATCCAAACTGTTCGCAATTACGAAATAGCAAATAGAAGTATTTTAAAATTCTCTGAACTCTAAAGTGGAAAGGACAGTTAAGAAACTTTGCCTGTACTTTACCGTATGCTATTTTGCTCAGACATTTAAGATACTTGGCCATTGTCCTTTGACACTTTTGCAAATGGAGCGAATATAGTCAAGCAGTTTGCCAATGAGTGTCGACGACGTAGAATCGATACTGACTCACCGAATTCGCCCCATATCCTTTGAGAAGCGATTCATCCGTAACCTGAAGGACTACGTGATACGGCAATTCCGGTAGCAATGTCTTCTTGGCATGGATTGCTGAAAAATGCGAGATAAATTTGCAATTACGTGTGTGAAAGATATACGTATGAACATCCATCAAAAATGAATTGAAATGCGAATGGAGGCAATGTTGGACGAATGCTTGGTACTCACCAAGAAAAATGGCGGTATAAGGCGCCCGATTCGGGTACCTTGAGTCAGAATGGTCAATCGGCACAATGGTGTTATTGATGATTACCGCATCGGAACTATCACCAATCAGGCGAAAGCTGAACTTATTGCTAGTTATCGTGTCCGCGTCCGTCAACTTCAAGTGATCATAGTCTATCAATTTGTTGCCCTGTCACAGAAAAATGTTTAAACTTCGTTAAAACGCAAAAACATTATAATTGATGTTGATATATTGATTTTACATATTTTAAATATCCACGTTATTATTACCTTATTCTTTTTTTATATTTTTTCCAGTGATTTTCTTTTTTAACTTTTTATTTTTAATTTAATTATTTTTTATTTTAATTATTAATTCACTGTGCTATCAGAATAATTTACAACTCCAGTTTTATTATAATTTTATTCTTACAAGATTTTGTGTGAAAAAAGTATTTTTCATATAATTATTTTTTGTAGTTTTTAACAGCACCAAGAGATTCTTTCATTAACAATTTTAATTATTTTCACTATACTTAGCGAAGCAACGTCGGATTTCGATTAACTGATTGAACTTCGCCCATTAAAGTCTTCAATTACGTTTGTAGAAACTCTTCAGGTGTTTCAGCATCCAAACAACCTTTTCTTTATAGAAGTGAGGAACTGAACGAAAAGTAACAGTTAAAAAAGGACTAAAAAGAAATGTTTGATAAAGAACAAAAAAAGTGGGAAAGCAGAGAAAGGCAGTTTGACGAGCATTGGAGAATGGGACACCCCGGGGGTTTAATCAGGATCAGTTCCAGAGGAACTCTCTTCTATATCTCATCATTCTCACATCTTTTGTGGCGTCCACCGCACTTAGCGTTTCCTTTTTATTATGCGCGTTGCTCGCAAAACAACGCGGTAATTACGCGAACAATGAGCGCTTGATTAAGTCTCGTTTCCGACACGGCGACGCCGCGGTTAAAAAAATGAGATTCATGAAGATTCATTTATGAAGAAACACTGAAATTTGTCAACAAAACAAAATACTGCAAAACGTTGAATATGCTAAGCAACAAAATAAGGATACTTGGAATTATCTGTATGAAATGTCTTGGAACAGATGATAATCTTTACTTTTATTAATAATTAATTTTTATTTTCACTAAAATATTAATGAAAAATATTAATAAAATATAATAAAATATTAGTAAAAACGAAAAGAGAAAAACGAAATATTTTTGTAAGTAGAGATTTTTTTATTCAATGATTTTTTGCTGATATTTATTTTACTTGTAATATTTTAATAAAACCGTTATATTTAGACAAGATATCTTCCTAACTTCTTAATTTTTATTTATTTTTTATGAAAATTATTTAGAGTTTATTTCAATCATAATTTAATTATTTTTAAGAGAAAATAAAAAAATTTCACAAAATGGAGCTATAACTTATAGATACAGATCTGGTTAGATTTCATTACAGATTAATGGTGCCCTTATACTTAGATAACGATAAATCTGCAAGTTCTTTAGTATCAGGAAGTTAATTGGTCCCAAGTTACTCGAAATTGTAGTGAACATTAATTTATACCATTAATTCGATGTTGCTCTTTGATATGTAAACTTACCGCGATAAAATCCGAAAGCGTTATAGCGATAGAAGTGTTGCTTTGCACTACAGGAGGATTATCGTCTTGATCCAAGATATCGATGGTAATAACGTTTGTCTGTATGTGCTGGTCGCCGGTCTTTTCCTCCCAAACGACGCAACTTACTTGGAGCTGAACGCGAGGTCCAGGTCCTCCTGGAGGACCGATAATATCTCGATCCAGCGATGCATTCGCAAATAATTTATTTTCAACTATGTGAAAATAATCGCTCCCTAAAAGATGAAAATAAATCTCACCTCATTATTTCTACATTTCAGTATTAAATGTTATGTAGCAGTTACATTCTTCAAAAGATTACAATAGCCAAATGTACATAATTAGCATAATATATGTATATAATTAGCATAAATTAACATAATCGAAGAAATTTTGGGAAAAAGAGGGAATAAAGGCGCAAAATTAATCATATTATCATATTTGATGTAACGGAAAACAGTGTCATAGTATAACACTATTCATAATCTACAGCTTTTATATACATATATTATTTTAATATTAAAATTATATTTTACTATAAAAAATATATATCTCTAATATATAAGAAGAATTATTTTTATAATATTATCTAAATATTAATATTAATATTATTGACTTTATATGATAGTAATACAAAACTTCTATATGTTATGCATAATTATATTATATTATTAATAAAAAGTTTTTAATTAATATTTTAATGTAAGTTCTCTATTTTTTTATAAGTATTTTATAATAATATTTCTTTTTTTTTCTTCTATTACTGCTATTAGGTACATTCAACTGAAATGTGGACTAAAGTCATTGTTCCATAAAAGTCTCAGTCTATGTTTCATTTAAACATAATAGATTAAGCTCTTTTTTGCGAAAACGCCACATTTGAAATATGGCGCTTGCTACATTTTTTCGGCAGCCTCTATTCAACGGCGGAAAAATAAAATTTAAATCATCGCTGAAGAGACCTTTGGGGCTTTGATATATGATTCGCCACATATAGATATATATAAGAGGACTACAGATCCGCGTATTATGTCACTGACGTCTTCAGCGAATTTTAATGATGACAATTTGTATGGATCTAACGACAGCTTTAGCAACATGCGTGGCTGCGACCAGATTTATCTGTATTTTACGTCGAATGGTCCTAATTAATCACCATTTCGCTCTTTTCCCTGTTTTGTCAGTGAAAAATGTTCGATCCTTGACAAGAGATTTATCTCTTGCAAATAGGAATCCGATTTAACAAATGACATTAAAGCAATTCATTGATATTATTTTAACTAACAAAAATGAAGATCTTAAGCATAAAAAATTGAGTAGCTCAATTTTTCACGAGTTGATTTTAAATTACGCTAACTTTGGAAATTTGCTTAGAATTTATAAATAAATTGCTTCTTAAAAAAAAATTTGGATTGTCGTGGTAGCAAATAAAATAACTATGTGGTTCTGAAACTAAATTTGAAAGGATTGATATAGAATATGATATCACGGAAGAAACTTACTATTTGATAATTCATATCTGGTGACGCTAAACTCGGGACATATATGACTGTACGCCTCCGGGCCAAACGTGCCAATCATTGTGACTGGTTGATTCTCATAAATCTTGTAGTGCGATGTATTCCAGAAGCACATATCCTGTAACATTCGAAACCTTGTGGATCAAGATGCTTCGACGAAATATACTTCGATGCGTTAATACATCAATGATCAATTATTAAGATTTCACGTAACATGAATAAATTGCGCAAATTTTCACAATTATTTAAAATATTTTTAGATTCATCGATTATCGCAAAATAGATTGTGCAACCGATCTACATAATGAAAACATTACACATTCATTATGTAGATCGGTTTCAATTATTTATGTACACAATATAAATTTCAAATAATGATTATAATGGTTAACGAATTGAGATGGGTCGCATTAGTGAATATTCCAAAAAAAAAGTAAAGATTTATGGCAATTTACCTGCATGTAGTTTGTGCAATTGATAGTTTTTCCCATTATTGGTACTGGTTGCATTTTTATCTCGAGTAGCGCTTCGCTGGAACTTTTCTCGCTCGCTCTGACGATGATAGTACCAAAGGTTCCTTATTAATTAAAAAAATACTATATTTTAATAAAGTTCAAATATATCCTGCAATATTTAAATAAAGCTTCTTTAAATAATGAAAAGAGAAAAGTCGAAATATACTTACCATTTTGCGGAAGATTCTGCAGCTCAATTATGTTCTCATTTTTCTGGTAGACTGCAAACTTCTCTTGTAACATCTTATTAATGATCTGATACTTCACATTTTGCGGTTTATTAGAATCGTTCCGAAGGGTCCTAAGGCTGATTAATTTGACCGGTAAAAATTTCGTGTTGTGTTGAACCAAATATGGAAACCTTAGAGTGAGATCCGATTGCGGGAAATAGAGTCCTGAAATGCAAAAGGAAGAATACGTTTATCCGTTTCTCTTATCGCCTATCTTTTCTTCTACAATTTTTCCGGACAGGATTTTCGGATTGTGCCTTAGGCTGACAATCGGATATCGTTTCTCGAGAGTTGTCGCCCTCAAGAACAATGGCTCTATGCTCATAAATTCTCCGCGAAACGAACTCAATGGCTCGCTGGAAACGTGGGAGACTGAATTTCGGGAAACTGCGAGTGGTAGTAATGGCACATATATAGCGATCTAATAACTCTAGTTTTGCTGATTTTGCTGACGATTTCGATAGCACGTGTCGTAGTTAGTAGAAGATAGAAATTGGTAGAAGGGCATGTCACGTACAATTCGCGGCTGTTTACGTCGTTCCCGCGTTAAAAGTTAACAGATATAATGTAAAAATATCAAGATAGCGCGACAGCTGTTGAAAAATTAAAAATAAAAATGATAAAATATTTGTAAAAATATCAATATTGCACGTGTGACAGCTAATTTTATTAAATCTGGCAGATTCTCCAATAACGTCTAGTATTAGTATTTTTCTCTGTTATCAGAAGCACGAATTGTTATATAAAATATTATGGAAAAGACATTTTCTTTTATAACTTCGTTATTTGCGAATTACGAATTTCTTCTCGCGCGCAATCAAATTTCGCTTAATGTTGTATAAAATAAGTGCAAACAAACATGAGAATAAAATCTGTAGCCAAATGGAAATTCAATAGTGTTGTGAAATTTTGCTTAATATTTAAATAAAAAGTTACCGTCTATCAAAACCTGATTTCAATTTTGTTGTTTTATATGGAGAAATATAAATTATATCGTAGAAAAGTCTCTATTTCCCTGATACATATTTCATAAGTGCAAGAAAAATTGCATTTTTGCCGAAAGGTAAATATTCAAACAACAAGTTTTTCACATTTCCCTCTTCTCCTCAACTAAAATATTATGAAACCAATTTCCTGGAAGAAAGACGACCGATCGCATAACTTCGTTCATTCATGATGCTGCAAGGATTCTTTTTACAAGCTTTCCTAGTATTAAGGACTCCGGTATGCGCATGCAAGTACTGCGTTTTCGAAAGGCTAGAACGTGTTCAGCCGCAAAAATGTGTTTCACTGAATAAAATATGCCGCGAGACGATCTAAAGGCCGTCTGGAAGCATACGATGTATACGTCGAAGCCGATCGTCTGATGGCTTCAACGTTTGAGCTTCCTTGGAACAAGCTCTCGAGATCGCCACGTCCGACGAATAAATTATATCATGGGACTCTTCCTCTCATACTCTTTTTCTGTCATATGATATAAATTATATACAGCGATAAGAGTCGCGAGACAAGACAAATTCTTTTTACGCACAATTTCGGACTCGAGATACAGGAAAATACGATCCATTTGTTTTGAAAGCAATCCGAAAGTCCAATCTTAAAGCTTATAAATTTCAGAGAAATATGAGTGTAAAAATTGATGCAGTTTGTTCTGGTGAAAAATTGAAACCGAATCTATAGTATTTAGAAAATAGATTTAAGAGCATGAAACAGAAATAAATATAAAAAAAATATATTTTTATTTTACAAGAAATGTTTATCTGAACAAAATAAGTGCTAAAAACAGATAATAATATCAAAATAATAATAATAAAAATAATCATAGAAAAGAGTGTCCGTGAGAGAAATTACAGAAATTGTTCTAATTTCATTTTTTGTTGAACTCTTTCTTATTCAATGAACGTTTCCAATTTTTAAGATAGATATTCTTTGATAGTCCATATATTCGATGATAGAGTCTGTATCGATTTGATCGTGCTAGGAGCGGTCTGAGATATGCTGTCGTCTTTCCGAAATAATGATATTACTTCCTCAAAGTACAACTGTCGACTAAACTCAAGGAATTTAGAAATAAGATAGCTCCTATATTTTTTACATTTTATATTAACAGATTCTATAAAACAAGAATGTAAAAGATGCAAAATGTATTGCATAATATAAAATAAATATTTTTTCTCATTATATATTTTTTATTTAAAATCTTTTGCAACAGTTTCTATCATTAATTTTAATTAATTTTTTAATTAAATCTATGTATATAAATTGTCTTTTTTATATTTCTTGATATAATATAATGTTAAACACACTTAGTTTTTTGCTCACAAGTTAAGAATTTAATTAAAGAACGACTAAAAAACTATCGCAATTCGAAACTATAAGTCATGGTCGGTTTCGACTTTCGGTTTAATTCTCGCAAAGTGCTCGCTGCGAGGTCGTGTTAAATGCTGAGACAACGATTCAATTCTTCAATGGAAGACGGGATTTAATTTCAGTATTTACGAAGAGATTCAATGTCGAGAAAAGGAGGGTGTTACCGAGGTTTACTCCCTCAAAACCTTCGCGTGCGGCCAACGTCGGCGGAGGAACAAACTACCCGTTCGGTGTCAAGGTGAGCGTGCAATCAATACATATATATATGCCGCGGGGCTGTTAATTTTAATCCGCGGATCGCGTGTACGGCCTGATACAGACGAAACGATTACGAGCACTTTTACAACCCAACCTTCCTCCCACGCAAGTTCCTCGACATATACTGCCTTCGAAAAGCGGCTTTCCGATTCATACCGACAGTACATGGTACATTAAAACGATAGCTTAATTTTAACAAATTTTAACAAATTTTTTAATATTTTGACAAAGAGTTTTTTGCAATTAGAATGTTGAGGTACTAATAACAATCAAACAAAAATTCATTAAAAATAAAGTAATTAAATAGCAAAAAACTTCATACTTTTAAATTCAAATAGATATTTTTTTAAATCTGAGATTTTTTAAGATTCTATGTATTTAGTTTTTTCTCTCATTTTTTAGATATAACACATATTACACTTTTATTTTCAAAATATTTAATATTAAATATCAAAAAGCAAATAATAAACAAAATATATACTCATGTTCGAAAAGTTTTTTTTTAAACAATAGTCGATTTCTTTACATGTGCTCATGTTTAATATGTCTTCACATGTAAATTCTCGTGTAAGCAACATGTTTAGGTTACCATATGTTTGAATGTTCTCTTCTCTTCCTACTACATCGTCCATAAGATATATTCAACATTGGTCCTTAATTTGAATAATAATATCTTATTTCTATATTGAAATGAGAACAATTAATTCTGCGACTCAAGGATAAAAGAATAAATGTTCTATATTCCTATGTAGAACATTTTCTTCGTTATATTCTCGACCTGCGAGAAAAATAAAATTAGCTGTTCTCTATCCAACATATAGATAAAAATTTTAATATAAATAATTTATGATTTTAATCAATAACAAAAAAATGTAATTTAATTTTACACATGTGTGAGGAAATTTATTATATTTAATAATAATTTAAATTTTTTTGAATTCGCTAATTAAATACAATAAAAAAAATATTGTTGTCATAATCAAATTATTAAAGTCTAGATATGATAAAAATAAAACAATAAGATATATTGTTATACAAAAAATGATAAAATTTAAAGAAAGGATTAAAAAAAAATTAAAAAAGAAAAATATTGTAAATAAAAATTTTAATTTCAAGATATTCGTGCATCTTGGATACTGTATTACAGTACTTTATCACCCAATAAATCCCGCTGTACCATGAAACACGTTTTAACGTTGCACATGCATTTTGATACACCCGGTGCAGGTACGGTATCCAAAGTGCGATCAACTGTAGGGGAGTTCTTCACGTGTTAAGCAGCGCACGAAGTAGCGTTTGCATATTCAGAAACAGATAACGCCACCCAGGTATACGTCTCGCAGACGTCTCCTTCCCTCTGTGTCTTTTCGTATAATTATACTCATGGCGCCGAATGTCAGGTCATTTCATTGAAATACTTGGATAATGTACTTATATATTCGAGGGGATATTTGCATTAGAATAAAATAGTAATTTAAAATAAATAAAATTAACACTGTTACCTGTGTATATTTAAAGAGAGATAAATTAATAAGAAATAATAATATATAAGTTATAAAATATAACAAAAGTAATAAATTTTTCATTTCATTAAAATAAAATAGACCTTAGATTTATTATATACATTCATCACATATTGATTTCGCTTTTTGATACTTGCAAGTCCATTAAAAATGCGGGTCTTACATATACATAGTTTGACTAAAGCGGTTCCTGATGGAATTTCACGTACATTTACTCGATGGATGGATTCGATTTGCGCTTATGTGAATCGTAAATCAGCTTGGATCTTGAGGAATCAGTTCTGTGAAATACACTTTTGATGAATGGTTATTAATAACCAGATGTTATCACATAAATGTAATGTCGCGTTTGGTGCATCGCGTTCAGTCTTAATCGTGCTGGTCATTTCGCATGACAAGTTTCACCTATAATTGTGAAACGGAGTTTAATGAACTTCCATGAGATGCCACATTTCTCTTTGTCCAATCGATCGATTTAACATTTTCTGGTAATATTAGGCGAGCTAAGGACGATAATTTACATTTCAATGCGATCGTTAAGATCTATTCATCCAGATATTGATTAAAAAAGGGGCTTTCATCACGAATGCCATTTTATTTTAACGTCTCACAGTAAACAGCATTATATAAACACGATTGCTCTTTAAATTTTATGAATCTTTTTATCATACTTTTTATTTGTTTTTTAAAATTAACTTGAATGATAACTTTATTTAGTATTGTTACTCGAAATAAAATACAGTATTCGGGAATGTTTAAATATAGTTAGGACATATTTAATGGCCCCGTGCTTTTTAGATAAAGCGAACTAGTTTCGAGGGGTCGTAAAAATAGCATCGACGGCGGCGTAATTTTTCGAGGTAGCAATGAAAATAAAAGGGCTCGTGTCTAGTAGGTGAAGTAGGTGTGCGGTATTTCTGCCGCCTGTCTAACGACCTTCTGTAACCCCGCTTTATTAGTGCGGCGTCGGAACGTTAATCTTGGGGATTCTCCACGAAAATGCCTGGAATTGTTTATTCCGCGTTTTCAAGCCCGTCCCGACACAAACGATGCTATGGGTCGTTTATTAACCCATTTTATCCGACGTGTCCATGGCGCCGTCTGTCTCTCGCCTCATGCTCGTCCCCGTTCCGGAAAACCGAGATCCACCTGACTTTTGTCGGGGATTAGAAATGAATTACGTATATTGCTACGCAAGCTGTCCTACTGGTATGATCGCAATTTCATTCTATTGTACAGATAGTAGAGCAAGAAGCTTAAGAGAGACGACGAAATATCTATAATATTTATAGCTCATGAATTGGAGCAGTTGAAAGTTTAAAGACTTGCAAAAAATGTAGCACTGAAGATAAAATTACATAATACAATATGATTTATATTACATTATTTATATTACATTATTTATATTACATTATTTATATTACATTTTTCAAATGTTAACGAATTTTTAAAATATATTTTCCTATTTTATATATCTTTGTATTCTTAGATATGACAACGAGATCTGATTACTTAGATATGACAATGAGATCTTAGTAAATGCCTGATACTAAGCTTCAAGTGTTACTGTATCGAGATTCGAGAGCAAATATATTGTCAAACTTTTACAATATCAAAGTTATATTATGAAACTTTGCGCGTTAATAACGTCTGATGATACCTGTGCCTTAAACTACTGACTTTAAACGTCTACGATAATATGTCATCGTAGCGTAAGAAAAACTGATCATATCCGCGAAAGACTCTTAAAAGAGTTTTCACTCAGAAAAGAAGAGCCCTCATATTCTTAAGTGCTAGGCTGTCAATATGACTCATGAGATGGGGGCGTTTAAGGCTTTCGACACCGAGCGCTGAAAGCAACGGATGAGCTTGGCTTATACTGCTTATGGGATTTTCTTTACAATATTTTATCGTCATAGCATTGAAAAGATGTATGTCAAATGTCAATTTGTTCGTACGATTTTTAAACTGACTTTTGATAGATTTAGGAAGCATATATTACGCGTTGCAGTACAAACATTTATTTCGATGATTGATTGATTTGACAAAAGATTTTTTCGCTTCTCTTCCGACAAATAATCAACGCACAATTAAATTCGAAAAACCATATTATAAATTCATGTCATTAATATATGAAAATCTATAAAATTTGCGTGCTATAACTTTATGATATATAATTTGCATTTTTAGAAATTAAAAAAAACGAAAGTTTAAAGATTAAATTATCTAATTGAGAAAAAGGGAGACACTTGAAAAGAAAATTTTTTTTTATTTATCATAAAATATTGAATTTATAAAGAGAGATTTATAAATTGTAAAGGCTTGATTTCTTCTAATGTTTATAACATTTATTATAAAATTAAAATATAATGTGTATATATAAATGAATTATATTAATATTAATATAAATTAATATAATATTTAATATTAATATAATATAAATTTAATATAAATGTATTTTTATATTTAATATTAATATATATTATTTACAAAGAATTGTATTTTAAGAAATTGTATAATAAATAATACTCTTAACAATAAGAAATAAATCTTTTTGCTCTTGTATGGAACACAGCGGGATACAAATACCTTCTCTTGTACCTCACTCAAGCATCTCGCTCTATTGTGTATATCCCGTGAGAGACATCTTAATGTTCGCGCACTTCATCTTCTTTACTGTCTTACTGCTCTTATCAGGTTCGCCTAGTATCGTTATAAAGATGCCACAATAAATACCACAACAATGAAATAAGAGCACCTATAAAGATGCATTATCATCGTCTTAATTTTAATGGGAAATACAAATATTTAAAGACGATGTGTGTTGTAAGCTTCATAAATAAAGAGATTCTAATTTTACTCTGAGAGAAAAAATTAAGTTGCATTTTTCACGATTAAATATATATCACATTATTCATTTTTTACATAATTTATTATTAATTGTAATGTTAATATAATAAAGAAATAAACCTTATTATTTGAATAAATATTTGAGATTTAAATAAAAAAGTACTTCTCGGAGATAAATACTTAAATAAAGTCACGTTAAATTATTCAAGAATATTAATTTTATAATCAATTATATAATCAAAGAAAATTAAATACCTCAACGTTAATCAAGGCGTTAATTGATGTTATAATTTAACTTATAACTAACAAGTCAAGCAGTATTAAGTTTCTGTACATGAATTTCAGCAGCACATTATCAGTTAATTTCCGGCTAATGACTGGTACAAGCCGACTTCGCGAAGTTTGATTGCTGCAAGTAATTAAGGCATGTCGAAGTTGGATATCGAATCGGTATAGCCGGTTTAAACCTTGGGCATAATGTACGAGAGATATAGAGAAACAGGCACGAGAATCTGTCCCAGTCGATCGATGTAACGTGTACTCCATGCGGGCAATACGCACGTACGTACGCGGGATCGTTACACGTGGAAACCCTGTATTTGCACATCGAGTTACAATTCCCGAAAACAGAGACCGAACACGATATGAGCAGCCATACAACGCGTCGCATGGCCTTCGCTTTTCGAGAGACCTTTTTCGTTCCTTGCATCCCGAACAACATATCGTCTCTTGAATCCTCGTATTGTCATGCTAATTGGCATTCTGATGCACTACAATTCCGGAATTATTAATATTCTTATTTCCGTTATCAACAATGTCTTAAATTCTATAAAATTAATCCTTGCAATTAAATAAGAAATATATATTTTTCTTTAATTTTAAATATTTATATTGAAGATAAGATATATTGAAGAAAAAGATTTCTAATTATTTTTACGCAATTTTTTGCATTGTAAAGTGAAAAAAATATCACAAAAATGATAGAAAATATCTTGATATGTAGCGTTGGCGATCTTAAAGTTAACATATCGATGAGACATTCATGTGCACACGTGTGTCAATAAGTTTCGAGGAAAAAAGCGAACTACTATTATCGTGATACTTGGTAAAGAGATGTCCTGACGCGATGCAGGTGACTATGTAGAGTACACTATGGACGGATATGAATACTATAGATTTTCAAACGGAGACACCTGCGTGGAGACGACATCGATAAATAACAAGAGCCGCCTGTTATCCCGCCTTTTTCTTCTCCCACATTTCGCTCATTTTCCCGCTTTTATCCCGATGGTCGATCTTTCCATCCTGAACTCTGAAATAGCCTGACTATATTTAGGACACTTCGACACGGTTGTACGGAAAACTCCACGCTAGTCGAGCACCCACACCTTTTAGGAGACGAACTTACGACCTCGTTAACATCGACGCGTTAATACTCGGCGTAGCGTGTTAATGCGTTCGTAACATATGTGGCAAAAAATAAAGCCATAAACACTCATGCGATTATTACACTATGGCGATTTGGTCGTGAACGTAAATTTATGTCTAAAAGAAGGATATTGAAACGATGTTGTTGTTATTTATAATCTGCAAATATGGAGCTCTTTCAAATCTCTTTTATAAATTTAATAATAATATTAATTTCAATATTAAATTTTAATAATATTATAAAAACAGCGAGATTCCTTAAAATTTACAATAAATTACTCTGTAATTCTAACTAGTAATTTATAATTGTTTTGAAATTTTGATAACTAAACTTTAATTATTATAAATAATGTCGAGTTTCCAACAATATTAAATTACACGCTGTATAAAACATTCTTTGTAAATAACTGTATAAAACATTCTTTGTAAATAACTGAAAAATAACTAATAATCGCAGAAACATATTTTACATTCTATCTTAAATTTCAAACTTAATATAAGCCTATTATTTATACAATATATAAAATATTATTTGATTTAAAAAATTGTAAAATAAAAACATATTTTAAATCACGTATCATATTTACATTAATTTTTCATTGATTAGACATTTCAATGAAAAATTAATGTAAATATGATGTAAATATAAATTAATGTAAATATCAATGAAAAATTAATGTAAATATGATACGTGATTTAAAATATGTTTTTATTTTACAATTTTTTAAATCAAATAATATTTTATATATATATATATATATATATATATATATATATGTATATATATATATATATATATATATATATATATAACATTTTCCCATTGCAATCAGGAGGATGTTATTAATTAATTCACATTGCTCGGATAATCGAGCTTCTCATCCGCAATAAATAATATTACGAGCGGTATCGTAATGTTGAGCTTAAGTAATTCGCTTACTGTACGTGATACGCATTAAGTTTTACGGTACACGGGAAATTGTTGTATATAATAGTGCGACAACACGCTCGACTGCATTTCGTGGTAACAAACTTCTCTAAGAACTAAATTTCCATAGATATATATACTGCGGAATATAATAAAATCATTACATGGAAATAAACAAGAACTTCGAGAAGCATTCTCCTGGCAGAGCATGAACATATGGTGGTTATACAATTTCGTTTTTTTCTCTCAGTGCGTTTCGCAATTTCATACTCGCATCACGAGTTGGTTACTTATTAAAGAAGAATTTTTCCCTTTTCATCTCACCCATGCAATATCATTTATCATGTCACCCTTTGCAGAGACTCTCATTTCTCGCGACATTTATTTTTACCCGACAAGATAAAATCGTATAGCGCAATTTTAGCTAGATTAAAAAATATGTATATTTCGTGATACATTGTTATCCATTATATCTACTTTTGTACTATTGGCAATGAACAAAAAGAAAACTAAATGTTTGCGCTAAAAATATTTTCAATATCATAATATTCTCAATGTCATAATAAAATGAAAAAGAAAATCGACAAAACAAAATAAAATAATTTATAGATAGATCGAAATAATATAACTTTGTTGTGTAATTCGATTCTAATCAAAGCGAAAATAATTATTTCAAATTTTACGCCATTTTGAAAATATAAAATTAATTGAAAATTTAGAGAAAATAAAAATTGTTGAATTATTTAAGCTAGCATAATTCTTGGCGTTTAGATCTAGATTGTCCTATTTTGTAATAGTCATAAAGATGATTACGCCAGCTTTAGGAACTTGTGATTAAACTTGTATGCCAACCGAATCTCGGTCTTCGTTAAATACGCAAACCGACGAGGCGAACGTAATTTCTGCATGCCCGGTAGTAGAACTAATTTGCGCGGCGTTCCTTTCTCGTGCCGGGTCAAATAAATTAGCCGAATAAATTATGAACAACGGCAATTGTTCTCACGAAATGCGTTAATTCAAATCAGATCGATCAGATTGCGGCACAGCGCGTTAATTTTCATAACGAGAATTCATGAGCAACTCCTAAATGATTCGGACAACATCGATTTTTTTTCGTGCCCGTCCCTCCATCTAATGGTCGGGATATAATTGCTTTTAACCCGACTTTTATGTTCCATTCTTAGTCTCGCAGCCAAGTCACAAAGTTTACAGAGGCCGCACATTGACGTGCTTTTACCGGCAATAAGGTGCCGAGGACTTAATCAAAGTCTTGGTAAACATGGCCCAGTTTCATATCGCGATCGCCCACGACTGCTTCCTTAATTTTACCACCACCCAACGAGCTCATTGGATGAGTTAATTAATGTTGATATGTCATTAGTTATGTTAATTTTGAAAATATAAAGTAAAATGAAATACAAAGTCTAGATAAATGCTTTCGTACTCTTGCTAATAATTTATAAGTCTTTCATATTGCATTATATTTTATATAATTTTTTATATAATTAATTTTACTTAGAATTATTTATTATTATTTTATTCACACAATCGTCTCTTGAGAGATAGATATTTTCTTATAAATCCTGTATATTTTGATTTTAATATTTATCTTATTTTTAATATTATGTGCATACACAAATTAAGAATAAAATGTAACAAACTTAAATAAGATATATATATTTTTCCTGTGAAAGAAAAATATTTCTATATAAAATTTATTTCAATTCAGTTTTAAATTTCTTTCATAAAGAGACAAATTTTCGTAAATAATAGATTTTGTGTTGTTTCTATATCTATGTAATAATGCAAAAGATTTTAGCTGAAATCATATAATATGAATAATATATAGGAAAGCTAAAATATCTTGGAAAACAAAATTTTTATTGAGAGAGAGAGAACTGTAATTAGACTTTCCAAGAAATTATAAACGTTTCCAAAAAATTATAAATTAAAAAAAATATAAACGTCTATTCAATAAGTTTTAATAAAATATAACATGTTTCGACATCTGTAGATTCTATATTCATGGAATCGCTTGCAAATTAGAAAACAAATAATTAAAAGAATAAAATATAAGTTAATATGATAATAAACTGTAAAATTAAAATAAAAGATAAACTATAAAAAGCACCGCAAATATAATCGGATATGATTTAATGCACGTTAACAATATAAAAATATATTCGTAGAAAAATACGGAGAGAGAATATTGATATTTTCATTAAGAATAAAAGCATGCACATACCTGAATTGCATATGATAAAATGGGACGTCAAATTTTGACATTTGAAACTCCGAAACAATCATCGCGGAGAGCTTATTGTTATAACACGTCCTATGTGTGCGGCTTTTCTTGGAAATCAGAGATCACAGACTGCGCCCAGGCACGTGCGTGTGATTGAATCCCAACAATTGTGTTGAAATTGTGAAATTGATTACTCTTGGATGAAAGGACGATTCTTCTCTCGTTTTCTCAAAACACTTCGTTGAACACACATATTCCTGAATTTATCGAATTATCTCTTCTCTATATATCCATCTATGCGTGTACAATCTGAACTTGATCGTATTATCATAATACATACCGTAATATCTACATTATTTTTTTAATTTCGTGCACATATTTGTTTGTATTTTATAATTCAAACAGTTATTCTCATTAATTTATTAGTTATAATATTAATTTATTATAAGATATTATCTCATTAATTTATATAATGTATATAATTATAATATAAAGAATCTCTTCACGTAATACACTTGTTTCTAATTTTACTCGTTGTGTAACAATATATTGTGATTTCTTGAGATAAGATAGTGAGCGAGTAGCTCATAAATATGATTAATTTATAATTTCTGTAATTCTTAATCCTTCCTTAACACAGAACAAAGCATGACGTTGCTAAGAAGGAGTCTCTTGAAGAGTTAGCAAAAATATACGCGTAGAAAATTTGGAAAATTCACGCGTAGAAAATTGGGATCAAAAACGATGCGGAGCAATTGCGACGCAACTCGACCGCCGCGGGCACTGAACGCCAAGTGATCGCCGGTCAAAGGAATTTGTGACGTCATGTGACGTCACCTAATTTCACGCCGCGACGCATGAAATTAGGTCACGGTCACATGACGTCACAAATTCCTTTGACCGGCGATCACTTCGCGTTCAGTGCCCGCGGCGGGCGCGTTGCGTCTCAATTGCTCCGCATCGTTTTTCATCCATTTCGGGCGAATGTATAGTATAAATCGAAATAAAAGTATATATCGGGAGTGGACTCAGTTTAACTCAATAATCAGTAACGTTTTACGATTCTCGAGATTGCTCGATCCTGCGACCTCGTTGCCATAAGTATATTTTCCGATACGTCTATTTTCGCGCGTATTTCGGCGTCATTCGCTCGATCGAGTGTCTTCCAGCATTTCGAAAAGTATCCGAGTATCAATAGTTATTCGCGAGTATCGGAGAAAGTGTTGAAAGATCGCGAATTCGGAAAGAAGGAAGGGAAGAGTGAAGGGGAGGACGCGAGGAGGGGAGGGGGACGCTCCTTGAAATATTGCGTTGTCCCGATACATTATTATTCTCGCGTATTTCGGCGCAATTTGCTCTTATCGCGATACTCGTGGCATTTCGAGAAGTAGCCGAGTCTCAAAGGGATACTGCGAATGGAAGCATTCAAGGATCGCGAAGACGCAGATAATTTTCCGCCGCGCCGCGACGTGAAATTAGAAAGTTGTGACGTCAGCGTGACGTCACGCTGACGTCACAAATTCCTTTGGCCGGCGATCACTTCGCGGTCGCGGCGGTCGCGGAGTTACGTCGCAGTTGTTTATTTCGGCGCAATTTGTTCTCATCACGAGCATCGCGAAACCCGTGGCATTTGGAGGAGTAGTCGAGTATCAAAGGGATACTGTGAATATCAATGGAAGCATTCAAGGATCGCGAAGACTCGTTTGAGGAGGAAAGGAGGGAAAGGCGATATACGTGCTCGAGATTTCATTGACATTCGGTACTTTTGCTCGACGAGTGTTCCCCAGCATTTCCAGGAATACCGAAGTGTCGACGGGTACTCGCGAATATCGAGAGAAATATCAAAAATCACAAATTCATCGGAGATTTGAATTGGAAAGGACGGGAGAGAGAGGGGTCGACGCCATTAAAATATTCGCGAAGTCAATGCAGAAATTCGTGGTCAGTGCGCAGGCATCGTTCCGCCATGATATTTTTGAAATTCCGATGTCACCGAAAAAGTGCGACGCTTTTAACAGATTAGAAGTAAATGAATTAATCTATGGACGTCCTGGTATATTAATTAAGAGTAACCGACCGAGTGTGATCGAATGTGATAAGTGCCAAAAAACATGTGAATAGTGCAATAAACAATCATCACAGGTATAACGGATAAAGCAGAGTAGCAACCTGATGAATGAAGCAGAGATTAGGAGACAAACAGTGACGATGCATCGATTCTGTACTGTGAGTTTCTTTATCACTATACAAATTATTCGGAAAATAATAACTGACTGTTATTTTTAGAAAAATAATAAAAGATTATTATATTGCATTTGTATACGTGTGTATAAAGATATAAAAAATTTCAGATGTTAAGAAAATAAAAGTATTAAATTACGTAGTTAAAATGCTAAGATTAAAATTATTTTATTAATAATGAGAATTGAAAGTAAATAAAATAATTTTAAATGAATATAACAAAATAAAATTAATATATGAAAAAGAGAAATTTATGAACAAAGCAAATATATGACAAATATTGGAAATAATATATGTATCACTTTATATTAATTATATATATATCAATATATATATATATATATATATATATATATATATCAATATATATCAATTTTCAAATTTAACGTTTATTCTTGTAATAAATGATAACAAGAACAGTCAGATTAAACACAGACAAATTAATCTTGTTTATTATTTTACGAACAATTAAGTTTATTTTTATATATAATATTATTTTTATATATAATTCCAATGATCCATTCCATTTAAAATTCGGTTAATTTACTCTTTTTCACATCTTTCTCGAATTTATATAATATATTTATATGCAACTATATTGTATTTATTTAAAGAGCGAATGGAAACAAATATTTTAGATTTGGGTCGTGTATCTAACGATATTTATGCTACCGGTGCACTTGATGTGGTTATTAAATCATATATTTCGCGCGTCTCTTTGTACCATACATCATACCTCCTATTGAGTTTTCTAAAATAGTTCGCTGATGCAAATTTCACAAAATTGAATAATATTTGAAATATAAAATATATGACTTTGTATTGCCATAAAAATATTTAAATTAAAAAATACTTATTTTATAATTTGAATTAAGTTTTCAAAAATATTTACATTTACATTTTTTAAGATAGAGATTTTTGAACGGTTGTCTGCACATTTTTGCAATATATTTTTAAAAAAATATAAAAATACAAAACAACATTATTCAAAAAGTTATTATGAGAAAAAATTACATTTATGAGAAATGTTTGTTTTTATTTTTAAAATATGTTTTTCTAACACTGTAAAAAAAAGGAAAAAATAGAAACAGATCTTTATATTCTTTGACTAATTAATAACGTAATATATTTTGCCATTTTCGTGTCGTGACGTATTTGTTTGAGATATTGTGTAGGCGTTGAGAAACAAAACGTTGTTCGTTCTTAGAATAACAGGTGGAGACAATCGACGTCGTTTGAATTTTCCGACACTCGTTAGAGACATTGCACAAATGTCATATCATTAAGAGTTAATCTCTTCCTGTACTTATGAAATGATAAATTATATCACAAATTCGAGAGAGACTAAAGAGAGGTAAATTAATAAAATTTTATTCTATTTATTGTTTTATTTTAATTTTTCGTGTCTTACAATCGCTAACTGAATCATCAATTTCAAATAAAAATATGATTAATATAAATATTTATGTAAAAAAACTTTATAATTATTTGCATAAGTATTGCAAAACATCACAAAAGAATTTTTTATTTTTTGAGAATTCTTTGAAGCAATTTTCTCCTTTTTTCAATTAACGATTTAATTAGACTGATATAATTAAGTTTAGAAAAAAATAAAAAAAAGAGGAATATTTCCAACATTTTCTTTTTATCGAGAAACTTGTCGAGGAATTCGAAATTTCGCTCGCAATTAGAATGATTGCGACGCTGAAACGCATTAATCTGCGGGGAAAAGCCACTTCGAGTTGTGACTTTACGTTCTGGGATATTCTTTAACGTGGACTAGCGTGTAGCTCGGTGTCAGTTCGGGGAATTTAGTTTCCGGACGCGCACGCGTTTGTCCTCTTCGTGGTTATATCGAGACGGACGGATACGGTCGCAGAGTGATGTTGACAGATGGGGGGGAGAGGTAACGTATGCGCGCGACAGTTTTCTGTGTTTGCTCGAATATATATGTTTCGCACGATAATGTTGCGGATGCGCGAAAATGATACGGTCAACAACGACGTACAACAATGTTAATTTCGCCTGCATTATGTTCGTCTTGTGTAAACGCGCCGATCGAACTTGGATCGAAAGAAGTTAATCAAGTTTCTCCAACGTTTGCACGAATGATTGCCGGGATATTTAGCGTAACGAGCTATCCATTAAAATTTTACTTCTTTTTTTATTTTATTTTGAGATTTTAACTAGCACGAAATATGTTTTTCGTAAGTGAGAGATATTCTCTCATTTATCAGACCGGTCGTAAATAATACAGTTGGAAATCATATTTGTAATAAAATTTTATAACTTAATCTTGCAATTTTTTAATAAATTGGTTTGTCGCACGATGTTTTTATGAAGCTTTTTATATTTTTCATAAAAATATACGATTCGTTTCACCTTTCATTTTGATCCCGTTTACGATCAAATCATAAATAACAACTTGTCGATATGATAATGTAACAGTGTTTCCGCGACAATTAAGAGCGATTGTATAACTGATAATGTAACTACCATTATATATCAACGTAGAAATTAGCGATATTTTTTAATTGTAAGATATTTTCATAATTTAAAATACTACACAACAGAATTAATATTTTTTTATATTATTATTGTTATTATATTCATATCATACATATATCATTTGTTAATTAATATTATTGATATGTACAAAAGCTATAACCAAAAAATTTTAAAGTGAACGAAAAGAAAAAAAATATGCATAGGAGATATATAAAATTATTTTAAATAAAAAATTTTATATATACATATTGAAGCTTTATCATTGTTATATCATACTAAATTTGCTACATGCATTATTTAAACTGCAACATTCAGAAATTAAATATTCCGTACGGAATGTTTAAAAAATCACGGTGGACTTCATATTTATTCTATTTCATATTTTCCTTTATTTTATTAAAATGCAAACGATGAGAATGCGGTTCTTTTCGAAGCATATATATTTCACAGTGCTCGAAAATGCCGACGTTTCATGATTCATTTCTGCTCGTCTTCTCGCGAGAATGAATATCCGTGTTTACAAATGAGATTAATTCTCGGCGGCTCCTTTCGTTCGCGCATTGCGAGATTTATATCCCTTTGCAGTGGTACGAGTGGATCTTCGATCGGACGTGCGTTGCCACTCTTGCCTCCGATATCGCCTGCGTAAATATTAGAAAGATGCGAATTGTTTGCGCCATATATATAGCATCGACTATATGCGGCTTATCGTGGATTCTTCCAGCACACTAAATCCCCTATTGAAAAGAATGAGATTTAACACTTCGGGGATGATTCTTTCTTCTGTAACGGTTGCCATTGAGAATACTCTGTCAGCACGCTAAATCTTTCTTTTAAAGAAAGATTTAATAGTTTCTATTATGAGTATTATTGTATTTCTATTGTGATTGTATGAATTGGGAAAATAAACTTAATGCAAGCGAAAAAGAAAAAATCTATTCAGATTTTACATTAAATTACAAAATATTTTTTTTATTTTTTTTGCTAATTGATTAAACAATTATCAATAATATTATTGAATTGATAAAGATTAATTTTTATATGTATTTGATCTCGGATCATTTTTAAAATTAATTTTTTAATATTATTACATACTATTATTTTATCATTATATTGTTGCCATTTTACAGCAATATGTAATTTTTGTAGTTGGTGGTAACCCAGATTGGGCTGGAAACTTTGTTCAGCTCCATCAAGTCACTAAAGTGTTACCGTGTCTTTTCTAATCATTTTACGTGTATGTGTGGCCGAGATACACGACTTGCACCGTGTCACGTATCTCGCGAAAATGGATGATTTCCATTGGGAAAACCATGCAATAAGCGTGTTACATAAAAGCAAAATGCTGAAGAAGCCTAACGAAGAAATTAATAGTCTATTATGAAGCCCTCAACAATCATGAGACTTAAGCGGATTTAACGTGAAAGATAAAATTAGCGACAGATAAAATATAGGGTGGTAAAAATAAATTTAATTTTTATGAATTTTTATCTATTTAAATAATATATAAAATGATATGTGTGTACATTAAAAATTTTGAAATTTTCAATACATATATCTTAATTGTAATATAATTAAAAAATTTTTAATAGTCAAATATTAATGGAATGCCTCTATTTAAATACGAATTTTCTTTTGCACACTCGGTATGGAAAAGCCAGGTAGAACATTTGGCAAGAAAATTCTGTTTACCGTTTAGGTCGACTCAGCATTTGCATGATGCCAACGCGTGAAAAATACAACCGCGAAATTTCCAAGAATACATTTCCATACTTTCTTATTCCGTTGTAAACTTGACATATCAAATTTTTAGAGTAAGATTTTTTAAATTATGATACATTGTTATATCAATCATCTCGTTCAAGTTTGAACAGTTCAATGTTATATTATCATAAGAATATTACATTCATTGTCATTCATCATTAAATATTACGGTTTAATTTAATTATTTAACTAATAATTTAATTACATTTTGATTGATTATATTTATATTTTCTGATATATTTTTTAAATATGCACATGATAAATATTTTGTGTTATTTACTGTTATTGTTTGTTAACTGTTGATTTAAATGCTATTCATATATAGTTTAAATACTGTGCATATACGATTGTTTGCAAGAATTCAATTGCTTATTTCATAATCTCGTCGCGTTTTAAGTTGCCTATTTATTTTCGCGACGTTCCATTTAAAGTAGAAAAGTCTGGTTAAAGGTCAGATGTTACGAGACAATAAAGGTTACCATATTTTCTACCGATGTTTTAGTTCAGATATATCGCGTGCGATACTTGTACCCATTAACAATATCTACCTTCTTGACTTAGAAATTCCAAGTGGGAAAAAATTTAAATAGATATTCCTAGTTGTACGTGACTCGATTATTTTTTCGCAAAAGGAGACTTTATCGTGGGATATTTCTTTGCTTCGTGATATAGTTATCGGGCCCACACCCGAATTTTATCTCAACAGATATATCATTTATCATAATCGTGGATCACGTAATCGTGATATACGTATACGTAAGTATATAAAAATATCACGTGTTTACAAATTTTAATATACCAGAAAATATAAAATTTACGTTGTACAAAAATTTCTAAATTAATTGAATAATTTTATAAGTTTTATTTTTTAAAGTAAAAAAATTTAACGTAGATTATTATAAAATAACTTATTAGGCGAACAATTTTATTTGTCAAAATTATAAATTATTGGAAATAAAAAAATATATATATATGTAATATATATAACATATATTTTTTATATTTTTTATATTATATAATGCTTCAGAGTCTGTGTAAAAAATATTCTCTTACCATCACTTATAAAATTCTTTCGTATTGTAAACATTTATATAATAATGCATTTGCCAAATATTATTTACAATAAAAAAAACTTTCATTTATGATATAGTTTTTCATAAAAGAAATAAATAGGAAACATACATTTTTTAAACTGCAGCATTTCTGATCTGTATAAAAATAACAATGACGTTAATATTTTTCTCTATTATACGAAGATGGGGGAAGAGGGAATTTAATGCTAAATCATCATTTACTATACTGTACGTAGTTAATTAATAACAAATGTCAACGGTGGCCGATGACATACCGTGTATGTCACACATGCGTTTTCGGTATGTGGGTTACGGGGTGTGGCGTCAGCCACCCCTCTTATGGGACCGACACACAGGATGGATTTTTACCTACATACGTGTCTTTGACTTTTTCGCGGGGGGAGGAAACGATAGTCAGATTAAATTACAACGACGCGCGTTGTAACGGGCATGGTGTTCGTGTCGAGGAGGCGAGTCCCTCGATTACATTATCACGCGGTCTCATTACATCATGTTAATAATACCGTATTCATTATGAGCATCGCGGTGCAAACAATTCTCACTTGGAGTCACGTAATCGCTTGCCAGCGTTTCGATAAAGCCGATGCAATTTTCCGCAAAACGTTCTATTCAGACGTGCATCTCTGACAGACTGATGATCGTGATAATAATCTCGTAAAATGTACAATATGGTGAGGCGTTCGCGCGACCCTCGTTTTGCTATGATGCTAACGATATCGTAACACTTTACATGTCCCAAAATCGCTCGCGATGTTGATGTTGATATGAAAAAATGAGATGGTCATATATGATGATAATATCCTCGCCGAGTATATCGAGTTACCTCCTTTTCATGCATTTTAGAGATTAAAAAGATCTATGTAAAAATTTATGTCGCATGTAACTTTGTTATCGTGCGCGTTGTGTGTGATACAATTCTAGATATATCAAATTACTGATGGTTTCATGTTGTTCCGCATTATCAGATATACTGACACGAATATAATGAATTCATACGTTATAAATTAGGGCTAAGCGGGCAAAAAGTAATGGTTATATTTACAATTTAAAAGTTGTTTATTATTATTATTATTTTGATTACAGGAGACTTTTTGAAAATATTAAATGTATGTTTGCTATTTTTTAATAATTATTAATTTTATAATAGATTAATTATAAATTTTCGCATTGTGAATGTGAATTACACTTTTTGTTGTTTATATTATATATAATTACGCATATATATATTATTAAATGTGCATTAAATAATACAACATTAAAATTAGAAAATTATTTGATAATTAAGATACATGCAGGATTGTGCCTGGATGCATAACCGCATGCAAAATTTGCAAGATGCACGTATCGATTATGCACAGGTCTTTTCATCGCTGATGCTGATGCTATTATTGAACACATCCTATCTTCGCTCGTTACTTGCGGAGCTTTATCAAATTAATGAACGCGTTGTCTTTGTGTCGTCGGTATCTCATGACATGCATTAATATTCTTCGGATGTAAGCTTCGAGAGACGAAGCCTTTGTAGAAGAGATAGCAATCAACATTACAATCGTCATACTCGTAAAACGAGGGATATTTCAATTTCATAAGCACATTCACTGACGTACGTCACACACGAGCGATAAGCACTCGCGATTACGTTTAATGGACATACGTGGTCGGGTGATATATAGTTTTATGTTTCGCGAAATGTCACGAGAAGGCCAAGGTACGCGACGGAATCTTCTTCGAACTGTTTATTTTATACTGCGATTAATCTATACAAGTACTTGATGCTATATCCCGTGATTGTGTGCACGATTCAAGTGGCTGTGTTGTTGTTCGATTCGGAGTACTGCTAAATTATAATATTAATTTCTGCCAGACCTTTTGATGAGAATTTGATGAAGAAAGATTAGAGAAATACGCGGAAAAGTAAAGGACAAGTCGGTCGAGGTTAAGGCCAGGCACTTGCATGCTTCGAAACAATAGCTCGAGTTTTATTTTCTACTATACTTCGTGGTATAAAGTATGTACATGTACATGCATAGCGAAATGCATCGGTCGATATATACATTCGCATATAGTGGAAAAATAATATTATAAAAATAATAATATCATAAAATAATTATTTACTCAAATCGTAAATTTCTTTTCTATTTTAATTTAATTTATAGTAATTAGTAGTATTTAGTAATTTTCCGACATTATTAATACTGATTTATTAAATTGTAACTTATCATTTAAACGTGTAGTAGTAAAATAATTCATAATTTGCAGATACATGTGCAGAATTCAAATGTCAGTTCAAATGTCAATTCAAATGTCAATTCAAAAGGATGAAATTAAAAAATGTAGAGATTAAAAAACGTGACAATTTGTTCATCTCATCGTATCTAAAATGATACTATCTACTTTAAGCTCGTCCTTTTTATTGTCCTCGTTACATTACTTTTAATATGATGAATCACTAAATCTCTTTATTCTTAGTCAAACAGCAACTTGTCTGATTTTAGTGCATATATTTGATTAAATCTTTGTCGACCTTATTTTTTCAGAAAAGAGAAAATATGACTGCATATTTAAATCATTTTGAAATAATAGTAAAAAATTATTTTACAAGAATATTTCTGGAAACTATATAATACTTTCAAGACGAATGAGTCAGGCATAATTTTGCTCGAAAGTTAATTTGTTAGATATTTCTCTAATGTTTCAACATTTCGTGATGGACTTATTAATTTGATTAAATGTTTCACATACATGCATATGTCGCCCAACGGAATTGTACTATAGTTTTTACTTAGCAGATAATTAAATTAAACCATGTAATTCTCTTACATATAATACGCGTAATATTATTTCGCGTGCTTTGCAAAATACAATGTATAAAAATAACGGCCAAATGATTGCATTTGTTAACAGAAGTTAAATATTTTTGTGTCAATTTATTTGTCCAAATAGAACACAATGAGATATAATAAATGAGATACAATAATTACGAAAAGAAAAGGAACAATTAAGAATTAAGAATATTATGTATACTTGATATTTTGCACTTCCTTTTAACAATAAGAATTCGAATCTTTTTAATCTTTCTGATATGAACTCACTGAGAGGGTATAGCATTGATACAATAATTTATAAGCAACAGTCGAGATGGAAAAATAGCGTATAATTTCGAAAAAATTCGTTCTTGCAGAAATGTTATTTATTTATTTTATTTACTTTTGTTAACCTAGTATCTGAAATAATATTACATCCAGATTTATGGTCTAGAAATTAAAACAAGAAATAATTTAAAATTTACCGGTACGATGCACAATAGTTGTAAAATATGTATGACGTTGACCTATAAAATATAAATATATCCAAATCCTATAAAAATGATCCTATAAAAATGATCAAAGTAATTATATTTTAAAAATTATTTATTGCACATTAAATTTTTCGCATTTTTAAAACAAATATTTAATTTAAAAATTACAGAATTAACAAAAACATTTGTTTCAGATGTAAACTTGCGTATGAAATATCTGTGTGTATATGTATTCATAGAGAAATTTAATTTTTATATAAATAATTTAAAGAATTCTTTTGTAAATCTTGAACAGTAATTGAAATATTTTCTATAAAATTATTAAAAATAACTATTTTTTTGTAATTAATATTTCATATTTTATATTTCAAAATAAGGTTAAGATTCGGAATATTTTATACGTATCATATATTACGCAATATAATGTAAAGTGAATAGCTACCTCAAATATAACCGAATAATTAATTTTGTTTTTAACAAATAATATGTTAACAAAATTATAAATTACTCACCTCATGGTTCCATCGTCATCTCCTTGAACTTTTTTCTCCTCCTTTTTCTGCTATTTTTTATGGCACATTTCACACAACACTCGCGAAAACATAATTATCGCGTACGCATTGATCACATATGACATTTTACGTACCTCAACATTAATCGATTACACGATGCGTACTTTATTTTGTATTTCGATCGAAGACCGCAAATATCTCGTTTATTACGATCTACCATTAGAAAATCATGCGAGCGAATTTACACAAATCTCTAATGTATTCTCTCTGTATATTGTCTCGTATGAATACTATTCGTAATGAATAATATGCAATACACGCACTTTATGGCAGCTTAATATCTTTTATAAAATACGAGTAATTCTCAACGTGTGCGTTTCGTGAAATAATACGATACGGAATGTATCACTTTTGTGTACGTTTCGGTCGAGTCTCGCCGCGAGAATGACAATAAAATCACCCCTCGTCGTACGTAAATAAAGCATGTTAAACTCTGCGTACGCGACGCAAATATATGTATTTCGACGTATGCGCGATTGAATGGCTCTTTGAAACGTGATAATATATAATCGGAAATTTAATCATCGTTGAATTTAATAAATCATTTTTGCGGCAAATGGATAACGCGTTATTGTTTATGATTTGCGTTATTGTTGCAATTTCGTCATTCTCGCCGTGAAAGCTGTATTATTATTCGCGAAATACAATCGCAATAAATACCAAGCGATCATTTCTCGATTATTACACTCTTAAAAAAATAATCAGTATATATTGAAATAGTTTTACCAGTTACTGATACAAAAACTGATCACAATTGATTAATGTGTATTTTTTTAAATTATATACGATCATTAGTCTACATAATTAATGAATATACTTTTCGCGTGATTATTGTACCTCAGTTAATCATGGAGTCGTATAAAATTAAAAGTTATACGTCATAAATGTTCGGAAATGTTCAGCGTACTATGTTTTCGTACAGTGGATTTTTTGTTAGTCTTGCGGCAACACTCGAGAAGATAACGTTCCATGATGTATTATTTCTTGGAACGTATTCTCTTGTGTTTTATAATATAGTTAAATTATCGTAAAAAATACGTATATCATATATTATTCATTACGAACAGTGTATTGTGTAAATTCGATCGTGTGATTTTCTAATGGCAGATCGCGTGTAATAAACGAGATTTTTGCGTTTTTCTATCGCAATACAAAATAAAGTATGTATCGTGTGCGATTAATGTCGGAATTAGTAGTGCCTTGCGATGTATTTCACATTGTGCATCGTACCGTGAGTGTTATTATACAATAAGTAAATTATTTTTTGTCTTAATTTCTAAATAATGAATCTTTATATAATATTGTATAACATATATCAATACGTAAAAATTTGAATTGAAATAGATATTGAATATGAGGTCGCAATTAAGTTTTACGTCACATTTAAGTTTTATTCTTATAAACTGTAATGGGATATATTCTAAAATTTGCGGAACAACTAATTGAGAAAGAAAATTATTGAAAAATTAAATAAAAAATTTAAAATAGTTTAAATTTTAAATGGTTTCATTTTAAATAAGTTATATGTTTGCATTTTAAAAATGTTGGAAAATGTATAGAAGTGTTCATGTTTAAAAAAACTCTAAAGAATTGATATAACATATATTATCAATTAAAATTCTACTATATTACTAATTAATTTTACTAATAATTCTGCTATACTAATTCTACTAAATTATTAACAATTAATTCTACTTGATGAAATTCAATGTTGAATCAATTATTATCGAAATGCACACTATTATAATTATTATCGGGGGAAATGCACATTTATTAAAATTTTTGTTTTTTATATATTCCTTTTGGATTTAATTTCGAAATTTCTTTAACTGTGAATTACATGCACGCACGCACGTACGCATACACACACATCAGTTTCCATTAATCAATATTAATTGTTGTAATAATATTTTCTTATATTGGAAATTGATCCATTCGTGTGCATAATGCATACGTGCTTTTAGATTAGGTTGCAGTGAGGGTGAGGGCTTTTAGAACTCGTCTTTGATTAACGATTTCAGTGTGCACGCGATGTTTGATTTTCTATTTCGACCTGTAGTTTGTGACGTACATTAATTGTCGATTGCATTTGCTGGCAAACCACACGAGAGAATTTACATTTCAAAGTTTGAACGCGATAGAAAAGATTACTGATAATTTCCCTTTTGAAACATATATTACATTCATAGTAAAATCAATAATAGTACACAATAAAATAAAATGGATATGAAAAGAATATGCGATTTTTGTATAAATTAATATATTTTATATAAAATATATGGAAAAAAAGAATAATTCAAGTGGTTAATAAGATAAAAATCTAGAAAAAGAAATTAAAGAAGACATGTAATCACAGACATTGATGTACGATGCAAATATACTAAAAAACTAATATATTAAATAATAATCATAATCATATTGTTTAAGAGAAACGATGAAACTCGCATAAAATTACATAAGGTTAAGCGCAAACGTTTCGATCTCATCCAGATCCTTCTCAATGCTGTACATAACGATAATAATATAAAAGAAATAGAGACGCTCAAAGAAATAATAATAGAGTCGCAAACAAGATCAAATTCAAATTCGTCAAATTATAGTCGGCACACATCATGTTAAACTCGATTTTAAATTAAACACAGAATCAATAATTATATCAAAAAAAGGGATTAATTATTGCTTGTATGTATTACGGCTTATCATTTTTATTTATCTTGTAATTTTTATGCCTCTTTATGACTGTGTTATTTTATATATGTTTTTTTGCGTGGTTTATTTGCGAGAATGTTGCTCTGCCTGCTTTATTTTTCAAATCTTGGCTCGTTTATTATTGGATTATTTATTAATTTAACAAAATAAGGATTGTTTCTGCGGGGCTGGAAAGTGGATGTTTTTGCGCTATCTCCGCTATCTCTCTGCTGGCTTATCCGCGCATTCCTTTTTTGCCGCTCTTTTTTAACGCAGCTGCGATCTTTGCGTTGGAATATAGGTGAGTGACATACGAACTCGCAGGCATTGCCACTGCCTGATACATTTATATTTTAACGATTTATTACCATATTTGTTATTTTTTGATATAATTATTGATTCTGTGTTTAATTTAAAATCGAGTTTAACATGATGTATGCCGATAATTTGACGAATTTGATTTTGATCTTGTTTGCGACTCTATTATTATTTGTTCGAGCGTCTCTATTTCTTTTATATTATTATCGTTATGTACAGCATTGAGAAGGATCTGGATGAGATCGAAACGTTTGTGCTTAACCTTATGTAATTTTATGCAAGTTTCATCGTTTTTCTTGAACAATATGATTATGATTATAATATTTATAATATAAATAAAAATAACATAAGTAATATTAGCCTTAACGAGATCATACATTTTAAAAAGTTACTTCACCCAGAAAAATAACAACAGTATTTTCTTTTGTATCTGGCACCTGGCAACCGTAATGTCGCCGTAAAATGTATTGCCGGCAACGTAGTCCGTAACTTTGCGGTGAGAAGACTCGCGCCAGACGTTTTGCGTGCTCTACCGCGTCATTAATAAGGAGTCTTGTCATTCTCATTATTATTCATACGATGACTTGACATACGAATGCGAAATGCCGTACCTCGTGGGGAACGCGATAACATTTTTTTACCGCTCTTCTAATTCGTTCAACCGTTAATATCTTGGATTATTAATATCTTGAAATCATAAAAACTTGTTGCTGATATATTCTAGCAATTTAGCATTATGCGAAAAACTAAAAGTAGACTATCTCATCTCTATTAGCTCAGATATATTATTATAAATTATCATATATTACAAGTACCAATAATAACTGAATAATAAATCACTTAATCAGTAATAAATACAAATTATATTCTCGTGAAAGATTATGATTTATATGCGCAAATCTCATTTTATAGTTGACATTTTTACCGATATTTTCGTTTGAAAAAAAAATTATGAATGTATTTCACTATATTTCGCAATTCACGCTATTATTGCTTTCGACACACGATGGTATCCTTTTTATTACAAGATCGTTGTGTGCAACGTTCATTAATTACTCGCATAAATACATATGCGTGGGTGAGTGTCGGATTAACATTTATTCGCGATACTTTATCATTGACGTAACAGAGTTTCGATTATCGGTGCAGCAACTCAACGGTAGTATGGCATTCTATATCGGTTTGCAAATAAAAGAGTATCATTGCGACGAGGTAATAAATGTCGCGAATGACGCTCGCGCGTTTCAAAAGGCTCCGCGTGACGACTTGTACTTATCGTCCTTTCCCGCGGGGCTTTATCGATAATATCATGAAGGGTCTCTTTCAGGGTCTCTGCCGACAGTGGACGCTATTGTGCGATGGACCGTCATTGCGATCTAACGTCCTAGTTTCGCTTGGAATATCGCGTGTCGTTTTACTTAAGAATTCGCGGAAATCGAGATCGCCGAAGAATGTCACGCGAAATTATGCCGTTCTCTATTTTGTACGAAAGACTTTGCGAAATGCTAACATTTCTCTTGTCGCCCTCGTTATCTCGCTCGCAGCGATAACTCATCGCGATTTAACAAATCTGCGTCCATCTTTTTTCTGCACCTGAACTTTATACTTGTCCGATTATCTATATTTTTCATATTTCGTGATTCTGTATCGTATCGTGCTAGATAGCTTCATATTTCTTATTATTTTGCGGATCGAGCGCTACAAATTTTATCTTTTTCCTATTGTGTACGCCGTCCTAAGTTCACCTCTACAAATTGCACAGTAGTTCTCCATTCATCACTTCGCATATCTGTCGTTAATAAATGCACATTTGTCTCTCTATCTCGCGAAACTTTATTAGCTCTTGCACATTTAACTTCCTGTCGTCTAGCGCACTTCAATCGCGTGTGCTCCCGCTGCTAAATTACATGTTTGCATGACCCTTGGCAATCTCATAATTAATTTCTTGAAATGACGCGGTGCCTCGTTAATTCGTCGAGAATTTTGACACGTAAGAGACTTCCATTATTTTCGAGTATCCGTTATATATTCGAGTTGAGGAAAACGTCAACAAACGGTCGTGCAACTCAGAAGGGTTGAATTATAGTTCCGTGACCTCGATGTGGCAGCAGAAGCGCAGCCAAGGTCGCGTTTGAATGGTGCATTCAATGTCAACGACGAACGTGGACTTTCTACGGCGAAATCAATGCCGAATTTCGTTGGCTGGCCGGTTGACGAACATCGTAGCGTGACTCGAGCAATAAAAATCGGCGCAGCTTTGCTGGAGTTCTGCACAGCGTCGCGAATTGCGTGGGCGAATTGGTGGGATCTACCCCTGCCACGTTCACCCTCGCTCCGTCATCCTCCCTCTGCGTTAATGCGTCGGGATCGTGGCAAGAAAAGAAGTAAAAAGCCGTATCTCCGGGAACCGTCGATACCAAACATGGAAAGATATTGATACTGTAATAACATCGAATAGTATTAGCTATCTCTTTGAAATTGAATTTGATCAAAAGAAAAATTGTCCCCTTTCATCCTGCGTCTCATGCAGTCGAGATCTTTTTTTTACAGTGAATTTAAGTCCTTTGGATGCAGCTTTCTTTACTCTAAGCAATGTGATCGTTTTCATGGATAATTTTTTTTAAAACACGCCTTACAACTGCGTTGGCTCTTTATGGCCTCTTACTATATTTTATTTTAATTTATTAATTTCGAGAGCCTGTAATTTTGTTTATCTTTAATTTTCAAATATTCTATTATTTCATATTCAATTATAATTTTGAAATATAATTAGGAACTAGTAATAAATAAAGATTATTTGAATAAAAATTATTTATTTATCTAGATTTTTTGTTAGCAATTTCTCCTCAATTCGCTATAAATTTCACACGCGCTCGAAACTGCCGATTCACGGCTGCTTCTCTGGGAGAGGTGAAGAGAACTCAGAGACTTTATTTTGACACGAGAGCTATATTATATTCTTATTTGTTCTTCTACAAAGGAATCGTCAGGCGGCGTTTATTTGTCTCTCGATCTATAGCTGATGACGACCTCTCAAGATCGCTCGATCGCCATATATATACGGCGATCCTCGTCTCCCGAATTCTCGAACGCGACCAATAGGGCGAAGACACGCTTTGCCACGCTTTCTCCCGACAAACGTGCCCTCGACCAAATATAAAAATAATACACATACGATACAAACATACACGATATAAACATACGTGGCCGTTATTCGCGCCTGTTTGTAATAAATCGCTAACATTTTAGAAAATATTTTTTCCTAAATTGCTTCCTGGTAATTTTCTGAAACTCGAGATATAAGCTTTATGGGATTAGAATATTCGATCACATTTAATTTGAAAATTTTGCTTTCGTTTTTCGTAATGGCTATTTTCAGGATTACGTTAAGACTGACCCTGAAAAAATGATCGTTCTTTAGGGATTATATCGCGATAGGCTATACCGAGAACTGTCATACGGTTCAATCTTGTCACGCGTGACGTATCGGGACGAATGGTTAGCAGAAAATACAGTCGTATGCGAAAGGCCGGTATCGATTCTCGCGGTTCATCGAAATCGTGCATGTGAAAGGGTGCATGGGCCGGTCGGCACGCGACATTGCGATCGTCGTTACATGGTCAAGCACAAGTTGTTAGCCTACGCATGGCATTATTACGAAATCGCTCGGATACACTATGCAAATCATAAGCCATCTATTTTGATATTCTCTCAGGCTGAACTTAAGATCTCAGCAATCACCGATTCTTCTAAATAAAGCATGTATTATGTATTTCATCTAAAAAATCAAACTACGCTTATTATTACCAAAAAAATTAAGAAAACTTTCGTAATTTTGCTTTCGAAATTATTGTGGTAAATAATTGAATCTAATTAATTTTATCAATAATATTGAAATTTATTTTTTGTACTAAATAGTTGAATATAATTAAGTTTGTTAATAATATTGAAATTTTAAAGGAGATATATCACTGTATTAATAACACAAAGTCGTAGGAGAAATTATTAATTTTGTTGTGTTTCTTTGAAATTGATACATATTTATAAACATTTTTGAGTTATTTAATAAACTTTAAACAATTCAAAACAACTGTTTAATTAATTATTACGACGTAATTTATTAACTTTATTCGTGAGTTTAATTTTACTATCTTTTATCGATCTCAGTAGTTTTTGTAGGATCTTATCATAGCCTCTGAATATTGTAATCTAACGCGATTTGTAGTATCCGAAGGGCGAAACGACCCTGCAGTGTACCTGGAGCTGCGTTCTGCGAACGCGTTATCGCCGTTCCCTATCAATGCACCCTTGCCCGAGACCCTTTTTCGCGCTCGTGCGATTATGTTCGCCATGCACGAAATCGATAGTCCTGCAGGCGTGTGTGAGAAATCGAGCAAAGACTGACTGACGGACGGGGCCTGTCTGTAACTTGTGGCGTTTGTAGCACCTACCATCTACCGCTTTAACAAAACTCTCATTGTCTTGTGTGACGTATGTATATGCTTCCCGGGAAACACATATTCCGTAAAGCATACGGGATAAGAATTGAATTAGACCGAGAGATGTTCTCTCGGTTATGCGAAAAGACAATTTAACGGCGACTTGTTAAGTGTGGAAACTAAATACGAGCCATCGTTTTAAACGTCAGTGCAATATTATGGTCTCGCATCTAGTCTTGCGTTGTAATTATAAGATTATTATTATCACATTATACGCGTATAAAATTATTATTATAACATTGTACTGTTGGCATAATTATAGCTCGACTACATAATAGCGTTACATAACCATAACGTGTTACAAAATTATTATGAAGTTAAAAGATATGCTTGAACCTATAAGATTACATCCACAAAGTTAATTGCAAAATGGATCCTTTTGCTTGCACTATCGACATTTACTGGCTCGCGCGAACCGGAAATAATTGGATGAGCATAACCGATGCATTAGGAAAACGCGGCGCATCTGCCACACGAAGAATTACGTTCCTAGTGCAGAGGTTAATTCCATAGCCACCCTCTCTCAATTCCCTCTCTACCAATTAGGGATTGGTCTCATGTAGGGTGATCTTAAGTCAACTTGGCTGTCTAGAGTCTATCCATTCGTGTAATATATATAATTGCCATTAACTTTACAAAATTTTGATTTTTGTCAGTACTTCAAGAGATCGATACATGTTTGGATAAATTGATATATTTATTCTAAAATACATTTTTGTCAGGCAAAATTGTATTCGCATTATATCGATGAGATATCGATCGGATAATTTTCGTAAAAAGTTTATCGTGGAGTTTTAGTATGTCCATAATTAACATTTAATGACTATGCTATATCTAATGAGATTCAATAACGGTGGGTCTATTTATTATTTTTGATATATCAATCGCTTGCGCCAAGTCAAGAAATTGCATCACGGTGTTTCATCATAGAATTTTAAATGAGACTTTTGACATGGCAGTTTAACATACAATAGCAAGAGTTAATCAATTAATCATGGATCTGGTGCGTCTTGAATGGTTCAGATACAATATCATAAATCGCTTGTACTTGTCATTTATTATTGTTTTTAATATAATTTAACATTATTAATTATATAGCATTTTAAAAGTTGTTATATATTATTCGCTGTCCATCATATTATAAGAAATATTTCAATGATATCTACGCGGCGCTCAACAGTTAAAACATTTCTGTTTGAAATTATTGGTTTCGATATTAAACCATAAATTGCAAGAGAGCGCGTTTCTGATATCCTCATATATTGCACACTGAATATATACGATTTTATTTTCCATTGTTTGGTAAATTATAGGTACAATAAGAAATACATTTTCTAAAGTAAAAAAATAATGAAAATATTTATAGCATGAAAAAAAGAGAATTATTGACTTCTTTATTTTATAAATATTAAATAATTTTAAAATCTTGTGTTATGATGTGCAGTTATATAGTTCCGCGTATATAAACCTCAATTTATTATCGTGAATAAAAATAATATTTACGCTGCAGAATGCATTGAAGAGTAAAATGTTAATTATATTGTTAAAATTTTTTGTACATACCTGAGACCACTAATATCTTTATCGTCATCAATGAGCACAATAGCAAAGTCATGAATTGCAATCTAGGAATCCGCATGATGGGGTAACAATCGTTGTTCGATTAATAGCAAAAATCACTCCAACATCATAGTCACTATGACTTGATACTGCACTGATTCGACGAAGATTTCGTTCCACGAAAACGCACCGCCACGTTCCTTACATACGTCTTTTTGTCAAGCCAAATAATGTTAAAATTATAATTGAATGATAATATAATGAGATATGACAAATCGTGTTTAATAATTATTGCTTCTTTTGTGTAATAGAATGTGACATTTCGAAGCTCACTAAAAACCGATCGCGATTGATTTTTGAAAATTGAATGAAGCCTTTTTTTATTTTGCTGCAATAGTATACTAGATATTTGAATATTGTTTAAGAATAATTGCAATTGTATTAGACAACAAATTTAATTTGTATACAACTTTTATTTTTATTTAATATAGTTGATAAATTAAAAGAAAATAAAGTGTTTGTTATTGGTTTGTTACGTAAAAACTCAATCGATTCTACTTTTGGCATACATTGTCACAGTTATTTTTATTTACAATTAATACGAATTATAAAGTAGTCTTTCTCTTTTATTCATATATATTTTCAAGGTTTATATTTTTTTCAAAGTAATCGGTATTATCCTATTTTGGAATATTATTGTAGCATTTCCTTATATTCTGCAAGCATCGCTGATTTTCACTCGATTATAAGAATGAGAATTATTATTTTTTAACGCAAAAATTATGAAATGAAAAAATAAAGAAAACAATTCTAAATATTGTCGAACCGACACGATCGTACCTTTTTTTCTCACAAAATCCGCTATACTTCTAATCGTGGTTGAACGATAATCGGAACGACATAAAGTCACGCCGTCTCGGACGTCCAGAATGATTCTTTACTACGGTGAATCGGTATCTCATTTTTTGATTTCGCGTTTTTTAACAATTTCCTTCAGAGACACATAAATATCTTAGAGAAAAGAGACCGTACCCAGACGTCGCGACGTTACGGCGTTACGGCCGATACTAAAGCGACGTCGAGACGTCCGCCGTTATCACACACAATTTTCTACGCGTGCGCGTACGCCCTCGAGATAGCCAGGAGGGCAGCTGAAGTGACGTGGGGGTGACGCGGGGCGACAATGCCAAGGGAATCCCCTATGGCCGCACTGGGAATAGGCACGACTTCTCTTTTGCACGTCGTTCGTAGGTGCAGGACTTATTCCGATTATTATCACCTCGATATGTGATAACGACTTCTACGATCTTACGAAGTGCGAGGATACTCGAGAATTTGGACCATTTCTATTTAAAGTAGAAACATGATCGTAGCAATATAAAAAATTATATTTCTTTTTTAAGAAAAAAAAGTCAAATTAGATAATTAAATATAGATTATAGAAATTATAATTAAAATAAATTATAATTAAATTATAATTAAATTATAATTAAAATAAAAATAAGTCAAATAATAAATTAAAAATAAAACTTTTTTAAATAATATTTACAAAAATATTTTTTATGAAATGAACAATTTCATAGATAATATAATAAAAATATAAAAATATACTTAAAAATATACTTATATACTTAAAATATTTAAATTTTACATTAATACACATATGGAAAATGCAATTCTTCTTTATTAAAGTTTGTAACGAAATATGAATTGAATAATGATATAAAAGGCATAGAAAAAACAAAATTTATATAAAATCTCTTAAAATAAGAATTTTAATATATTTTACTTTTGTATATTATTACTTTTTATTAGTCTGTATAAAATTATTAATTTATAAAAAATTTATTAAAAATTTATATTTCTTAAATTATTATTTCTTAAAAATGTCTTTTATGAAATTTAAGTTTTGTTTAATAAATTTATATGTTTTAATTTGTATTTAAATTATTATTTAATGTAACTTTTATTTGATCATATAATTTCTTTTATTCATAATTAAAAAATTGATATTATATTGTTTTTCATTTATTTTAAAAGTTATAGATTATACAGTTTATATAATCAATTTTTTAAAGAAAAATTAAAATGTAAATTATAATTTATCATAAATTTATGCGTTCATTGAAAAAATATCTGGAGTATTTAAATATTTTGTAAAAGAATGTCTCGTTATTTTTCAAATAAATTGCTTTCAATTTATAAATCAATTTATAAATTACCACAATACTCTATTGAATTTGCTACATTTGAGTCATTCTTTATATTAATATTGCTTTTATTTTATTCTAGATATTTTTAAAACACAACTGGCGAAACCAATTCGGTTTCGCATCGATCGCGTTTTGTCTCATCTGTGATGGGTTACATTATTCGCCGTTTCTCTTAATTTAATTAGAACATCGATTCGGTGGTTGGTTCACTTCGTTTCTTACTCGCTCTCCTAAATTAAAGGATTCGTGAAATCGCAGAGGAAAGTTCTTAATGCTGAATCTGCAGTTACGGGAATATCGTATTTTTCCTTTATTTTTCTAAGCTTAGCCGCATGACATAAGTTTGATTTAGAGCACGACATTTAGACGCACTTTTTCAGCCTCGCAGACATTTCATTCGCGACGGAAGGTGTCTTTATGATTTAGTATCTCTTTCGTGTCGACGGGTACACTTAACTAAATGCTGTTTCTTTTCAGTATCGTCTTTATACTTTTAAGAACCTGCTTATATTGAAGCAATTTGCAATCCTTTTTATATAAATTATCATATAATATTGCTCTCTTATATATTATATGAGGGTCTTTATATATGTTAAGCATAATCGTTACTAATTTATTTTAAAAACATTTAGAAAATAATAAATATATAATAATTTCGGATAACATCTTGCGAAATAAACATACATTAAATTTTTCGAAAATATTAAAATTAAAATCTATGAAATATTTTTTTCTTGAATATTGATTATAGAAACTTTTTTGAATAATGATTATAGAAACTTTTTTTTATATCATTCGTGGCTCAGAAAATTTATCCATTGTGTTCTCATGCTTACGTCACTGCAGTCTTTTCTGCGAGACGCATGTTTTAGCAAAGATTGCGTGTCGTCACTTTACTTGCTTTCGCGAAGTTTGCGAAAAAAGTTAAATCGATCGCGACGTAAGGAACTAATGTTGAATTGTATGATTTATGGTTTACACAACAAAGTCGTTAATTGTGACGTTTGAATAATTCATTTGTTATGTGTATACAATATGTATCTTAATATGAATTCTGAATTGAACAAAAAACAAATATTTATAAAGAATTTAATTTACAATTTAGATGTATTTAATTTTGAAATCAGAGAGAAATCGATGTTTATTTTAGACTTTAATCCAACGAATAGGTACACTAAATTCATGAGAATTAGTTGTGTAAGTATCACTAGGTTTTCAGAAATTATTTTTTTAAATTAAAAATTCTTTAATAAATTTTATTTTTTATCAGTACACATTTTTTTATTCTATAACACACATCGTTGCATTTCTACATTGAAATAACAATATTTTCTTCATTTGATTCATTTATATAATTAACAATGCAAGAAAATTGCGACTTTCAATGATATCATCCCCTATATAAAACGCATAGCTCCCTATAGGGAAAATGACGTAATGACCAGGTGGATGGTTGATTGGTTTCATATATCCGGCAATATATTGTATACAATCCTGAGTATGAATTAGCCGACACATTACAATCCTAATCCACGTGTTTGTGATTTTTGCTACATGCATCTGTTTCATTCGACATTGAAGCGTAATATATATATCGCAAAATAAGATGTACAATTAGGACGAAGATTATTTTGCTCCTCAGGAAAAAGATGTTGACTTATGACAAATTGTTAATGAAAATTTCATTTGATGAGATCATTATATCATTTTTCATATATCTCTCATCAACTTATTTTTTTCATATAAAAGCTAAAAAGTTAAAAACTTTTAGATTTATGGTTTATTATAACATTTATATTTTTTTGTTTACATTATATGAGAAAGATTATTATTTTTTAATATCATGTATAAACTTTATAATTAAGAACTAGAGATTTCAATTAAATCTTCTTTTGTTCTTTTGAAAAGATGATTACAATCTTTCTCTTTTTCTTATTATACCATACTTAGAGAATTTCAATGTGTTCAATACTTAAGTCGAGCCTTATAGAAATCTGTTTTCTTCTTGTTGATCCTTCTCTCCCCTGTGTGAGCGTGGTATTTATTATTTTAGGATTAGCATTCTGTATCTATGCGATATAAATTCGACACAAGCTTGTTGTATTAATCGATATAGGGGCGTAATACTTTATTTGTTGGGACATCGATGGAAGTGCAAACGATATAATAGATATACTATATCGTATCTCTATCTTTCGACGAGTGGAACGCGATCCTATCGTGAAATTTTTATCTGTATGCGCGTTGCACTGTCGATAACACTCACCCTCCAAAATAGACGTATAGATTGTAGCGTAGTAACATTGTTTGCCGTTTAGTATTACGGCTGGTCAAGTCACAGACAATGACTCTTGTTATTGCCGTTATATCGCTTACAGGCTTCCAATTTAACTCCTATAGAATCTATCGATAAATTTGTCTATTAGAAAGTTGATGAACAATTTTAAAATCAATAATTTTTCAACCACAAAGCAATTTTTATTAATATTTTAATTTCTAATAAATCTGAATAACTCTTTTTATCTTTAGTTTTTTTTTATCTTTTGAGGAATTAAAATCATTTTTGTTAGGAAAAATGTAAAAGATTTATGGAAAGTTCCTTGGCTATCTTCGTAATGTCCGAGATATGAAATCTTTCCGTTTGCGTCATCTCAGATTGCGCGTTAAAGTGAATATATTTGCGAATACTTTAACTCGAAGAAGTCCTGTAATCGTAAAGGACGTTTCGAGCAAGGAAATAGAGTACCCCTTGCATCGTGGTAATGGCCGGTCTGGGATGGCGCGCGCGAAGGGTGCATTTCAATTGATCCAACGCTATCGCGAGGAGGGTTCGTTGACCAACATTATCGTATATAACGAGACGCACGCAAAGTCTCGATGCGCTCGCTTCGGGTGTCCTTGAAGAGCAATCGCTTCCCCATTAAGGTCACCAACGTTATTTGTTTTTTACTGTGTGGATATATTTGATTATAATTAATGGACGCGATTAAATAAAAAAATTAATGTTTTTCTTTCTTTAAATCTTATGATTCAAATCTTAATTGATTGAAAATAATATAAATATTTTTTCTCCTAAATTTAGAATTATTTAGAAATTAAACTTGATTAATTAAATTTTATTTGAAATTAGTAAGTGAAAAAAACAATAATACATTAACAGCATAATATTAAATGGCTTTAGTTTCTTGCCAAATTGTGGTCATTTATTTAGTTTAGTTTCAAGCAATGCTTCGAAGAAAATGCGTGACACACAATACACACACTTTTACGGAGAACAACTTTTATGTACATTAAATCATCTGATGGAATATATATATTCCATCGCATCAGACTTTTGTCTCGAAAAGTAAAAGTTTCTTGCATTTAATGATCGAATCCGAAATTTCTGAAGGGTTGTTCGTTTATTTTCGCGATTCATTCGGCAAATGCATTTGACTGCTCGATTGTCCGTAGAAAAATCGATATCTAGGAAATGATTCCCCCTTCTTCTGTACTTTAATCCCTCTTCAATGATATCAACGTTCTTCGTAACATTGAACACAATATTTTTGATGAACAGAATATTGTTTTAGTTTTTCGCTTTTATATTTCCGAACTTCTGTCTTGTTTAATGAACGCGAAAGATACCGTGATTATTAAATCGATGTGGTAGAAAAAAAATATATATTGCAGGCAGGTAAATTTTTTTACGCATCGTTAAAAGCACCCAAGAGGTCATTAGTCTCGCTAATCTCGGTTGCTGTGGATATATAGGTTGAATGTAAATTATTGTCAAGGAACGTTAATTACGACGCTAGAACTAATTACTCTGTTTTACGCGATTCTTTGTTAAGAGCTTGATAAACAGAACACTCTTCGATATATTAAGCTTTAATTCTTCTACGAACTTTGTCCAATTGGGCTTTTGATAAAAATTAGTTATTTATCTCATGATGGACAAATACGAGAAATTAATTTTTGTTTTCTATTTTATTTCGTTTAATTTATGTGATTTGCATTAAAGTTTCAAATATTTTATAGTTTTATCGTCATCGGAAAATTTTTCTTCCCGCATATTTTCACAAGATTTTAGGATATTTATTTTATAAAATGTTTCATTTACCGATATTGTGTACATGAATAATCATGTTTATTGGCCGAAATTTGATTCAAACGTCATTACACAAATGAGATGACTAACGACGCTTGTGCATTGCGACTGTGACTGACAATCAAGTGATTTATCGATGTGACTGTAAGGATGTTGATACCACACATAGCTTCCCGCTGTGTACGACGTAACGTCCCAGCGGAAGATGTGCACTCTTGTTGTTTGGACCGGGAAATCCCGATGAATCAGAGTGGTGGAATCATCCCCTTGAGAAGAGTAGTTTGCTACATTCTTTTCCCAACAATCACAGCAGGACAATTAATCCTTTGATGCTTGACGTAAAGAGAATAATATGTTGCTATTTAAAAAGAATAAAAATTATTTTGCTTAATTCTTTTATTATATTCTATATAATTTTATTTTATTTGTATTAACTTTATTATTAATCATTAAATTAATTTATTTTAAGCGAATGTGTAAAAAATGTTCTTAAATATATATTTCTAATACATATTTTTAAAAAATTATTATATTATATCATTAACTATTTGTCACATCTAATTATCTCAAATATTAATCGCAATTTAATCATCTTAAAATGAATTGAATTAAAATTGAATTAAAGAGGCTTAAGCTTCTTTTACCGAGCATCAAGAGATTAGCCTGTAAAATTAGTTTGATATAAAAGTATGAAAAGAAATGTAATTGAGGAATTATGAAATATAGGATAAAATACACCGAGAATTCATACATTTATCGTCATGTAAAAATCATTCTCCGAGACATACAAAATGCTGAAAAATGAAAATCGCGTTCAGCGAAATAGCATTATATCCCGAAAGTTTATGGCTAAATCTAAGAGGGTGTATAATTCAGAATATGATGAAAAATTTCAGGATAATATATTTCATGTTCCATTCTTTTGAGTATCGCGATTTTTGGAGACTTTATATACTTTCTTTAGCATTTTAAAAAATAATGCATATTTTGTAATGCTGTTGTGTTTTGAAACGTGATGCTCTCGATGAATTGATTCACTTTTCGTCGAGATCCTTTCAAAATATCTTTTATATATCGAATTATTTACTTTATCGCGAGCAGGATCAATTTTCATCTGTTTCGTTCCCATTATCGGCGTGTACGAGTTAAAGATATTGCACCTTTAATGATCGTGGTAATATCATGAATTTAATTTATGATTTATAATGTCGGACACTTTTACGATAACATCATACTTGTGATACTAATAGCATGGATTGAACTTTTGATCCAATTTCGCGATTGTTATTCTAGCGCCAAAAGAAATTCGTTAGTCGACAAAATCCGCAAAGAAATATGATTCGATTCGTTGGCAGATGTAATTCGCGAAATTAGATGTCAACAGGAAATAACTGAAATAATCGGAAATGCGTGTGGGTTGTAAACCACGATATTTTAATTTTTCATTCTATTCGACATTCCTGGAATTTTGCAAATATGCAACTGGAAAATGCTCGAATACGTTGATGGTTGCGGTGAGATAATTCCAATTATTATCGAGTCTTTATTACATTCCACTTTATACCAATGTCTTTTATAAGAGAGGTCTCTATAAAATCAATCAAGGTCTCTTATCTCATTAATTTACTACTTTTTGTGAAATAAAAACAAGAAATAATTAAGTTGATATTACATTTCTTGAGATATCGGCTAAATGCATATGCATTATTCGAATATTAATTATTTTATCTTTCTTTCTTTTTTCAATATTAGTTTATTGAAAACATATAAAAACAAAAAGCGAATGTTTCGGATCATCTTTTGATCCTTCTTCAGCGCGATGTTAACAATATATATTACAAATAGTGACGCGTTACATTAAACGAATTTATTTTTATAATTTCTCGACGCATAGGTGACGCTAAATTGCATCCCACGGAGATCTAGTAAGCACTCTGCTTTCAACAGTGAATTAAATATATTATAGTTATGCTATGCGACGTCACAGCAGATCTAGCAAATCGAGTAAAAATAATAAAATAAATACCAAAAGATATTACACGGGAATAAGCTTTTTTGCTTAAATTGATAGTTACCAATATTGAAAAAAGAAAGAAGTGTTACTTCTCTGCGCTCCAACTACCGCACATTGGCTCTTATGCCATTTTCTTTTTGAGTTTTTGATTATTTGAGCCAAGTTTCTAATTATTAAATTTATTTTATTTTTATCATACTTTCTATATAATATTATTTAAATCGCCACATCTCGTGGACCACGAATTTGTTGATTGAAACATCACGAGTTTGTCCGCTATATCCTTTGGATAATAACGTGACGCATGTCACTCGAGCGAACGTAATCACTGTCGACAGTAGGCTCGAATGTAATTCGGGCTTAAGGGAACCTGCTACGGGCTCGAATCGTTGGCACGTATAGAATTGATCGGCGATAACCAACGCGAAATGTCAGCGAGCGTGTCAAAACGTCACGTCGTCAGGAAATGATTCCTGATGGATCCCTCGTCATGAGACAAGTTTATCATATATTTGCGATTAGAGAGAGGACAGACCGATCGGTTCACGAATAGAGGTAGGGATTGGTGCAAGTCGCAAAATAAAAAAATGCTAATTTGTCTCGAACGATCAGGTTTACCGATGGCATTCGCGTGCATTGTTTCGCGTTGCGCTCTTGATGAATTATTCATGGCGAAATAGCGCAAGGGCGCTAAACTTAATGCCGTTTGATTCTATCGCGGATAAGAGCATACTTCATTTCACGGTTGAGAGGATTGTAGTCACTTTAAGAACTTCAAGAACTTACGCGAATTTCTTTGACGTCTTTAAAATGTGACCGACATGTCGTGAAATTTCATTTTGCAAAATCAATTTGTAAAATAAAAGAGAAATTGTTGATTTTTCAACGTTTTAGTTAGCTTGTTCTTTTTTCAATTTGATGATAAAATACTACATATAACAAATAAATAATAAACAAAAATACTAAATATAGAAGCAAATAAATAAAATTAAAAATGTAATTAAAGTGTAATTAAATCTTTAAAATCACAAGCTGAATATTTTATATAATATGTCTGATATATTGTAGATGCCATCGTTTTAAAAACAAAGTTTCTGAAAACCTGATTGGAAAATTCTGTTATTCTATTATTCAGTTAAAGATAAGAAAAACGTAAAAAAAATAGTACGTAAAAATTTTTATTAAAATTTCCAAAAATTTATTGCTTTAAAAATACTATTTATTAGACACGCGATTTTCAAACTGTGTAAGTTAGTTTCCAGAAGATCGGCGAAATGATACATTGAATAAAAATATGTAACTACTTTTGGAGTTTTCTCATTCTCCAACATTTCTAGGCCAAGTGCGGAAAGCTTGATCGCGAGGATGAAGTTGTCCTTTCTATAATAACTTTTTTCTTCACGGAAAATTTCTGTCGAGATAAATCGTCGCGTTACCGACGTGTTATTTTTCATCTGGTACACGCGGTTTACTATACGATAGTCGGCCCATAATGAAAGGGTTGGCTTCCACTTGACTTGGCACTTGCAAGTAAATAGCACACACACACACATTTTGTCTCTGAAAATTATATTATGACTTTTTTGTTTCTCTTTTTTGCCCGCGAAGGAAAATGCCAAGATGAAATGAAAGAACATCAGAATGAAATAGCTGTACGTTCATCTTATTCTCAAGAATGTTTCAGCGAAAATTAAAACGTAGTTTGCGCATGCGCTCCTTTATAGCTCTGCAATTTCTGTATGTATTTCACCCTCGTTTCACTGAGGAATTTCCACCATTCCGCTTTTACCTCAACAACTGTACTTTTTACATCCACGTGGCAGTATTATTTTCTATGACTATTATTATATTCTAATAAATTATATTAATTGAATTTTTTGCATATATTAAAATGTATTTTTTACGTTATCGAAACGAAATATTTATGTAAAAAATATAATAACAATATATTAACTGTATTTATTATTTTTATGGAACTATCATAAAATGATGGAAATTGACAAATTTTGGTCGAGTATTAATATTGTTCTTGAAATTATTAATTCTGATTTGATGTTGACATAATATTGATCGGTGAGATAAAAATAATTCTGCATATACATCTGAGAGAAACTGATTTACAAAAAAATGTATCCAAGAAAATGTGCACCCGCAATCAGTAAGTAATCGTGAGGTATACAAGGCAGCCGATAAAATAGCTAGGCGTGGATAAAATACCAGTATTCGATACTTCTACTCGATTCTACTGATGATATAAAGATTGAATTGATGATGGCTATGAAAATGCTCGAAAGTAAGGGGTATTCAAAAGATGGTCAAAGATGATAGTTTTAAATGATCCCTAAAAGCGATGCATCCTCTATAAACAAAAAACATAAACTACAAAGCCAATATCTACAAATGTTTTCAGGTAACAGACAATTTCGGGTTGTGTTCTATGCTATATGCATGAAATGTCAATAACACAAGTGTTGTAACGCAAAACATTTGTATATATTAAATAAATTTCTAATATGAATAAGTTTTGTGGTCTCTCTCTATCTCTTAAATATAATTAGTTATTAAAATATATTACCTAATATTAATCACACATCATCCATCACTATCATCGCCATTGCTACGTAATTTAGTATAGTTTTTATCATGCCAATTCATCATTGAAAATAAACCATAACACAAAAAATATTCTAATTTATTTCTAACTATTAAATGCTATAAATATTAAAATTAAAATAAAAAATTGGCTCAAATAATAATTAAATAATAATATTGGCTCAAATAATAATAATAATTAAAAATTAATTTAACAATTAAACAATTGGCAACTAAGAGCCAGTAAAAGGCATGGCAATTGAAGCACAAGGAAAAACCTTCCTCTTTCTTTTAATTAATATATTAATATAGGGAAGGACTTGCCACGATCGCGTTAAATCGTTATTTTTGAATTGTGTTTGCGCTCTGACCTTATTATTGTAATGCCTCGTTTTTATGTTTTGACCTCGAATGTTCGCGACGGTTGATCGTTTTTTGGATATAGCCGAGTGTCGTGAGCTGATTGGGCCACGTATATAGCCACGTACGCACGAGACTCAAAAGGGTAGGAATTGCGAACCGAAAAGAGGCAGTCGTGGTCGAGATCTGCGAAGAATCATACCTCTCTAATAGAAGCTATAATAAAAGATTCTTTTTTTTCTAATATCCCGCGTATCTCCTACATTAATATATTAATATATTTATTAATATATTTCAAATTATTATTATATTTCAAATTATTCGTTACAATACATGCAATAAACATGAATGTTTCGAGTCATCTTTTAATTCACTTTTAACGTGACATTAATATTACACGTTAGAAAATATTAGATAATAACATATACAATTATATAAATCAAATGCAGATAGCATTGTAATATCTGCATGTTGATTGTGAAACGATTTATATAATTTCATATGTTATTGTTTAATATTTTCTAATGTGTAATATAATGATATACTGTTAAATTTCTTTTCGATACGATTACGATCAACATTGGAAAATTATTTATTATAACAATATGATTATAATTAAAAATAACACTTTTATAAATAACATATAATTAATATGTATATATATCGCGACGAAAAATTCTCAAATTGCATATTTCGTAATTTATTTATTTAATCAATTAAGAATCATAGTATAGAAATCTAAAATAATAAATTATTATTTCGATATGAAATCGATTTTTACAAGCAGAAATTATTTTTTTAATATTTATAGATATTTATAGAGTCGAATATAATATGTCTGCGACGTTTTATCGCTTTATTTTTCAATCATTGAAATATAATTCGAATTGTGAACGCGCAATAAAACAATTGAATCGTGAATCTAAACAATTAACATAATGAAAGGCTCCATGATACATCAATCTTTCAATAAATAATCATGTAATTAAAAAATCTATATAATCTATAAAATACTTCTATATACTTTAATATATTCCATGTATATATGTATATGTTAAAGTACGTAAAATATTTCGATGACGAACAGACAATAACACCGATCTTGGCGGTAAACAATAGCGTGCTAATGTTTATATGCCATCTCTCATGTCTTGAAAATTGTTTCGATAAAAAAATACTAATAACACGATCTTTCGGACTATTTTTCCGGCTCTATTATTATTCGCGCGACGACACTCAAAGAGTAAAGTAGTGGTACAAGACACTCCGTTAAATCCTTTCCTAGACGTGATCGCGATCAATATCGAAAAATTATTTGCTATATTAAAATACGTAAAATATAATATAATATAATATAATATAATATAAATATGCATTGTTTATGCCAAGATCGGTATTGTCTGTTCGTCATCGAAATGTTTTACGTACTTTAACATATTTATATTACATTATAAAATAAAATATAATATAATATGATATAATATAATATAATAAAATATAATATAATACAATATACTTTAATATAATATAATACTATATACTTTAATATATTCCATGTATATATGTATATGTTAAAATACGTAAAATATTTCGATGACGAACCGACAATAACACGGTGTTCGGCCTTGACGATGTAAACAAGAGCGTGCTAGTCATACTATAATATCTTGGTATCATTCACACGGCAACACTCGAGCAGTAAAGACAGTAGTGCGAAATACGTCATATATTCTTAAATTAATTATTAATTAAATGATTATTGTATCATGACTTTCAATTATATTAAACTTTCGATCCTATAATTTGTATTAATGTACTGTAATACATGTACTGTATATATATTTCAATAATGAAAATAACATTTATAATGAATCAGTATTTAATGATTTAATGAATTTGATCTCATAAAAACATCGAGCGAATCGTACTTCTCTATTCCTTATGATATATTAAAGTGTGTTTCTCGTAATTATTCCGTGATCAGGAATGTTGTGCAAAATGTCTCGCGATCGTGTCTATATATGACTAAATATAATTAATTTGTTCGCGAGTGAATATGAGTGCTATAAGGAAACAGCAAAGGAAGAAGAAAAGAGAAAGACATCTAGAAAAGTATTGAACAGTCATCAGAGAGCAGTAAGAGAGCCTGAAGCAGTCAGAGAGATATGCGGTGAGTAATTTATAAAAATTACTTATTATTTATATATATTATTTTCAAAATAGATATATTGCTTATTATTTTTTGATTTTCTTAATAATATAATTTACTCTAAAAATCACACACACACATAATATGCATGTATAATATTCCAGATTTTATTTTAACACATTTAAAGTATCTATAATAAAGTATTTATAATATTTTTGTTATTATTTAATACTTTTATATAAAAATATTTTAATATTTTATATTATATTTTTAAAATAATATAATTATTTAAATATTTTATATATGAAAATTAAGATACTCTCTTTATAATTATATTTTTCAAAAATTTATAATAAAAAAACATTTTTTTTACTAGTTTTACATTTAAAATATTAATATCAGAAGTAAATCTCTCTTAATAGATAAAAAAATTAATTGTGCGTTAGTAATTAGTTTCATAAAATAAATTATTTTGAGTTTTATAAAGAATAAATCTATAAGAATATTAATTGATTATATTTGAATTTAAGTTTTGACGTATTGATTTAAAAATAGAAGTGTGTGACAAGATTTAAAATTAATAATAATTTGAATTGTATTTAGATTGTAAAAAGTTGAATGATAAAACATCGAATAAAATACGCATTTCTTTGATCGAGATGCTCTGTGTGATGTTTCTTGTAGTCATTATTCACAAACAATTAGCGGTAGCAAACAGTTCAAATAATTAATTAACTTCACGATTAAAGATTTATTAAATGTGTCAAAGTGTGTGATAGTTATTTACTGAATTAAATATTTCACACACAATTTATTCATTCTTAAAGTAAAAATCAAAGTGACGAAAATAGATACTTATTAACTTACAAATATCTCATTGTAATATATTTACATGCAATAATTATTTTCATTATGATTCTCATGTACATTTCTTATATTCAAATATAATCTCGCATCACGAATAATAATAAATCAAATGACTAATAATTAATTTCCGATACAATATTTTAAATGAATTTGAATTGTGTGATATGTATACTATATGATTTTATAATATATATTTTACAATTATTATATATATTTTATATATATTTTATAATTTATTTTTTAATTAAAAGGCAAATTAATCGGGACTTGAAGCTTCTTTTTTAGAAATATATTTTTTGTAACTACGTGGCGGCCGAGCGGACATGCGCACGGCGCGCGGTTGAAAATTTCGTTGCGTTAAAAACTTTTGGCGACAAAAAATCGAGCGAGGAATCGTGATGAAAATGAAACGTACCTTCTACGTTAACTGTTACGATGTAATTAATGACGTTTTATTTTCGGCATTTTTTACAAAGATTTTAAACGCGGATACACGGAAATATGTAAGAAATTTGAGAAAGATCTACGTACATACAATTTCAAATGGGCGCGTATACTTTATGATATAAAAAAATTGTGCCAACTAAGAATAAAAATTTGTACAAGAAACAGAAGTACAAGAAACAGAAGGAAGAAAACTTGTACAAATTAAAGAGAAATATTTTAATTGAAAACATTGTTATACAAAATAGTTGCTTTAATTTTCAAAAATAATAATATAAAAAATTAAAAATTTATTTAAAAATTGGAAACTGAAAATTAATATAAAACAAGAAAGTAAAAAAAATTTTAATTAAAAAAACTTGGCGCTGCCAATTTTATTAATATATTATTCAGCTAAAAGCCTAAATTTTCAAATGTAAATCAATATAAATTAATTAAATAAATTAGATCATTAAATTTAAATGTTAGACTAATAATTGGAATATATTCCAATCTTTTAAATTTCCATATTATATAAAGTTGATAAAATTCAAAAAACATAAGCTTGAATAATGTTTATTAATAATTAATTTGAGAATTTCAAGAAATAGAATATTTAACAAAATTTATTTTATGTTATTTATTTTATGAAATATTTCGTCGACGACGAATTACTATTACGTGGCCTTCATTCTTTGTGACGTAGGGCAACGTTTACACGGTTGCCTTTGTATCCTTCGCGCGATGAGATTCGAGTGGGAGGGGAAACAGAGCCGCTCCGTATCTCGCATTATTTTTCAATCATTCCTCACGGTTACTTCGACTTGAATAAAACGCGAAGAACGAAGTGCGTGATTTTACATAAAAATATATATTTCAACAAGATTTTAAGAGATAAATAGAACAGAAATAGAATCGCTCCGTATCTCGCATTATTTTTCGATCATTTCTCACGGTTACTTCGACTTGAATAAAACGCGAAGAACGAAGTGCGTGATTTTACATAAAAATATATATTTCAACAAGATTTTAAGAGATAAATAGAACAGAACAGAAATAGAGTCGCTCCGTATGTCGCATTATTTTTCGATCATTCCTCACGGTTACTTTGACTTGAATAAAACGCGAAGAACGAAGTGCGTGATTTTACATAAAAATATATATTTCAACAAGATTTTAAGAGATAAATAGAACAGAAATAGAATCGCTCCGTATCTCGCATTATTTTTCGATCATTTCTCACGGTTACTTCGACTTGAATAAAACGCGAAGAACGAAGTGCGTGATTTTACATAAAAATATATATTTCAACAAGATTTTAAGAGATAAATAGAACAGAACAGAAATAGAGTCGCTCCGTATGTCGCATTATTTTTCGATCATTCCTCACGGTTACTTTGACTTGAATAAAACGCGAAGAACGAAGTGCGTGATTTTATATAAAAATATATATTTCAACAAGATTTTAAGAGATAAATAATAGGAATTATAAATTATCTTCTCCTTGTGCGATCTTTATACCTGGTAATTTTTTTAATGATACTTGAATTCGATTATATCTCGCGATTTAAATTTATCATCGATTTAAATCAAGTTTATTGAACATTTTCGAATGAAAACGATCCGCATAGATAAAATGTGAATCGTGAAATCAAATAATTTATAAGTATTGAAATGTCGTCATCAATATCGTTTATTAATAATTCTAGAATTTCAAGAAATAGAATATTTAACAAAATTTATTTTATGTTATTTATTTTATGAAATATTTCGTCGACGACGAATTACTATTACGTGGCCTTCATTCTTTGTGACGTAGGGCAACGTTTACACGGTTGCCTTTGTATCCTTCGCGCGATGAGACTCGAGTGGGAGGGGAAACAGAGCCGCTCCGTATCTCGCATTATTTTTCAATCATTCCTCACGGTTACTTCGACTTGAATAAAACGCGAAGAATGAAGTGCGTGATTTTACATAAAAATATATATTTCAACAAGATTTTAAGAGATAAATAGAACAGAAATAGAATCGCTCCGTATGTCGCATTATTTTTCGATCATTCCTCACGGTTACTTCCACTTGAATAAAACGCGAAGAACGAAGTGCGTGATTTTACATAAAAATATATATTTCAACAAGATTTTAAGAGATAAATAATAGGAATTATAAATTATCTTCTCCTTGTGCGATCTTTATACCTGGTAATTTTTTTAATGATACTTGAATTCGATTATATCTCGCGATTTAAATTTATCATCGATTTAAATCAAGTTTATTGAACATTTTCGAATGAAAACGATCCGCATAGATAAAATGTGAATCGTGAAATCAAATAATTTATAAGTATTGAAATGTCATCATCAATATCGTTTATTAATAATTCTAGAAATTCAAAGAATAGAATATTTAACATAATATTTAACATAACAATTGCAGTGCTAAATTTTGCCAACTCGAGACAGCTTATTTTTAAAATGAAGTTTATGACACATAGATTACGGATATGCGAATCTCTAGATGGACTAAATTATCGTTTAATTTTAATTTTTATCCTTTTAAAAAAATACTTATTTTCTCAATTATTTTCTCCGAAGTATCATAAACTTTAAGCCAAGAATAAAGTCCAATCTCTAGTTGAGAAAAATTTTGGGTAACAAGCTTATGGGCATTTGTCGATACTCTTTATTTTATATTAAATATTCATCGATAACGAATAAATTAACTGTTCGGCCTTCACACACGGCCTTCGTTCTTTGTAACACAATGTTTATACGGGAACATTTTTGTTGTCATTCGCACGATACAATTCGGAGGAGATGCGGCAAAAGTCGCTTCGCATATATCGCATTCTTTCCATTATTTCTTACGGTTATTATAAACGATTATTATGAGACATTGTTATAAATAATTAATATTTGATTTCTTACTAAGTATCTCGTGCAACTTATATTTTTTTACTACAATAAAGTTATAATAGAATAAAGTATCAGTCTCATGTTTGTCGAGAGTGTCATTCAAAGCATCGTGCGATTGTAATATTCTGATTGATTGTTGATTAGTACATGTCCGAACATAATTAAATAGCGTTTTCGCGAGTGAGTATTTTATCACTGCCCTGAAAGAACAACAGAAAAGGAGTACATTCAGGTACCGAAGCTTCATTAAATTTATATAATCTGTGATTAATGAATAATTAATTTGCATTAATAATATAATCGATATAAAATATAATATAATATACAATATAAAATACAATCATAGCACGTAAAATATTTCATGATTACGAATTATTAATAATATAATGTGTTCAACCTTGGCGACGGAACAAAAACGCGCTACTTTATCTCGGCTCTCGATTCTATTATCATTCGCACGGCGACTCTCGAACAAAAATGTAATAGCACGAGACGTTTTGTTAAATTCATTTTCTAAACGCGATCATTATCGAATAATTATTTAATATAATAATATGATTAATGTGTAATTAACTTTTATGAATATATAATCGATATAAAATATACAATCGATATAAAATACAATCATAGCACGTAAAATATTTCGATTACGAATTAATATCATGCACATGATTTAAGGATTGCAATAATTTTAGCAGTAATTATTATATTAATAATTTCCACATTATTTATCGTAACATCTTTACTTTTGTGAATTAAATTTCAGTTTTCCTTTATTAAAGAAAATTATTGTCCTGTAATCTTTTATTCAATAATATATAATATATAAATAGACACCTTTTTACACTGAGATAAAAAATTGTTATATTTATTGCATATATGACATAAAATCGGAAGCGCAACAATGATTTATATTACATCATTGAATGATACATAATGAATTTCACACATAAATTATATAAATTATATAAAATTATATATAATATAATTTTCTCTCTCTCTTTCACAAATTATATTATAACATAAATTTATATAATAAACCCTCCCACGGGGTACACCTTGTCGCGGTGGGAGGGCTTAGTACTTGGATGGTGCCTTGAAGTTTATTTTAAATTTTTTAATTTAGAATAAATCTCAAGGAGCCTGAAGAGGAAGCTAAGTACCCTTTCGCGTCGTCGATGCCGTCAACGTGTCGCGGACGGCGGCGTCTCGTTACCGCGTTTTCGCGTTTAGCTTTTTCGCGTCATCGCGTTATCGCGTTTTCGCGTTGGACTTTCTCGCAATCCCACTTTCACAAGTGAAACGGGATTTTCGCTCGTACCGAAACCGGGAGTGCCGTTTAAAGTATATATATATTAAATATATACATCGCGCGACAAAACAGAAAATTTTTAATCGTATCGAATAGTGCGGGAGTGCCGTTCAGTATCGCGCGTAAAATTACAAAAATAGCGATATAAAAATATCGCTCGTGAGTGCGGGAGTGCCGTTAAGTATCGCGCATCTAACTGAGAGGAGGAGGAGGTCTAGGAGAGGCATCGGGCTCCGGCAGAGCAACCTTCTGGTAAGCAATTTATTTATTTGTAATTATATATTAAATATTAAATATATTTATTATAATTTAAATTAAACAATTAATCGCAACAATTAATTTGATTTGTTTATTTATATGATTTAAATAAGAGAGAATTAAAGAAAAAGATTTTTAAATGAAAGCTATAATCTTGTAAAGATGTAAGCTTTTATAAAGTTATAAGAGAATTATTAATAATGTTCTTTAAAATTTATAGAATTATTTTATTAATCTACTATTATTATATGCATCGAATACAAAATTCAATGTATACAATAATTTTTGAAATATTAATTATTTTGAACGCTATTACATTAGAATCTTCTTTTGTTTGTTATAGATCGATGCGATAACCCTGATGATGCAACAATCCTGATGATCTGAGAGGAGGAGCAGGCCTAGGAGAGGCATTCTGCACCAGCGGAACAACCTGATGGTGAATATTTATTATTTATATATCTACTGTTAAAAATCGTACACACAATAATACGGTTTTATTATTTAAATGAATTAAAGAAAAATTAGAAAGTTTTTTATAAAAATTATATAAAAGTTTCTATATATGTAATTAAAAGATAGTTTCAGAATTTATAAAATTTTTCCATACATGTATACAACTGCTTATTATTTTACACCGGATATAAAATTCCGCATAATAATATTTTTTTGAAATATCGATTTTGTGTATTGTTATAAATGAATTTTATATTTGTATGTTACAGACAACGAGCTTCGATAACAACAACTCCGCTGTTGCGCATCAGTGCCGGTGAGTGAACAAAAACCTTTTACTTTAAAGTAACGGATTCGTAGAGATTGTAGATGTAGATGTATATGTAGATTGTAGATTGTAGATTGTAGGTAAATCCGTTGCTTTAAAATGGATGAGTTAGGATAGATTGAATTAAATAAATTTTTTATAAATTCTCTTTCGAAACGCTTTGCATTTAAAAATATATTTAAATATTAATTAAAAAAAGAAAATCAAGAAAATATTATTTTTATAAAGATTTTGTGTCTAATTTATTAAATAAAAAACACACATTAATATTTTTATCAATTTTATTAATTTCTGATGCTACTTTATTTTTATAATGAGTACTTATCTTCTAATTTCTTATTCATCGTAGCTCATCCATCGTAAAATTTGTTTGTAGATATTATTTTTAAACTTTATTTTAACTTAAGATAAAGCCAAATGATTCATTAATTAAATAAATTGTAATATGATAGATGTTATACACACTTTAATTTTATATTTTATTATAAATTATATATTACTATAAATATTTACTAATTATATATATTATTATAATATCAATCAATTTTGATCGATAATCTGCACAGGGACTTCTATATTATAAGAATTCTCTATATATTATACTAAATTGCTAATAGTTGAAGTTATGTTAAATTCTGTGATACCCGACATAAATTCTGCCCAGTTATAAATGGTTGCCCTTGCTTTACCATGAGATATGATCGTGTTAGCAGTCTAATATAATATATAAACATTTATAATAATTTGGCTTTATTTTAGTTAAAATAAAGTTATATTCAAATATATAATATCGTTCGATTTTACAATTGTTATATGTACAATTGTTGATGAGCGTGAAATATTTACGCTCATTTGCCGGTAATCAGCCGGCAAAAGAAGGAGTGTTTATCTCCTTTTTCGATCTCTGATTAGAGATCGAGCGAGATAATGGCCAGGACAAAAGGTAGGTTTAACTGGCCTGAAGAGCACGCAGTTAGGGTACGCGGTTAGGGTACGCGATTAGGGTACGCGGTTAGGGCACGCGATTAGGGAATGTAATTAAAATATAGGGCATTGATTAAAATATAGGGAATGTAATTAAAATATAGGGCATTGATTAAAATATATTAGAGAGAGGCTCCTTAAATCTCGAATAAGTTTCGTTTTAATAAGTTAAATCAAGAAGTAGGGTTGTTGAGATCATAGGATTGATAGGGTTGTTAGGGTTGTTGAGGTCATTATTTCTTTCAATATTTCAATTTCTTTCAATATTCCAAATATTCTTTCAATTATTCCAATAATTCTAGGGATAAATTAAAATGATATAAAAAAATTAAATTAAATTTATTTTTAAAAATATTTTAAAAATGAAATTTAAATTATCAAAATTATTTTCAAAAAAATAAATAAATTGCCTAATTATAAATATTTAAAAAATAGTTTAACATATTATATTTCATTTTTAAAATTAAAAATATATTTTATATATATATATATATATATATATATATATAAAAGTTACATAATATTAAATCCAAGTATTAATGCTGTTAATATCAAATTATTCATGTTTTTAAACATTTAAATAAATCGAATATATTTATTTGATATTGATAGTATCATAAATTTGTAACTATAATAATTGTAACAAATTTGTGACTAAAATTGTACTGCAGTTATAATTGTATTTTAATTATGATTTAATATTGATATTATAATTGTATATGAAATACAATTATGACTGTAATTTATATTATATTAAATTGTATTTATGATTATAAATTATATGAAATGCATTCTTATGTAAATTATACGAAAAATTATCGAAAGTATTCGTATAATGATAATATAACAGAAATTCATTAAACATATTTTTTTCTATAGTATATATTTTTAAAATATTCATAAAATTAACTGTGCTTGTGTTTTTATATCAAAGAGTCATTAATAAATTCGGGAAATTTTATATATAAATTTTAAATTCATATAATTTTATATATTTCAATTTTATAAATATTAGATTATAAATTTTACAAATGTTGCTAATTTTTTTATATTAAATATAAAAAAATATCAAATATAAAAGCAAAATATAAAATGCAAAAATTTGATGTTAAATTAATGATTAAGTATTAATTAAAATTTAATGAACACCTTCTATTTTATAGAATCGCATTTCATTTATTATAAATTTAATGATATATATTCATTTTATCTATTTACGAATTCTATATCAGAACTAAATGTAAAGTAAATTAATAAATTACGATTACGAAAATATCATCAATATTTTTTCCGCGGTTTTTTCGCGTTTTGTATATAAATCTCTTAGATGAGATTGCCATTTTAATTAAAAAATCTTATAACTATACCTCCCTGTAATATTGCTAAATATTACTAATTAAATATAAAAAAAATATCAAATAAAAAAGTCGAATATAAAAGTGTGAAGATTCGATGTTAAGTTAACGATTAAATATTAGTTTAACAAAATTTAACAATCGTCTTCGATTATAGAATCGCGAATTAATTTTGAATTTAATAATTTCCTTTTAATCAGATTTATACATTTACAAATTTCATGTCAGAACTATTCGTGTACCAGATAATATTCGTAAAATATATTAATAAATTAAGAATGCGAAAAAACTGTTCTTCCCGCGTTCTTCGCGCGTTTATTAAACGAAATTGCCGTTTTAATAAAGGAGTCTTATCGCTGTCCTTCTCGTGAGGTGACCATTATTAAAAATTGCGTGACTCGTATCGGTGAAGAGTTGAAACGATTTTCATCATGGAGGATTATTTATTATCGATTCTTGTAAGATCCATTTGCGACATCTAGTTCGATGTCCTGTTGAAAATTAGGAATTTTCATTGTAGGATTGTAATTAATCCCAGGTTTTCCTGGCAATTCCTGAAAGCAATGATTTCGGAGTAACGTCAACGACGAACGCCATACGCCTCTTTAAATCCGGATTAATTTAAATAATACATTTAGAAAAGAAAAAAATACATATTTTCTTCATTGAAAATGTGCTATCATTATTACTATTCATATTATTGTCTTAATACTAAAAAATCTTAATAGTAGATTACATATGGATATAATTATTGTATATAAATTTTTATTTTTCAAGTAATTTCAAATTGCAATTAGATTTTATTGACTTTTTTGATAAAAATGATTACGGACGAATATATTTTATTAATTAATATAATTTGTCTTTTTTGAAAAATTATTTCTAGGTACTGGGGATATTAATTAATTTTCAGTTTCTTTTAAGAAACTATTTGCAGATGTTGGACAGCCCGCCATTTTAGAAAACATTAATTTATATATATCTATATATGTATGTATAATAAAATACATGCACAAATTAACATATTCAAAAAAATTTTATAATTTTTCTTAATATTACATATGTTACGTCCGAAATTATATATATGAATGTAACATAAAATGTGCGAGTACTTAAAAATTATGAGACAAATCGAATGGGTACCTTGATGACAGTAAGATATCGGCAAATTAATTTAAATGCTATTAAAAATAATAAAAAAGTAGTACATAGACTTAACTATTTGAAATTATTTGATTTATTTTATTTTACAAATTATTCGAATTGAAATTTTTTAAATCTTGCTGTTATGGGGTTTTGATTCGTCTCGCGCGCGCGAACAGTTGGTACCCCAAAATTATTATACGTATTCGCACATTTAACACAAGTTCCAATGATGCATGTATTTCATTATTTATAAATATAATCGTTCATAATCATATTTACATAAAAATCATTATATCCATTTGGTTTTCAATAAAGAAATATATTTTTTAATAATGATAGAACATATTTTCTGACGTAAATTTTAATCGTGAATTAAATGACAATGAGGGTAATTGTCGTTGATTTATTACTGAAATCATTGTTATCGGGAGTAGTCTGGAAGATCCAGGATTCGTTCTCTCCTACAGTGGAATCCCTGACGTTTAATGGGTCATTTAACTTTTCTTTGCAGATCGTTCTTGCGAAATCTGATATAAAACAAGATGTTAATTATTCTCTATCTTTAAGATCGTTCTCCTTTTTGTCGAATATTAACCGGATATTAATTATTATATTAGAAAAATTATATATTATCATATCGAAATTAAATATTCCAAATATTATCGATTTATTTATTCATCGCGTTTTTTCGAATTTTAAATAGCAATTAATCTTATAATTTAATCGTCGGTTTATATCGAAGTTCTTCTATTTTTTCGCGTTTTTGAATATTTTCTTTAATAGTCTTTAATTATGCGCGAAATGTATTTTAGTCTTATGTATAGTAATTACAGTTATAGTAATTATCTCGCGCGCGTGTCTATTGAGGGTATTCTTCAGTTATTATAAAAATTATATGTATTGCAATCGAATATTCCGAATATCATTAATTTATTTATTCGTCGCGTTTTCTTGCGAATTTTAAGTCGCAATTTATAATCTTATAATTTAATCGTTAATTTACATCGAAACTTTGGCGATAACGCGGTTTTTTAATTTTTTTAAAACTCATGATCCCCATTTTATATTATTTAGCTATCATGTACGAGATACAATATATATATGTTATTCTCAATCGCGACATTCGTATAAAATCGCGTGTTAATCACGAATAAATCGGACCTTGAATTTTATATTTGCAAACATTACATATTACATATATCGCGCGCGTGTATGCTTCGATATTATAAAAATTATACATACCGTAATTGTCCCGAATATCATCGATTTATTTATTTATCGCGTTTTCTCGCGAATTTTAAGTAGTGATTTATCTTATAATTTAATCATTGATTACATCGAAGCTTTGTCTATCTCTTTTTGCGTTTTAAATATTCTTTAAATAGTCTTTAATAGTACAAAATTGCACAAATAATATAAATTGTACAAAATACGTTTGTTGTGCAACAATTTTTTCCTACAATTTAAAAAGACGATTGATAATTTATTAATGACTCTTTGAATCGCGATTGTTTACATTATATAATCTTATAAAACTCTATTATTACATCGATTATTAATAATAAATATCATATAATTAATAATCGCTAATTAGTCTTGTCTAAATTATATGAAAATTTTTAATAAATTCTGTATTTTACGGATATTTTCGATATTTTCGTGTAATCTCATATAATGAACTATTTTAGCTTCAAAATTATATATTTTATATTAACTTTTGTAA